>NC_045693.1:22561672-23186672 GCF_003331165.1 Xiphophorus hellerii | reverse complement strand
CTCACGGAGAAATTTGAGATTGTCAAATGTTGTGGGAACCATTTGATTTTTAATGTTTTCACTGGTTTTGTTCCAACCACAATAACAGAATTAATCTTTTCACGGAAACAGTCTTCACAGTAAACCTTTTTTTAAATTTTTTTTTTAATTGTGCAGGTTTGTCGTTCAGATCTGTAGCGTCTCATCTAAAAGTAAAGAAGCTAATTCCATGTCTTCCTCTGCAGCTTTCCCCTGGTTTGGAATGGACATCGGTGGCACATTGGTTAAGCTGGTGTACTTTGAGCCAGTCGACATTACTGCAGAAGAAGAGCAAGAAGAAGTTGAAAACCTCAAATCTATCCGCCGCTACCTCACCTCAAACGTGGCCTATGGTGCGTAAGCTTACACACACAGAGTAATAAATTATCTCATGATACAAAAGTCATGTCCAGGACACTGTCCACGGTCTTGATTTACTTTCTGTCAAAGAAAATGTTTTAATTTGCAAGCTAGCTCAGAATTGTTGTTTAGGAAAACATTTTTGTTTTTTTTCCCTCAGGTAAAACGGGTGTCCGCGATGTCCACCTGGAACTGAGGAACCTGACCATGTGTGGCCGGACAGGAAACCTGCACTTTATCCGCTTCCCGACCCAGGCCATGCCCCGGTTCATCCAGATGGGACGAGACAAGAACTTCTCCAGCCTGCACACGACGCTGTGCGCCACGGGAGGCGGCGCCTACAAGTTTGAGAACGACTTCAGAACAGTGAGTCTGGCGAACAATGCTTGTAGAGCTCATTATTTGCCACCCCACTGTTGGACTTTTCGAATATGGTCACGTTGACCTCAGCTACATGTTGTATGTATCAAATTTACATCTGTACAGTCTACTTTTACCAATTTGCTTTGCATCGGTCCACACAGGAGATGTAGGTCATACATTAGCGAGCTCATATCTCCTTTTTCAGAAATTATGTGGATGTGGTATCTGTGTTTCTCTGAACCTGAAAAACTGACCCAAATAGATACTTAAAATTTCCTTTTTTTATTCTACAGCAAATATTTAAGTGTTTATTTTATCCTGACCTGCTAAATGTCTCTTTGCATTCTGGAAAAGTATGGAATTGGATTTAAAGAGGCAGTATAATTTAAAATCGACTTTTTTGAGCTTTACATCATGTTATAATGTTTTGCCCTCATCAACAACATACCTTTAATTGTTTCATTCATTTTTGAGAAATCCCTTAATCTCCCACGGCAACCACACAACTTTTCAAAACACCATTTTCCAAGTTTCCACCTCACAAAGCAACCCTTTTCCATGACTCCCGCACTCAGCTCCTTCAGACTAGCCAGCAGCAATTGGCAAACACCAGCTGGAACTGTGCATCTGCTGAGCTCGGCATACGAGCTGCTTCTCTGTGAAACGCTGGTAAAAATATTGTTCAGGGGTAAACAAGAGGAGTGATGTTGTGATGACTTTCAGAAAGAGCAAGAGCTTCTTAAAGGGACAGAGGCCCAATATCAAGGCGTCAAATTACAAGGTCAAAATTCTTTGAATTGAAGTGATTATTCTGTACTTGCGTCCTCTTGTTTGTCTGTGCATCCATCAGACTGCAGTTTTTATGAAATCTGTCCAGAAACCCTGCCTGTAGTTGTTGCAGTCATCCTAACCCACCTCTATCTGTGACCCAGATGGCTGACCTGGAGCTGCTGAAGCTGGATGAGCTGGACTGCCTCATCCGTGGCCTGCTGTTTATCGATCGGGTCGGTTTCAACGGACACCCGGAGTGCTACTACTTCCAGAACCCCTCGGACCCCCAGAGTTGCGTGAAAAAGCCCTGCAACCTGGACAACCACTTCCCAATGCTGCTGGTCAACATCGGCTCCGGGGTCTCCATACTGGCGGTCTACTCAGAGAACAACTACAAGCGGGTAACCGGGACAAGGTGAGGAGGACCTGCAGCAAAAACTGAAAAAACAAAAACAAAAAAAACCAACAAAACAACAGATATGAAAGTGTGAAAAAGTCGCAGATGGCTAGGCACACATCAGAGTATCAAAGTGTTTTTAAAATCAGACGTAATCAAAGTTGTGCTGCCCTAAAGTTAATCAAAAGCAGTTTGCAAATGTTGATTTCAAATTGAAAATGATGTTTGGGTGGTATTGGATCATTTTAGTAATATTAATAGACAAATAAAACAACAATTAGTGAAGAAAAGGTATTGAAAAGCAGTTTAATTAGTGACATTGACGGCCAACAGATACTCCTCAAGAACAGAGAAATGTATCCTACCAGAGGCTACAAGGACAAAGTTCTCTCTGCCCAGGACATTTTGTACTTCACAAAAACTCAAGAACAGAACTTAAGTGCAAACTCTTCATAGGCCTCTCCTCCCGAAGCACTCCACCTTCATATTTCTCTGACAACACACAAGAAAAAAAGTTAGTCAAAAACAAGCTGCAAGGATTCCTGAAGCAGTGAACAGAATGTTGTCATTTACTTCTTGCATCGCCTGAGAGGGAAAGCTTCGCTTTGTTCTTGCAGAGTATGTTCAACTCTCATTTCTCAAAGGAAATTTCCAAGAATGCCTTGCATGTTGAACCTGTTTCTCTACTATTTTGTTCCGTTTTAACTGGAACCTTTAATCAGCTTAGGTAACATAGCATAGTTTGGTATTATAGCAGTAAAACCACTAGTCAAGCTATTTAGTGTTAATTAGTCATTTGTTGCACTAAACCAAAGGGTTTGGTCCTCACCTTGCAATTTTTTCCCACTTGATAAGTGAAGTAGATGTGATTTAGAACAATCCTGAAAAGGTCAGTGAGACAGTGATGTGTTCCACCAAGGCATGTTGCTGTTATGTCAGAAATAACTTCCGTGTTGATCCATTCTCCTGATTAGCTGTCACATTTTTGTTCAGCTGATAAACTAATTCAGAAAACTACCGGCAACAAATATGTGTTTGTTTATGCTGTCTTTCTATCTGGGGTTGTCGCATTGACAACAGGAACATCCCAGTAATTCAGGATGTAATTAAATTTATGATGTAGATTGATTACAAACGGAGCAACACATATTTCAGGTGTGCATTTCTGCTACAAGACCAATTACAAAAAGGCGGTTTGGTACAGAAATATGACATTACAGCCTTTTATGTACAGATAGCTTACATGTGCAAAGCTGACTTGGTAGTTTTCCAACAGACAGTCGTTGACACCATTTAGCAAGGATGGTCAGCCATAAAAAAGTGCATTGCTAAAGAATCTGTGTGTTCAGAGTGCAGAGTTGAGTGAAAAGAGCATTTATGGTGCAAGAGGGACAAACGCAACAAGGATAACGGCAGCCTTGAGGCGATTGGGAAGCAAAGGTCATTGGAAGGTTTGACAGGGTGTCCGCTCAAGTCTTAAATTCATTTATCTAAAGTGAAGGCCTTAAAATATTTTACATTTATTTTGAAAAGGTAAGTTGGCCTTTAATACTTTAATCACAGGTCTTCAATTTTGCAGGTCTACTTAATCTCATCCATGTATTCCGTGTATTTTTTTTTTTTCTCACAGGATTTTTCTGTCGGGCAAAAGTTTAAGTTGCATCTTCATTGCGTTTTGTAACACACTGCTAACATGCCACTGCTAGCTAGCCGTTTTGTGTCAATCATGGTTAAGTGGACATTTTTCGCAAGTTGGTTGGACGAAGTTTGTGGAGATATACTGTAGGTCTTAAATTCCATTCTTAAAGGTCTTAAATTTGAGTTGACAAAACCCTTCAGAAACTCCTGGTTTGAAGGAGTTTGAAAGAGTTAAAGCCACCACACAATGGCTAACACGGGGCATGAGCTATGAATTTTATGTTCCTCTTTTTAAGCTTGTCATTTTTACATTTCGTTTGGTAACGGAAGCCCCAGAGTCTGGAGGAAGAGCAGAGAAGCACAGAGTCTGAGCAGCTTGAGGTCTTGTGGAACGGTTTCCCCAACTCTGATTATTTGAGGAGCTGGGTCATCTAGTGATGTTGGTCCACTGGGTTTTATCAAGTTCAAAGACAGCACAGTGGTTTATGAGGAAATTTACAGAGCAATTTGTGATTCCCTATGCTGATATGTTTTATGGAGATGCTGATTTCATTTTTCACTGCCAAAAAGCACCAACACCTGCTTTAATGAGCATTGTCAAGAGGAATATGAGAGGTTCTGGTACCAACAATGCAAATGACCAAAAAGTCTTTATCAAATCAACCTAATTTGTATAAATGCAGATGTATTTCTACAGATGCCTCCATGGCGACCTCCTTGTGTTTCGCACGATCAGAATGAGGACAATTTCGAGAACGCATCTCGTGTTGTTCTGTGTTAACCTACTTTCACTCCTTAAAATGCCTTCCTGAGGGCAATGACTTTCTGATGCAAGGCTGCATTCTAGTTCAGGCTTTAGTTATAGTTCTGACTTAAAGTCACTTCTTAAAGCTTCTTTAACTCTAGGTAGATCAGGCATTTATTTCAAAGCTCAGGAACTAGTTTTTGGTTTAATTTTATCGATGCTAAAAGGCGATCGAAGAAAGGTCTGAGAAAATATTGCAGAGCAGGAAATCAAAAGGAGACGTTGCTCATTTGTAACAAAATCTTTTCCCAGTGCATTCCTTTCTTTCCATTTCTAGTGGATTAATTGCTCAATCCCGTCCTCTTTCGCTTTTTCAGCTGGTATCTTCTAAATGCATAAATGTCATTCTAATTTCATATTTACAAGCCGCTGTTCCACTTACGTCATCAAAGGCTTTGATTGATTGATTCTTCTTGCCTTCAGCTCTTCCCTCTCTTACCTGCATTTTTTTCTGTTGTCGTCTTCCTGGAACCCTCCTCCTCTCTCGCCCTTTCAGTCTGGGAGGTGGAACGTTCCTCGGCCTCTGCTGCCTCCTGACGGGCTGCGAGACGTTCGAGGAGGCGCTAGAAATGGCCAGCAAGGGCGACTCCACAAACGTGGACAAGCTGGTGAAAGACATCTACGGCGGGGACTATGAGCGCTTCGGCCTGCAGGGCTCGGCCGTCGCCTCCAGGTGAGCACAACGTCGTCATCACAGGTGGTTTCAGATAGAGGAAGCCGAGCTTTTCTGCCGTGAATTCACATTATTTGTGATATAATATATCCATCCATCCATCCATCCATTTTCTGTACACCCTTGTCCCTAGAGGGGCTGGTGCCTATCTCCAGCTAACGTTTCGGGCGAGAGGAGGGGTTCACCCTGGACAGGTTGCCAGTCTGTCGCAGGGCTGATATAATATATACAGTATATATTATATTATTATAAAAATTGGTTTGATTCACTTCTTTAAATCTTAATAAACTTCAGTGAGTCACCTATAAGCTTGATGTTTGGCTAATTAGGTGATTTGATGTGTGTCATTAACCTTCTTGTAAAGTGAATTTCACCATGTGTGAAAACTGCAAGTTTCAACCATGACGAAGAAACTCGCGTTCTGCAATAACACAATGAGGATACGAATAATTAAAACCGGACAGCAGCAAAGCAAATCTGGCAACCATTCCGTAAACACACCGGTTTACTCTGCGTTTTGTGTGTGAATTGTAAACTTGCAATTCAGTACAAAGGTTAATCTGTGTAGGAAGATGGGGGGGGGGAAAAAAAAAAAAAAAAGATTTTATCACTACAATCAAACTATAATCAGTGTTGTTATGAAGTTCCCCTCTGTCATTTATTGTAACAAAGCACTCTGTGATGAGCTGCACCTGTTGAATTATGCAACCCAAGGTTATTTTCTGAGCTGGTTTGGTTCTTCCTATTGAGATTTTTGATTTGATTTTGATTGATTTATTTCAACAGACTCATGGTTCACATAGATATGAAAAAAAAGAACAAAGATACACAACAACACACACACACACACAAAAATTATAAAAGACTTGCATACCAATGTTTCCACAAAGCCAACTGGTATGATGGCGCACTGACAGAGGGATGTGAAAACCTTACGATAAGACTGTTCTCGGACCGGCACAAACGACACAAAAACTTGGATATCAAATCTCTCATGAGTGCCTGCAGTGTTGTGACATGTGCATTGCGAAACATCAAATTTTATTTAGTTTGACCTGCATCTAAGAAGAAGATAACCGGTTGGTGCTCAGCGTAGCTTGATGTTTGTCTTTCTGCTTGTTTTAACAGTTTTGGTCACATGATGTGCAAAGAGAAGCGAGACAGCATCAGGAAGGAAGACCTGGCCAGAGCCACACTAATCACCATCACCAATAACATAGGATCTATAGCACGCATGTGTGCTGTCAACGAGGTATTTACATGCACACAGATGCTAAGTCTCATGTTCTTTTGCAACAGCAACTTTTGGCATCCAGGTGGTACCAGAACACCTGATTCTGAACAGTTAAATAAACTCTCTCAGGTTCAGGGCCAATTTACCCATTTAAACTTGAAACTGCCCCCCCCCCCCAAAGAAAAACAACATCTTAATATATACAACCTGAAATTAATATATTAGTCTCTTATCTTGCTTATTGTTGTTTTTGTTCATCCTAATGAGAAGTTGTTTTTACAAAACAGACAAAACGCGGCGCACTTTCAACTCACCTCATGGCAAATAAACAGTAGTTTACATGCAGTACCTTGCGAATCACTAGGGGGCGCCTAAGGACCACCAGTGGTCCTGAGCCCACAGTTTGTTTCCAACAGACAGTCGGCACAACCACCTGACAAAATAAATAAAACAACGAAGCAGGGTGTTTTTAGGGTAATTATTTAACAAAACAAAACCATGCTCCTTGAACATGCAGCTATTTTACCAAACACAGAAAACAATATCTACTTTAATTTTTGTTTTTAATTTATTTTTAGCAAGACTATAATTAATTCCCCAGAAGGTTTTAATCACAGGAAATCGCAAGAATGTGATATTTTGTTTACTTGTGTAGCTACAAAAATCAAAGCTTAGTGCTCATATGAAGATAAAGAAGTCAGCGGGCCGTGCTGACTTCTTTATCTCAGAGAGTATCTCAGGGGAAAGTTGGGTGAAAAGTGGACGGTGGGTTTAACAGTCTCCTGCGCAGCAGGGACCAATCAGGAGAGTTTCTGTGTGCTGTGAGCTTCTTTACAGTGTTGCCTTGTGGCATGGCGATCAAGCAGCATTGTACAGGGCTATCACTGCATGCAGATCTGCAACAAGGACAGATAAAAGCAGCCAGGGTTATTTTCTTATTATTGTTTTTACAATTGTTCTTTGGAATAAATTTAGATTTCATTAAAAATAAACATTAAAATTTGGCCCTTCATTCTCAGGACTGTATGACCCGTTAAATATAGTTCATATTGTAATAATCTTGCCTGAATATTTTTTTTCCCTCTGTCTTTAGAGAAGATTTTTTTTTTTTTTCAGTTTTTGTAATCCATATGAATCAATTGGACTCATCTTGCAGTATTATCAGTTCATTGGCACCACCTGGTGACTGATGAGGGTTACTGCAAATGTTTCTGAACATTTGCAACCAAAAGCATTTATTTATATAATTTAATTGTAGAATACACTTTGGCTTCTGTTCATATAAATCTTCATTTAAAAATGCAACAGCATTAACTTATTCTTGCTATTTTTGACACGTTTAACAAGGCAGTATCTTATTTATTTTTTTAAATTCCGTATCTGTATTTGTTTCAGAAAATTGAGCGGGTTGTGTTTGTTGGGAACTTCCTTCGGATCAACACCGTGTCCACAAAGCTGCTAGCCTACGCCATGGACTTCTGGTCAAAAGGGCAGCTACGAGCCCTCTTTCTGGAGCATGAGGTGAGCAACAATAATCAGAATTTTTAGATTTTCTTAAAATAGCTTAAAACAGCTGAAGTACGCTAAATGGAATATTGTGTGTTAAATGTATTATAAAAAAAAAAAAAAAACACCTTTAATGCTGTCTTGAAAAAAAGGAGAAAACAAAACTCAATTTGTTAAAGTCTTAAATTCACTGTCATACAAACACATAAAGGATCAGGAGTGTCTTTTGTAATGATTCTGACAACACTTTAGCGGAAGCCTCTCATTCATTGAAGTCAATTAAGATGACCTAAGGCTCCTGGTTTAAAGCTAAGAAGCTTGATGATGCTTCAGTGGTGCGTTGATGTCAAAAACACCACCGTGTAAAATGTTGTTCTGAAATTGTACAGGAGTCTGTCCTTATTTGGTTTGGTCCCTTCCTTCAGAAGAACACCTCGCTGTGGACGTTAACAATCGCACGTGTGTTTTGAAAGTTTGAAAGTCTAAAATAAGCTCAGGAAAACAAAATAAGTGAGGCTGTTTGTCTGATATTGAGTCAAAACTGGCGCTAAGACAAGAGGTCAAAGTTCACAGGACTGGGATCAGTTGAGGATTTATGGCAAAATTTCAAAGTTAGCATTATTGGTCCAATAAATGTATGCCTACCTTAGCAATAGTTTGGACTTGCAACGTATTTTCATGATTATGTCTGGAAATAAATTTGCTCTTGTTTATTTGACATCTTTTTGATGATAAAATGATTTAAACCCCTGGCAGATTTAGATTTAAAGTTATCTTTAAGTTTCAGGTACCAGAAAAGAATCTCCAAAAAAATAAGATGTTGCAAAAGATGTTAGTTTTGAAAAACTTTTTTTTTTTTTTTTTTTCTTGCATTGTTTAACTTTTGAGAGATGCCTGTCTGATTCCCTATTAGAAACAAACTTATTGGGTATACTATAATATTTCTAAATATCTAATTGTGAACAGAATCTAAATTTGTCATTTACTCATCTTTACAGAGGAAAAGCAGAATATACAAGCAAATATTTATTAATGACTGGTCTATAGTAATTATAACCTCTAAGTCAAATGTATATTGACTAACAATTTAAGTAATCATTGGAAAAGAGATGCTGTAAAATATAAAAATTTTCATCTTTGTGTTTTTTTGAACCGCCGCTTCTTGGTAAATGTTGCACAGTGTCACAGAAAAGCTTTAAAAAGCCTAGAATTGTCCAGCGTAGGGCTGAACCCATTAATCTTGATGAATTGATTATCAAAAATAATCATCAACTAATTGAGTAATCGATTAATCATTAACTGGTGTATACGGACATAAATGGGGAAATTTCCATTTCCATTTGACAAATCTGCAGCTTCATGTTTGGTCGTGCTCCAGCTGCCGTTTACCCTCAACTTGTCCCTCGTTTTGCTCCAGGGTTACTTCGGAGCGGTCGGAGCGCTGACGGAGCTGCTGAAGACGTCGGAGGACCTGTGAAGGAAGTTCGCCGGCCTCTAAACGCTCTGACGTCATTGTTGGCAGATGACACTACTGAAAGGTCCTAATCAAAGACCTCTAAAGGAACACTAAGAGAGACTCAAGACGCTAAGAAAAAGCCATTTTAATAATTTAACTCTTGTAAATAACGATAGCCTCTAACAATTGTTCCCAGAGCTCCTTCTATAATAGAGTTTCAATATTGTGATCTTTTAATTTATGGTTTCCTGTTGCTCCCTGCGATCAGGAACCACAGAGACAAAGTATTTTAGTAATCTGGGCTTTTACTGGGACGGGGCGGGTGGGTTGTGTTTGTGTGTCTAGCTACTGTAGCATTACATCCTGGGGGACAGAAGTACATCAGGTGACTATTTTTGCAGCTTCTGCTCAGAAGAGGATGTCTGCACACAAAAGAAGTCACTCTTCACCGAGCAACTTTTTCTCTCTTTTTTTTTTTTTTCCTTTTTCTTTTCAACCACACGTGGCTCAAGGAAGTAGGTTTGCTCACCTGTTTTGTTGCTCAAAGAGTCGCCCACCATGCTTCTGTCTTCGAAGGAGTGCACTGAAGCCAAATCCTGTTGAGATTCATCTGCAACCTTCTCGTCTAACGGAAAGCAGATAAGCTGTTTTGTTTTTCTTTCCTTTTTTTTTTTTTCCCCCCGTTGTCGTTTTGCCCTGCTGCACATGGCCTTTGCTTTCTTTGTTCGTCCTTTCTCCGTCTGCCTACTTTGCAAGCAAAACTGCAACTCTCGTATTGCCAAGCACGCATTTACCCAGCCTCACGAGTTCAGTCCTAGGTGACGGGACCAAAGATTTGTTTTCTTACAGATGATTTGAACGCGTTATTGATTTTTATTTTATTTTTTTCTCATTTTCCTCAACCTCTGTCTTCTCTTCCTTTCGTTTGTTTTTTTTTTTTGTTTGTTTTTTTTTATTAAAAGAAAACTTCCTGCTGATTTAGATGTACTCGTTAGGAATCCATCACTTGCAACAGAATGGAAACAGTAAGGATCAAAATGTTTCCTACGCTGCAAAAACACAAAGTCTTTGGAAGTATTTTTGATCTAGTTTCTAGTACGCTTGAAATAAGATGAAACTAACATACGAATAACTTTTCAGCACAATATAGGAGCTTGTTTTAAGTCAATAATTTATTAAAATTGATGGAAAAAGTACTAACTACAAGTGAAATAATCTGCCAGTGGAACAGGACATATTAGCATATATGTGTAAAATGTCTTGTCCCATTTATAGCTAGTACGTTTTCATCAATATTAAAGAATTATCGGCTTAAAACAAACTTTTTTTTTGCTGAAAAGTTGTAAGTTTTTCAAATGTACTTAGATATTTGCCCTAGAAATTAGATTAAAAAAAAATACTTGGTAAGATTTAGTGTAACGTACATCCCATTGGCAGAGGAGGGGAAAAAATGGTGCAAGTTAATCTCAATTGATGGGTTTTAATTAATTTGTTGAAATTTCATCCTTCCCCACTCCCTAACCAGTTTCAGGCATTGAAATATGAGGTACTCAATATTGAGGTATTGAACTTTAACACTTGAATATTACAGTTTTCACAATGTAAAAACAAAATCTACTTATTGTATTTTAATATAGACAAAAGCAAAAGGTTGGAATAAAACAGTAAACTTTAGTGCCAGGGTTGAAGTGTTGGTTGCGCAAATTGTCATTTTTTTTAGCAAGTCAAACAAACAGATATCAGCTGGGTAATTAAGTTGAGCTTGGCCTGCAGCTGGACGCTCGTCAGAGAAACCAAGTGTTTACCGCAATTAGCCTGATGACTTTAGTTTCCACACAATGACTGCTTTTGTTTTTGTAACCAGACAAATCATCCAATAACATATCTATGTTTTTTTGTTGGCGCGTAAAACCTTTAGTGCATGTCGATACTTGTAACCGGCCCATGCAACCTTCAAACTTTCCTGCGGAATGAAGTCATGTTGTACACTGCAAAAAAAACACCTCACAAAATCTTCTCTTTTGGTCTAGTTTCTAGTGCAAATATCCTAATACACTTGAAATAAGACAAAACTAAATTACAAGTAACTGTTCAATAAAATACAGGAGCTTTTTTTAAAGTCAGTAATTGATTAAGAAGTACTAGTTATCAATTTACCAGTGGAATTAGTATTTTTTTTTAATTAATAATATGGAATTATTGACTTAAATCAAGCTCTTATATTGTGCTGAAATGTTACTTGTAAGTTAGTTCTGTTTTATTGCAAGTGCACTAAAATATTTGCACTAGAATCTGGACCAAAAATACATGGTAAGATGTTTTTTTTTGTTTGTTTAGTTTTTTTTTGCAATGCATCAACACTAAAATATTCCACCAGGAACTCAGAGCTGCCTTCGTCTGCAGATTGAATCAGATCCTACGTGGGTTGATCCTTGTCAATTGAATATTACTTAAAAGAAGCTGGTCTCATATTTCATAAGTCGCCAGATCTTTTGAGAAACGGAAAGATCACAAATGTATTTTGTCCTGTAATGCTGCCGGCAACCTTCACGTTCCGACCTCTGACCTTTTAAAGCCTCCCGTCTCTTAAAACAGCTGCACTGTGAAAAACGGCTTTTTTCAGATTTTTCTTTAGTCAAACCAGTTTACATACCGTGATTTATAAAATTCATCACTACTGCCTCATTCTGTTGATAGTCTCACCTGCCCCACATGATCTGTTAATGAGCTCCTCGTTAGCTGACCAAGTACTCTGAAGGTCCTGTTGACAGAAATGAGCGATTGCTGTTATCTAACACAGACTTGGACTCGACCCTCCCATCCCCTGCCCTCCCATGCTACATAACGTGTTTGCTGCTATCCTGTCCTTACTTTTCTTTTCCTATGTGCTCTGTTGCTTTCAGCTGTTTTTTTTGTTGTTGTTTTTTTTCCAACTTCGACTCAAACGCCCACAGCGTACAATACGAGAAAAGGAAACGGGCGTCATCGACGACCCGTTGCATTCGAGACTCTAAGCTCCTTCACTTATGCAAGCGTTCGCGGAGAGGCTGCTGTGAAACACTGTCGGTGTTTAATTCGTACTTTAAAGAGGTGATTTTTGGAATCACCCGACGCTGAACCATCAGTCCTGCTGTGATGACTCTGCAAATTGACATTGCTCTGTTTTTTTTGTTTTTTCTTGTTGTTGTTTTTTTTTCCCCCCTTTGTTTGCCTTGTTCCAACTTGGATAATGATGATGACCTCAGTGCATCAGGTGCCAGTTTTCTTTACAATCAACCCAGGGGTTGGTCACCATGTACCACCTGTTTGCTTTTTTTTTTTTTTTTTTTTCCTAAACTGGAAAAACCCATAACATGTGTTGCCTTTCCTAAACGTCTGCCTGGTTTCACTTTGTTCGTGCCCTTCAGCTTCTTTTCTTTTAAACTTCAAAACAGGGTTTTTGTTTGGCCTACATTCTTTTTGTGTCTTTTTTTTCTTCTTTTTTTTGGGTGGGGGTTATAGAGTGTAGTTGGTCACATGTAGAGAGACACTAATTATTTTCCCCCTTCGCCATTTCATACCTTTGTACTTTTCGTCATTTCATAGCTAACTGTTAGTGCTAACTGCGATATAAAGCCTTTTTTTTTTTTTTTTTTTTTACTGGACATTTCACACCAACCGCGCTTCAGTTCGTACCTGGCAACGAAATCTGTGGCGCGCACACCATGACGACCGCTGGTTTAAAGTAACTTGCACCGTTCAAGGAAACCCGACAAGATCGCAACCCGTTTGTTTTCAGAGCGTGCGGCCGGAATAGCAGAACCAAATGGGCGTGGTTTAAAAGTTTCAGCAGTCGCCTCAGCTTAAATGAGTCGTAATCTGTCCAAATTTATTCAAGTTTGTGGATAATAATTGATGGATATTATGTGGGGAAGTTGCTCAATTATTTTTGATATGATCAAGATTAATAATCTTTTACATTTTGGGAAATAACCAGTTTTTTAAAAACTATTTGGCTGTTCCTAAATGCATCCTAACCACAATAAAAAGTGATATGCAAAGGTTTGCTCACGTTGGCATGAAATGTTTTGTTTACGGGGTCGGGATAGAGGCACGAGGGAGGGGCGAAATGGGAACGCAAACCCAAGAATTACCAACCGAAGTTGTCTTGGTAGAAATTTGGTTAGGTGCAATATGCTCTAAACTTTAAAAAAAAATAAATAAAAAATGGTTTGGATAAAATTTAAAATAATTATATAACCATACATAGTAGACAGGAGAAAATGTACTTGGGAACATTATACAAGGCACGAGCTTTCATTCTTCTTAACCTTTTTTTTTGTATTTGATGTTTGATTTTTACGATTTTCATTTTTAAAAAAAAAAAAAAGAAATCTTACCCCTGTCCTTTTTATTTTTGTTTTTGGTTGGCATAACAGAACCAGTGTGGCTGCTGTGAAACCCTGTCTGGTTATTGTACAGAGATGTTAATCAAACACCTTCCCATGTGCTGTGAAGTTTCCTGGAAAGTGTCTCACTTGAACACATATCTCTGTTTTTCCCGCAGAGCGCGTCGGCTCTGAGCGGATCGTCCCGAATGGTTAATTATGTGCTACCTTTACTGCTCCTCGTCTGCCTTTGCCTTGATGTCACATTGCAACATGTAGTTATTTTGAGAAGATATGCTCTCTATATGATAAAGATGCTATTTTTACTTCCAGCCTCCTTAATGATTGTACAAAAGTTGTGATTTTTATATCGGTCTGAACCAGTCCCGAGTCTGTGTAAAAAAAAAAGAAAAAGAAAAAATGTTGAGAATCCCTGACAATTTGTTTTTATTTTGCTATTTTTTCAGATGTAAGTGTAGTAATGCATCTTGAATAATGTCTGTGGTGTAATTTTAAAGGTTTCTCATTGCGGAGCTCGGGGTCCATTTCCAGCCGGGACCACTTCTTGGTAAAACAAATGAAAAGTAAATAAATAAATAAAATAAGGAAGCGTCAGCCTGAGCTGCAAACGATCAGCAGTGGAGAAATCTAAACTAAAAAGCTATGCAGTAACTAACTCATCTGTTAGATCTCTTCTTTAGCAAACAGAGTTGTCTTGCTTGTAAATACTAATTCTTTTTTTGTTGTTGTTGTTTTTGTTTTAAATATGCAAAGCAGTTAGTGTTTCCTCTCTGTGAAATCCTGCGTGAAACTTGATGGTTTCTGTCCTGCTGATTCCGCCGTCGACTTTCGCTCATTGGATGTTGTAGAACCAGTTACGCATAGACTGAAACATGAGTTTCTCGCACAAAGTTCAACAGGTTCGAGTTACTTTTGAACGTTAAAGTCATGACAAAAGAAAAACCGCAGATCTTTGTAGATTAAATCGATTAAAGTGGTGAAGGGAAGAAATCTTAGACTGTTTTTTTTTTTTTGTATTTACTCGTTTTGCCCGTCTCTCGTTTCCTCCGGCGTTTTCCTAATATGGTCAATCATCCTGTTGCTCCAGCATGTCCAGCCTTTAAACTGTCCTTTTTGAGTGCTCAAGTGGCAGGACAGATCTGATCACCTTTCTGTGTCTGATTGTACAGAGATTTGTACATAATAATATTGAATATAATGACAATAACATGACGTATTACAACACCAGCAAATCTGTCTGTCTGACAAAGTGGTTTTAACTGTTCAGAGCCTGGCTTTTCCCAAGCGCAGCTCGGCACTTTTGTCTCGAAATCCAAAACCGCAGACGGAACACGCATCGAACAACAAAAAGTTTCGAAAAGCTGTGAATCAATTCAGCAGCTGAGAGTTTTACTAAATATTTATGTACGTGTTTGGCGATATCGCTCGTTGGGGTATTTTCTGTGCACTTAACGGTTGTTTGTATTCATGTTCGGAGGTTTTTAAACTCCACTGACGGGGCGAATAAGAACAGACTGCGAGCTGTAATGTCTAATCGGACTTTTCCTTCGAGCTGTCGGGGTGTTTTGCTCTGTTGGGATGCCTTTTGCTTTCTGTCTGCTGTATTTCAGTGCTAGTTGTTTCACCTCGGCCCCCCTGAGGCCTGCGGGAAAGTTTGGGAGACCCAGTGCTGGTCGTAGGGAGTCAGTTCTGCTGCTGCTTTTACATTTTGTTTAAAGAATAATAATAATAAACAAAAGATTTGATTGGGAGGGGGATAAACGACGGTTCAAAAAGAAGAGGCTCCTTGCCTTTGTGCAATGTGTATGTACTGATGTGAAGAGATTTTTTTTTTTTTTTTCTAACAAAGAATTAAACTAAAACTGGATTTGAAAAAAAAAAAAGTGTTCAAGATGTTTGTTTTTCATTATATTAGCATAGACTTTTGTAGAAAAAAAGGGAGTTGGATTACGACTCCTTTTCTGTTATTACACAAATTTGTTGTCGGTTTTCTCGGAGTGGCCCAGTGAGACCCAACCAATGCATAGAGGGAGAGCGTAGAAACGCCACACAGAAGCTCCGACCTGGTTGGAATTTGACCCAGGACCTTTTCCACTGTGAAGCAGCAGAGCAAAACGGTGCTGCGCAGATGATTAACTCATTTTGGACAAATTGTTCAAAAGCACCAGACAACCAGACCCTAAAATTCTACGAAAATGGAACATTTCTCTCTCATTGGCATTCGGCCAATATGAATTTTGTGTATCATTTATTGACTATTGAGGTTGCTGAAATACGCTCTCAAGTGTCCCATCGAAAGAAAACCTCGGGCATGAACAGAATTTGAGACTGAGCTGCTAGATTTGCTTAAAGGTTACGTAACTCCTTTTTTTTAAAATGTTGAACCATCGGCACAAAACTGGGGTTTTTAAAATCTGCAAGCATTGAAAACTGTAATCAAGGTCGTTAAAATGCAAAATCTACAACATTTCTAATCAAACTGTGTAAAGATCTAGGCTAGATTTAGTCCCAGAAAAAGAAAATGTGCAACATTCACAAAATAAAACAAGTTTATATATGTATTTAAAAACTTAGATGGAAGAACATGCAATTTGGTTATAAATTGTACCTTACTGGCAATAAATCTAGAGAACTTTGGCGTTGGTGCTGTACTGGGCCCAGTTGATTATTACATATTAATGAATAGACTGTCAGAATGGGGAGGATTGTGCAGTACTCAGCTCTCCTGGTTCAGATATTATTTTCTGAACAGGGACTATTATGTAATTTGGTAATTATTAACCTGGGTCAGCAAAAAACAGTATAATGGGGTTCCTCAGGGATCAATTATGGGGCCACTTTTATGTAACATCGACGTGATCCGACTAACTGACTCCAGAATACCAGAGCATCTCTGCAGGAGACCTTGTTGTTTTTTTTTAATTGATGGAGCAGCTTGATTCCTGCATGTCTTCCCTTCTCTCTCTGTCCTTCTTCACGTCGTGCTACTGATGAATAAATACCGCAAGTGCCAAAAATCTCTTCTGTTATTGCTCCGCAACGCACTTCTGAGTTGCTCTGTTTGGTGCAAAGCACGTAGATTCCCCCAGGCGAACCAAGCAAGGCGAGGCAGCATTTCGTTTCCGCAGTAACGCAAAATCGGGAATGAAAACGTTTTTACTGCAGCCTCCGATCAAAGAATTCACTGAACTGCTTACCCGATCAATCCAAAGGGATTGACGCTAGAAGTTAGAAATTGTATTTGGATTTAAGTTTGTGTCTGCTAACGTTTGTTTCTTTTCATGTCGCCTCTTTAAGTCAAAGATTTTAACCTGTCTTTTTATGCAGAGCTTAAAGATTTTTGCTGTTTCCTTTTTGTTTTTCCTTTCAGACTTTATAATACAAACATGGTCTCCAGAGCTGTGCGATTTAAATGTTGAATATATGTTTAGTAATCTGCTACTGGGCGATATGTGTGTGTCCTTGGGACTATCGCTGCTCATTGTTATGTATTATTGTTCTACGTTTATTCTTATTATTACTTTATTTATTTATTCTAATTTCTATCGTGTGCTATGCTGGGACAAACATCATTTCTCCCCCTTTAAGGGATTAATAAAATCTTATCTCATCTTCTCATCTTATCTTAAAATATCCACTATGATGGGCGGTTATCAGGGGGTTAGCACGCCCCACGTTTGGAGGCCTTAGTCCTCGACGCGGACGTCGCGGGTTTGACTCCCGGTCCCGACGACCTTTGCCGCATGTCTTCCCCCCTCTCCTCACCCTCCTTCCTGTCTGCCTACTGTACAAAAAATACGAGCCACTAGTGCCGCAAAAACTCTTCGGAGAAAAAAATGGAAAAAATAAAAAAAATATCCACTATGATGACACTGTTGAACTCCTGGTGTTTAAGCCGAGTCTCTGTCTCGTTCCTGATGTCGTGTTGTTACATGAAGTTTGGAAACACCCTGTTCTAGTTTTCAGGTGTGGAGAGGGACTGAGGTGCCTCTAAGATCTGCAGCTCGCAGGAAGGCAAATTGTTCAACGTGCCTCTTTCCCTCTTCTCGTCTGTGGCCGCGGTAATCTTTCAAACTGCTGTTCAAATTTAACAGGAGGGTTTAGTTAAATGTGTACCACTTTGCAAACTTTTATTGCATTTCTCATCAACAGTGATCTTAGCATTATTCTTGCTGACATCCTCTGCGCTGGGCAGTAATTCAGTTGTACTTTTTTTTTATTTTTTTTTTTATCTAGCTTGGCTTCACTGCAGCAGTGTTATAAGTGCAGAAATGAACAAAAAAACAAACAAACAAGGAAAACCAGTATGAACAAATCCTCTTCTTGCTCCTCCTCCTCTGTCCTCCCCTAATATCTTCAGTTTGCAGGCTTGTTTGTCTTGCTGAACACCGTCAGGGTGTTAGCAGGACATACCAAAGAGGGAACACCTTCATTGTTCGACCTCATCTGAAGATCATGAGGCTGTAATTCAGAGCTGCAGAGGGGTGGCTGATGTAAGTACCAGGCACTCACTTTTTAGTCATGTCATGTCATTAATAGCGTTTTGTGATGCACTGACCGTCTGTTTATTTCTGTAGTCTATGCTTAGTGTGTTTTTGTACATTTACATCTAACAGTTTGCTAAAATTTAGTTTAGTTTGTAAAGGATACACTTCATTTAATCCACCAGCTTTTATCAGTTCTTGCAGTAAAAAAGAAAAAAAAATTATATATAACAAACTTTTTTTTTTTTTTTGTTTTGCAGCTAAAGCGTTTACCTGCACAAAAAAATCCTTTGTTTTTTTTTTTTTCTTTTTTGTTTGTTTCAATGCAAATACAGTATGTGCTAATTCTACAGGACAGCACAATTCCACATTTAACTCAAATTATTTTCAGCCTCCAAAACGCAGGAAATTTTTCTAGGGAGCGCCACACGCTGCTTTTCTGGCGATAGCCCGAGATGGAATACAGCTGAGCATGATAAAGGATTGGCTCGGTGCCAGTGTACCTTAGTGAAAGAGAAAACCCGTCACGTTAATGGACACATGCAGTCAGCCAACCCAAACTGACCTCACGGCCCATCATCTCTTCGCCGAGATAAGCTTTCTGGAAATAAATGACAAAGCACAAGAAAGCACACAGAAACCTTTGGACGGAAATAAACGCTTCAGCATGACCGATGATTGGCTCTGCTCAGATTCCCTCTGTTTTCTTGCGGGCATGTTGACAACGTTCTGTTCAGCCCTTGAAGTTGCAGGAAATACCTGGGTGTGCTTTGTGGTACAACGAGTTTTTGACAGATGGGTAATAGAAAAAAAAAAAACATCTTCATTTAAAGATGACAAAGATATTTGTCCTTGCTTTTTGATGATGAAAGATCAAATTTACTGTATCTAGTTTTCTTGAAAGTACTAAATATATTGTTCCATGTTGGACTAAGGCCGCTAAAGCCCTGAAATAAGTAAAAAAGAAGAAGAAGAAGAAGAAGGAAATGGTTTATTGTAACTTACCCTCACATTGAGGAAAAATCTCTTTAGAGAAATCGGGGTTTTGTTTTGTTTCTCTGGATATTTCATTCATGGAAATTGAGTCATGCCTTGTTTTTTTTTTTTTAGAATATTAAAATAACACATTGTGAGAAAAAAGTAACTTTCTACTTATTTTTAGGGTGGTAATGAACATCCACATTTGGTTTGGCAAAACCAAGTCACTTTTGCTCCACCAGGGAAGGGATGCAGTTGTATAAAATTGTCATGAACGTTGAGCTCAGAGCAGGATCAAAATGCATACAGGACAGTAGAAGAGTCGTCGGAGACGTTTACTAATGAAAAAAGGCCAAACTTCCAAAACCAGGAATATGGAGGGAGTGTCGCAGAAGGAACCAGTTGTGAATAACAAGTCGGGGAGGTAAATGTACAAAGGAAGGAGTGACAAAAGAACCAATTATAAGTACCTTACAGCAGATGGGGAGTAAACAGGAAACTGGAGGAGAAGACAAAACAAAGACGGCACCAGAAGAAAACCGAAGCCGTAGCAGAAATAAATACGAAATAACAAACAAATCCAACACTGTACAATGAGACATGACTGAACTAACAGAAGAAATAAAGCTAGA
The DNA here is from genome assembly GCF_003331165.1 of Xiphophorus hellerii. NCBI lineage: Eukaryota > Metazoa > Chordata > Actinopteri > Cyprinodontiformes > Poeciliidae > Xiphophorus > Xiphophorus hellerii. The sequence goes on along the minus strand of NC_045693.1, from coordinate 23,166,969 downwards.
ATGAGAGACGAACAAAAAATGAAAAAAGGAAATAACAGAATCAAAGGTCCAAAACAGGTAGCGGTCACAACAGAGGTGTTCTTTTCAAATCTAAGGTCTGCATGTTTACCCAATCCCCTTTACATTGGCAACCCTAAATGTGATTCTGTGCAACCAGTTGTCTACAGAGGTCATCCAACTCGTTAAGGAAGTGCACATTTCTGTACTTTGTTTACAGTGTAAACATAACTGGGGTAAAGAACATTAGTAAACAGACAGCATCATGAAGATCAAGTAACACAGCAAAGACAGAGATGCACTTGGACAAGTTTAATGCAGATTATCATGATCTGTGAGTCTTCGTGTTTTATATTCTGTTCGATAATATTTAGTTTTTTGTCATTTGCGATGCTCCATTGATGGTTCACTCTGTTTTTAAGACTTTTGGTTCTTACTTGGGTTTGTCCTTCATGTATTGGCTTAGTTTCTTATTTCAGTTTTAGTCTTTAGCTTTTGATTTGGTGAATCACTTCCTGTCCTCCTTGGATTGCTGTGTAAAAACACACTTGGCTTGCATGTCATTGATCACCTCCCAGCGGCTGTATGCCAGTTAGTTTCACTACCTCCTTGTCAGATCCTTCTGCTGCCAGTCATGTCCGTTCTACCTGTCCTGCTGTTGCATTGCTTTTTCACTGTGGGTTAGCCTCTCTGTTGTCCTCACAAGTGTTCTTTAGTTTCTCTCGAGCCTCCATTTTAAATTTAAATCCTTACTTTAAAATGCTATTACTTTCGACAGGAGTTACTGAATACACAATCCTCACTGGGAGAGAGCTCTAGCTTCCAGTAGGATGCTAACCCTATGTTGCCATAGCTACAATAGAAGCATATTTATGTGGTGGAATGGTTTAGTCAAAGTCCAGAGCTATTCAAATAGAGAATCAAGAAAAACTATTTGAAATGGACATCCAAATCAGGCTGGGCTTGAGTTATTTTGCAAAGTCGAACGGTCATAAGTTTTTTCCCCCCCCCCTACGTGTAATGAGACCAGTGACAAACTGACGAGTCGTGTTCACATCCCGCCTAGTTTAAAGGAAACGTGATGTTCTATGGTGCCCTGCTTACGCAATATTCCCGTCTGTTGTTTCTCTCCTTGCCCCTTTTTTTCCATTAAGAGGCCCAGGAAGTCGAAATGGTCAGAAGAGTTTGAAGAGAGGCAGAGAAGGCATGAAGATCTTTGAGCGAGCCACTTCAGTTTCAGCACAACAAATCCGGCCGGTAAAAAGGCGCCTCACATTCGTGGGCTGCAGAACAGCAGCTGTGAATCCTCTGGAGTGATGGCGGCCGTGGGGGAGGAGAGGCTCGGAGGAGGCAGGAGGGCCTCCAGGGTCACAAACCCGCCAGAAGGCGGCTGGGGCTGGATGGTCGTCGCCAGCTGTTTCCTCGCCACCATCTGCATTCGGGCAGTGACGAGGTAACGTAAAAGATATCCCGTCCCGTTTTCTCACCACGTGCAAAACCACTCACGTCTTTTGACTCAATATTTTATTGTTGTAGATAGAAAAAAAAAAATGAAGCCAAAAGCACGACTGTTTCAAGGTGCCTCTGCACAGCACCTCTCATAACTAGGAACGATTTTAAATGTTCTCAAGCCGTGTACAGGGTCAAAATATATTGAACTATATAACATTTTGCTAAGCACTTGAGTAAGCATATTTACTGTTTTAAATAAATACACATATTTAAAAGGTTAGTTCTTTTTACTACCCTCAGCAACAACAAATCTGTTTTAAAATGTATAATTTGTCAGTTTCATCCTAGCAACTTGTTTTTGAAAAAAAAAAATAAAAAAAAATTGTGTGTGTGTGTTTAGCCAAGTCTTTGTAACTTTGTGAAACACTGTCTGGGACTCACTCAACAAAAGCCTTGTATGCCCTCTGCAGTGAGGCCATCATACAACCGAGACAAACATCAATAAAAATCAGTTCAGTGAGTGCAGAGCTTACAGATTACAGGGTAAGAGTCAGACCAATGAACTTGTGACGTTGGCTACCTCTGCCAAAGAATTGAATCCGTCCGTCCATCCTACTGCGGTTAGTGGTGTGTGGTGCTGGTAGCCAAAAGGGCAGGAAGCTTGGTACTCGCGGGATCACCAAACATTCCCACGGAAAACTAAAGATTGGACTGAGGGAGGAAGCCAGAGTACCCTGAGAAAATGCAAGCATGTAGGGAGTGAAAGCAAATTTGAACAGACTCGTTACCAGAAAGGGCATTGGCTCAAATACTCAACAAAAGTTAGGGATATTGGACTTTTTTTTTATAGGCTTTCAGAATGCATTGAAAATTTTCTAATAGTCACAGTTCATCACTGTAGATTTTTTTTTTCTCCAAAACTCTCAATGGGAGCATTTTAAATTTTACATACATTTTGACTTGACAGTTGAATATCCCTAACCTTTTGTCCAGTTACCAGCTAATCACGTCTTCACTGTCTCTTGCTTTTATACAAATTATTTCTTAAAAAAAACATGCTACATGTTCTCTGAAGCTTAAAACTCCAACAAATATTGAATAATTTACAGTTTTAGATGAGTAATTACAGTTGGTGGTAAAACTGACGGGACTGAAACTGTTTCTCCTCTGGTCCCTCCATACAGATGCATTTCCATGTTCTTCGTGGAGTTCCAGATGTACTTCGAGAGAGATTACTCCACCACTGCTTGGATCCACAGTATGATCGACTGCACCACCATGCTCTGTGGTAAGACATGCATCGCTTTTAGAATATGCAGGCATTCATGGGACTCGTACATGTGGTGTCTTGCGGAAGAGTTAATGCCGCTCTAACTCTTTTTTTTTTCTTTTCATTTTGTAAATTGATCTGTCAAATAAAATTAAAGTAAATGCACATAAAGTACATGGAAGTTCATTGTTGCAATGTAACAAAGTCAAACAGTTATTCAAAGGTATCCATGAACCTTTTGTAAGGCACTACATGTGTGTTAAATAAATAAATAAATGAATAAATAATAAAAAAATAAATCTATGTAAAATGCAAGTAAACTGTTTTTCTCAGCTCCTCTTGGTAGTTTTCTTGGGAACCGATTGTCCTGCAGAGTAACAGTGTTTCTTGGAGGCCTTCTGTCCTCTGCTGGCCTGGTCCTCAGCTCCTTCGCCTCCAGTCTGGAATTCCTCTATGCTTCGTTGGGAATCCTCACAGGTATGAACGCATTCATTTATGACACGGAAACACCTTTATTATTGTTATTATTGTTGTTGTTGTTATTATTATCTGTCACCGCAGACTAAATTAGGCAATCATTTTGGATAAATTATTACCTGAAATGTCTTAAAACAAGCTTTTAATACTGTTAGAGGAAATAATCATTTGGTTTCAACCTACAGCTGCACCAGTCAGAGTTTTATGGCCAGGATCAATCCCTAGCTTTTGTAAAGCTGCCATGTTTAGCTTATTCTAATTTCTCTTTAAGAACTGTACAGCAAAATACGAGCAGCATTAAAAATATTTTTTTCTAACCTTCCTGCTGTGAGCCGCCATTTATTATGTAAGAAACCGCTGTGAGAACTGTTGATGCAGAACAGAACAAAAGTTCAACTTTTTGACCAGTCTGGACTCTTTTATTACCGGTTACCGTGATTAGCGTGATTAGCAAGTGTAGCGTTACTAAGTGAAGCTGTGTTTGTGCAAATTCCTTTGTGAATGTAACCTTCCTAACCTTAACTCTGAGTTTTCCAAAAGACTACCAACATTTCTAAATTGCGCATGTATCATAACAGAGAGAGGCTGAAAGTTCAAATGGAGAAAGCAAAGGAACTTCCTGCGCTCCATTCCTCATTCATGTGAAAATCTTGCTCTCTTTCAACTTTTTTATTTGCTGAGATCTATCTGTGAACAACCTTACCTCAAACACAAAGAAAAGATGAAACTTATTGCATCTGATAGTAACTATGTTAGAACAACAATCAGAAAATGAAAAAGATTTTTTTTTTACGCTTTTACAAAGAAACCTTGCTAATTCCTTTCAATCTTAAATTTAAATTTTAAACGGTTTAAAGTGTTTTATTGTATCGTTGCCGAAACCATCACATCAAACTTGATACATTTTTTCATTGTCAATAAACAAATCCAAACATCTTAGATGCATTGTTTGTGTTAATATGTAAGCATTTACGGTAGGCTCATGATGGCTTCTTATATTAGCCATTAGCGTGATTAGTATTGTTAGCGTTACTCACTGTATATTGTGCTGTTGCGAATGTACATCCTTACATTAATTCTGAGATTTACCCCCATATGGCTCCATTAGTTCACTCATGCAAAATATAGTAGGTTTTAGGAAATTACAAGCTCTTTATTCATCCTCCACAGGTCTTGGCTATGCCCTAAGCTACACAACGTCTATAGCGATGGTTGGAAAGTACTTCAATGAGAGGAAAGCGCTGGCTTATGGAATTGCTCTATCTGGTACTGACCGCCTTCACCTCACTGATCAAGTCTCCCGTCTTTCTTTTTGTTTGTATTTTGTGTCTTTTCTCCATTTTGTTTTTACTTTTAGAGATCTCCTGAAACAATTCTTCCTTTGAATTTCTCTCTAGTCCACATTCAAATCAACCCTAATAACTTTCTATTCATGTCTCCGTCCCATCCAATGCGCCTTGCGTTCAAGGGAGCGGCATCGGCACCTTTCTCCTGGCCCCTGCAGTTCAGCTGCTTATCGAGCATTATTCATGGAGAGGAGCCCTGCTCGTCCTGGGAGGATTTGTTTCCAACCTGTGTGTTTGTGGCGCTCTGATGAGGCCGCTGGAGCAGAACCCAGCTGAAAGGTCAGCTCTTCGCAACATCACCGCCGTTATTTACTCCAGTGGTTCCCAAAGATTGTCTGGACCCCCCTATGTATTACAATAAAATCCCCCCCCCACCCCAAAAAAAAGAAAGGAAGAAAAAAAAATCAACTGGGCACACACATTGTTCAACCAGAAATAAACCTATACACATATTTTGTTTTCAAACTCCACTGAAGTTTATTTCACACTTCAGGTTGCAACAAAACACACTACAAACCATCTTTACAGTGAAACACTATTGTGTAACTGTTTTTTTTGTTTTTTTTCATTTATCCATACCGCTTCCTGCGTCCCCCCCTAGAGGGCGCCCCCCACACTTTGGGAACCACTGATTTACTCTGTCATTTGGTTGTTTGTCACCGCATGGTTCGATGCGGCCAAAACACAGACACAACCAGGCGGAAACAAACACCCGGGTCCACAGAGAAGTTTTTAGTGCTGCAGTACTTGTCCAGATCCCACACATGCTGGACATGGACTACCCTCTGTTTACCAAAAATTATGTTTTCTCTCTCTTTCTGTGCACAAATAAACTTGATCCTGATTATGAAAATACATTTAAAATACACTTGGAAGAAACCCAGTCAACATCCTACCTAGGCTGTAGTTAGAGTAGCTTTTGCAGTAAAACTTCCTAGTTGATGTTGCAGCTCCACCTATTTTGGTCAACAGGTGGAGCTAGTTGCTCACTATTGCAGTTTATAATAAATTAATTAGGTTTGAGGAAGGATGTCACCCCTGGTTAGAGAGTGTCACAAGTCTTACAATGAATTAATATTTTACTGTTTTCGAAAACTCTCCCAATGAAACATTAAGAAAAAGTCAACCTTTTATTTGATTGCAGTAATTCAGTGGAAAAACTAAAATCCAGGGTGAAGAATTTCTCGTTTTTACAAAAGCACCCATGCCACAGCTGTATCCTCCCTTCTTTAGCTCATCTCACAAGATTCCCTCATGATTCAGGTTGTAGGACTAAAGAAGATGCATTATTTTGTGTCTGGTGAATCTTTAGATATCTCCTTAATTTGGCGTTCTTCTCAAAGAGGCACTCAGTGAAGTGCAGAAGTTGTCAGATTTTTTGTTTACATTACCTGCAGACCTACAGCATCTCAAGTCCTCCTCTTGAGGACTTGAGATGCTGCTGCATGGAGTTCTGCCCCCAAAATCTTGTGGCCCTAAAATCATTCCTATCAAAACTGCTTATCCAGAAATACATATGAAGTCCTAGGAGCAGCTAGCCACAAGCGATGTGGTAAACAGGTGGATGAAGGTGCTTGGTCAGATAAACAGAATAAAAAATTTTTGCACTGTGGGTCCAAGTCCAGACTTTAATAAAATCATGCATTATTACTACTCCTGCAGGGCATTGTATCCAATCATTTTATTTCTTGTTTGTGTTGTTCTATTTGAAGGATGTGGGAGAGCAACATAACAAACGTGGAGAAAGCCTGCATGACTGCAGTGCTGCAAACTGAACTCACTGAACCAGTGACCACTGACTGGGGCCGCGAGAACCCGAAGCAGCAACAAATCCTCGGTTCGGAGGACAAACCGGGCCTCGTCATCATCAATGGAACCTACAAGGACTTCGGACTTGAAAAAGACAAGCTTCAGCAGAGTTTCACATTATTACCAAGCCCAAAGCCGACTGCTGCCAGGGTGATGGCTAAGAAAATGGCAGACTGCCTCCTTTTAAGCAACAAGCTGGAGACGATACTGGAGGAGACGGGTTTATCAGGTCCTACGATTCCAGACAGCAGCAGGAAAGATAAAAAGACAACGTCAAGCAACACCTGGTTGAAAGCTACTGAAAAAAGAGACAACTCCATATCTAGTGAAGTGACACTAACAGACGACTTCAATGAAGCAATTCCTACTGAACCGTTGGTATCCTCACAGCCGTTGTCCAGAGACCAGTCTTTCTTTTTTAAAGCGAAGGAAGAGTTTGGCTTCCTGTGGATTCCCAGATTCTTGGTCCTGTCCGTGTCCTTTGTGTTTCTGGCGTTTGGCTGCAGCGTTCCAGTAGTTTACCTCGTCCCTTACGCTCTGAGTGTCGGGGTGGAGCACCAGCACGCCGCCTTCCTCATGTCAATATTTGGTGTCAGTGGAATTGTGGGCAACATCACATTTGGATGGATCACAGACAGGACGTGAGTGACAAATGGAGGCTTTAATCATTAAATCAAAGCTCTGTCGTAACCTTCTTCCTCCCACCCAGGTGTCTAAAGAGGCATCGCCTGCTCAGCTACATAGTGGCCATAAGCATGGAGGGTCTTTGTTGTGTGTTCCTGCCCTTGCTCCGTTCCTTCCCGCTCCTGGTGCCGTTTTCCGTTCTCTACGGATACTTTGACGGGGTGTATGTGGCGCTGATACCAGTCGTGACTTCTGACACTGTGGGCTCCACCCATCTTGCCTCGGCCTTGGGTGCGGTGTACTTCCTGCATGCCATCCCATACTTGGTCAGCCCACCTATAGGAGGTAAGAGTTACTCAATAATTGTTGTATTGCATAAGTTTTTTTATTAATCTGAATTTCCTAAAGGGGTAGTTTTATGTAAAGTTGACATGTTTGAGCGTTACATCATTTATCCCCTCATCAAAGACATACCTGAAGTGTTGCCTTGACTTCTTCATGCATGCAACCATTCAGCTGTGCAAAACACCTGGGTGGACCTAGCGCCGCCTCCGAGACGAAGCTCCTCCTCTGAACTGCAGTTTCCAAACTTCTGAGCTTCTGCCTCCCAGAACGAGCGGTCCTCCCCCGTGACTACCCCATTTAGGTCCTTCAGACTAGCCAGCAGCAATTAGCAAACTCCTGATGGAATTGCACGTTCATTATGTGAGCTGGTCCTCAGTTCAACGCCGGTGAAAACATTGGTAAAGGGATAAAAGAGGAGCGTTGTTGTGATGACTTCCTGAAGGTGGAGTTTTAAGAAGAGCAGGAGTTTCTTAAAGAGACAGAGAACCAATTTCAAGGTGTTAAAATATGAAGCCAAATTTTTTTTAAGTCATATTTGATATATATGTGTACATACTGTATATGAAAATACATAGCATTTTTATAACAACTGAAGGTGAGAGAGTTAATTGAAATATATAATAAATACATAATACTGCCCCTTTAAATAAGTAAGTTTACTCGGTATATCTCTTTTTCGTAAAAGTGAATGAATTTCTTAACCCCCAGAGCCTAATCATTGCAGATGTATCTCTTTGTATATTAAAAACATAATTTTTTCATATATTTGGAGATTAAACAGGTTTGCATTTGTGTCTGTTGACCCATCAGCTAATCTTAGTTTTGTTCATTTCCCCTTGGTGAGTGTTAGTAACAATATGTCGGTCATTATGTGGCTCGTTTTCTTCCTTCTTCTCCAGGTTGGTTTGTAGATCAGACTGGGAACTACGCATTAACCTTCTTCATCAGCGGCGCTTCCTTCTTCCTCAGCTCTCTGGTCCTCGTGGCGGCGTCTTTAGCTACGCGTCTGACGGCGTTGTGCGAAAGGACTCTAGGTCAAGGAAAACGCTCAAGGGAAACATGTCAGTCGAAGACTGTGCCTGTTTTCTCGCAAAACGAAACGCACACGGTGCCGTTGCGGAAGCGCTAATACCCCTTGAACTTTTTCCCGTTTTGTCACGTTACAACCACAACTGTAATGTTGTTGAGATTTTATGAGTTAAACCAAGCACTGCCGAGAAGTGGAAGGAGATGGAATCATTTTTTTCAATGGTTTTCTATGACGTTTGGAATCTGTGTATTAGTTACTCTGACACTTCTAATAAAAACCTCATTTCAACCAACTCTCTACAGAAATGATCTGTGTTGTCAGCGTAGTTAAGTCGTTTCTTCACAAGTTTGATCGGGAACCTTAGAAAACAAGCATCATCATGAAGACTAAAGAACACAGCAGACAGGTCAGTGAAGAAAGCTTTGAAGTTTAATCTGATCTGTTGTAGCAGCCCTGGTTTGGGACTTCACGCAGCTTGTCCTTGACACGTCGTCTGGGCAGGACATCGACCAGCGTTGCAGTGTGATGGACCTCTGAGGATTTCCCAAGAGTTGTGGATTTGAGTTCTTGTGAAGTATGACACGACCTGGCCAGAAACAAGATTCTACTCTTGTTGTTGCTTCCCACAATAGAAGAGCGAAACTTTCTTTTCAAGCAGAGAACGCGTTGGTCTTTGAAGTTGCAGAACAGTTCGCCAGGGTCTGTATGTGTGTTAAAATAAAGGCCTTCTTACAAACTCACCTTCAAAGTACTGACAGATACTTAGGTGGTTGTACTTCGGAAAAAAGTGCATCTTTGTTGTCGGTTGAAAAACATCTTTTTGTAAGAAAGGCGAATGGCGTGATCTACAAATCGGAAGTAAGACTGGTTTGATCGTCGCTGAAGTTTTTGAACTTGGCCAACACACAAACGCACACACACGCCGTTTTTCTTTTTTTCTTTTTTATACGGTGGTTACAATGTATACTGCCATATATGGAGTGAGGACTCCATGTTCTCTTCTTTTATGTCGCCTGTAAGCTGTGGGTGTATGTCTTCGGAGAGTACCCACCACCACCACACAGGGAGCCCTGTGTTGCTGCGCTGCTTGTGTGTTTCCTCCACATCCTCAATTATGTGTGTAGGATGTGATGTGTGTGCATATTGTGTGACTGTACATATTTCTGAATTTATCCATCATAGATTATTATATTCTTAGTTGACTTCCATTTGCCATCGTGATCTTGTCAATAAGGTCACTTCTCTGAACAATAGGTTTGTGTGGTTTGAATGTGATTTCCAAGTCTGTAAGTTTAAATTAAAACAAGAGATTGGGTTGTTATTAGCTAGGAGATAAAATATCTCGTTCTTGCAGCCATCAAAGTCTGCGCAGACGGAGATCGTAGATCACAAATTGTCTTGCTGCCCTTGTGTCGACATAAATGCATGCTATGACATGCTCTGAGAAAGGCTTTTGTAGCATCAAGTGGGGAGAAGGCAAGATGCTCTACAAAGCTCTTTGTGGTCTGTTTGTGGATGCTTTCGGTGTTGTTTTCTGTAATTGTGAGAAATCTGATAAGGTCGTTTCCAGCGAACAGTCTGCCGGCTAAAAAAATCTGAAAGTAATTGCACCAGTTTTGTCAGGGGGCAACTTTAAAAGAAACGAAACGTGCATGTAGCCAGACGTTTTGCCGGAGTAGAATCTTTCTAAGATTCTAAGTAGAATCTTAGGCTGAAATGTGTCAGAAGCGATTATGCTGCTGGTTATTTTATAAGCGCAAAACGCCTGTGAGGTTTTATGTATAAATCGCTTCAATGCGGGATGTAGCCTTCTGATGAAACACTGTGGGGCCTGTGTGCGCGTGGGGGTGTGTGTGCGTGTGTGTACCTTTCAAAGAGAAGTTTCCACTGTGTAGGTGGATGCGTGGGAGGCAGATAGAGGAGGGTTTCCTCTGAACCTGGCATCCCCAAACACAGAAAAGTAAAGGACTTCCCCATGTAACTACACACACACACACACCACACACAGGAAGATTTGATGCTGATTAGCTGTAATTAATTACCTTCTATAAGATTTACTTTTAATCCTAGAAGTTAATATTAAATTAGATTCTGTTGTGGTTAGCTCAGACTCATTCCAAAGGTCTTCTCTGTCTGTGTTGACGTTGTTTTTGTGTTTCTTTTCTTTTTCCTTAGTTTCTTTTTATAAGTTAACATTTTTAAAACTAGTCAGAGCCAATGTGAATTTGAGTAGGAATATTCATATTTCTTTAGACAATTTAAAGTGCTGCGATGAGTCAGTGGCGTTTCTTTGCTTTTTCTTCTCTTCTTTCAGGAAATATGCTATTTATTTTGTGTTTGTTAACCACAGGAAGACCAATTTTAGTGCTTGTTGCATTTTTCGAATTGTTTCCATTCTGTCCCATAAAATCTAAATAATTTCTTTCTTGTGATTTAAATCCACCATTTAGATGTAATTCAACCACATACACTGATGAATGTCACGACAGCAATGCTGATGTCAGCCGGGAAAGGATGCCTCTCTCTCTCTCACACACACACACACACACGCGCGCATACAAATGACACCTGCGTTGTTGGTTTCCACAAGATTGACTCTCTGATAAACTTTTGTCAAGCTGCAGCCAGGTGCATGGTGTCGCCGTACGTAGGTGTGTATGAGTGTGTGTGTTTCACCACATGACTTAGACACACACTCTGTGGGTAGAGAGACATTGCTTAAGACACAAGATGCTCCAGAGGAAGCACAGGTGAAAAGTAGACACTTCCACATCCACCCATTGTTTAGGTTTTAACTTATTCATCTATAAACCACACTGCAGTTGTTTTGTTTTAGTCCTTAATTACTGATGTTTAAGAAACTTTGAGGGTTGTATTTGCAAATTATTGAAAAAGGGAATATGATGATGCTTCCAATCTCATTCCAGGACCCATTTATACTATCACCATGTTCGATCATTTTGTCTTTTGTAAGTTAAATTATATTTTTAGGTGTAACAATTTGCAAAATAACATAAATTTAGTTATTGTTTCACATAATGATTTTGATAATTACAATTTGATCTTTATAATGCTGTGATAAGACAGATAAACAAGTGTTGCCTATGTTTTCCAGGTGTAGCAGAACATTAGCTGTAGTCGCAATTTCCGGTAAATTTCATAGCGTCAAACTGGCGCATTACGTAGTCACAAAGCTTTGAACAAGGGATTGTTTTATTGCAGGCCAGCAAAGAGTTGAGGTCACAGCCTAGAAAGTTTAAGCGGCCCGTCTGGATTGCTGCTAGCAGCATAATTGCTAATTCAAAGAATAGCTAACTGGAAAGCTAAAAGCTAGCAAGCTGAAAGGGAACGTTAGCATAAGCTGAGTGGAGAATATGCTTGAACCATGGAAGAAATGCCACTTTGGGGTTTTCTGCCTCTGACACCAAACCAATTTCAGTGTCACACATCATGTAATGCGTGGTTGTTTGTCTTGTTAGTATCTGTGTTGACCTGTTACAGACCGTTAGCATGTCCATGATGTACCTTCCCTCAAGGTAAATTACTACTCAGATGGATGGATGATTATAATGATTAGTCCTAATATTATCATTATTACTATTTTTATAATTAATGTTAGCATAGCCTCAAGTTTTAAATGTGCTATCCATTAAAACATAATTGGCATTTTTCTCTCCCACTATCACAAGGGTAAAAATGTAAACTCCACTGGGACTTTACCTGGAGCTGTGCGCTTTGTTCAGGTGAGACAAAAAAAATGTAATTTTTGCTAACAAGCTGGGTGGAGTTGGAATAAAAAGAGACAAATATGGGGAAAAGTATAACATGCAAACGGTTTAGTACAGTGAAGTGACGTGAGGCCTTTTCTCTTCTAAAGAACCTTGGTATCACATCCTGAAAACTTTGTCACTAGACACAAAACAGTCTTTTCATGACCATTTCAGTCCCCAGATCTAAACTCCATAGGCAACCTGCAGGATGAGCAGAAGACACTTTGTTTAAAGGTTGTACTTTTCTAAAATGCCATCAGACTGCTGAACTCTTAACTGGACTGCACTCAAAAACTGGTCTCCACTTTATACCTTGCACATATACATAGCTAAGTAACTTCCATTTTACTGTCAGTCCTGCACTTTATATTTTATATTCATATTTATATTTATATTTTATACTGTATTTTATTTTATTCTGGAGTAACCTCACAACATTGGAGCCTCAAAACATTGTCCTGAGCCGTATGCAACGAAATTTCGTTCTGTATACACCCTGTGCATGCAAAATGACAATAAAGTCAGTCTAAGTCTAAGTCTAAAATGTTCTATGTTTTTGCTACTTCATTTAAAAGCATGTACACAACTCTACCAGGGCTGCCAAGAACTACAGTACGTCCATGTCTGTAACTTCAGCTCCCGTAATAATTAAGATGGTTGCACACAAAAGTAAACAACAAAACACCTACACTCCTATCCTATGTGGATCAAACCCTTTAAGTTTTATTTTCTGATTTTCAATGTTTGTGTCATGAATTGTGTTGTGAATTATTTCCATGTTTGAACACTTAAACTCAAGTAAAAATTTGGTTCCTGTTAGGCGTTGCTCTTCTATCTCCAGATAAAGGTTTGTACAAAACATAGCTGTTGTTTTCTGTTTTTAAAATGTCCTGTAGAAAACAACAAGACCTTGAATATTTCAAACCAGCGTCAAATGACATAGAAGACGGAATAGTGAATAACTACTGAATGCCTCATCTGTGCATGTAATTGCCTTAGAGGGGCGCTATTGGCTCAGTTCAGCTGATCTGTTCTCTCACATCTTGAGGCACTCTGGTCCACAGTCATTAATATGTTTTGTCACATTTTATAATTTGTGAGAATCCATCTATAATACATCACATATCCACTCACTAACCTCGCATGACTTTAAATAGGCCATAACAAATGCCAATGAACTTCTGCTCTCGGCTGAATCCGCGCTAACACGATACGCTGAGAGCAGATTCATTCATGTTCATGTCGTCAAACCGTTTTCTGTTAGACCAGGGACCCTTACACATGTTAAAGTGGATCGTCTCTGCTGTGGGAATTCCCAGGGCTTGACTTTACCAACACTCACTGTAATTTGTGAATCAGCCAGTTGGCATATTTTGCAGGTCACTGTGACATTGTTAGTTGCTAACACGCTTAGATAGAACTGATTGATAACTTACACCGGAAAAACTGGAGCATGCTCTCATGACTTTATCCTGAGATCAACTTTATGTGTGGTGACAAAGACTCACAAAAGTGTCTTTTTAAAAAAATATTTATTTATTGTTGAAAACCATCTGTTCACTTCACAATTATGATTTAGGTAATCCTTAATCACAGGAAATCCTGTTGAAAGACATGGAAGTTTGTGGTTGTGACATGAAAAAGTATTAAAAACTTTTGTAAACTACTGCAGATTGCAGCTACACACATCCATCACAAATGCATCAGTGGCCCAATCAAATTTTCCCAGAAAAGCCTGTATGCAGCTGCACATTCCTTTTCAGTCAATGTTCGATCTTTTTTGTAGATTATACAGAAAACACTATTCACATGGATGCATTAACAAATAAATCACCATGTCTAGTCTAAAAACGACTGCTTCCCTGTTGCCTGTTTTGTTCACATTTAGCACTTCAATGTTGTTTTTCATAAGGGTTGTGTTTTTTATTTATTCATTTCCTTTCAGTTTTTTTATTCTGCATTTTTAATAGCAGCCAAAGAAAACAAACACAAACGTTCACACCTTCGAGACGTAACCTTTTCTGTTCTTTATTGTCCACCCACTCACCCACAGACACATGCACTTTTGCACAGAGCAAAAAAAAGAAAGAAACAAAAAACAGACAAAAGAAAAGAGTGACAGAAACAGGGAAAGGAAGACGATAACAAATAATCATAAAGAGGACGGATGAGCCGGATGAGTAAAAGTTTGTTTTTATTTTTATTTTTTTGCAAGCAGTCGAAGTGTGAGAGGAGTTCCCTGTTTGAATATTGAAACAACAAAGTACGCGGGAGCAAACACAGTTAAAGAAACGTTTCAAAAAAGAAACAGAGAAAAGTTTAGGGTTGTTGTCCTTTGTTGTGGTACTTCCCTTTATCTTGTAGTCTGTTGTCTTTTGTCACTTTTTTTCCTTCTTAGTAACATCAAGAGATTTGATTTCCACTTTACATAATATGAAGGTTATGCTTATGATTTGTTGTAACCTCTAAAGCATTAAATCACAGGCGTCAACCTCCAGTCCTCAAGCGCCGGTGTCCTGCAGTTTTTAGATGTGTCGCAGGTACAAAACACTGGAATGAAATGGCCTAATTACCTCCTCCAGAGTCTTGCTAATGACCTAATCACTCTATTCAGGTGTGGCGCAGCAAAGGCACATATAAAAGTTGCTGCACACCGGCCCTTGAGGACTGGAGTTTGACACCCCCGCAATTGAAATTCAACAACGGATTACGATTTTTTAAACCAGTAGCTTTCCTTTGTACGCGTGGAGAGCTGATGCGCACTTCAAATAGTTCTGGTCTGCCCGTTCAGGAGATGTTGGGGGAATCCGACGCCGTCTTTGTGACGGAACTGTAAATAAAAGCACAATAAATAAATAAAAATAAATAAAATTAATTCTTACCTCCCCACATGTGAAACTATTTGTGTGATTGGTCAGAATTTTCGGGGCTTGTTTGTTTTCGCAGGAAAATGGTCGGACTGCATCGCTGTCGATTTGCTCCAGCTGCTCTACTGGTTTTTCAACCAGAGAGCAGGATGGATCGTTTTGAGCAGCAATTGCCGGAGGTCACAAGGAAAGACGTACATCTGTCCGACTCTTTCAGAACGATCTACAAAGATCGGCAAATGGAAAAGAGTTTGAGAGTTGACACAAACTTGGCTCCATGTGAAAGGGTGTGTGCTTTACCCACGTATGGAGGCTGTAGTCCTCAACGCGGCCCTCGCAGTTCTGTCTTTCCAAAGTAACCAATAAACAATGGCTACATTTTATCAAAGGAGATGAATGTTCTCGTATAGTGAGGCAAAAAGGGATTTAAAAGACATTCAGAGAGCAATGTGAAACTTTGAAATTATTATTTTACCAATCTCAAAAGAAGACAAGAGCGCATTACCAAAATGGAGTAGCATCAGATTTTTAGGGTTCTGTGGGATTTCTCATTTGTCTTTGGTAAAAAAAAAAAAAAACACAAACCATTTCTCCCTCTAGTGTTACACTCACGTTTGTTTTGGTTGTATTTACCCAGAATGCCATGCGCTATAGTCCTTCCTGATTTTGGAGCGGTCTCTGGTCCGCTTGCATCCACATATGCATTCGGACCACACCAGAATTCACTTCAGCTGAACCGAAACCTATTGTTTTTAGGCTGACTAAAAACTTTTTTAATTACTCTATTTGGTCCGCATCAGAGTTTGATTGCGCGTTCACACCTCCCTAAATAAACCAGATATTCTGGGCAAACAAAATGCGTCCTGATATCCTCTGAAAACATTAATCTGAGCTTGATTTGTTGTCACTGGCTGCGTTTTTATCTGTACAAAAAGCCAAAAGGTCTCGTCGTGTCAGAACGTTTTCCTTGCATGCAGTTGAAAGCACAAGTTTACATACACTGAATAAAATCATTGGATTTTCACAGTTGTTGATCACCCCCTCCAAAAAACAAAGGAAACAGTAATCTATATTAAATATTTGAGCTAGGAATATAGAAAGCCATCTAATTTCAGATACTTTTCAGATAATTCGTTTTTTGGGAAGCTTACAAAGGTCACTGAGTTTTTAGCAGATAAGAGTTTCTGTAACTTATTGAATCTAATTGTGCTGA
This sequence comes from Xiphophorus hellerii, assembly GCF_003331165.1. Lineage (NCBI taxonomy): Eukaryota > Metazoa > Chordata > Actinopteri > Cyprinodontiformes > Poeciliidae > Xiphophorus > Xiphophorus hellerii. Next base: position 23,150,769 of record NC_045693.1, on the reverse strand, counting down.
TGTAAGTTTGAGCGTAACTTTTTTTTAGTCGACTAGAAATAACTAGAATTTAACAGACTGTATGAGAACTGGACTTTAATTGAATCTGGCATGAATTTATGTTGACAAATAACTGTAATAACGAAGTGAATTGGTTTAATGTTTCATTAGAGGCCGTTGGGTGGTTCAGCTGGTAGAGCAGTTTTTTGTCCTGGTTTGATTCCAGCTCTCAGGTCATTTGCTGCATGTTTTTTTTTTTTTTCTTTCTCTCTCTCTCCACCTTGTTTCCTGTCAATTTCCTGTTCAATGAAGGCCACTGTTGCCAAAAAAAACCCCATCATTCTAAAGAGAAACATGTCGTTAAAAACTTTCATCCTTTAAGAAAATCTACTTGTGGGAGTCATTATGTTATTTACACTAAGATACTTTTATTCATCGTTGACACAAACTGGTTTAATTTGGCTGCTTCCTGTTATAGATGGCCTTTTAAACAGAGGTATGTGTTTGTGTGTGTACCATTTATTACCCTATCCATATGCCCATAAGCATGTTGTCTGTCACATACCGTCCACTGTGTGTATTTGGAGCAACTTTGCACCCTCAAACTGCATGTTTTATTTATAGAGTATTTTGTTGTTGCATTTTGTCAGTATCTGTCTGCAGAGTTTTGTCAAATGCGGTGTTGGGGTGTGTGTGTGTGCGTGTGTGTGTTTGTGTTTATGTGTAAAACCAGTTTTCCACTCATCTTGTTTCTCACCAGCTTGTAGAGGAAGCCCTTAGTTCTCATTTTGAGTCAGCCCACTCCTCTCTGTGGAAACTTCACACACAGATATATTATAATGGAACATGCTGTTTACATGTGTGTATTCGAAAAGAAAAAAAAAAAAAGATGACTATCGCTTTATGCCTTGCTGCCTTCTGCAACTCAAATGTGAAATTTCTGGCTCCACTAACTTTGTCGAGAAATTTCTTTAAAAAAAAAACAAACGATGTGAGCAGTTGAGAAATTTTAAAGCCTGCGTCGTCAGCCAGAACCGAACCCTCGGTTCGCCGTCATCCTCTTGCGTCCACGCGTGTTTGGGTGCTGATTTGCAAGCAAAATGAGGCGTGAAGGCTGATGATGCCACACACCAGTTTGAACAGCTTTTGTTAAAAAACCAGACTTTTCCATTAGCTTTAGCGGTTGCTCTCTCAAATTGTCAGCGAATCTTGTTTGTGAAAACTGTTTCGGTTAATTAAACCAATGATTATTTGCTAAGTGAAAGTCAAATGGTCAGGCCAAAATGTTTGAAGTGTGGCCCTGTTAAACGCTGTAAGAGTTTAAATGCTGTATGATGCAGATTTTAGCTACTTTAGATGACTTTGATGTGGTAAACCAGTCGGTCTCACTGTTTTTCAAAAGCCTAATCTGCCTATTGTGCCATTAGTTGCACATTTTATCAGTCAAGCACCATTGCAAATTGGATTTACTGCCAAAATTGTTCACATGCGTGTAGGAAACAAATTACTTGGGATGAGCCAAAGTCGTTTAAAGGTGGTGTTCGGAAAGTTGGACCAAAATGCAGAGGAGAGCTAGGACTGATCTCAGTTGAAGGTTTCATAATAGGATAACAGAAAATCAACATGTATTGGAGATAAACGTCCAGGACGTTTTTGAGATTGGAGTGGGTAAGATTTTAGCCGTCATTGTAGCTGTCTAACAAACCCCTACTTCTAAAATCCTAAGCCGTATTTTGAGTAGTTTCTCGTAAATTTTGGAATTTCGTTGAAAGTATTCAACTATTTTCTGAGTTTGTAGACTCTGAATAAGCATCCTAAATGACCACTGACCTAAATGAAATATACACTGAAGATTCATTTCGCACTCAGCCACTGGTTGTTTCAGCTGTAATGAATTAATGTGAACAAATAATATTAATTGGCCAGATAAGTAGTTGCAATTGTAATTGAATGACATAGGGGATGTTCTGTTTAATATAAATTCAACTTTTGGGTGCAAGGAGCAGAATGTGTGTCTTTCACAATTTCACAATTGATGTAATTGACATGAGCTCTGGTTCTCTTACAAATGCCAATTGAAAAAAAAAACTTCACTTGAACAGTCATGTTTAAAAGAAGCAGTTTATTCTATTACGGTAATACAGTGCTTATGCATTTTAATGTATTATGACTATACGTATCACAAGCATATCTAAAGGCATTAGTCATTCAACACCACCAAAAAATAAATAAAATGTGCCTTCTGGTTAAAGAAGAATTGTGATGTATTTTTAAAAAAATACCTTTTGACGGGGCGCTGTGGTGGCGCAGGGGCAAAGCATGGCCCACATTGAGGCCTTATTCCTTGTAGCGGTGGTCGTAGGTTCGATTCCCGGCCTGGCGACATTTGCCGCATGTCTTCCCCGTCTCTGGTTACCCTGTTTCCTGTCAAACAGGAAACAGAGCCACCTGTTGGCTCTAGTGGCCTTTTCAAATAAAGGTCACTAGAGCCAACAAAACCTTAAAAAAAATTAAAAAAAACCTTTTGACAATATTAAAATGTCACCACACCTTACGTAGGGGAAACACCGTCTGCACGTTCCGCTTTTTCTGCCTCTTTCATCTAAATATCTGCATCCTGTCTCTGAAATATCACATTTTGGGTTTTTGATGGGAGTGTGTGGTGGGTTTCATATTTACATGCTCCAGATGAGTGTGTCGCATGTGACTGCAGAAAGAGAGAGATTCGGTTTCACATTGCCAACGTGCTTGCCATGAAAATGTCATGAGGTTCTGCTTCTGAAGCCGTGTGCATGGAGTTGGTCTTTGTGAGCAGTGTGGCCTGTACTTTTTTGTAGCACTTTATCAACTCCAAAGGGCCTTACAAAGCAGGCGCTTTGATACTCATGTTCATACACTGATGGTGGGGAGCCACATTGTAGCCACGTCTGCCCTGCGGCAGGCTGAAAGATGTGAGGCTGCCGTTCAGTAGGCCCAAGACGGCTCTGACAAGCACCAAGGTGAAATTTCTTTTCCAAAGTCACAAGAGACAGTGACTGACACGGACAGAGTGGGGATTTGAACCAACAACCCACTGGTTACAGGACCTATCAACAAGCTTCTCAGATAATTCTGGTTGGATGTTTGACAATTTGTGTCATCAGGATTTGGTACAAATCAGAAATGTTCACAAGTTGTTTGTTTTTGCAACTCCAAATCAGGTGTTGAGTCTTTTTTCCTCAAGTCAAAGTCAAGTCTCAAAACTCTGGCAACTACATTAAACATGTTCTTATCAAATCAATGACATCTGGCCCTTTAACATCCCACCGCTGTAGACTTGGACTACGCTGTTTTCCTTCGGCCTAAATTGCATTATAAAAATGCCCTCCGTTTATCATGCCGCCCTGGCTACTTACAAATAAAACATGGATAGAAGGCTTTGATAAGTTTTTATTTTTTAGTTTTATTATCATTTTGTGTTAAGGGCTTTCTTGTGATGTTTCTTTCAAGAGCACAAAAATTGTTTATCATTTAGAATTTAAAGGGTCTTTTGAAAGAAAAATGTCAACTAAAGGGACACTAAAATAAAAGTAAACGGGAGCAGTCTTTTCCTATTTTATTTTCATTAATTTCTTAAAGTGCACTTTAAATTGTAGTGTTGAATCTGCTACCATGTTGTGCTCAAATGAGCAGATCCGTCAGTGAATTATTTCCATGCACTTGGTTTGCATTGGCTAGAATTGATTCTTAAGCTGAGTAACTTTCTGGTTGATGGTTTAAGATGTTGGTTCAACATTTCCACATAGTTTAAGAGCCCGTTCTTTCCAAATGGGTCTTTATGACCAAATAGGGAAACAACAGAATGTCTCCAAAAATGAAGGTCTTTGTCTCTGAGTCTATTTGCAAAGTGTAATTTTACTTTCTAGACCTGTCCCTTTATGGTCAGACAACACGTCCAAAAAAAAAAAAGAAATGTGAAGCCAAAAACTGTTAAAAGCGTAAAACATCATTTTATTCATTTAGTGAAATAAGGCATGTGTGAAAAATAAATCTATATTTGGTATGAGCAGATGAAAGTATATAATTTTATATCACATGTGTTGAGCAGTCATAATATTCCATTGCCATGGAGACAAGCGGGTCAGTGGGTCTCAGATTAAACACTCCCATGTTTAAGTGCCAGGTTATGTAAATGCAATGCAGAGAAAAAATATTTGATCACTTCAAAACTTATTCCATAAATACTGTCACATTTGTCCTGTACAGCTCAATTGTAGAAAGAAAACTGTAAGGAAGATGAAATGTAAAAATTTTTTTACATTTTTTTTTAATATTTTTATATTTTTTTTATATGTCTACACACCTGCAAGCTAATACCTACCAAATATTGTTTCATAATCCAACATTGTTGAGTTCACACCAATCACTCTTAATAGACTTGAAATACAGTTCAGTCAGTCCGACTGAATACCTCTGACTTCAGTTACACATTTAACAGATTTATTAGTTTTTTTTATTTGTAATTCTCCAAAATAAATACCATATATACAGTACAGACCAAAAGTTTGGACACACCTTCCTAATTCAATGGGTTTTCTTTATTTTCATGACTATTTATAAGGCAAGAAATCCCACTTATTAACCTGACAGGGCACAGCTAGGAAGTGAAAACCATTTCAGGTGACTACCTCTTGAAGCTCATCAAGAAAATGCAGAGTGTGTGCAAAGCAGTAATCACAGCAAAAGGTTGCTACTTTGAAAAAACTAGAATATAAGGGGTATTTTCAGTTGTTTTACACTTTTTTGTTTAGTGCATATTTCCACATGTGTTATTCATAATTTTGATGCCTTCAGTGTGAATCTACAATGTCAATAGTCATGAAAATAAAGAAAACCCATTGAATTAGAAGGTGTGTCCAAACGTTTGGTCTGTACTGCATATGCGAAAAGGTTTTGAAATTATTCGTGATGGTCTCATCGTCTACATCACAAGTACCAGGTGTTTTAATAGGTGTATAAACCTTTGAGAGCCTGCCTCATGAAAGCCTCTCCAGATAAAAGATGAAACAGGAACGCATCGGTCATTCTTTGCTAAAAAGCCTATAAAAATTAGGACGAGTTGCCGGGGGCACCAAGAGGCACCGTTATTGAAATGTTACCGTCGCTATCGGTGCACATGCAAATGTTCAAACTGACAGTTGTGAGAAGAAGCCGTGCAAACTGAGCTGTGTTTTGAGAGCAGAAAGTTGATTTGTTTATTGGAAAAGAATAGCTCGTGGTTAGTGAGTTACCTCAACTGCTCAGTGTGAAGAGAGGAAATGGAAATATAGACATAGGTGCTTTAATAGATGGTCTCTAGAGTGTGCTTGTGTTGGTCTTAACTGCCAACTGAGGTCAAATCAAAGAGTGGAAAAAACACACTTGCACACGTACACTTTTGCACTGTTATCTCATTTGACCCAATTACCTGCGATGCAGATCTAGACCCTCTCTGGTTGTCACTAAGAGATTTTCCATGTTGTTTCCCAGAATGTTTTTGTCTTTTGTTTCTTTTTGTAATTGTCAATGAACAATAAGGTAAAACTGGTAGCATCCTGGTTCTTGAGGGGGATTTGAGGTGCATAGGGTTGAGTTTTGGTTTCAGGTATTTATTGTGACGGCAAAATCTGAATCAGTAGATCTATTCACTTGTTGCACATAAATAGCAAAAAAAAAGCCCCCAAAACACCCTCAATATAATACTGTCATGATTTCCCTCCTGAGATGTTTCAGAGCTGCAGCAGAATTGGCTCAGTGAAGCTTCAGTGGGCGCTTTAATAACAAGAACTCAGCTAAAGTGTTAAGCGACTCCTGTTTCCATATTTTTAGACTTGCAATCTGTAAAAAGGCTGTTAAATAATAATTTTTTTCTCTCAGTTTTTGAAACATTTCCAGCAGAATTCGGGTTTTATAAGAGAAGCTGCAGCTGATGGAAACTCAGAGGGGAGAATCTGCCATCGGGAGAAAGGATTTTGCGAAAACAACCGTAGTCGTGTACTCTACAGATCCAGGCTCGCAATAAGATCGTGCTGGAAGGAAGTCCAGTTGTTTTTTTTTGTTTTTTTTTTTAAAGTTTGAAACAAGCCGTTGAGGGGACGGAGAAAAACATTTCAGTGACACGAAGAAGGTGCTCTGGTCGAATGAGACGAAAACTAAGTTGGTTTGGTTTTGGGAGCATAATGTTTGATCTGGTTAAGTGTTGCTGGGCAGAGTCATGTCTGAGTTTCCTTACAGGACCCGTTTACCCGACCTCAGCTGAGCAGATGATGATGGATATATACTGTAGATTGTGTAATGAAGAAGTCTTCATTACTGGAGCCATTTTTACTTCAATAACGTGTACATCACTCTTTTGCACTTTGTTGTTTAATTAGCCCTTTATTTAGCACTGTGTCAATAACCTCTTGCACACTAAAAGTTTTAAATATTTGTTGAGTATTTTAGTAATTAGCATGTTGCCTTTTGTTCTGGGCTCTGGAGAATAATTGTTACTCAGGGCAAATAAGGGCCACTGTTCAGTGAAACTCAAGCAAATGTTTGTGTACAATCTGTCTGTAAAAGTGTAGGTGAAGAAGTAGTGATGTGCAGGAATGACTCACCTGTCTTGTCCGTTTCCTCTCCGGGGTGTTTGGACAAATTCTTCCCCAGAGAATCCAGACGCCGTTTATAGGTTCCAGGAGAGGCCGTGGAAAAGTGCAAGAAACAGGTTTTTGCTGTTTCATGACGGTGCTTATGTGTAAGGATAAAATGTAACATATTTATAAAAAGTAAATAGGAAAGTGTTTGCATATTTGTATTTAGTAAAATGTAGTGTCAAGTCAGTTAATTAGAAAACAAAACAAAATGACAAAAAAAGAAAAGATCTGTGATTTTACTTTCATTTCCTAACTTGATATTGGTCTGTCACAGATAATCCAAATAAAATACAACACGTTTAAAATGATGAAATGTGTAAATGGGTTGTTTTGTAGGACACCCAATCTACCAATTACTGCTGTAATTGACTGATGTAAGGATTTGTTAAGTCCAAAGTTAATGTTTGGGGTTTACTACTGCTACTCGCATCCAAACCTGGATTCACATCGTCATCTTGCCACTTAGGAGCCAACTATAGGGCCAATAATTTATAGTAATTTCATGTTAATATGAAAAATGTCTAAATGATAGCATTCACATCTGCCTGTCAGAAATGTGTAAGACTGAAATCACTTCTTTTGCTCTCGCAATGCTTTGTCATATTTTGAGATGAAACACGAAGTGAAAACAGGAACTGGAAAAATATTTAGTAAATCTGTGTAAAACTTTGAAAAGCTACACATAAATATAAAAATATTTAATATATATATATTTTTATTTTGCTCTTTGTTTTGATTTTTAATTATAGCTCTTTCTTACTCCAAATAACAGTTATTTCCTCTGTTGCAGGCATGGAGCACGCACACACACACACACACACGCCCACAGCTCTGCATTTACTGAGAAAACATGGAGCAGCATTTCTGGTGGTCCATGTTTGTGTGCTCGTGCACAGCTCCGTGCCTGTCGCTGCGGTTTGATCACCGTAAAGTGAGAACAACTGTAGTACCAGACTGCTGAAGACGATCAACAAGCAAATGACACACACGCACAAACACGAGGACGCTCTGCCGTTTCCGTGCCTTTCAGTTGGCAAAGTGGTTCCAAATGGAAGTGAGGAGGAGAGTCCAAAACAAAAGGTCATCATAAGATAAGAAAAAAATGAAGAGCAAAAAGCTTCAATTATTATTCTACTGTTTACGTTAGTGAGTTACGACAAGCATTAACCATTAGATCCACTGTGTCTGTGCAGTTGTAAAAGTCTGAATAAAGCAGTGCAGGGTGACAAATTTCTTTTTTTTTTTTGGTTTGTTTGACTTTCAGTGGAGCTGAACAGTTTGTCCTGCAGCAACAGATCAAACTGTCACTGGAACCACTGTCTCCGCCGCTGCGTTTCAAGCTAGCAGTTTAAGCTTCTTACCATTTCATTTTGACAATGTTCATTTACCTGGACAAGATCTGAATTGATACAGCTCTTAAATGCCACATCCTACAAAAGCACTGCCTCCGTTATTAATTTTTTTTTTAAATCCTGAGCCAAATGTAAACTTTAGTTCTCTCCTACCATATTAGCCTTAAATCTCTTTACATTTTGTTGTGTTTCAGCCACTAACTTCAATCTGTTTAGTTGGATTTCATGTAATAGACCGACACAAAGCAGTGCATAACTGTGAAGTGGAAGGAAATGGTCATATTCAAAACATTTAACAAATAAGTTTGAAAGGCACACTATGTCTTTAAATCCATTTACACCCATCCCCAGAATGCGGTGCAGATGTTATGAAGTCACTTCATTAGTAAATACACTCCATACATGTGTATTTTATCCCAACAGCCTATTGAAGACCTGGGAACAAGGCAGACACATCGGGGATAAAATTGTGGAAAAGTTTGAAGGAAGAAAACATTTTGTACATCTAAAGAAGCACTGAGCTATTCCTATTGGGAAAATTGAAAGAGTATGTCACAATGCAAGCCTAATAAGACATGGCCATCCACCAAAGCTGATGAACACGGCGAGGAAGGATTTTGATCGAAAAAGCAGCTAACATCTCCATGGTAACTCTGGATTATTATTCTGCAACTCAGGCGGGAGGATCTGTCTAGCATCTCCAAAATAATAATAATAATAAGTTCTATCTGCAGTCAAAAAGAGCTCTTTTATTTGAATACAAAAGTTGGCTTCTGCTTCACGGTTAAGCGCTGCTTTGTGTTTGTCAACAACATAAAATCCCCCAAATAACAGTAACCAAAGCTTGTTCATTCAACAAGACGAAATGTTCGAGGGTAATGAATTGTGCAAGGCGCCGTTTGTGGATGAGCTACCGTAAGAACAATAAACGACCGGTCGTTAGCCGCGCAGTTTGCGTGCGGCATAAAACTCAAGTAAGCCCATCAAATTCCAATAATGCCGTAACATTCTCAATTGAAACTGATAATTGATTTGAACTAGGGTTGGTGAGACTAGTAGTAGCACGGAGAACACGAACACTGTCCCAACATTACTGTGGGTGTGGAGCATTTTGCCACTTAGCTGTGACCTTTCTCAGCGTGGTGTTACGTCCTCAGAGTCACAGCTCTATTGTGTCCTGACCTCTCGCATTACAGCCAGCCTACGTTGTGGACACATTCCCACACATGCAGACACACACACCCACACACACCCCGACACAGTATTAGTGTGGTCCAGGTGGTCAGTATTGTCTTACTGGGGGTGAGGGTGTCATGCTTCAGTGCAAAAGAACTGCATGGTGCTTCCCATTAGTACCCAATGGCTAGCAGTCAATATCTTCAATCTCTAGGATCTCACACACACACGCACACACACACCCACATGCCTAAACACCCCCACCCCTGCCATGGGGACACACTCTTTGTGTCCCCATGGCACTCTCTTTTGACATCATGCATTCCTTAGGTGTTACCCATTCACCACTTAAAGCACAACTTTTACCGTAAGCTGGACCACAACCTGCTTATGTAATTAAAGCGAAACAGAAATAATTTGGGGAGAAAAAAATGAAGATCACAACTAGTTTTCACATTTACAAAAAGTCCTGACCAGTTGGTATTCATTAACCTTTTGTACCTAGACATGGCATAAAAGAGCAAACAACACAAATTCACATGTTTGCAAATAATCCCTGTGATATTATTACCAAATGTACAATCCAGCATGAGGCCACATCATTGGACAATTAATTGGACGATTGATTTTTAAGAATTGTTGCCGATGACTCTTGTGTTGCAGAGAATTAGGATAGTTCTGACAGCGATGTGGGTTTCAATCCGGCACTAGGAAGGCCTAGCTAAAGAAAAACATCAGCTTGCAGTAAACACAGAACCTGCAGCATACATTTTTTGCAGATTGATAGTAACCTGACTTCCATCTATTGTCTATTTCTGGTTGCCCTTGCAGGGTCACATGGGGTTGGTGCCTATTTCCAGCAGTCACTGGGCGAGAGAGGTGGGCAACACAGAGACACAGATACACAACCACACACGTAAGGACAATTTGAACAGACCAGTTAACTTAACAGTCATGTTTTTGGACTGAGGGAGCGAGTGGGAGTACCTGGAGAGAACCCACACATGCACAGGGAGAACATACAAACTCCATGCAGGAAGACCCCAGACCAGGACTCAAACCCAAGACGACGTTATAGTGCTTACATGCCAATAATTATACTTTAATCATACTATCCTATGAATATTACCTTTCATTAGATGCCTGGTCATTAGAGCCCTCATCGATGATTGTATGTTGAAGAATAAAGGAGTGACAACCATTTGAAATTTGCATGTCAAGTGTGTCCACCACAATCCGGTCCAGCTGGGGAAAATGCCTGGACATCAACATGCAAAAATCTTTACATTTTTTCCATTTCCATTTTTGAGCTTTTTTTCTTTTTTTTTTCTAAGTTTGAAATACGAGTACATAAAATTTCTTATCTACAAGTTGATAAGTTTTATTTTATTTTCCAGTTCACATCTTCAATATTGCAATATGTAGCTGGATGAAAATAAACAAGGAAAATCCAGGTGAGGCAAAATCTTTCATTTGTTTTTGTGTTACAAACTTAATGGCCACATATCTTTGCAGTCAAACATGTTGCAGTCAAACAGATGCAACATGTCTGACTGCAGAGATAAACAATTTAGATGGCTATCTTAACGAGACCAAGCTCATGTAGAGGGGTTGGGTAAGCTGTCAGGCACTTTTTGTGATTTTGAAGACATACCACGCACCTTATCTATATATTTTTAATTTAATGATTTTTCCAGTCTTATCTTTTGACTCAGCTCTGTGTTCAACACTCGTTGACATTTCTCTGAGCTTTACGGTCGGGTCAAAAGCTGGAATAAAGCCACTGCTGACACACCACTTTTTAAGCTCTGGCAGTAATAGCAACAGTAAAAAAAGCTCTAATGTGTTTATTACCCTCAACTATGGGTGTGGCTGTTAAGATACATCTAAAAAGAAATCTAATATTAGGTGGCTGGAACTCCACAGTGTGCATAAAAGTCTTTTTAAAATTTTTTATGGTCAGACTGGGGAGATATTTGTCTGATTTATTTAAGCTAGCTCAACACAGCTGAACCCTCAGCCATCAGTTTGTTTGTTCAGTAGCATGAAATCCTTAGCTTGGCACGACAGTGCAATTTACAGCTATTTATGATCCACTGTGTATAATGGTGTCTACTGTAGTGAGTAATCTATAATTACCCTTAAATTTCCCCAGGGGCAGCTAAATGATGCCATAAAACTCTGCAGGGTATCGATCGTCCAGTGGCTCCAATTGTTATTTGGCTGTTAAAGCAAACAGGCTGAAGGGAAGCCAGACTACCACAGATGTCAACATTGTAAAAGACTGAACATTTTAACGCAGTGTATCAGCCATACCAGGAAAGACTTTCACACACACACACACATATATATATATATATATATATATATATATATATATATATATATATATATACTACAGACCAAAAGTTTGGACACACCTTTTAATTCAATGAGTTTCTTTTATTTTCATGACTATTGACATTGTAGTTTCACACTGAAGGCATCAAAACTATGAACAACACATGTGGAAATATGCACTAAACAAAAAAGTGTAAAACAACTGAAAATAGCCCTTATATTCTAGTTTCTTCAAAGTAGCAACCTTTTGCTGTGATTACTGCTTTGCACACACTCTGCATTTTCTTGATGAGCTTCAAGAGGTAGTCACCTGAAATGGTTTTCACTTCCTAGCTGTGCCCTGTCAGGTTAATAAGTGGGATTTCTTGCCTTATAAATAGTCATGAAAATAAAGAAAACCCATTGAATTAGAAGGTGTGTCCAAACCTCGCCCATTGACCGCTGACAATAGGCACCAGCAACCCTCGCGACTCTATGTGGGATAAGCGTGTATAAGGATGGATGGATGGCTTTACATATATTCTTGTACTTTCTTTAAACTCTACAGAAGTGGAGAGAGTGGAGGCTGAAGAGTTTGCTACAATACAAACGTAACACGCAAACATCTTGGTTGAACAAGAACCAAATATTTTGTTGTTAGTCAGTTACCCTTGCTGAGTACATCTGGTCATCTTTAGAACATATTGGCATGTTTGTGATTTCGGGAGTGACCAATTTTCATGGAAATGAAACACACTCTATCCGAGTGGCTGGCAAGAAAACAATCATTTTGAAACAGTTTTGTTCTTAAAGTACTAAATAGCTGTTTGGCTGTGGTGGAAAATGTCTCAAATGCATAAAAAGCCTTTGTCAGAATGACTCTCAAATCAGCAATTTCAGCTCATTTCCAGAGTGCTGCAGCACCATAATGAAATCCTTTTGTAATAAAGACAAAATAATTCAAAAGGCATGTGTTTGCATGACAACGATGCAAACAAATGCTCCACCATGTCTAGGTGTTTATACTTTTGTCATGCTTTGCCATGTGCAGAGATCTTTTAATAGATGAGACAAAGTCAGTAATCAAAGTTACTGACAGGAATAACAGAGAGGAACCAAAACACAGGAACCAATGTACGAGAGGAGAATCCAGTCCAGGACATTGGGAAAAGTATTAAAAATATTATTTCGTTTCCATCAATTAAAACTCTAATAAGCATCTAACGCTTTTTAAAAAAAAATCACCTCAACTGCCTCCTGTATCACTAAAACTAATGTTGCTCAGGAATTAAACAGTGAAGACAGAAATGGGAGGCACTATCAGAAATATTTTCCCACACTCTGAGACACTGACCGGTATTGATCACATGCAAATGTTATTGATCGCCTCACTCTCGTCCGTCTGTATTGATCCCACTCCTCTCTTTGTCCTTAAACCTTCCAGCTGTCGGAGTTCTGTGGACCGGATCCTCTTGTTGCTTTCAGCGAGTCGAAGTTCTGCATCAGCATTACTGAATCGGTGAGCGCTGTGATTTGCTTTTGCAATTCGTGTTTTTGCATGTTGCTTTTGCAATTCACAGCACTCACTTGATTAAAGCGACGTGTGTGATGCGATGGTGTGGCTTTGAGTTAATGTCATCTATTTTCTACAGCTGAGCACCTGTAAACTGCTTTGATTCATAATACTTATGTTATACTTCCTAACACCCATTTGTTTGCCAGTACTGGATGCCAAATTAGATAAAATGAAAAATAAATGTGTGCTATATTGATTTACTGAAAGACCAAAACCTCTTTTTTGATCATGTGACATTTAATCATTAGAAAGACAACGTAGTCGTACATGCAAAAAGTTTTGTTTTTAAGTATATTTCATTTATCCATGCCTTTCTTGATAAACAATGAGAACATTTTTATCGGTGTTATCGAAATCAAAGGTAATGATGAGCAATCTATACCTGGTAGTTTAAGAAACAAAATAGTTTGTAGAGTGTGAAAATGACAGGGTTGTGTTAACTCTCAGACCTGTGCAGGTTTGAATGTATTAATGTCATAGTCTTTGATTAAAAAAGCTATGACAGCCACAAACCTATAGACCATGATGTATCCACTGTGGATTTTTAAGGATTTTGAATGTTATGGGTAGAAAGGATTTATAGAATTAACTGAAACATTCTGTGCATGAGGAAAAAACATGTAACTTAACCGTCCTATAACCATTTGGCCATAAGCTGCAGACTTAGATCTACAACTTGACGTAGAGGAAGATGGCTGCCCCGTGTTAGACACTTCAGCTAACCTCCATAACTTCCAGTCAACTGGTGGACATAAACTTAGGATGCAACGGCACAAAATCCCCCTGTGCATATCATCCTAATCACTAGGTCTGTATTTCTTCATGAATTCCACTATTGCTTAATCAGTACTCTTTATATGATTCATAAGTGGAAAGATATTGAAATGTACTTTCATTTCAAGAGTGGTTTTAACCTTCTCAGTATTACTCAAATCGCTCTCTTGCCAACGTCAATATATAGCAACGAATGTGTTGAAGACATTACATGTGATTTTGACAGTTGGGTAAGTGAGCTCTCAGATCGCTTTGAGGTTGGTATTTTTGCTATGAATATTTGTAGAGTCATTCTAAAGCATGGCGTTAGCTTTAAGGTTAACTTTGGGCAGGGTAATGGTCCTAAAACACACAAGCAATAAAATGCTATAGAATGGCCCAGTCAAATTCTAGATTTTAATCCATGTGAGATTAGGTGTCAAATCTTGAAAATTGATGATCAAAGACACCTTTCATCCAATGTCACTGAGCTGGAGTTATTTTTTGAAAAGAACGATGGTCCAAAAATGTGTCTTACTCTCTAGACGTGCAAAGTTGGTAGAGACATTCCCCCAAAATGCAGCAGCTGTAACTGCAGCAAAAGGTGAATCTGCAAAGAGCTGGCTCACGGTGGCTTCAACAGAAATGCACGTTACGCATTTCTGCTTTTTACAAAAAGATGTAAAAACATGAACCACTTCACACACAAAAAAAATCTTCACTTTGGTCTATTACGTGATCTTCATTAAACTTTGTGGTTGAAACGTGGCAAAATGCGAAGGGTTTGTTTAATACATTGCTATGTTCCATCACAGAAGTGAATCTAACCAGATTTTATTCTTAATATGCCGTCCATTGACATGACTCATCTGTTATTGACTGTTTTAATACCAGCCAGAAGATCGTCTTCTCATACGAGAAGCCGTAAGTTTAAACATTTTAATGTTTTTTTTAAAATGTCTAAATTTAAACATTTAAGCATGTTTAAATGTTTCACCTCTGCGTTTTGCCATGCGTTTTTGTGCGCGTTCTGTGACAATTTTTTTTTTATTTCCCTCCACTCAATTCCAGTCACAGGTGTTTCGCTTGAACACCAGAGGGCGACGGTGAACCGCCTATTCATCCAGTATACTATTTAAACCCAGAAAACTGCGTCACACAATGGGGGCGGAGTGATCTCAATGCAATTTATATACAGAGAACTGAGAGCGTTTCTCCCTGTAGCTTCACGGATAGCGAAGGAAACATCTCAGCAACAAAGGGCAGGCTGGAGTTTGTTTACCTCACACGGTGGAGTTTCCACACGGACTATTCAGCCACTTTTCAACCGCTGCTCCCGTCCGACTCTGGAATATACTCGCTTGTTGACGTCGACGTCTTTCCCCTCCACCTTTTATTTCTTTTTCGGGATTTATTGTCGCCACTTTGGACTAGTGGACCAGCATTAGAAGTCCCGCAAACTGCTTTCCCACTGTTTTTGAAGTTAGGGCCAATGTGTCAACGCATGTCAGTCTTGTGACTGACATGCACTCTTTAAGGTAAGTTTTGTCAGCACGAGCGAACAGTGAGCGCGCGCATTGTTCGTCACCCCGCTGTTTAATTGGAATAATATGATCCGCCGCTTCACGCCGGCTTTTCCGTGACTGCGCTGCACCCGCGCACACTTTATCCGGGTCTGTTTGCCATTCCTTTATTTAACGCAGCATCACCGCAATTATAACAGCAGCAATAATATGTGCATTTATAGTTTAATGAGGGCTTTATTAAACTTGCAGTTTGCCAAGCACTCTGAGTAGCATGTCCGTAAACACATAATCTGCTTATTTCACGGTAGTTACTGAACTAGTTGGAATAATACTTGAAGAAAAATGATTCGGTAATTATTGTGCTTTTCTAAGCTCCCGTGTTTAAGAACGACACGCTCCAGCTCCACTTCTTTATTGACCCTTCAGGCGCAGGTCGGGTTGCACCGGGGATAAAGGATTTTTGTGTATTGCTCCAAATGTTGGTCGGTTTTTGTGGAAACTGTGCTTTATTTGCTAAAGAGAAAGAGAGAGTGGTCTTTCTTTCTCTCTCTTTCCTTCCTTTTTTTTTTTTAATAAAAGACGCGTTTGCGGTATGACGGAAAGCACTTTGGGGCAACAATTGCTTATTTTCCCCTTCTGGAATAATAGAGACACTGATTATTTCTGTCTTAAGGATCTCTTTGTGCCTTCAGATTGCAGCGCAGAGCCGAGGTCACCGGGTTTAGGCAGTATAAGAAGTAACCGAGGATTAAAAAACAACTTAAAAAAAAAAAAAAACTCCCATCCAAATGCACTTGTCTTTTTGCGTGTAATTAGATGTAGCCATAGCGGGTAATTAGCGGTCGTTGACTAATATATTTGCACCTCAATCGCAACATTTGCACGTCCCATTGCACCTCCGGTGGGAGGCGCACACGCACTGAAGCAGAATCCAGAAGCTCGCGACTTCCGTATGCTTGAGCGGCGTATATATGTGTTTCTCTTCATGTCGCAAACTGCATGCTTATGGTGCAATCTTAAAATGTCGCATGTTTTCCCGCCCCACAGCTGACATAAAAACACGCAAACAAACTCCACTTTATAAGTGTACGGTGGCGACGGTGAAGTGCACTGTGGACGGATTTCCTTCAACATTTCATCACACGGTGGCTTGCTTTCCTTCCTTTTCCTCTGCCTGTTTTTCCTCTGTCTCCCTTCCTCTCTCTCAGTGTGTGCGTGTGTGCCTGCGCGTTAGCAGCCGCTGCCCGTGCCCGTCGAGTTGCTGTTTCGCTTTCCAGTTTCTCCTTGTGTTTGGATTCACGCACAAATCCTCGTGGGATTCGTAAAAAAAAAAAAATATTATAATGTATCCACCAGGAGAGCGAGCGGCGCGTCCAGGTCAAGTGCAGTAGCCGTTTGTGCGTGCGTAAAAGGAAATAGTTATTAAACTCGCGTCTGCGCATGCAAAAAGAAAGAGTTTGCGCTAAAGAAAACACAACCTAAACACATTTTCTTTCTTCTTCTTCTTTTTTTTTAAATGCCAATCTGGAACAGAGGCGGATGGTTAAGGCTCTAAACCCAAATTTACAGATTACTCTGAGCGCAGTTGTATTGAAGCTACACTTCTGAGCTTTCATTTAATTTAGCGCATTCTGGAGATACTGCAATAGGATCCCATTAAAAGCTTCCAGATTTGTCTCTTGAGGCGGGTTCGTTTCAGGTTGACTGCCTGTGACGCAGTTAAAGTCACCCCAGCCGCTTCCTATATGTCGGATTTGGTTTTTTTTTTTTCCTCTCCAGCAAAAAAAAAATAAAAAAAAAATAAACAAAGACTTGCCATAATCAGCAATTTCTGACAAACAATAGATACTCGCTGGACGTCGGTTTTGGAACAGGAAACTGGGTTTTACCGCTTGTGCTGAGGGGGGGGGAATAGGCTGTGGGAATCAGGTGCTGTGGACGCCGATGAAAATAATCCGGACAGGCCCCACAGGTGAAACACCGACTTCCCTGATGTAAAGACACTAGAAAGGTCAGCGCGCTATTAAACGAATAGGGTGTAGAAAAAACGCTGCGATTCCGCATTTCTAAAAATAAAGAATTGCAGAACAAAGTCCAGGCGTGACACAGCAAGTTGCGCTGCACGCGCAGCTGCGGCTCCGGAAAACACGCAGCACAGACGCGGAGAGGGGCTGTTGTAGCCGGGCAGAGGGATGAAAGCCCATGCTCACGGTGACGCTCTGTTCATCCAACAGACCGCCAAATCTGCTCGATGGCTCGACCGAAGTAACGCCAGCAGAGGGGACCGGCGGAGACCCAGCATCCTCAGCGCGAACACCACGTTCCTCGAAGCACACAGAGCGGAGCCGCGCGCCGCAGGCGGGCGCCTCCACAGCCGGGGGAGGAGGAGGAGAGGGAGGAGGACGAAGAGGGGAGCCGGACTCGGACTCGCCGACTTGCTTCGTGAGCCCGGCCAGTTTAGACGTCTTTCGAAGCAGGTCGATATTTCGCCCTCCCCGCCGCTCGTCCAGCGGATACTTCTCCTTTGACTGCGACTCGCTGCCGAGCTCCCCGCTCTCTCCGCACCCAGTGACGGCTGACAAAGCCACGCAGACCCCCAGCCTCACCGGCCAGGTGATGAACCACGCCCTGCAGCGAATGGCTGTGGAGCACGGTGGACTCGGGCTTCTCGGTGAGCAAACTTCAGTGCGCTGCAAAAAAGAGAGAAAGAAAATAACAAAGAGGGAGGGGTGAGGGATTTAGAAGATCATTCTGTTTCAGACATTATATATTAAATTATAATAAACCATGGTAGTTTGTAGATGGGATGGGTATACAGGGAAGGCTGAAATAACAAAGAAGAAGAAGAAGAACGAGCCAACTGAGCCCAAACCTCTTACTTGTGATCACTCTCCTCATCTGGTTTGTGCACTTGTGTTAAAACAGAAAAAAAATACTGTTCAGACTTTAAAGGATGAGATGTTAGTGAAATATCAATAATAGGTTTTGAATTGATATTAATAAGTCGGCAGATACACCTTCTCTGAGGCATAAGAATGAACAATGCACCGATCTGTAAAATTTGGGCCGATATCAATATATTACTGTTACGGCCGATAATCGATATTTACCAGTATATATTCCACCATTCTTTCAACATCTTGGAAAAAAAAAAACACACCACTGACTTCCCCTCTGCATCTCTGCTTCTCCCCACAGTCCTGCTTCATCACTATCACAGTCACATGACCAAACAAATACCACATAACCAGCCTCCCTCCTCCCCCTTCTGAAACATCAACAACATGGGAACAAATAGCTAATATCGGCCCAGTTTTATTTATCAGGCCGATACCGATGTTAGTGCCGATATATCATGCATCCACGTTAAGAATCTCAGCTCTCGAGTAAGTTTGACTTTAGCATTAGCACTGCCGCTAATCTGACTAAAGCTGGAAACAAGCTTAAATTCTTGCTCCTCTACAGAAACTTAGTTCATGCATTTGCCTGCAATACAACCCTTATGAAAATTAGCTTTAAATTTCTCTGCTGGACACTAGACATGAGGAAGAAAAATTTATTATTATTCAAATTTAAATAATCTATTGGGTAATATTTGATATTCTCCAAAATGTCTCCGTATAGTGTAAGTTGCCACTAAAATGAACAATTAACTCAAATAACTTGTGAACTTCTCAGAACTTTCCTTTCCTTAAATTGTGATTATTTGGGCCAAAGATGACAAGTGTTGCTAAGGGGGGAAAGAAAACAATCTGCTTTGCACGTGAAAACCAGAGACTTGACTGTGCAATACAGGCTGCTTCAGATGTTTTCACTGGCTGCAGTTTTTGTGTGGGTGTGCAGCAACATGCGAAACCAAACAGAAGCCCGACGCCCGCTCCTCAAGCGCTTCTTCATCAGAGTTTTGGAGGGGCTGATATTGATATTGATAGTAAATACATGAACAACTCTCAGGGAGCGTTTTCTTTTTTTTGTCTGTTGGAGTTTTCCTCGTGAGGGAAACCTGGATTTTCCACTAAAGCGTTTGCAACTCTGTCAGATGAGTAATACTAACGCTTTTACACATTCTGGTTTATTGACTAATACTTGGCTCAGGTCAGCTTGTTGGCTCACTGAGGAACCTCTGACAAACTCAGGCAGAAACATGTATCCTCCCCTGATTCCCTCATGTTGCCCAAGCCACTTTTACACAGCTCAATTTGAAAGGAAAAGAGGAAAAAGGGAGAGGGGTACTTCGATTAATATTACTCACCCTGATGTAACTCATCAGTCATTATACCAAAAAGAGAAACAAACCAACCCGTTTTGTCTTGTGTCCTCCCAGTGCAACTGATGATTCAGCAGTTTTCTCGTGCGACTTCCATTGCTAAGAAAAAAGGAGTAGGATATGATTATTAATATTATTACTACATAGATTGTTTCGTTTTAAAATCAATAATTAAATCCGATGTGGTATAGCATGTTTTACCCCATTGTTCTCTGGAGTCCAGCGCTACGTTTAGACTGCAGTGTGCTCAAGATACACCATAAGGCATTTTGCTGTAACAAAAGGAGCACACTTCCTCTTTAACACCGGATGAAAAGCGCACACCTAAAGATGACCTGCACAAACGTTTTGGTTAAATGGGAAAAAAGGTTGTTGGACCCTGACAATAGAGTCTCCGAAGACACAGATGAGCTGCTTGGAAGATAGGAGCAGAGGGTGTATCAGCTGATACTTTTTAGGAAGTGTTTGTCATTTGAGTCCGGTCCTCAAACCTTTTTTTCTTTGTTCACCTAATTCTTTCAGTGGGAACGTGAGATGTCTGATGTATAAATTAGTCTGACAGGACATCCTGTTGACTTTAACCTGCCAGCTACAAGGTCAGGTACAGTGTAAGGGCTGTGTGATGCCTGGTTTCCCTGGGATTACTTCACAGTGTAACCATTCCCAGAGGCTAAATAATCTGACAAGCATTGTTGGCAGCAGGTATCGTAGGACAGAACTGTTATTGTGTCACCATTTGTGGTCATATGTCACTTCCCTCTCTTTGTGTAAATAAGCACCTACACCACACAGTCAGCTGTGGTGGGTGGCAATCTGGATCTCAGTGATTTTTTTTTTTTCTTCTCTGTCCCAAATGATATTAAGCGGAAGCATTGCCATAGATTTACATGCTAACACATTTAGGATTCAACAAGCCTGACTTAGTGGCTGCACATATTTGAGTAATGTAGGTTTTTATCATGTAACACATGTGGTTAGAGAATGATGCAAAGCAAGCAGAAGATGACGGATCTGTGAATGTTGCAGAGTGTGTTCACTAGTGGAACAAAGGTTTCAGTTTGAAACTCCGGAAAATTTGCGAAGAAAAGCTGAAAGGAGGCAATGGCGAGTCAGCAAAAAGGCGACTGCTTTTCTTGTCTCTCAGCTGAAATCTTACTGTGCTCCCATGCGAACGGAGAGCCAAATTTATTTTCTTTCTTGCTTTATTCACTGCAAGTTCTCTCAACACTGATGCCTTACCAAAAATAGCTGTCAGTTTGTCAGCAGAGGATTGACAAAGTTCTTCCTCACTTGTTTAAATCGCGCTGTCTTTTTCATCATACAAGTGAATGTGTCGAGGTCTCAGGGATATAGACTTCCAAGGCGTGCGTCTGGGATGGCGGAACCAAAGGGGCGTGGCCTATAACGCGCAATGTGCAATAATGTTGATGAATTTTGCAATATCCACATGAGTATAATAAACAAGTAATTTAACAAAGTTAGTGTATTTCTGACAAGCTCACCAAACACTTTATCTTATAAAAGATTTCTAAGTGGCAAAAGGTCACCAAATATGCATAGGAATCCTTACATAAGTAGCCAACACTTACTGTGGTCAAATAAGTTTTTTGTGATATGCATGTTGCATACAAATTTACAACATATCGTGAAGCTGTTTCTGCATGATGTTCTGCTGAGCTACATATTTTGTGTTGAGACTCAGTGTGGGAAACACGTGTAGCTCACACCTTAAAGGTGTTAAAGTAGCCACTGGCTGTATTTAGATCGCCTCAGTGTCAGGATGACAGGACATGACATCAAAATCGGATGGATTTTCTAGGTTGTATAATTTTTAAACACCAAACGAGTCATGATGTGGAAAAAGTTGCATATTTTTTTATTGTTTTACAGCAGCCAGTGAAGAGTTTCATGGAGTTTCAGCAGTTCTCATGGTCCTTCTGATTCTGTTTTTGTGTTTGTTGTATGGTTCTATTGAAAAACAGAGCGAAGCACGCAAGGCTGTCACCTCCAGCAATAAAGATCGAAAATAGTGCTGCAGTGGACTTGTTTATATCGACATCATCTACAATAGAAGACTTTTTAAGTGCTGTGCTGCCGGCTAGAGTTGCAGTCTGTGTTGACTGGTAGCTTGGTAACAAAACTTGAGGCGAAAAAAGGGCAAAAAACAGCAAATATTGAAAACAAGCCGTGAAAGAAAAGCCTTAAGGATATAGAGGGGTACTCTTGGATTTCACAAATGCTGCACAAACACTTTACTGCGCATTAGGAATGAATGGTTACATTTAAATTCAAATGTCACAACAAATCAACTGAGATTGAATTATGTCTATGCATATTTCTGTGTTTATTCTAGAGATACACTTGTGCTATCTCCAGATGCTAGCAGAAAACCCTAAGAAGCGTCAGGGTGTTGTACTCTCTATAAGAGAATATAATAGAAGTGATTAGCTTAACTGATTTCCTTGTGTCTCTTTTATTTATTTTTTTCCACTGCAGCCAGACAGATAGCAATCAGAAGAAACCAGCTCGCATGTGTGCACAGGTCACTCATTAATTGCGCATGTTAAGCAGTCAAAATAGGCCTGCAGCTCCTTTGTGTGACCCAGACGGAAACTTTATGCATCTCAGGCAGTCTGCTTTGTCGATGACAATGTTTAACAGATAAAAACACACGCGCAGTGCTGCAGCTTGTCATGTGTTGTCGCCAGCATGCAATAAAGGCTTCAGATATGAAGAATGTTTCCTTGTTTGTGTGTCGGATGCCAAAAGGTACCGTAAGAAGGATCAGTTTATCTTCTTCTTGTCAGAGTTCGGTCTCTCTGCACTTCCTCATGCGGCAGCAGGAAGAAAACACAATAGTCAGCTATCTGGAGAGTCAAAGTGAAGCTACGTGAAGCGTTTTTGTTCTGTTTTTGTTTTTTCTTGACATGAACACCTTCATAATAGAAGAAACAAACAAACAAATACCTACACAAATTGCGTGATGATCAGTTTTGATTTGAGCTGATAAATCTGTATAAAATAACCAACATGCTTAATTGGACTAATGTGTAATCAGTTTTCATATTCAGTCTGGGTAACTTTAGAATTTGGTCTTCTTCTACAGATTTAATTCACAACAAAGTTGTAAACATCTCTTTGGCCATTTGGTTCCCTTTGGAACAAAAAGACAAAATTGTTGAGTATTTGTGTATGCTTTCAAATAGGCATATTTTTATGTTCACGCCAAACATTGCTGGTATTGGATATAGGCAGTGTGGTTCTCTGCCCTGGGCAACCTGAACATGGGGGATGCCATTAGCACAAACACAAAGTGTGCTCTTTAAAATTAGTTATTTCCCTTAAGAGTCTGATTCTTCTACTTGTTTGCATGTCAAGTGTCAAGTCAATGTGAAGCTTCCCCAACCACGGCTGGATACTGATGCTGAACCTGGTGTCCGATTCACCGCTTTTAGTACTAATTTAACGATCTAGTTCTTTGTTTAAAAAAAAGAAAGTCAATAACAGTAAACAATCATTGACAGGATAGCATCAGTTAAAGGTGCAACCATCTCTTGGGTTCTTTTCGAATACGGTAAAACATTTTTTATTCAGCCTAGTCACATTTTGGATTAATCATCCCTCTGGATAATTTGTTGCAATGTTGATCAAATCTAGGACTACTTTATAAATCCTGAAGACTTTTTTTTTTTTTTTTTGCTGATTTTGACACTTTTGGAAACCTTCCATGCTGTGATTTGATATGTAATATATAATTTTGCTTTGCTTAACTCTGCTTTATATGGTTATAATTTCTTTGCGCTCTAAAGCATTCCAATTGTTCACTGTTTACCAAGCATCTATTTGAGCGAATTGACAAATGCTTGTTTTCAGTTGCATTTCCAGCAATGATGACACATTCTGAGCCTTTGCAATTTTTCCTTGTCTCCTGCTTAACACCGTTCTAGCCATGCTTCAGCAGCGCCTGACGGATTTATCGCTGAATCAGTAGCTTCAATATTGAAGGATGTTAGAAATATTAAGTCTGGGTTTCATAACGGCGTGAATGAGTCATAAGCGGAGATCGGTAAGAGGTCAGAGCCTTTCATACTCATACTGTAGTTCAGACTGAAAATTTAACAGATAAACCACAAAAACAAACGCAAACACACACACACACACACACCAATGCAGAGATACAAACATGCGCTCACACGGTCAGCTGGTGTGTTTTTTTTCTATCACAACTGTCAAAGATACATTTTACATGTTATATTGCAAGTAAATAATAAATATATTTTATATGATCCATTTCCTAGAACATACAGTGGCATGTTTTACTTTTTGTCAGAGTACATCTACAAACTCCAATGTATTTTATTGGGATTGTAGGTGTCAGATCAACACCAAACAGTGTATAATTGTGAAGTGAAAGGAAAATACATGGTATACAATACTACTACTGCTAATAAAAAGAGATTTATACTCAGTGCACTCTTTTGGATGATATCCAAAAATACAATTCAGTGCCACCAATTACCTACAGAAGTCATGTATGTGGTAAAATGTCAATAACATGCACTTAAGCTTGTGGTTGTAATGTGACAAAACAGAAAAAAAGCTGAGGGTGTCTGAATACCTTTGCAATGTGATGCTAACTATAAATGTAAAAGAAAATGTTCTGTGACCCAGAATAGTACTGGGTCACCCATAAGACAAACAAAGAAGCCATTGAACATCATACAAGGCTTTGTAGAAGCATCCACTGAGCTTAGTTCCTCTGTGGTTTCCTTTAATGCAAGGAGTCATATTTAAAATATGTCAGTGCTCAGGTTGACTTGGTTTTCAAGTCTAAACCCCCGACCACAGATCCTGTGTGATAACGTATTTTTCATGTTTCACTTAAATGAATCATAGATGAGCGAACTGTAAATTTAACAGGGAAGCTCTCGTCTTAACACCTAATCACTGCAGAAAATGCTGCTTCTGACTGTTCTGACTCATAATGTTCCAGACACACGTTACGGTTTTACGAATATGTTGAAAAAATTACTATGTGTTTTCTGCTCTCTGTTTCAGGGCACTCTCCCAACCACTATAGCACTATTAACGCGGCACGGGATATGCAGTCAGAAATCTATGGTCGTCAACTCCGTGCTATTGGAGATGACTTCAACAACAAGCTGATGGTAAGGGTAAGAGTCAGGGATCACATATCAAACTCTTCTCAATGTAAAGTTTTGTGCAATACATCTGTAAATGTATCTAAATTATTTGAGCGCTGATGAACTTAACCCCTCATTTCCTGATTTTATTAAAAATTATTTTAAAAAATGAGGTATTTGCTTTTGCTTGGCAGTTTTTGCTGCTAAACAGATTTTTCAGATTGTTTTTCTTTTTAATCATTACAGTATTTCAAATAGTAAAGTTTGTTAGTTTGAATATGACTAATTCAACTGCCTGAATTAATGCAAAGTTAAGGTATGATGCAAATTAGGGACATTAGGCATTATTGGGAATAATAGTAACTAAACAATATTGCTGTTAGTGAGTGGCTAAGTGAATTAAAAGGAAGCTTTGAAAAGGGAAAATCTGCCGCTATTAACAATATGGATGAATTATTTTTGATACCATTACTCACCAAGAGTTTTGAAGTTTTGATATGTTTTTGAATATCATCACAGTGCTCCAAACAGATCAGGATAATGCTAAGCCACTTTCTCTGCACACACCCAGGTATTTCTGTTACCTTTTTTTGCAATAACAAAACTGTTTGTTATTGTTATTGATACAGTGACACAGGCAGAATAGATAGCATGCATTTGAGGACAAACGTTTATTTTTATCATCTAATACTTGAGACTTGACTAAAACTTGTGAACGTATGATAACTAAATTAATAAAAGCTGTGACCAGTCGGTATTTTAGCTAAGCTAGCTAATGGTAATGAAAACACTGGCCCTTCAATCACAATCTGATTATAATCAGTAGAATCATAATTCAACAGAAATTAAACATTCACGGAAAAGACAAGGGGAAAAAAGAGATGAGATGTTGTTTCTTCTGTTTACCATCTAGTTTTAAGCAATAAAAACAAAGTCAAAAGCAAAACCTTGTGGCACGAATTGGGGTGGAGCTGACATTTTCAAATACCAAATTATTTGCACAGCATGTTAAGCTGCTTATATCCTCGCTGGCAGGCATGAAGATGAAGCAAAGTGTTCACAGATGCTGAAAGCAAATCTCAGTGCCGGTTTACCTCTGCCATGTTGCATTGTTTGTCACCTTGTGGCACCAGTGTGGCTGACACACTTTTCCCTCATACTTTGGCCTATTTTTCAAAACTCTCTTCTGCAGTAATCCAAAAATAGATAAGTCATTTAGCTCCTGTCTCTGATTGTGACATGAAATTACAGTTGCATTAGCCTCACAATTACTTCCCTGAAGACATGATTACATTATCACAGGGAGCATATAACCACTGAATAGACCCTGTTGTAAATTTGAATAACCGCAGTAAGACTCGATTTCCTCTTGGCTTCTGATTCCTTGGCAACGTTTCTGCATGTTGCATCATCAGAGATTTACTTACTGTCAAAGGGCAGACTAGCAAACTGGAAAATGCAGAGATGAAGGGGAAGAAGAGTCTGTGCTCGTTTAAATTAACTTTAATCTCATGAGTGTAGTGAGCTGAAAAGTAAAAGTCAGGAAAATGCATGCTGGGAGTTTTATATCCCTCTAAAGAGCTTAAAAATCTCCCTTAGTGTCAGAAGCTTAACATCTAGAAAGCTTCAAGTCTGCATCTCTGCAGTTTGATGCATCACAAATGTGCTTCCACCCATTTTGTTTAGTGCCTGATTTGGTAATGAGCAGCATCAGGAGAATTAACCCGTTAGATGTTTTTCTTAGTCGCACCACTTGTAGAATCCTCCCAAAAAACATCAAAAATAGTCAATACTCTTTCTTTATGCCTTTATAATTATAATATTAACAGAATGTATTGTTAGAATTACAAAAAATTATAGGCTCCAGTATTTAAAGATATTTTCCAGGATTATTAGTAGAAAATGGGGTATTGTTTTGAAGATACTTTATGCTTTTTAAGTTGCCTTTCTGTAGCCTCTAGTTACACCAGCAGAACTCATATTTCTATGGCCCATATTCATAATGTTGGCTTGTGTTTGTAGCAGTTTGTCTACAAACAAATTCTACATGCAATATATGTGAAGGCACAAGAAATAAAACCCAGTGACCTATTTTGTGGATTATTGGTTGGGTTGCCTGTTTGAGGCGTTAAATAATCATTTATCATTTCAGTGGAGTTAAATCTAATCAATGGTGATGGCTACACCTCACTTGATGCACTTTCCAGTTGCATATCAATAGTAAGGATGAAGAATATTTTTTTCCACCAAAAAAAAAAAAGAAAAGTCTGAAATGGGGAAAAAACCCTGAAGAAAGAAGAAATTTGAATAAAACCTCTCACCTGGTGCACACTGTCCAACTCCATCATTCTTTTTTCTTTCTTTCTGTCCTTTCTTTCGGCTGCATACATTGGTTTTGAGTCGCAAATCCCAGCAGGCATTAGGAATCTCATGTAAAATTACACAACCTTGAAATAAGTAGAATTTTAATTTGAAAAAACAAGGTTTAGTTTGAAAGGCCTTGTCTGGTGACACTACTTGTGTATCCTTTACGAATGTGTGCAAAACTTTGTCGATATTCCACTAATGTCGAAGCCCCCCCCCACCCCCCCACCCCCACAATTTAGCAACTGCTGTGTTTCCACAGCATAAGAAACGCAGTTAAGATCACTCATGAATAAGCTTGTTCTCGCGATAAGTCTTTAAAAAACTTGCAGTGCATCCTCCGTCAGTAGTAACATCCGGTCGTTGATCACATGACTCAAAAAAAGTGTTGCCATGAGTTTTTTTTTTTTTTTTTTTTTCAAAATTTGTGGAATTACATGGTCAAAGGAAATGCAGCTAAAGATAATTTAAAATCTGTGGGTTTGACACGGAATTGAATTTTGGAATATTGGTGCTTTTATTTTGAACAGCACTTGTTCGCTTTACTTTGAAAAATAAATGTTGATTCTCTTGTTGAATCTTTAATGTAGACCCATTAGGGTCTACATTAGTGCCTGATTTCTACATTAAAGGGTATAAGGGCTTTGAAACCTACTTCCAACCAATGTAAAACTGAATCTTTTCTTATCTGCTAGTCCCTATCAGTTTATCCTGTTTTCAAGCATTACAACTTAAAACACAACGCTCAGTAGCACATTTTATATCACCACTTAGTGCGCTAACATCAGGAGGAATGTAATGTGATCCTTATGTGGAGGATTCCCTGGACTGATGTTTGGTACGTGATAAGAGTCATGTAAGGCCTGGCTGCTTGTTAACCTCACTGCTGTGATTCAAATGGTCACCAAACGCAGGCAGAAGGGTGACTGAACGTGAGTCAGCATCCAGTCACATTAAGCAAGTTGGGGGGAAAAATCTGAAGTGTGTATGTATGCGTGCGTGCACGCTTGTCTTTGTGGCGAACCTAATTTGAACATGGCTGCAGAGTTATCTGGAGTATGCGCACGCATGTGTGCTCGTTCTTGCTGTAGAACAATGAAGAGGCACAGATAAGAAAGCGGAACAAGGAGACTCGTTCCTTGTTTTCTGGCAGGCAAAGTTACACATCGTTTGACAAACCGCTGCTGTACAGCACGTTTCAGGCTGATCACTTTTAATCACTCGATAGGTAATGCAACCTTTATAAATGTAAATTTGATTGAAGCTTTTAATTATTTAGCTATGACATGTTCAGTTACATTCACTCCCAAATGATTTGGTTTAAATTTGAAGAAAAAGACAGCTCTACCTTTGATTGGATCCTGCGCTTCTGAAGCAAAGTAGGATGAAAAGATGTGAACCAAGCTCTGCTTTAAACTGCAGACTACATTCTTCCCCATCTGGATGTTGCAAACCACAAGCTGTTCCGTGACCTTCTTCAGGTTTTGACCTCTTAAACAGCTATACCACAAAGATTACTTAATCACTGAGCAATCTGCATAGGCTATAAACCCGTGACAGCATGAGTCACGGTCATCTTAAATCCAATAAAATCTCTATGGTTTTCCCAAGTATCACTTGACTTAAGGTGAGTCACAATTTCTTGTGTGAACTCAGTCACAGAAGAGGTCGTACTCTTGGTAGCCTGACCTGAGCAGTGAAGAAATATGAAAGAAAAATAGGCTCATCTGAAAAACTTAGGTAATCCCATGAACTGAGCAGGCCCATCACATTGACTGATTCATGTCTGGCCCTTGTGCTGATGAGTTAGACAAGTGAATATGGGATGTTTTTCCACTGTTCTTTTCAACAGTGATCCTCAGTTTCCTATATTTTTCCTTTGTAACAAAGCAGTTCCTTTTTTGCAACACATTTTCTAAGCAGGTTTTCATCTGTTTTGGACGATATAATCATAGGTCCTTTTTATGTTTCAGGAAAGGCAGAAAAACAGTGAAGCTATAAAATTATATCCCTATTCCCATTGACAACAAGACCACGCCTCCTACGTGCATTAATATTTTTTTCTGATTTGTAGTAATAAGGACATTTCAGAACGTTTTTATTTTTTGTGATGCACCAAGAAATCAACGCAATTCTCAGCAGCTCTGACGGCTGGAAACTCAAAACGTTCCATCTTTTTCAGGTCAGTGAAAGCACCATAACAGGTCTCACTGATGTTAACACTGTTTGTTATGGAGGTACTTAACAAGTGAAATGAAAAAGACTCAACGTTAACTATTTTCACTGTCGTGTGTTTAAAAAGAAAGACAAAGACAGAAAGAGTGAGAAAGAACAAGACTTCAGCAGATAACAGGAAGGCTGAACAGATACGGCAACTTTGGCAGGACTGTGGGACAAAAAATGAGCTATTTTCCTCTATTATTTTACTTATTTTCTGTCAGAAAAGTAAAATAAGAATCAACAAACCAATAATATGTTTGTAGGCCTGTCACAATAAGTAATAAATCAATTAATCACATGATAAATTAGAACAAGTTAAATAATTTTCATTTGCATGATTTGTTCTCTTTCTACCAAAAACTGGATGATAAAAGTCTTCAAACTGATGTTTTGGTCTTAACTACCTTTTTTTTTGTTGTGAAGGACAGTTTTGTTTAAAGAGACGTCATAATTCATTTTATTTGTTTTTTTCTGTTGTTTATTTTGCATATTTAAAATGTCTTCAAGTACCAGTGTTAAATGTTCACTGAAATTTAAAGAAAGTTTATTAATCTTTGAGAATGTGTTCTTGCATTATTATGCCTTGACCGTTATAGTTCTTGAAAGTTGTCTCAATGCAATAATGCTATTGTTTATCGCGATAACTTCTGGGGTCAATTTATTGTCCAGTAAAATTTGTTATCGTTTGTCTGATTCCAGAGAGTGATCTGATTTCTTTTTAATTCACAATGCATTACTTTTATGGAAAGTTTACTAAATCCAAGGATGGATTGTTGTAAAGATTATACTTTCTGTTTTGCTACACCGTCATAATAGAGTTTATTTCTTTGGTGGCGAAAGACGAGGTCAAAAGAAATGCAATATTTGGAGGAAATGACAGCAGACATCTAAACAGCCTTCACATTTTCTTGTTTAAAAATGTAACTAATGTGTCTAAAAACACAATAATTGTCTCCACACAATATGTAAAGTGGAAAAACTACATTAAACATTGAAGCACACCTAAGGATGTTTTATGGTACAATTTCTTGAACTACTTCAGCACGTTTTCCCATTGTTAGGTTTTCTATAAAGAGTTAGCCTCCTGTGCCTGTACTGTTGACAAAAGAGCTTATTTCAGGTTCAGTGCCTGGAAGCCAGTGGGGAGCGAAGGCTGCGTATGGCTATGGAGGATTTTGACTCATTATCTGTAAATACACTAATTCAGCCACACGGCGTTGCATCACATCCATTTTGTGCCAGAGAGGTAACTAGAACTCTAAAACACATGATTAATAAAATCTTAGTGATCTTTTTTTTTTTTTTTTGCATAAAAAAATAATACATTCTGTACTTTTAAATTCGCTCTTGTTTCTTTGTCCTCATCTCTTCCAGAATCTCTCTGTGTCGGTGTCTCGGTTAAACATTTACACAGCGCATGCATGATTGTTGGTGTGTGTTTGTTTTGAGACATCTGTGAATGTGCTCAGTACGATGTTCGTGCCCATTTCTGTGTGGTGTGTCAGCCTGGTGTCCGTGACTGTGTAGTTTCATTACGCCTCAAACCTGTGGTTAGAGAACTCTCAGGGAGGAGAGCACAAGGTCTAATTATCCTGACCAAACATGCACACGCCCACGCACACACGCGCACCCACCCCTGCAAACGCAGAGGCACACACATACTAACTCCAAATGCATGATCCGTCATCTGTCACTAAGAGGTGAAACCCTTTGTCCTGAAGGCAGAAATAACCCTCAGAAATATTGTGGACCAGTAGGGTGTGATTTCTTGGCTGCTTATGTCATTCTCTGTGTTTCAGAGTGTGTTGAAGGAAAAATAGCGGGGGAAAAAAAGACAGGATATTTTACCCCTACCTTATCGTTTTCATTAACCTGTGCAGTTCAGCTCAGGTTTGGTGTTGAGCCTGATTGGAGCGTGGCTAGTTGAAAGATTGTGTTGTTGATTCGTTGTGTTGGATAAAACCATTTGGGTAACTCAAGGAAGGTTTGTAGTAAAAAAAGAAAATGGAAAACAGGAGAACAGGAATCATTTTCTGACTGAAAGTTTTCATTAGTCCGGTTTCTGCAAAGCGAGTCTCGTGCATGTGCCCCTAAATGTCAAAGTATTCAGCAAGTCTCCCACTGCTAGTTATTGAATCTGGAGTATAGCAAGTATATTTCACAACACATTTAAGATAGTAAAATCCTTGCAATTTTTTATTTACACTACAGGATATATCAAGCACACCCAAATGTTTTGGGTAGTGTGTTTAAGCTTCAGAACCTCTGTTTACTTCTGCTGCCTGCTGCTGCCAGGTGCTTCGCTCCAACCCCTCCTCCACCTTGGCAGCTGAATTACAGTGAATCCCCAGTCCCAATATTTACAAAGTCACCTACTAGCAGATTTGTCTGT
This sequence comes from Xiphophorus hellerii, assembly GCF_003331165.1. Classification (NCBI taxonomy): domain Eukaryota; kingdom Metazoa; phylum Chordata; class Actinopteri; order Cyprinodontiformes; family Poeciliidae; genus Xiphophorus; species Xiphophorus hellerii. The sequence goes on along the minus strand of NC_045693.1, from coordinate 23,119,048 downwards.
AGAGCACATCTAAATTATTTGGAAAAAAAAAATGCAGTTTTGGAAGCTGAGATACCTCGATGCTATCTGACATCAGTGCACTTTGCAAAGCAGCCAATCCAAGAGCGCCATTCTTTTTTTGGCGCTGATTGACTGCAAGAGCAGAAATAAGGAACAAGGTAGCTACTGTGGTGTTGCCAAGACTGTTTCTACTGCACATAATAATGCATATTCTATGAACTATAAAATGGGCAATAATAAGTGTTTTTAGAGAAGGTCTCAAGGATTCACAGATTGTTGCTATTCGGGCAGCTGTGCTCCCTAATCCTTAAAGGCGCAGCGTTATGTAAAATTGACATTTCTGAGTTTTACATCTTTGTTATAATGTTATTCCCTCAGCAACATAGTACCTGGAGTGTTTCTTTGATTCTTTGATGTATGTTTAGGAAATCCTTCAATCTCCATGGTAACCAATCAACTTGACAAAAACACCTGGTTGAACATAGCGTCTCCTTCAAAGTGCAACTCCTCCTCGAAGCTGCAGTTTCCAAGTTTCTGAGCTTCTGCCTCACAGAGATGCCTCCCCAACAATGTCACCCCTCAGCTCCTTCAGACTAGCCAACAGCATTTAGCAAACACCTGGTGGACTACCCACCAGGTGGTCCACCAGGTGGGTGGACCTGGTGGACCACCTGCATACCTGGCATCAGATGGGTAGTTCATTATACAAGCTACTTCTCAGTGAATCGCTGGTAAAAACGCTGTTAAAGGGTTGGTAGAGAAGTGATGTTATGTGTGTTTCAAAAAGAGCAGGAGTTTTTAGAGACAGTGGCCCAATTTCAAGATGTAAAATCAAGAAATAAAATTTATTTTAAGTCACACACACATACCCCCCCCTCCTCCCCCCACATATATATACGTATATATATATATATAGATATAGATATATATATATCTATATCTATATATAGATATATACTGTATATCTATCTATATATATATAAATAGATAGATATATATAGATAAATAAATATATATACATATATACAGTATATATGCTGCAACTGGACAAATAGATGTTTAAAAATTTGTCTAAAAATCTTCAGAAAATGAAGGAACTGATTCTAAAGGAACCCAACACAGTTCAGACAAATTTGAGCTGGAAAATAGAGATAACTGGTTTCCGAACATAATAATCTTGACCCAGAACGGGATGGTACGACACAGATGGGAAGTTTTGACATCACTAGCACTGCTTTTTGTTTTTAGGCCAGCTGCCTTATAGAAATGTAGCAGCCTAAAAACACAGTTAGAGCTGTGAGACCCGTTTCAGTGCCAGTACAAATCAGTACTTCCTGACCATCCAAAATACCATTATCCTGCATATCGATTGCCTTAAAGCAAAGAAAAAAACAAAACATGTTACTCCTATAACCACCACATCAGAAAGTTATGGCAATGACACCAATCTGACCAAATGATTGTTGTTTGCGTTTTACAGTTGTTGTTTCACTTAGTTGTGGGATCTTTAATATTGTTTTGGTTCAGCCAAAAGTTGTTGCTGAGCTATAATGCTACATTTATTCAGTGGCTCCCACAAAGAAAACAAACTGTAAAGACATGTTGTTGCACACTGCACACTGACTTTGCATGCAATTTCTAAATCAGTGCATGTTTGAGAGTGCCTGTGTTTTGCTGGCTTGCATGTAAAAAGATAATTGGCAGCCACAAGCCAGGGAGCGCACACATGACATTCTGAGAGACTGCAAGTTTTGTGTTTAAATTTTGCTTGGAGGTCTTGCAGCAAATATATCATTTAAAAAACCTTTTGAACATTTGGAGGTATGCATTGTGGCAGAAAGAAATTAAGAGTAAGGAAGGCAGAGAAGGAATATAACAAAGCCAGAGTCCCGTAATGTGGTGTGTGTGTGTGTCTGTGTGCTTGTAAGTGTAGCTTTGTTTTGAGAGCTATTTTTAAGAGGCAGCATAGTAAGTTGTGGTAACCAAATAAAATCACATGAGCTTTTTGGCTGACTCAATGTTTCCACTGTGAAAAGAGCGACACAAGAAGAAGAGCAAGAAGGCAAGCTGTGAAAGTTAGGATTTACTGCAATGGAGATTTGTCCTCCTCTGCTGAAATTCAGAAATAAAAGGTTATAATTAACCATTTAGCAAGCAATATTATGTGAAGCAATGAAGAATTTATTGCATTAAAGATTTTGTACAGAAAGAAACCCCAAATCATGCATTAAATCCCAAATCTATATAAATACAAAGCAAACGAGCGAGCCCATCAGGACTATAATAAGTCAATATAGTATGTACTATAGACTTTAATAAGTTTATATTGATTATTGTTTTGGCAAGTGATTAAATGATTATGTTTCATTTGGTTTTTCTCTGAAGTCAGAGCTTTGAAATGGGAAACATGTCACACCCTAGCTCGGATCGTTCTAGTTACGAGTCAGAAATACTACTTATTGTTCATTGTTATGGTGCTTACTCCTACTAGCAGTACAAACCAATGTCAATGTATTTCTTTCAATTTTGTGTGTTAAAAAATGAAAAGAAACATGTTCAAAGATAGGTATTTTTTTTTAGGGCTGACCATACATTTCAGTGGATAGTCATTATTTTAACACATCAGTATCGGTCTGATAAATAAAACTGGGCCGATATTACCAACCAATGTTTATTTACATCCAGTTGCTGTTTGTTTCTGGAGGATGAGGGGAGGAGGCTGGTCATGTGGTATTTGTTTAGTCATGTGACAGTGATAGTGGAGCTGCTTCAAGAGTTTATCTGAAGTGGAGAAGCAGTGGCGAAGTCAGCAATGTGGTAGTTTGTTTGTTTTTCCCAAAGTGTCAAAAGAGTAGGATGTATGTTTGTATATATATCAAGTAGAGTACATTTCAAAAAGAAAGTGTCTGAGCACTGAGCCTAGGGGTACGCCACTGGAAAGACAACAGGACAAAGATGTTTGTTCTTGCTTTGACACCTTGAAATAATATACAAGTTTTAACCAATAGGGAGGCATGCCAGTTTACTCCATCCTCTAACATAGAGATAGTTAGTTATAATTGCTAACAGTGGCGAAGCAACAGTAAGGTCCAGGAAGATTAGACCCTTTTCCTTGTGGTGCACCTTTTCGCCCCGTCATAAAACAGATTAAAACATGGACGTTAGCCACTCTTGCACGTTAGGAAACTTAAATAGTCAGCTGTTGGTGTTTTTATGTGCAAGTGTTTATAATGTGTTTCTATAGTCTCTTAAGTTATGTCCCTGGAGATCGTTTTTGTTGCATGTTTTGGCTTGAAATCCCACACTCAGCCTGCAGTTTGTCAGCTGAGCAGCACATCTGTTTCTAGTTGTGGTGAAAATCCAACCCTTCACTCTGACTGTGATGTATTACCATTTATCAAGATAACTCATCAGCCCTATTGTTAGCTATAGTGTATGATTTGTATCCTCAGCTCTCCAGACATCACAGTTTTTATTTGGATTAAAGCACAAGATTAAAAAATAAGGATTTGTTTCTAATAAATTTGCGTCTAATCTTTATTCCGACCTTAGCAGTACATTTTCTGTTTTTACATTTGATTCTAAGATGCAGGAGTAACATTAAATCAATATTTTTCAATTGCTAATAGCTAATCTATTTGTGTTCAGAAAGCTAAAACAAAACTGAGAATTTGAACACTTTTTAGCTGAAATAATTATGTTATCAGTTACAGTACATGGGCAGTTGACCAGGGTGGCATTAGAAAGGGGGTGCACAAGCACATGATTAAAAAAATACAAATGATCAGTTCCACCTTGAAAAAGTTTTTTTTTTAATTGCTTTTGCATGTGAGTTGGAGCCTCCTGTTTGCTACTGAAAAGCAATCTGAGGTTGTATTGCACTGCATCATACAGCACCTCCAAATTTGAAAGATTTCTCCATTTTGATTGGCTGGGGTATGGATGGGCTTGCTCAGGGTGCCGTTTATGCAAGAACCACAGGAAAGAAAAGAAGACGTCATTTAAGTAATGAAGGTTAAAAATAATATACAATACAACTTTGGAGCGAAGAGTGGGGCCACAAAGTCTCCATAACAACTATTAGGTGCTCTCTGCATCCCAGCTGATTATAGAGTAGGCAGCCAGAGAAAAATCAATTTCTGCCCAACCACCACAGATGCAACAAGTGGTGTTTGCTAATTGTAGTTGGGACTAACTGTAACTGTTTTTTTTTTCAGCAGAGCTAAGATTGCGGATGATTTGTTGATAATTTCACTTTTAGGTATTGTGGCATGATGCTGTGGGCTTTTTGTCTCCAAAAGATCACCAGAAAATTTTTATTATGCCTTCTAATATAACTCCAAGAGCTTTAAAGAAAGACATTTCTGGAATAATTATTCAACATCAGTCTGCTGGTTAACTATGCTGCCCTACACATTTAAAAATAAGAAAAGTATGTCATTGAATGCAAAATTAGTCTTTATCTTGACAAAACAACTGACTAAGATATGAACTGTTTTCCAGGAAATTGCCTACCACATAACAAAATGAAGGAGTTCAAGATATAGAAATGTAATGTTCCAATAGATTTAGAACGACACATCGTAAAGTAAAGTAGCAGTCATGCAGTATTGAAACAAGGTTTCAGTATTCTGCAATTCAACCGTCTTTAGTGTCAAGTCATTGCTGTGGTCGATGAGGTGAAGAACGGGTTCCAAAAACTCTGCCAAGAAAACCCGCAAGCCTTGTTTATGTCTTCCACAGTGGATTTCGTGATAGATAAGTCATTTTGCAACGATTAACACTGCTGCAAGCTAATTACCTGTAATGACAATATTGTTAGAGTTTCCAATACAACTTTCGGTATTTACACACCGCAAGATTTTTTTTTTCTTGTAGTAAAACTGAAACTTTTGATAATAAACAGAAAGCCGTGTTTTCTCTCCCCAATCAAAGGTAGCCCTCTTTTTTTAAAAGACTTGTGTGCAGAGGCTGACTTAATAAGTGTTCACTCAAGCTTCTGCTCTGACAGAAATTCTCATGTATGAAGATGGCAGGCATTATGGTTGCAGAAATGAAATAAAATTGCTAAAATAAACTCCAATCAAGTTAAAACTTTACTCTTCCTTTTTCTGCCAAAAACAACAGGTCTAGTTGGTCAGCTGGGGACAAGTCAGCATTAAAGTACTGAGTCTGTGTCTGTAGTTGGGTATTTGCTCCCATGGTGTTCCCTTAAATGTTGACTTGAAAGATTTGAAGGTTCCCTAAGGCGATGATATGAAGGAAAATATACCCTGAAGGAAGGAAAAGTATCACATGTCCAGTCAAAATAAAGTGCTTGTCCAGATGTGCTTCATTTCTTCATCTATGGTGGGCAGTCCTACACAGTAAAACTGAGTTTGGGGTGATATTTACGGATGATGGGCACATAGTCCAGAACAAGAAAGTTTCTATTTCTGCACTTTGCTTCTGTGCTACCATTGTTATTGATTGAACTGAAGAAGCTGCTAAGCCCAATTTTATGTTTCTCCCTACTTACTCAGATATCCAACCTATTCAGTTAAATAACCTATCAAACAAAGATCAGCTTTGTTCAGCCAGAGGGAAGCATTTCCCCTTAAAAAACCAAGATGGGTCAAAACCAGCCAATATGCGGCATTTGGACCTTTGCTGCTTGTCAGTGGCGGGGCGTTGAGTGCTTCAGCTCTTCTCTGTACTTAGCTACAGAGCAAGAGAGCCACTCTTGCTGCTCTTAGCAGTAAAGTCAATTTTACTATCTTCACATACCAGGTATCTCAAGAGAATTTGGAAATTAAGATTGCCCTCTTGATTTTTATATTATCGCTTGAGGTGCGTAGCGTTCGCTGCAGTTCCTGCTTTAAACAGTGGATGTTGCTGCAAATGAAATCTGCTTGTGTTCCACAATTGGTAGTGAAAGAACTGATAGAAAAAACCATTACTAGTATTATGTAAATATCTACTGATTCAGCTACAAAACTTGTCCTTTCAATGTTAATTTTAGGTATTTTTAGAATCATATGTCATGTTTTGTGAAACAGTCTGTTGATTTGCAACTATGCACATGCATGTGAAAACAGAAGTAGCCTACTTCCAGACCTTTTGTGCTCTTCCTGCTAGGCAAGCACCACTTGCACTGCTTGTTGGCTGCTAAGCTGTAACTATGCTTTTACTCATCAGATGTGTGTGGAGAGAATTTGGCCATGACTAACTACCTCTTTGAAGAAGTAGTCAGCTGTGCCTACGATTGAGGCGCAGTTGGCTTGATGTAGTTCTTGTTTTTTTTAGCTCATCAAACTTGCTAGTATCTATCAAGTGTGGCAATTGAAGGAATTTGCCACAAGAATCAGTATGCTCAACCATCCACGAACAGTGTGGGAGGATTGTGCGCTGCTCACAGAATACGTACAGTGTGTCAGAGCATTTAGTACCTTAATTGGGAGCACATTGACATGTGACAAAAGAACACTGGAAACAAATCTACACTGTCCCAATTGCAGTAAAACTACTCTAGTCACTATATGACGTAGGTAACGAATGAATTCAACACTGTTTTATACCTGAACATTTATACCTGAAGAGCTAAGTGCACAATGCAAAGTTTTGTGGCACAACTTTAAAATGTGACATCAAAACAAAGCAGAATGAACTTCCCGTTATCACTAACTTTAAGTTCCTGTGATAACTGGAAGTTCACTTTCTCAGGCAGCTGCAGGAGAACATCAAAGTTTCTCAGGCAGCTGCAGTAGTGGGAAAACGGTGGGCTGCACCAAAACTATATGTCAGCAGCTGTTTTTCCATCAGTGTTTTTGTATGCATGTTTGGAAGTATTACATCAGAAAAGGTTGATGGAAAGAGCAACATTTGAAGTAACTTTCTCAATGCTTCAAAAAAAAAGGATTTTGGAAAAAAACAAACACTTTTTTTCTGTTTTTCAGAAAACAGCTCTTTTCTGAAAAAGAGCTGTTAAACACATTCGCTGAATAATTTCCAACGCAGCAAACACTCCAGTCCACAAGTGGGTCCGTGCCTTACGAGAGGCACGAAACTCAGAAACGTTTCGAGATCTAAACCTCCAGTATGGATGGGAAGGGTCACTCCATTTTTCTGGGATGGATGGTCCATGCTATGCTAGCTTGCAACCTCCACATCTTGTTTATTTCAGTAGCGCCAACATCTGATGAAATCATGCTTTGTGTAGCCTGGTTGATTTGCTCCAAACCTGTAGATGGAAACGCCCTAATTCACATTTTCTCTTTTTCCTTTCCTTTTTTGTGACATTTTAAAAGTCCACTCAAAATTTGCACAACAATTGGACAGAAACATAGCTAGTGAACACATCTTTCAACAGCAATGAGATGCATAGTGTACTTATCCTAATTAGTCACCTGAGACACAGTCAAGCCAAATGTAAACATCATTGGTACTGTAGAAAAATCAGCTAACGTCCAAATGCCCTCCTGTACGAGTCCAAACTTGCACATTGTTTGAGATACAAGTCTGAAGAAGGTTCATTGATGAGAGGATTTTCCCAACAGCTGCACATGCTGCATTGAGTCATATCAAAAACATACCAAATAGTGACCAGGATATGTACCAAAAATCTTTATTAACATTGTCTGTTTTGCCATTTGTACTGCAAAACAAAAGTTTTTTATTTCTCTATTTATTGCTATTACATCATAGGGTAATTATGTAATGGTATGTAAAATATGTACAGAGATAAAGTGTACTTCAGTTTCTTGGAATCATAACAATTGTGACAGACTGCTTCCACCTTTATGTTCCTGTCAGAGTCCATTTGCATAAAGTTTTGCCTTCCCCAAGTCTCATAATTCAGAAACATGTTTTGACAAAGTCTACTTCACTGTTATACTTTGGACATCTTTTACAAACCCAAATCGGCGGAAATGGATTTAATGCAAATGATTGGAAAGACAGAGTCTAGTGCTAAAACTGAAGCTATTGTTTGCTCAGTAGCTGTATTTTATGTTTCCACCACTGGAGGCAGTGTCTCTATAACTGGTAAACTGGTTCAGGGCCAGAAGAAAGAAAGAACCATGTTCTCAGGAAGGTTTATGGAGACTGCCCATCAAAATGTTCCACCACACACACACACACAACACTGTGTTTAACTCCAGTTTTCAGATATTAGCTGATCATGACTGTGGAGTATCCATGTTGATTATACCAACGTTAATAAATTCAGATATCCAGAAATTAATTGTGAGATTTGTGTAGCTTAACTGTCTCTCAGAGAACATATTCTCTACAAATAATCAAAATAAAACTGATAAATCTTCACACACTAACTGGACATTTAAAGTGGTTAAAATAAGTGGTTCTACCACTTTGCTTGTCAAAACCCAAGGCGGTTGCTTTATTGCACCAGTAAAGAAATGTTTGTAGTACCAGTCCAGGTTAGGCATGCCCAGTACTTTGATGGAAAAAAAAAAATCATATTCCTTAAACTAAATCAGAAAAAATTGCTTCACTTAAAAACGGTACAAGATTCCCTCTGTATAGAAGTCAAAGATACAGATTTGTCTTTGATTTGTCACTCATCTTTATAATAATACGTTTGAATGCAAAGCTGGTTCTTTGTCAGTCAGGAGCACTTTCTTTATTTAAGTTTACTTAGTCATCTGTGAGCAGTGTGTTTGACTTGGATCCAAGTGAGAAGTGAAATTAGAACCAGACCGTGTTTCAAATGTAGGGTTAAATAGTCTTCCCCTCACCTGTTTCCTCTGCTGGCAATAAGCTTTTCTGTGGTTTCTGGCTCACCACACCGGCTTTGATATGCCTCTCTTACTTTCATCCGAAAAGATCCTGTTTTTCAGAGTGAAGTCTTGCCCCGAGGCTGGAAATTTATTCTCTGCCAGCCATTGACTGGGTAGAATTGTAAAGTCCTTCCGGACAGGCCGCATTTTGTCGGCTGAATGCCAACTTAGGTTGTAAGGCTTGAAATGGGGATAGAAAAAAACTGGGTACAGCTGCTTCAAAAAAAAAAAAAAAAACTTCTTACATTACTGTAAATGACCTTGTTGCAGCAAAAAAAAAAGGTTTTCCTGAAGTTGTATCTATTAGAATGAGAAAAACAGTGTGAGTTTATCTAAGGCAGTGTCACCTTAGAGGTACAGCGTAGGCTTAGCTTTTTACTGTCATTCCTTCAAAGTGGTTTTGTGAGTCAGCTAAAAGTCCATTAACCCTAAAGAGACAGCTTTGAAAAGGAAAGCAATTCTTACTTTCAGAAGTCCACTGACATATTAGCAAAGCTATTTGTTTGCACTAAACCACCAAAGTGGTAATAAATCAAAACTGGAAATATCTGTTTCCAGTTGGTGAAATTAAAACTATCCTGTACTTTGCATGGTGGATATCCTCTTTTTTATCAACAGGAACCATACTGTTTCTGAAAAATGTTTGATAGAAATCCTCCCGGTGTGTATAAACCCAGAAGAAATTTTTATTTCTCTTATTACTCAGGCAGATCTGTTGTAATGGAGAATCTGCTGCTGAGCGATGAACCAAGTCCAAAGCACAGAGCTGTCAACAAGCAGCAATAGAAAGAAAAAAAAAAAACTGTTTGGGTCTTAATACAGCCAAGTTTCTGTGAATCACCATAGAGGGGTTGCGGAGCAGTCGGGGGAAAACAAGTGGGAAACACTTTGTGAGTAAAATGTTCACTAACAGCCCCAAAATAAAGAACAATAGCACATGATTTTAAGTTAATTGTTTGAACAAATGTTTTAAGAGTGAATTGCTGAGAAGAGCTGCCTAATATAGAACGATCTGATGTGAAACTTCAATAAATATTGAGTTTAAAATCTCTCATTTCTGTTTTTGCCGCTCATAGAGCTTCTGTTCAATCCAGTAGAAAAGCAGTAGAGATATTTATTTTCTTTCCTCAGCAGCCTCCGAACTGCTGATGTCAATTTGGAAACTCAGACGTTCATTTTTTTTCTGTTTTCTAAAGTCATTTTCCGGATAGACATCGGCTTTTCTCCTAAATGAACTGTAATCTCTCAACATGTCTTATCAGTATTTTCTTAGCTTTGTTTATTTATTGCCATTCACAGTAACTACTTGTCATCAGAGGCTGCCAATAGTTCTTCACCCAGGTGTTCCTGCACCTTTTAGCACGACGACTCCTCATCACGGGAACACTGATTTGCCATTCGTGTAACACAAAACTCCAGGTTGCAACATGAGAAGTTTATTATTTCCACTTGCCAAAACTAACAGAAACAATAAATGCATATCTAGATGATTCACCCCTTTTACATGTTGACGACATGGGGCCCCCAATAGGGCGTATGCCTTCCACTTTTAAGAATCACAACATGATTTGGCCCACTTGTTGTGCATGTAGCGTGCTATTAAAGCGTGACAGTGTTGTTTCCTTTCATTTTCAGTTTCCGAAGCAGACTGCAGTAGTCCTGACAAACATGCCTCTGGAAGCAATCCAAGTTAGAACAATATGTGTGCCTCTTAGCAATATGTTTCAGTTGTACTTTTATATCCGTCCCAATGTTCCTCTTGTTAAAACTGATGTGATAGCAAGAAATAGCAGGAAATACGTTTTTTTCCCATTCCAAGTAAAGTGCCAAGTCTTTAAAGGACAAGTCCAAGTCAAGTCTCAATCTATATCCAACTTAAGCTTCATTTCTTAAAGTGTAACAAAGTTTCAGCAAAGTGGGCGGAGCCGGTAGATAACCGATAGAACCATTCAACTGCTTATGCACCGTTTGACCAAAAGGAGCCAGCACTGAGACGGTTTTAGGTGAGATAATGTGGAACAAATTTACTCGAAAATGTCCAAATTTGAACAGAAATATAGATTTTGGGAGTTTATCATCAAAAAAAAAAAAAGTGGAGAGCGCAAGAGTATAATGGAAACTTAAATTGAATCCATGACAAAGGGTTTATTTGGTAAGAAGCATTATTTAAATAACAGCATACAGTACATAAAGTAAAGGGAGAGGGTGTCTGAGAAAGATTAGTAGCCTTCATACAAACCTAAGCTATAAAAGCTGGAAAACAAACACACGTTTTAATGCACACGTGTGCATTAAAACGTGTGTTGGCACCTGGAGAGTCAAAGGTAAAGAGAGAGCTGCGGCAGGATGTTTGACGTCTATACTTACCTGCTTCCTGTAGATGTAAACATGCAGAACATATGTCCTTTTGATTTTTTTTATGCCACAGTCAGTCCTGAATTGTTCACTTGAACATCTGATGTTTAGGACTGTACACTCAGAACTTTTCATGGCTGATCAAATGTCTTAATGTGAGCCTGAGGATTTTTTTTATTGATAGAACAGAATGTCCTTTGAAATGATGTGGTCAGGCAGTGTGTGAATTGAGTCAAATAAATAACATGTAATAATAGAAAAAAGACAATCTTTGACGCTTTGGGGATCGTCTTCGGCCCTCTTAGCCTTATACATCTGAGCAGCTGTTTGGACGTTGACCTAATATTTTGGCGGTGGCACTAATAATGTGTTTGTGGTTTCTTTTTGTGCCAATAATTAACATTGTTTGCGGAAAGAGTGGGTTTCTCATCTGTTTCGTACAGAGAAAATAGCAAAAGCACTAGCTTTAGACGCTGTTCACTTGCCTTCATCAAGATATAGGTATAATAAGCAGTGTAATAAAAGAGCTGGACAAAAATAGAGAGTTTCAAAGAAAAAAAAAAAAGAAGTTGTCTCATGTTTACCAAAAACATATTATTGACCCACAACACTTCAGGAAAGATTGTCTGTGGACTGGCAAAAGGAGGTTTTCCAACAGGACAATGATCCAAAGCACACCAGTAAGTGCACATCCCAGGGGGTAGAGAAAATTATTTTTTTTCAGAGCGGTCTAGTAAAAGTCTAGATTTAAATCCAACTGAGATGTTTATGCTCCAGAAACCTCAAATGTGGCTGAAATAAAATTATTCTGTTTAGAAGATGGAGCCAAAATTCCTCCACAGCAATGTGACGGATGGATTCCCACTTAACATTGGCTTGTTTTTGCAAAGCTTTTTTTCGCCTTTCTAAATGAAACGATAACTCCAAAAACACTTTCTGTACTCACTTTGGTTGTCTTTGTTAATAAACTTTATTTGAACATCTGAAATATGTAATTGTGACATAAAGCTCCATTTGTGCTGTCGGGAAAACGAACATTTCCATGACTGTGAGTACAGTTGTGTGAAAGACTAAGTGCACCCTTTCTGCTTCTGTTTGAGAGGGAAGTAGGTCCGGTTTCGCTGGAACATACTGGCATTGGATGTAAGCTGTCAAAATCATGTTTTAGAAGGATTTTTTACAATTTTACCAACGTCAAATATGAAAAATTGACAAGCGTTAAACTGCAATTTGTGCCTGCAGGGCTTATCAAGCTGAAAATCCTCCATTTCTCTCACTAATATAACGCGTCCTTTCTTGTGTTTTCTTTTGTAGAGGATGGCGAGAGGACACCAACGGAATATAGTCCCTCTAAACCTGATGCCGCACATCCAGCAGGAGCCTGTTGCCATGCTTTGTGTCTGCCTTCTGCTCCTCCTGGTCGGACGAATAATGTACATGCAAGGCAACACAAGCAGCCATGACCACTCTCAGGTTTAGCCTTAGGAAAACCCAGCAGACGTAGCATTCTTCTTGAGTATGTTTTGAACATATATCAAATCTTGACTCTTTTAAATATATATGATTTAATATGCCTGTTCCTTCCCCCTTTGAACTCTTCTCTTTTAGGAAGGAACTCTAAAATGTTTGATTTTCCCTAATGGCCTCCGAGTCTCCATCATTTTACCAAAGAGGCAAGATTTGCACTCCGTTTCTTGAACAGAGACAGTCATTTGACCTGAAAAAATATGCCTGTGGAAATTCAAACGTGCCTTGTACAGTTTGTTGTTTACTTTATTAAGATTGATTTAAGTTGTGTTTTGTTTTTACTATTGTACAGAGATTATGTGCTTCCTGAGCGACCACGGTCTGTGACCCAGATTTGTTCAAGTTTATGGGTCTAAAATGATTTTCTCTTATTTTCCGCCTGTCATGCCTTCAAAATATAAGTGCATTTACATTGTCATAATCTGTGTTCCCAAACTACGATCATTTTAAGGTTTTATTTCCACAAAATATGTTGTTCTATATCATCCTTTAAAACTGATGTAAACAAAACTGCATTTTTATCCAGAAAGAAGAAATATATTGTGATTGTCTCATAACATTGACTTTAAACGCGATGAAAAGTGTTTTACTGGTTGATCCGGACGGCTGTAAACCTTCTTAGAACTGTCATGCTGTTCAAATGATTTGGAAATGGGATTATGAGATGCAGCAATACGACGGCGCATTATGACGTTTGTAGATAGAATAAAATTAAGTAAATTTTTGCCAAAAAAATCTTCAAAAGTTTCTACAAAAAAAAACAAGAACATTTCTGATGTTGAAAAGTAAAAAAAAAAATAAAAAAAAATCTACACAAGAAATCTAGAAACATTTTGAGATTAATCACAGAATTTTTTTGCGAAAACTTGGAAATTTCTGAGTTTCAGAAGTCACAAATTTTCTATTTCAGAGTTCCTTTCTAGAACATTTCTGAGATTAGTTTGAAAATTTCAGCGTTTTGCCTAGCAAATGTTTCACTTTTTAAACTCTAAAATTTTCTTGATTTTGAATTTCTTGAATTTCTTGAATTTCTGAGATTAATCTCAAATATTCCAGGTGTTTTCTGGCACGTTTCAAATTGAGAAACTTCTTTATTTTTCTAAAAAATTTCTGAAATTGATGTTAACAATTCTTTTTTCGCAGAATTTCACACCCTCTTTTTCTACCCATTCCAGATTTTTTTTTTTCCCATCTGCAATGGGCCTCATATGCCATCGTACAGCAATAATTCTTTTTTAAAATATCCTCCAGTCTTCCATTTTTCTCGAATTCAGTTTTATTTTCAACATAACAAATGAAATACCCATTTTCCCATGCATTTCATGTCAGAAATACCTTAAAGAGCATTTTCTGATGTAGTTTCAGCACCAAATGTTTATTCATTACTTCATTCAAAAATGGCAATAAAAAACAATTCTGTATTCAGCATTAAAACAAAGGTTTTGCACCGTTTTAACTCAAACCTACTGCTCAGTCAGCCACTGGTTAAAGCAATAACTGTTACCTAACTAGCCCTACAAGCAGAGTGATGTTGATGAACAAAGTAACAATTTAAATCAAGTCAGTCATTAAAACTAGTCAGTAGTGTCATTTCTTGCTTTGCTGTTTATTAATCTATAAACTTTTCCATTGCTCTGCAATAAGTGATCAAATTTTACGGTCTTCCCTCATCTGGTTTTCTCGTTAGCAGCCAGGGTGAAAGTAACCAGCAGGTTTTGGTTTGTTGACAATTTTCCGTTTATTAGCACAGTGATTCAGACTGAGCCAAGTCTGCTCATGCCTGCCAGGTCATTAAACACTCGGAGAGGTTTCTGGATAGCATCCAGCCGTGGCTAAAACAGTGAAGGGATGGGTGGGGTTTTTGTTTTGGAATGATTGGCTATTAGTAACCAAACTAACAGAGAAAATACAATGGTGAAGATGAAAGAAACATTTAGATTTTAAGCTGTGCACATTAAAACTGTTCAACTGTTATGAAGAGAAAAAAAAGTTTTGAGTATTGTTATAAAATCTTCTTTTGGTGGAACAATAGTCTTTTCCATTTTGATTTTTAGAACTCTGCTTCAAAAGGCCCACAGCTGTTAATAGGCCTGGACCGGCCGGAACGTATAGTAAAGTTTTAGAAAGTCACAGTTTCAAAACTTTCTGCCGTAGACGGTTTTCCTGCTTTCCTTTTCTCCCCCATCCGTCATGTCTGTTCTTTTCTTTCCCACTTTTCTTAGTTTCCTCCCTGCTTTGTTTACTTCCTACTTTTCGTACCTTTCGTCCTGTCTGTATTTTCTTCGGTCCCTCTTTTGTTTTTTCCCGTCCGTTCTTCCGATGTTTCCTTCTTTTTTTTCCCCTGTTTTGTAGAACTAGAACTGAAGTAAATTAATCGTCAAATGTTATGTTTGTGAAAATTGGTCATAGATTCTAGAAGAATATTTCTAAATTGAGGACTGGCCAGTTCAGAGTCTGGACATGAAAAATGTGTAGAAACTGCACTTTTACGGACAAATTGGGCTACAAATTCAAACAGTCATGCTGCGGAAGCTATAAATCGTGCACAGTTTTTAAAATATTTGTGTAAATTAATGTGAATTTTATCGTATTTGTGGTAAAGTATCACACCACGAGACTCTCGTACCAGCTCAAGCCTAGTTGCTAATTTACCAACCGGTGATGCTAACAGGCTAGCTTCACCAGTTTCACATCCAGATAAAATAGTTTCCAGTACCTGCTACTGCATCTTTACTAAGTACTTCACAAAGTGACACATTTGAAGTAATAATGAAATTGCAGCTTACAAATTAAAATCAGCATGTTAGCTAATTTCCCCTAGCATCATTATCACAATCTGTGACACATACGTTTTGATGAAATAGTCTTCTGAATGCATAACGCTAAACAAAAGAGAGCAGTCAGTAATCATAGACAGCTATTAACATTGTTAAATATTAGTCCAAATGAATCTACGCTTCATGTCTCATATAGTTTTAACATCCATGTATCACACTAATTTCCTTTTTTTGTTATGTTGGAGAGACGCTTTCCATGTAACTATTCTGATTAGTTAAAGCGATGCCGTTGGTTTTTTCTTCCCCCCTTTAAAATGCACAAAGCTTGTCTTCCTTCCTCTTCACCAGTGTTTAGCTGCTTTGCTTCTCCTTCACTGTGACACTGAGAGCGCTGTGACTGCATGCTGATTTCTGATATTGTGCCATGTGAAACCTACAACCTCATTTTGAAATACTGTGTTACAGCCGGTGTGCGAGAGGAGAGCATTTCAGGGAGGAAACCGAGAGACGATTTACTGCTTTCTGAAACTGATATGGAAACCTTGTAATGAGCATATTGTTCGCATGTCTTCTGAAGGTGTTCGAGCACAGAAACGCTTCTGCTCGTGTTTGTTGTGTATGTGTGTGTGCGTATGTTTATGACACATTCAGGGTTTTAATGACTTGCATCAAGCACTGCTGGAATGACTGTGTCAAATTGTGTTGCCCATTTCGGTTTATTTGACTTTTGGACCATGTGAAAGCCACAACCTTTAGCAGATAGATAATTGTTGCTTGCTGTAATGCAGGAGGATGGCCTGTTATTTCATTGGAAACGTTAGACAGGTTAAACGCAGGAAACTTGTGGGACCCAGAGACACTGCAGCGCGCTGTGCTTTCGCTGAAAATGTTGTAAATGCTTCTATTGAACTTTAGATATACAGGAGCCAAAACAAAAAAATACAAAAACAAGAATGACTCCAGATGACCCAGTACAAGTGTAGCAACCAGTACGTTTTGTTTATATTGTAAACTATAACAAAAATTCAATTGCTTCCAATTTCTGTCCTGGAAACAATGCTTTTACAACTTTGTACATTAAAAGAAATGAATCATGTTGTATGATGTGATTTTTTTTAACAAATAAAAATGATTTTTTAAAATATCCTTTTTCTGTTCTGGTAATGATGTGCATGAAGTCTTCTTATGAGTCTAATCTCAAGAAACAACCTGGCAGACTACCATACGCTGCAATACGTGGAAGAACATACAGTCTTTAGTTGTCACTTGTGCAGAAACATTTGTAGTGTGAAAGTTTTGTCAATTAACAGTGTGTTTTACCCCCAACTATAATCATTTTCTCAGACTAACCTATTTAATTGACAAATCTCAATCAAAAAGTGTGATAAAAAGTCAACATCATGTGCAGGTGCATATCAAAGATTCAGTATCTTGTAGCTTTATTTAACCAGGAAGTGGTTAAAAATGACCAAATCATGCCTAAACAGAAAGCTAACAGGTTGAGTATGAGTCAGATAATCTGTCCAAAAAAAAACTGAGCTCCTCTGCCTTCTCCCAGTGCTACCTAGAAACAACCAATCAGATCCGAGAGGAGGGCCTTAGCGCTGTCAGTCATCTTCCATGTGGTGCTGCCCTTCTCCTCTTTGTTTTCCTTTGCTCGCTGAAGCTAGCAGATCCTGTTGTGAACGCTCAGGCTAGTTAGTATGGCCAAACGCCTTTCTTGTAATGGTAAGTTGTTTTTCCGCTATTTTGACTTTGAGAAGTGAGTACATGAGCTTGATGAACAGCACTAACACCCTCCTCCCTGCTCTGATTGATTGTTTTTGCCTGGGAGTGGTGCATTTCTTAACGCAGCAATAGCATCTCAGGGAGGAGGTGGATCTTTTCACAGTTTATCTGTCACCATGTCGACAGTTTTAACAAATACGTAAAATATTTCTTTCTTTATTTTAATAAAAGTTACATACTTTTACAAAAGTTACATGCTTTAATGTCCTTGTTTTTTAAAAAACTAAAAAAAAAACTGACTTTCAAAAAATAAATAGGAGTTGGTGAGTGAGTAATTACCAAACTCTTTTACTGTACTTTGAAGATATCAAGTTTTCAAACAAAAATATTAACCTACTGATTAAAAGATACTGTAATAATACCAGAGGCAGATTAAGTTGAAATAAGTATTTTCAGATAACAAGCTTAAAACCTTAGTTATCAAATAAATAACTTTTAAAAACATAAGTGTTCACACTGACTTCACAGTTCAGCTTAGGTCATTTTGTTATAAAAGGTTTCTTAGGTGAAGCGAGGACAGTTTTCCTCTTTATTTGAGAAACTCTGTCTCTCGTCCTATTTTCATCTTTCTCTTGTCATTTTCTGTGTGTGGGGGTGTGTGTTGGCGTGGGTGGGGGTGTGTGTGTGTGTGTGTGTGTCTGGAAAGTACGGTGCCTTCCACAACTTGGCACAAACACATGCCTGGATAATTATATGTCATCCACACAAAGACACACACACGCACTCATTAACATTCATAACTCACACATACACACCCACACACACACACACACACAAGCAGATCATGCTCAACAACACCACCACCAGATGTGGGTCAGAACAGCAGGTCAGCAGGGTGGATACCTCCACCTGTTGAGAAAGAACAAGTTTTTTTTAACCCTTTGTGGTTTTTCACGGTGAAACTGAAATAATTCCATCGGAGAAAGAAATGAACAAAATGTTCTTAAACTGGTCATCACTTTCCCATGACTGTGTAGCAGTGAGACAGTTTGTATCACGCTCTTTGATAGTGATATAATATTATACTAATAATAATACTGGTGGTGCTAACATATAAATCCTCTTGAGGTGACTGTGGCAAAAATTAGGGGTGTGTGGTAACATGTTGTTATTTTAAAGAGCCACAATATTTCTCATGAAAGTCAATACTGCTTCCTTTTTCTGTAGAAAAAGGAAGCAGTATTGACTTTATCCTGAGGTATTTTAAACAGGGCTTCACCGATTGAGGATTTCTGGCTGATCACAGATCTTTTACCCCTTAACTATCACAAGGAAAGACACTTAACATGTGAGTTAAGTGTCTTTGATTAACTCACATGTTGTCACATGTCTCACAAGTGTCTGCTGCTTCCTTTTTCCGTAGAAAAAGGAAGCAGCAGCGGTGAGACTCTCAAGGTTCAAATAACTGTGGAGGTGGTCAGCAGCACCAAATTCCTGGGGGTGCACATCACAAACGACCTCACCTGGACTGTGAACACCACGTCTCTGGTCAAGAGGGCACAGAAACGTTTGTATTTCCTGCGGAGGATGAGAAGAGCACACCTGCCCCCGCCCATCCTCAAGACGTTCTACAGAAGCACCATAGAGAGCATTCTGACCAGCTGCCTCTCTGTGTGGTGTGGAGGCTGCAGCGCCTCCGACTGGAAGAACGTGAGGAGAGTGGTGCGGACAGCAGAGAGGATCAGTCGGGGCCCCCCTTCCCTCCATTCAGGACATTTCATCCCAGCGCTGCTTGTCCCGAGGCCGAAACATCGTCAGTGACCCCTCACACCCCCACCATGGACTGTTCTCCCTGCTGCCCTCTGGAAAGAGGTTCCGCAGCATCCGGTGCAGGTCCACCAGGTTCTGAAACAGCTTTTTCCCACTTGCCATCAGACTGCTGAACTCTTAACTGGACTGCACTCAAAATCTGGTCTCCACTTTATACCTTGCACATATACATAGCTAAATAACTTCTATTTTACTGTCAGTCCTGCACTTTATATTTTATATATTTAGATTTATATTCATATTTTATACTGTATTTTTATTTTATTCTGGAGTAACCTCACAACATTGGAAGCTCAAAACATTGTCCTGAGCCGTATGCAACGAAATTTCATTCTGTATACACCCTGTGCATGCAAAATGACAATAAAGTCAGTCTAAGTCTAAGTCTAACTTGTTAGGACTTTGAGAATACTGTAACTGGCTAATCCACTAGCTGCTAAGGTTGGCAAAGTTAGCATCTGGTTCATCCTGCCAATAAACTGACCAGAGATTCTTGAAAACAAACCTTTATTATATTTGCGAAAACACAAAAAATGTAAAGTTTTCAACGCTTTTGTTTGGCTTTGAGACCACCTTAGAACTAGACACCCGCTGAAACTGCACTATGGGTAAGTAAAAGCTGAACTGGATTATTCAACACTGATTTCACGTGTAAAGCTAAAACTATGTGATTTGTGAAACCTTTACTCTATTGCAGATGACTAAGGAGTTTGTTAATTTTCTCAACTGAATTGCTAACAACTTGTCTCCATTATTGTCTTGTGAGGTTGATGCAAGGCTTTTCCTGTAACTCTGGCCCTGACATTATTTTTCAATGGCTTCATGGTAAACATCTGTCCCCTTTAAGCTATCGCTACCCAGGGTGTGAGACACCGCAGGAACCAGGTGTACACATAGTTTCCTCACCGCTACTGTTTTCCCTCTTAACTTCGCCCTGCTTGACACAGCGACTGAAAAAAACTCTTGTTGCTGTGGCTTTAGGGCCAAGAGGAGACATATTCAGGATGCTGTGGTCAAAGACCTTCGGTCTATTACCTTCCTCTACTCGATACCGCGCCTGTGGAGCGTAAGCCAAAGGAAAAAAAAAAAAAACAACAATATTCGTATTGTGTTGAAAAGCCGCAGCACACAAAGGAGTTCTTCCTTGTCATATGTCTTGTATTAGCAAGTTAAATGGGGAAAGTATGTGGTGCTACTTTTTCAAACACAAGAGGTTTCCACACCCGAGATAGTAAAGATGCACACAATAGGAGTAATTCATAGAGTAGATTCATACAGAGATTTGTCAAGCGGTGAAGAGGACAATGCTCATAAAGAAGGTTAGATCTACGAATATCAGATAACAGGAAAGTGATGTAACTGCAATTCAGAGAGAATTGCTGAAAAGTCAAAGTTTTAAATGTCATAAAGATTTCTTTCTGTGTATTAAAAATCATGTTTGTTTTGTTTAACAGATTCTGGAATCAAATTCTGGAATTTGATGGTGCATAGAAGATTGTAAAGTTCATTTTCTCAAGGAAAAGCCATGTGCAAATGTTTACATCCAGCTCTAAATGTGGATTGAAGTCGTGTTTACAACATATCGAAGTAGGTGATAAATCAGTGTTGGTGCAGTTTGGCCTGCAGAAAAGCTAAAACTCAATTTAATAAAAAAAATAATAAAATATATATATCAAACTGATTTTGACTGCAGAATGGATCAAAGTTTTCAGCGGGATGAAGATCAAGTTACTGCAGTGACTGTCATTTGTTCTTCCATAAAATTCAGTTACTGTTTTTTACTGTTCATCTTTGGCTTGTTTTAAGTACAACCTGCAAATAAAACACAACAGACAACACAACATGACAGTTAAATTCAAGTTCGTTTAATGTAAGATGTACGTATATTCCTCATATATATATAAAAACATCACTTACGCCACTCTGACACTTGCATCCATGTGATTTAGAGTCAAATTTGCGCAGCCGTGAAAGATGCTACCAGTTACAAAGAAAACATCTTCCTCTAAAGTTTCCCCACTTACGGAAATTAATTTGGTTCACAGCAGCTACCGCTGCGCTCAGTTCCCACTTCCCAGTAACATCATGATGTCAGAACACACCTGTCGCCACATGCTGGCAGCAGACGTTACAGACGGTTCCAGGCTGCAATGCAAAATAGATGTTTGGTTTTGTTTCCTATGCAAAGTTGAAGTTCACTGAAATCTAGCTGTCCTACAATGATGCAACTGTTTGGCAGCAGTGCTGTCTGATGCAGTGACCTGATGTCATTGTGGCCAAAATGAAAGCCTGTTATTGAATCAGTTGGCCGACACACATTCCTCTACTGCGATCTGACATTAGAAAACATCCTCCACTAATATTTCATAGCACAATCAAGAAGCCATGTTACCTTCAGTTGCTATAAACATGACTGATGCCTTGAAATTGGCCCCTGTCTCTTTAAGAAGCTTCCACTCTTTCAGACATTCATTACAACACCCCTCCTCCATGATGTGCATAGAGATTACTCTTTAATGTTGGCCTGTTCAGCCAAACTGAATAATAATAATAGAAAATTAACCTTGCTGATCTATAGCCAGAGCGTGACTCAAGGTCGACTAGTGCTATTGCGAGGAGCCCCAGTTTGATCAGCGGCTATACGGACACCAATAGCTCTTCACTGGGTAAAACCTCAATCAGTTTCAAAGGAATTGCTTTGGGTGTAACATTTGAGAAGGTGCGCAAAAAGGAATGTCAAACCATTTCAAGCCAAAGTTGCCTCTTGAAATATATGTATAAAATGTTCTTTTGAGCATAAGCCCAAGTGGTAAGCACCTTTCACAATACTCATCATTGCACGTCGTGAAAACACATTTCATAGAGCTGGGGGTCTGGTAAAAGACGATAACAAGAACAAGAAATCCTACAGCAGGTTTGGAAAACTTAAAAAAAAGAAATCCAACCCACACAAACTTGTACGTGTTCCTGTCCATAGGAGTGAACTGTTTTCTCTTGTTTCATCTAAATTAAAACAAACAAAAAAAAAATAAACCAATTTAAAGAGCTACACCACTCACAGCCAACAGACGGCAACGCTAAAAAAATCCTGGTTACAGGTCCGAACTCAAATGCATTAACTGGTTTCATAAAGCTCCAAGCATCAACTAATTACCTTTTCCTGTTTAATTCTGTTCAGGATCACAGATCTGTCAAAAGGCAAATATCTTTTGCGGGCCATTAAAGAGACAAATACTTCAAACATCATGGATGGATTAACAAAAGGACAAAGAGGGCGCTAAGCTCATGCTTGAGAGTTTCAAACAGCTGTTAAGTAATGCAAAATAATGCAAATGTTATGCACATTTTATTATGTAAAAAGAAATGTTATTATGCAAAATAAAAATAAAATGTATTTTTTTGTCACAAAGAAAAATTTTTTGGGGCTAGATTGTGTGGGTGTGCATTAAGAATGAATGATCAATATGGGTATTATGAAGAAAACATTTAATTCAAACAAATGCATTCATCAAAACATTCAAATATATTGTTGTCCTCACTTACATTTTACATCATCTGCTTTACCATTGAAAACCCTGTTATTTCTCATGGTGCTTTCAAAGATTCAAATCTTACCACTTTTTCAGAAAACTTTAATATTAAGTATTATTTGTGTCTTATTTTATTTCTGTCCGATGTCTTCTAGGGGCAGATTTGTTGTGGGAGAGGAACGACTGTGACACGTGTTCAAACGAGATATTTGACGTTAACGCTGGTAGCTGCTAAAGTGGAGTCAAATAACCACAGTATCTTGCACCAGGCAACGAATACGTAGCAAAAATTGCTTTAAGCTGTGGTTTGTCGAAGTGGGCATAACCCCGCTGTGGCACGATTTCACGTATCATGAATACCAACCATCAAAGAGTAAAATTGCTCACTTTGGTACACAGGAAGTCGAGCATAAAACAACCAAAACCACAAACATACACAATGGTGAAATGACCAGGACTCAATCTGAATACAAGGTGTCTCAATTTGAAATCTTGACCTGAATGTTTCCACGACTCCAGGCGTTTAATAATCTTTATTAAACACGACCATACGAATGAATGAATTTGTTTAATTTGTATTCCTGCGTGTACGCAACACCTTATTACACAGTAGCGACACATACATAATTAAATTACAAACAAATACGCCACTTATTTGGTGAGTACGTCTGAAAAAGGCCAGGAAGAAGTTGATTAAATCAATCAAAAGATATCTAAGTACAACTTAGAGAAAGCACAAAACACTATTTAGCTGCCCACAGTCAGGGTGGAAATTTGTCCTAAAAATATACTGTAGCTACAGTTGTTTGTAGGGCAGCTGCCATTGCAAGTCTTTGCAGTATTTATGCGTGGCTATGTCACAGAGGCTTGCATCATGTGACCCTGTTTCTTTATTTTGAAGATTTTAGGCTTCTCATTAAATGTTCTTTGAAAAAAAAAAAGTTTTTTTTTGCTATACATAATGTTCCTTTAATGACTAGAGTGATAAGAAAGTCTGATCTCTTTAGAAGGGTCAATATTTCTGACGAAATGTGTGTGTGTGTGCGTGTGTGTGTGCGCGATGTGTGCACATGAATCTGTTTTGTGTGTAGTATCAAAGCACTACTGTTTGCGGAGCTGCACCACAGAGCCCAGCTCACGGTTGCAGCTGTTTTGCTCAGTGTTGCATCACCTTTTTTTCTTTTTTTTTTTTTTTACAGGCAAGATATGCAGCTCCAGAGCAGTTAAATTTAATATAAACACACATTTACAGGCCAGACCCATAAAGATAAACTCATTTAAATGTGGCCGTTTTTAGTGTCACTTTAATAAGTCGCCACAAACAGCTACAGGTCAGCAGAGCTCAGGAAAGTACGTTCGAATGCAAGACAGTGGAGACGACACATCCAGGCCTTATTCTGGTCTGTAACACTAATTACAACAGACATGAGAAACTGCTATAACAAACAGATGAGATGTATTTTGCCTGTTACAGTATTTTCCAAACCAAGATCCCCCAAAAAACCCAAATACATTTTCACAGAGAAAATACAACGCAGGAAACAAACAGGGACAGGAAAAAAAATTTGTTTAACTCATCCATCTTTGACTGACCTGTCAGAAGCACACAGGGCTGTTCTGTCAATGGTACACAAATCAATGAGAACACGTTAGCCACTCAACGCTTGGCAGCAGCGGTCCCTTGGCTCGACCCGGTTCTCCCGTTTAGTCTTTGCTGTTTAAACCCAATTTGTTTTATTTGCATTGGACAGACTGAGGACTGAAAATCAATTAAACTCGCATTGCATATGGCTCACCTTCTATAAAACGAAATGCCAGGTATAAACCTTCCTTTTACTCAGGTCTGTCTTGCTGTGTTGTTGGAAATTGATATGTAATTGGATAATTAGCCAGCTTTCTAATGCTGAACCCTTCAGTAAAAAAAAACAACAACAACAACAAAAAAAACCCCATCATAGTAGTCGTCAGCCCGCACCAACAGTGTTTATCTAAGGCACAAAATACGACTACTTGTTTTTCTGCCTGGTTTTTACTCACATGTCTTTCTTTAGTGAGCTACATAAAACCACTGAGGCACACCGTGAACCTTGCAAAGATTTCCGGGTAATTCTGCAGAAAAGAAAAACAAAAACGAATGTAGATGGTTAATGAAAATAACCTGGAGAGACTGGAAGGGACAGATTACATTATCAATAACCAACTTCTATGTATCCTACTCTGAGCCACAAAACCACCTGACGTACTGGCCAAAGTCTGGTGGGCAATATGTCATGATCTAACCAAAAAAGTACGTTGTAACTCATTTTTAATGGCTGTGACGGCCGATTGGTTGATTTTGCTGAAGGACATTGAGGTAGTCCAATGAAATCAACTTGACAAAAAACGTTACGCAGCAAACAAAGTAAAATATTAGCTAAAAACTTAAAAAAAGAAAAAAGAAAATTAGACGTAATTAAAACGATTCATTTGTTCTGAAAGGGAGTAAAACTGAAACACGAAGACTGAAGTGTTTGTTAATGAATGAACAAACACTAATAACTCTGCACAAAGTATGTAAACAAAGCAAAGGAGTATATCTTGTGTAAAACTTTGAAAAAAAGCGTTCATTTTTTGCATCCTACACTTCATATAATAGTTGTGCAGCTGTAGAAAATGAAATCTGGCCGTTCACATCTAGTCATTAACTTTAACCTGCCGAGGAACCGCAGCTCTTGCTGCTGTTGCAGCAACAAATCAGTGCAACTAGAGGTTGTCATTTTATGAATGGAGTCAAGTTTCACAAATCTATTTTTTTAAAAACTTGTTACCAATGTAATAATAATTCAGTGCATAATCCAATTTATACACTAGAAATTCCCGGCTTGGCTGAATTTTAAAGCGCTGCTATGTCTAAAGAAAAAAAAAAGGCTTTTTTGTGTGTTTTTAGGATCTTAAACTCTCCCTTTAGAGTAGAATAATTTGGCTGAGGTTTGACCTGGCCACTATAGTTCAATTATGAGGTAAATATAATCAAACGCGGTCCAAATTCCTTAAAAAATGGACCCTTAAATTTAGGGACAAAAACTGACTCCCATAGTTCAGTGGGATAATCCTTCCACGTCACATATTCTGTTTTTTTATATCACTCCCTGATGTAGTGATGCCCTGGGATCAGAGCCATATTTCCTTTATCAAACTAATTGGATTAATTTGATACAGGATTAATTTGTTGCTTAAGAAAGCAATGATTTCCCAGCATTTAAAGGGGAACACGCATCTTATTTTGTGTCCATGCACACAAATCAGAAGTCATCTTTAGCATGATACAGTATATGCTCAGTGGGTTGTTAAAATTGTAATATTTTTGTGCAATTAAAAAAAAGAAGAAAAAAGAAACAGGTCAAAACATTGGTTTGGTCATATTTTGATATGTTTTATCCGAAAACAACTGTGCCTTAGAGTTACTTCTAGAGTCAAAAATCGCATGTAAACAGAAGCATAAACTACTACCAATAAGAGTGTGATGGTTTGTTTCTGTAAACCTGTAAGTTACCATAAAAGGTAGCAATCTGACGTGAGTTATTGGAAATGATAAACTGTCTGAGTGACACACTTCCTGTGCTGGCTCTCGTGCTCAACTTAACTTCCTGTTTATGGCTCTAACATCCCACTAAAGGCTGCTCCTCTAATTTAGGAAACGCTACAGTCAAGCTTTCAGGTTGAGTGACTGGGTCATCCTAGTCTGCACAGTTTAAGTAAGGAACATAAAAATACTCAAGTCAAACCCAGACTTTGTTTGGTTGAAAATGTGTGGACCTGGTGTTTGCCAAAACGTTTCTCTTAGTCAGCTCAGCAGAGTATTTTGAAGCTATTTTACTGTATGCAAGAAATTTCTATTTTGTCATGTTGGAACCAAAATCTCCTATTTATTTTATTACCATTTCGGTGATGAATGGACACAGTGCAATACGCAAACAAAAGTTGTTGTTAGTTTCTAAGTTGCAACGGCTAGCATAAAATTTAGGAATCAACTGCACTTGCTATTATTTTATATTTATATGATGCTTATATGTTATATATGTTGCATTTCAAAGCAAAGCCCACGTCTTATATTGGCTTCATCTTTGAATTTTACCACATTTCTTCAACTTTAAGTAGTAATTTTTTGGAATGAGCCATCCAGAGTGCCGACTTGATTGTGACAGAGGATCGGCAGAGAGCTAAACATTAGGGTGATGGAAAGGAGACCTTCACAACTCAATGACTCTGAGCTCATCACCAAGTATAAATAAAACACCAGTGGAGTCACGTTGCTCAGAAAATATCTGATTTCCCCAAAAACACTCCCCCCCCCAATAATTACAGAGACATAAAATCATTTTTGACTTGCCATTTTATTTCTTTTTATAAACCAATAAACACTTCTTTTTTTTTTTACTATCTAATGAGAGATACCCGTCTCATTACTTTTAAGAATCAATCTTCTTGGCTGAACGGCAAAAATTCAAAATCAGGAACGTGCATGAGGCGCATGAATAATTTTGGTCTTGGCTGTTTTCAGTCTCTCTTACAGAACAAAGCTTTCACAACAACAGCGCCACCTGTGGTCGCAGGTCCACCCGAGGAGTTCAGCTGACAACGAATCCTGAATCTGAACTGTAAAAAATTTATTTTATTTTAACATCAGGCAACAGTATATATACTGTATATATATATATATATATATATATATATATATATATATATATATATATATATATATATATATATATATATATATATATATATATATATATAGTATAGTATATATACTATACTATATATAGTACAGACCAAAAGTTTGGACACACCTTCTAATTCAATGGGTTTTCTTTATTTTCATGACTATTTATAAGGCAAGAAATCCCACTTATTAACCTGACAGGGCACACCTATGAAGTGAAAACCATTTCAGGTGACTACCTCTTGAAGCTCATCAAGAAAATGCAGAGTGTGTGCAAAGCAGAAAAAGGTTGCTACTTTGAAGAAACTAGAATATAAGGGGTATTTTCAGTTGTTTTACACTTTTTTGTTTAGTGCATATTTCCACATGTTATTCATAGTTTTGATGCCTTCAGTGTGAATCTACAGTGTCAATAGTCATGAAAATAAAGGAAACTCATTGAATTAAAAGGTGTGTCCAAACTTTTGGTCTGTACTGTATATATATATATATATACATATATATATATATATTTTCTTTTAAAGATTGATATTTCCATACTGTTTATGTTTCAAATTATGTGTGTTGATTTTCCTGTTCGAAGCAAGATTCTCAGTTGGTTGAATGAAGATAGTTTTCATGTAATTCTGCCCCGAGGTATGAATAAATAAACAATAAGCTCCACCGCATGTGAAATGGCGTTCACAGCAGAACAAGCTCAGACATTGCATTAATCTTCTTGGTTTGGATGAGCCCGCATTAGTCAGTCGTTGGTCACTGTTTCGTTTTTAGAGATCCCGCTTCAGATAAACGTTCAGGAGTACACAGCGGGGCTGCTGTTTTTCTCGCTTTTTGGCTGGGATTTCACATAATTGCCTGATTTAGTCACTTTTGATGGTAGGATCGGTCGACGCTGGTTCTCCTCAGCCTCCCCCTATTTGTGTCACAAATTCCGGGTAACTTATTCTCGGGAAATGTGATTAAGGTCATGCAGGTTTTGTGAACTCACACGCAGGTTTCCATTTTTTTTAAGAAACCGTGAAACATATATTTCTAACATCTGCCGTGTTTCCATTCGTGATCGATCGGTTGCTTTGACTATGCGCCCTGAGATCGGTTCACACACCGCTCTAGTGCCCCGAGGCTTGATGACAAGTTTATTCCTCACAGCATGTAATTGCTGGCAGTTAGAAGGGTAAACATGTCATGCAGTGACACAGAGCTACTCTGTCTTTTGGCATTCCCTCAAGAAAGAAGAAGCTACCATATCCCTTAACTTGGAAAAAAAAAAAAAAGACTGAGTTGTTCTTACTAGACACTGTGAAACTGTTTAAAAGCATCATTTTTAAACTGTCCAGATTCAAAAGTGTAAAGCTGGGAAATTGTGGCATTGTTTTTCACCCCACGTGTCTCATTACATCACTTTTAAATTGCGGCAACCATTTTACTGTAAAGCAAGATGTCAGAAAAAAAAAAAAAAAAACACGCCCCTAATCTCTGTGAGGCTGGTGAAAGACCTTTTAAATCCCACTGAGGGGGAAAAAAAAACAAACAAAAAAAACTACTGTTGCAGAAACTCAACCGCAGGTTTCTGAATCAAAGGATTTCACATCTTCAAAAACAAATGTATCAAAGCTGCTCTATCTATCACCTCAGGCAACCAGAGGTGGATATTTCATACTGAGCTCCAGGGACAATCATACGAGCAACACCTGACTAAAGTGAAAGGCGTGTGCAATAGACGGGACTTTTGGTGTTTACTGTGTTTATTTATCCTAGGTATAACGTTTGAAGTTTTGGTTTGAGGAGCTACGTTTCATTTCTTTGTATTGAAAGCTTGTTCTTGTGAATTTCCGTCTAAAACGCTTCGAGTTGCTTTAGTGTCTTTTGTTGCTTCTAATATTGCTGATCACCATCTATTTTTTTTTTTTTACCTTCAATGTAGGTGAAAGCTTGAGAAGACATACAAAACCTGATTGTTTTTTTTTTTTTTGGACTCTATCTCTGTAATTAATGATATTGAACTGAATACATGTGCAATAAATGGCTAAAAAAATAACCAATTGTATTGCATACTTAGTATTAAAAATTTGTTGTCACATTTTCTGTTAAAACCAATGTAAACTTTATGAAGGGCTGGTGTTGGTATAGACACATGACCTAGTGACGGTCAGCTGTCTGACAGCACATCAGCCGTGACCCTAGAGACACGCAGCCGCTTTTCGGGTGGTTCCTTTCAAACAAAACTGACTGTTTTCTAAGTTTTTGCTGCTCACAAAACTTCAATAGTTCACCCATGTCATTTTGTTTTTAGTTATTACAACATCTGGATTTTACACTACAGTACAGATGGAAATGAAACGAAGATGGCAGAGGCCTTCTGTCTATCACGCGGCCTCCTCTGCTCCCTCTGGTGAAGCAAGGGGCGCTATGATTTGCGCAGCTTAAACATTAGTCATTACGTTTCCCAGCGTTTACAACATATGTAGCTGTAAGTTTGTGAAGCAGCAGAACAATCTATGGTGTACAGTTTGCTTGCATGTGATCAATAGATGAGTTCCCTTAGATGAGATCACTATGCTATGAGTCTGATCATCAATGAGTCAGAGCAAAAATAGGGATAACCACGCTACAGATAGCATACCAATTCACTACCAATTCAAAACTACTCTGACTTTAAAATAATAACAGGAGCAAAATTGTGAGTTAAAATTAAAAACTATGACCATAAATGCACAGTCAGCTATCTTTAGTAAGAAACATTAAAGGTTTATTTATTTAAGTTAACACATTACCAGACCATTACATTCTTCTGTTAAAGTAAATGTTGTTTTTATATATATATTTAGAATTTATTCACAATTTTATGTAAGTAAACTGTGCAAAAAAAACAAAACCATTGTGCCTAAAAAAATGCACTTTGAAATGAAAACATTTTAATTTTTTTAAATTGTTTCTTTTTGTAACATGTGCTCACGTGAAACTACATCGCGTATTTTAAAAGTTCAAAATATACACAATTGCTATCCAGCACAAACGTCTGGAGTGAGTGAGAATTAACCAAGTTACAAAAAACTACTTACTGTATATTCACCATATGTACTTACTGGTGAGAATTTAATGGTGCACATATAATTATCATTAATGGGTATTTAGATGTCTTTTGTGGCTTTGGGGCACAAACAATTGAGAAACACGTGACAGTGTAGTCCTGTCATGTTTCTCGGTTGTTTCTGAAAAACTCATTAAGTAAATACAGTATATCTGGACGTGATGTTAACCAAATCAGTCGTGTTTTGATTTGATTCTTTTCCATTTAGTTTCATGATTGCTAATCTGTTTCAGCTGTTTCTGTTTTGTAACTGCAAAAGTTTTTTGTTTTTTTTTATTTCCTTTTTCCCAAAAAGCTGTATTGCTAAGAATCATGTGCTCTAAGACTTGGTTTCCTGTTTCGCTTTTGGGTTTTCAGAAATGACTGTCCTGAAATGTTTTTGTTTCCGGTTTTAAATTTGCATTTTGCACTCCAGGGCCACCGTAGGCACAAGCCACATCGTAGCTGTGTGAGCTGGAAAAAGCCACTAGTTTAAGCAGCTCGACTGAGCTGTTCACACTGTGGCATGTGAAGTTATTTCTCAAAATCACCAGAAATAAAACCAGAAAAGCTTTGAAAAGAATCACAGGAAAAAAGAGGCACGATTACTGGCACTAAAGTGACAAAAACATCTGATGCCTGACTGTACCTTGAGAGATGCCTTGATTTCCCAGAAATGGAGCCTAAATGAGGAAGTGATCTTTTTTTTTTTTTTTTTTACCGCTGTGAATTGTTCTAATTTCACAACAAATTCAATTCATGACTTATGATATGACTTTGGTATGGTATGCCACAAACTGAGGCAACGTTGCTGCTTGTGTAAATATTTCTGAGAAAACAGTAAAAGCAGTAACATGACTCTGAAAACAACTCGGTTCTTGGCAGCTTCAACCATTTTTGGAAGTTAATGTCCACACACACACACACACACACACACACCCACACGCGCCCCCCCCCCCCCCACACACACACCTGCTATCAGCCATTGTGCATACATGCAGATACACAGAAGCTGGTAGTGGGGTGTGTGGCTCACGTTCTGCTTGAAAGTGGAATCTATATCACACACATTAAAGTAAACATGCTTCATCCTTCTGATTTGTATCTGCGACTGCCCAAGAAACAGTCTCTTTATCATAAACGCTTCGATAATGCTTAGATAGCTGAAAAGACGAATGGATTAGATTACAACTTTCAGAGAAGGGCTCAAGGAAATATTTTAATAGAGTCCTTAAAAGAAATTCGGTAATCCCCACGGCGCTGACCCTGTTGAGCTGCATTCAGACATGCAGAGCACCGAGAGCGAACATCAACTACATTCGCCTTTGAGATTCCCTGGTTAAACGAACAGAGAGACCATTACAATGTTTGCTCTGACTGGGGGGGACCAGGAAAGCATTCTGGTGAGAGACACAGGTGACCGTCTCCATGATAAACTCACCACCTCTTCTGTGGTGAATGTTATCTGATTACTGCCTACAGTCTCAGTTCAATGCAACTGAGATGTTATTGGATCTGACCTGAAGGCTAGCAGGCAGCAGAAGAACGTAGAGGAGCGCATGGCTAGAGCCATTTTAGGAGCTCTATCCATAATAATATGAATATGAATAATGATAGTTATGTAGTGCCATTTCCTTCCTACGCAATTTTGCTCTATTTTAATCCCTCTTCAGTACTCCGTCTGGGTTTTCTCCCATTGATATGGATTTCTCCGGTAAAATTTCAGCGAACAGAAAGAGGAGTTATGAACAATGACAGCCATTAACAGTCATCTTGTTCTGCTTGGCAATTCTCTCTTCAATTCTCTCTTCCCCATTAAGAAACCCTGTTTTTAAACGCTGCGTTTTGTTCCAGCAGCAGCATTTGTAAAGCTACTCCAAGACGAACATGTTGAGTCACAATTATTGTATTTAAGTTGAATCTGTTGCATCATTTTATCCATTTAATTTATTAGTTTTATAATTAAGTCGATACTTTTTTCTTTTTTTTACTTTGTATTGCCATTAGTGTAGAAAGGTTACAAGCGCACACAATTTCCAGTTAGCTTTGTAGCATCAAACCGGCATATTACATATGTCACGGTCAAACGTTAGCGATTGGGTCATATTCAAATCAACAACGGAGACCATGTCTCCAGGAAGCAGTCATTTCCTAACAACTGAGGGTCCAAACCCTCTGTATGAAGTGTGGAGCAAAGTGCTGGTTTTTACCAGTTTTTACGAGTCAATCAAGATGGCTGTTAATATTGATTTGATATCTGGAAGCTTGGCCAACACGGACTTACTGGCTTCGTTCACTTTCTCTGCTGCCATTGCTAAAACTACAGACAGTCTAAAACAATGCAAAAAAAAAAAAAATCTAAATCTTTGTTCACAACTTCTTCTTTTCGCTGATTGGCCAGGTGAGATTCTACAGGAGAAATCCATTTGAATGGAAGAAAGTCCAGGCGGAGCAGTGAAGGGAGATTGGAATCGAGCAGAGTTGCGTAGGAAGGAAATCGTCGGCCTACAAAATGTCCTGACAAACAGCAACAATTCTTCTCAAAGCTTTAGCCCACAATACACACTCTGATTCAAACTGTATCTGTGTATTCATCCCTCTATTCCCTGTGCAAAATAGGTTAATACTGCTGGGCCATGAAGCCTTTGTACTGAAGCCTGTTTCGCCACATCACAAGCTTTTAACATCACTGAAAATGCAACATGGAATGGAAAACTCTGCTCCAAAAGACGTAGAGTAAGCAGACACTATCTTGGGATGTACCCAATGTTTACCAGGATGCAACTGAGGGGAAATCTAGAGAAGACCTGTTTCTGTTGTTTGTGTGCTGGTTCAGAGGCTTTAAAATTAGCATCTTTGTTTTGGCAGCACTTCATTTTTCTCTCAGCCCACCAATCATGCAGAGTCTGTACTCCATGACTCCTTGACAGACACGGTTGAGGCAGTCAAAATTGTTTATGGCTCCATGACCACTTTTACCTCATGGACCAGCATTTGGGCACAGGCTCATGCTCTGGTAAGGTCGATATGCTCTGGTTAGCAGGGTTAATGATTTTGGTCTCAGTCCCTCCATGACATTGAGTGGAAGAGAAGCAAAATGGCTCCTCTGCATCTCTCCTAAATCATTTTAAACGCAACCTTCCAGTTTACTGTCTTGTTCCTTTTTGTTTTGTTGTGTTTTTTCCCCCGCTCCCGTTTTCTGGCCTTCACTCTCACAATTTCTGTTGTTTGCCATTTAAACAAGTATTTACCAAAGACAGACACTTTGCGCTAGCAACTTGCACCACTTCTCCACTAGGCGATGGGTCAAATGGAGGCATACTTGTGTCACAGCTCCAACTCTCTGAGGCTTAGGAGTGTGACAAGGTGTCCTAATTTACAGTCTCCGTTCAAATTCACACCAAAAACGTTCAAAGAGTTGAGATCTCTGAACTTGACTCAGTGCGGAGTCAAGTTTCTCCGCACTGATCTTGCTAGTCCAAGTCTTTGACGTTGCTTTGTGCACTTCAGCCGTCCTGTTGAAGAGCGGGTCATCTCTAGACTGTTCCCACAAAGTTACAAGCACCAAATTATCATACCGTCATTACCCCTGAACCAAACTTTATGCGCGACACAGTTCAGTCAAGTAAGTCTGTTCTTCCTTAGACAGAGGAACATGATTCACCACTGCAGGAAACATGACTCCGCTGCTCTAGAGTCCGGTGGCAGGATGCTTCACACCACAGCATCTGGCGATTTATATAATGACATCGCCACATAAAGCCTGGAGGTCTGCAGTTATTGACTTTGCAAAACTCCATTCCACTTTGTCACAATACCACGAGGAGCAGACTTTGGAATTTAGCAGTGAGGAAATTTTACGATCTCACTTGTTTTTGCACAGGTGGCTTCCCAGAAAGCACCACACTGGAATTCAAACCATTTCATCGTAAATGTTTGCAGGAGCTTCACGCTGAGCTGCGCCATATCAAACACCTGTGTCCATAGAAGTGAAGAAGAAGTGACTGGAAGACCTGAATTCAATGGCTCAGTGTGATGATGACCCAATACATTTGGCTACATAATGAGTTTCAAATGAGGGAACTTAACAGTTCTCTGGAAAAGCTAGAGCTTCTGTTGTCTGGGTTACGAGTCAAACAACTCAACTTATGCTATTAGCGAAAAAAGGTTCGCTGCGATTTAGTGACTCATCAATTTTCATCACTAAGTGCCCTCTGCGGGTCTAAAGAAGTGGTTGACTAAACTGTCCGATAGTTCAGTGACAACACCAAAAGAACTCTGACTCAAACTCATTCTCCCCATAAATGCAACACCACCCAAATGAATCACTTAGATAACGTGTACTGTATTTTTCAAGATGTCGAACGTGTCACTTCTGCTGCAAGGCTTTGGGCCGCATTTACTCAGAGCGTCAAATCTTGAGGCAAACTTCTGACCCGCATTTGAGTAAACTCTCAGCAGACAGTGGTCGAAGCTAACGGGTTTATTATGACACAGGAAGTGGTGTGACTGTCTGCTCCTGGGCTTTCCCTTAGCACGGGAGAGTGGTACACTGTGAGGAAAACTGAACAAATGAAAGGATATGTTGAGGTGTGAGTCGGAAACCGATCACTGGTTTGCAGAGGTTTAGATCCAGGGAGGAGTGTGACGTGGAGTAGATGGTTAAATGTGGACAGACCGTGATGAAGCATTCAAAGGATCAAAAGTGTTTGATTGAAGCGTTTTAGGACTGTGTTGGACATCACAATATGGTCACTACACATAATTGTGAAATGAAAGTGGAAATGCGACAAAATTAAAACCGCATCAAAATGTGACCTCCTCTGAACTTTGGGTTTACATTTCCCTAGATTGTGATCTCATAAAATGTAGTATGTTTTTTTAAATTATTATTACACTTTAAGTAGGTATTGTCTTTACTGACTACAATGAAGTGTCGTAGACGACAAGTTGAGGTAAGCCGGAGCTGGCGGTCTGTTTTTACTCCTTCAACAACAAACAAACAAGTAAAAAATTACAGTAATCACAAAATTGACATTCCTAGCCTATTAAAAGACACAGATAATCCAAAAGTAACATGTTTCGCTGGAGAAAAAGATGAATCTCCTGTACGCTGATTATGCCTCAGTCTCCAGAGACAGACGGATGATTCTTGCCATCGTTTGTCCTCTCTCTCTCTCCTTCCTCTCCTCCTACCAGGCGCTGTTTGAGAGCAGCTGTGAGTGTTGCTCAGTGGCGTCTGAGTGGGAGAGAAACAGGAAGAACCGGGAAATTATTTTACTGATGTGGACAAAAAAAAAAAAAAAAATGTAGCAAAGCATAATTTTTCATGCAGTTATTTACTGTTTAAAGGATCAATACAAAAGCAACAGATAAGAAATGATCCCTATATTCAGCCTGTTATGTCTGCCCTGCTTCAGAAATCATGCAGTCAGTTCCCAGAAGCTACCAGCTCATATCCTGGTGTCTTTGACTCATATTAGAATAATTCTCAGGTATTATTCCAATATGAGACATGAAAAAAATCATATTGGATTTTTAGGAATCTAATCTAATGTGATTCTCTAGAAGTTTTCTGGATCATCTGTAAACCATCTACACTCTTTTGATTTTACTTCAGTGTAATTTACATTTGTTTGTATCTCGGCATGTCTCGATATAACACTAGGAGTCTCTACTTCTTTTTTTTGTTGTCTCAAATAGATATGTGTCACAATAAATGTGAACGCATTTGTTGTCAGCAGGTTCTCACACACACCCACGCACGCGCACACACAACTGACTCTGCAAAAATCTCAGGTACTTTCCGCAGGGATGAGCCCACTTTTATGGGCGGTCACACCACGCTGAACATCCTCTTAGTTTCTCCAAGAGCCAATCAGCAGCCAGAGATTTACTGAATCACAGCCTGGGGGGGTTTAGACTGACATCTTAAAAAGTGAGTATAAAGTTTTTAAAGTGTTTAAAAGTGGAGCTACTTTAGAAACTTTACTGAAGACAAATCTAAAAACAAAACAAACTTTTATTAAAAATGATGACGGAATATAATTATTGAAATATAATTTGTAAATGTAAGAGATGCTTTATATGACTACCGGATCATCTCTGTGTCAGAAATAGCTGCTTTGTGTTGATTTTTGACCAAAAGTCAGTATCACATGCACAGTATGTAGGGTAGTAGTGTACTATATCTGGCTGAAGTTCTTTTTATCTGATATTCACCACCGAAAGCAACTCAGCCTGTTGGTGACTCATAAACTGTCATGAATTATTAACCAGAATTATTTAGTAAAAACATTTTCACCATTTCTAATCTATAACTCTTTCTGTCCAATGCTGTCTAATAAAGCATTTTTGACACACAGTAAATTAGAGCATGTTGGGAGTAGTTTATTGTGTTCCACCTCAGATCAGCTGTCATTTCAGCAGCCACAGTGAATCGCGATAATCGATAAACTGATCTCAGCGCAGCTTAGAAAGAACTGGCAATATGAACCAGCATTTGAGTTGTTGAGTTGGAGTTGCTCTTAAATTCATTTTCCTCCAAGAGTTAACTCATAGCATGGAATCCTCTATAAACTATCTCTGTCTTTGCTCCTTTTGCGACTTCCGCTGGTTTCATTTTCTGTAGAGTCGGGTAAATTCCAGCTTCAAATGAAAGCACCAGGAAGCAGAGGCAACTGATTCGAACAACAGGAGCGGCTGCGTACTCTAAACATGAATAAACATGTGCCTGTTATTGTACCGGTCCCCGAATTTACCCAGATCTGCCCAGCCTCACCTGCAAGTACACCAGCGCTCCTTTTCCCACCTTCCTCTTCACTGCCGGAGGTGGAATCTGCAGTGACTGGAGGGGAAAGGACCTCATCATTTTTTTGCGTGCCGTAACTGGTCCAGTGCTGTTTAGAGGAGAACAGGTGTCCGTGTTTTATTGTTTCTGTGGGATCTGTAATCTTAGCAGGTTTCATCTAAAAAATCAATCAGCCTTAGCATAAATAATAACCATGATTAGTCGTAGTCACTGTTACAAAACAGAAATATCACAGCTTTCCTTTGGCTGCTGCAAATCCAGAAAAACAAAAACTAAAGTAATACTAATCAACGCTCTCTGTAGCAAAAGGCAAACGTATCTGCAGAAAACTTTTCATTTACACATTGATTTAATTTTACTAAACACTTTTTTGCCAATAATGTAATTATTTCTATGTATTTTTACGTACGTTTGGGTTTGATTTGAACAATTAACTTTTTTTTCAAACAGGGTAGGTAGAAAATTATACAACGGTGTAAGCATTATAAAAAAAAATACATCATCATAATTTGTGGCAGTGAATTCAGTTTTATATTAATACATTTTTTATCACTTAAAACTTTGGAGTTGCAGTTTCAGTGTATGGGTCACACCACATAGAGGTAAAACTGTCATTACTGGGTTAAACACTTTTTTTTATAACTACTGAAATTGTTTCAATAGTTATAAAAAAATAAATATCTGTTTCAAGGTTCTGCAGGTACTATTTGTGTTTTGATTTATTGAAAAAAAATCTATACTTCATCCTGTATTGTGGGTACTCAGAATCTCACAAAGACCCATGCATGGGATTTGAAAACAGAGGACTTCCTTGTGTCAAAAATCAGGGATTTTCCACTGGAACAGCAGTGAGCATATTTACACAAAGCGGTGTGTTGTTCAGAAGGTTCAAAAGAAGCAGCTTTTCTTCCTCATTGTTATTATTATAATTCAATATAGCAAAGTCTGAAACCAAATAACACGACCAAACAATTCTATTAGCAGCAATTTCAAAATAATCAAAACTCACTCTCAACCTTTACTTAGGAAATTTCTTTACTCCAGATAACTCATATTCTGTCATAAAAAAAACAACAAATTATCCCATTGATCCAGCCATTGAAGTATGGACTGAGCTGCTTCCTAATGAAGGGATTAATGTTTCTGTTTTCCTGCATTGGGCTGGAGAGTAACATTGAGATTAGAAGTAAGTATCTTGCGTTACTTAGACCACAACATTCACACACCGACACTTTTTAGCAGAGACAGGGAAGCTGGTCATGGAGTTAATAGCATGATCACTGGAGCTAAATACAGGACAACCCAGGAAAACAGTCCATGGAGTCTACAAAATATTTTAGACTGGGAGGAAGCTCCCCTTCAAATGGGACAGAAACACAAAGTCAGTCCTGCAGGAGAGCACAGTGGACCCCGCCTATTCGCACTTCAGTTTTTGCAGATTCACCTATTTGCTCATTTTTCTCTGGAACGTCGCAAATATTTGGACAAGCGTTCCCTTTTCCAGATATTTAACATATTCAAAACAAAATGCAGAAGGGGGAAACACCCAGACACAAATCTGTCCGACACGCTATGAGCTGGTGTTTACAAAGCAGCCAATACAGGAGCACCATTTAGTTTCTTTAGCTCCTGGTTGGCTGTACCCTCTAAAGAAGACATGAGGAAAACTGTGCTAAGACAGTTTCCAATGTGCATAACACATATCGAGGTATGTTTCATGGTTAAACGCTTAAAATAAATGATGGTAAGTGTTTTTAGAGGATGTCTAAAGTATTTCACTGAGGGCTGTGAGGTCCTTTGAAATTCAGGTCAGATTATATGAAGCAAATTCGTGATTCATCTTTGTTTGACTTTCTGTTCTGCTATATTTTGGACACCGCAGTCGATGAACCTCATGAAACTGAGCAACTCAAAACAAAAACTGAACCTATTTGAGGCCTGAGGGTCTGATAGTATGAGAGTTAATAGAGCATATTCAGAGACAAATGTTTGCAATTAGTAATTCCTGAAAACAATTAGAAAAATTTAAAACAACTTTTCTAATTCCTAATTAGATGTGTCCCTCTAACAGCGTTAGGTTTATTCATGAGGAGAACGAGTCCTTGATGCACAGTCCAAATCTGCAAGTTATTTGTTTTTTCTACTGTGTTTTCAGAGCATTTGAAGACAACCACATCCAGGAAGTGAAAAATGTGTTACAAATGAGAAGTGAATCAGCAGGCTCACAACAGCTGATTATGGCTATCGAGAGTACCGCTCATGTAAATAGTCTGCCAGAGATTAGGTCACTCAGCAAGTAATAAAGTAGTATAGAGACAGGGAGATCACATGTAGATTTAAATAAACCACCAGTTAATTTGAATAATCCCAGAATAAAGGGACACGATGCTGTTATTTACAAAAACGAACAAAGGAAGTCCTTTTTTTTCTGGCTTGTACCTTAAAATTCAGTTTTGACATGCCTGATGTTTGATGTTGATGCCTCAGAGGAGTCTGAGATCAAGTAATATGCTAAAACAAGTAACCACAGACATGTAGTAAAATTAGGTGGAACAGTCTTAATATGGAGAATTCTTGTCTGAAAAAAGTTATATTTCTGATAAAGATCATTTTAATAACTGCATATTTCTGAATGAGACCAACAAAGTTTGATATGTTGCTTTAGTAGCTGAACTAAACATTTGAGTCCAAGTTTCCTCGTGATTTTATAATCTACAGTTTCCATGCTCACATTTTTCTAAAAATTATATTTGCATTTTTCAAGTAAACTGTAAAAGTAGTGGCAAAATATTACACCAGAGCACAGCCACCTGCGTAGTGTTGGTAAAACCTGCTGCTCATCAGTTATAGTGTAGCAGTTACTCATCTAACGGATCAGATGAAAATACCTGAGCCACACCTATTTTTATGTTTCAAAATAAAAGTCTTTCCACGTTTTTATGTAGGAACTATACACTCATTGGTTCAGCCACAATCCAGATTGTTGGAAAGTAACAGAGTGTTTTGTTTAAAAGACATTTATGACCGTTAATTCTGGTCTTTGCAGGTAATAAGCAGTGTTTTATTTCCAGTTTAACATGATAACTCTACTTCAGTGTTTGTGTGTGATTTTAGAAGTAACAGACAAATGTCTGCTTTTTATTTGCATTCTATTTGTACCCACCTGCTTTGTACAGCTGAGTGAGCTGATGTTACCTGGTGAAAAACAAAAAACAAACAAACAAACAAAAAAACATGTTTATTAAGCACAAACAATGTCATTTATTTTTATGTCTTCTTTCAACTTTTCATGAATCCCCACTTGGTCATTGGTTGAGCAAATTAACCAATAAAGAGCTGTTGCTCGGTGCCTCAGCTCTCTTCCTCACCAACTGTGACTCATTTTGTTTTTT
This sequence comes from Xiphophorus hellerii, assembly GCF_003331165.1. NCBI lineage: Eukaryota > Metazoa > Chordata > Actinopteri > Cyprinodontiformes > Poeciliidae > Xiphophorus > Xiphophorus hellerii. Next base: position 23,078,549 of record NC_045693.1, on the reverse strand, counting down.
ATCACCGTTTCAGCTGATTGGCTGATGATTCATGACTCAGACTACCTGCCTCTGCTGATTGGCTGAGCTATTCCTGTACAGATATATAACCAGAGAGCCTTGAAGGGTGTCTTTTTAGAGGGACACTGACACATGCAAAGTTTATTTATGAGGAGAATGAGGTTATTGCTAAAAGATGGCCTCAGCATATTGTACATTTGGCACAGATGTCACACATTGGATGTTGTTATAAGAACAGCTATAAGAACATTAGGTATATTAAACATTCATTCGGTAACCCAAAGGTTACAGCATTTGTTTAAAAGATGATGAGAATGAGAGCTTCTTAGATAGTTCTAGTGATAGGAGTGATGTGATTTTTATCATCTGGGTGAGAGGTCACTAGGCGTGGCTCATGATATTCCTTCCAGAATTTCGTAACTTAAATCATATTAATAATTTAAGATTTTAAAGTTCTAGTTTCATTGGAAACATTGGCCACTCACAGCCTATATAAAAATGTAGAACTGATACAAAATCACATTTGGAGGGATTTCACATACACAGTTTATTTTGAAATATATTATTATTATTATTATTATTATTATTATTATTATTATTAATAATTTTTTTACACCGAGCACTGTCAAAAGGAGGTATGTTTATATCAAACCTCCATATCACAGTTAGAATGCCTTTCATTCACTTCACAGTGTTAATCCAATGTAAATATTACAAAAAAAGCTCTAGTTAATTAAACATTTTGTGAATGAATAACTAATCTTTAATAATTCCATTTAATCAGACTTTTAAAAAAACAATAATATCTGGTGCAACAATAATAATAATACAATTTTTGTTAAAAATTTTTTATAAATGCATCAATTAATAGACAAATACATGAACTGAAAACAGTCATGCTAGACAAAATCTATCTTTTGGTTGGTTTTGGTTGTGATACATTATCAGGTCATCTTTGGGAAGTCTGGACTATTGCACTTTAATTGTGGGGGCACTATTTACCCCTCATATGAACTCTGGAAGACTTTTAATATCCAGCGTCATTAAAAATAGGACATGATCTGACATAGAGGACCCGTTCAAGATTTTTATTGATTTTAACAGCAGCGTGGGCGTCAGCAGAATTATGTGTGGAAAGACAAAATGGATTTTGTAGTGAACTGAAGGAGGGAGAGTTGGTTCACTCTCTGGCAGACAGGCAGTGATTCAGTTGGATCACTGCCTCATTTGTATCAGATTTGTTGTCATAAAGATCAGAGTTGGTTCACTCTCTGGCAGACAGGCAGTGATCCAGTTGGATCACTGCCTCATTTGTATCAGATTTGTTGTCATAAAGATCAGAGTTGGTTCACTCTCTGGCAGACAGGTAGTGATCCAGTTGGATCACTGCCTCATTTGTATCAGATTTGTAGTCATAACGATCATTCAGATGTCTCATTTTGTAGTAATGCTTGAACAAAAAAAGAAAAAGAGATGTTATCAGCAATCGTTTCAGATTTGTTGTCATAAATTTTGTGTATTGTCAGTTATCTCTCTGTTTATTTCCTTCTGTCGTTGTTCTGTAGCTGTGGCCCTTTTCTACAGCGACCTGAAAAGTTGCTAAATCTTTTTTTCAGCGCATAAAGGCAGTTTTTAAAACCGCACTTGGACTCAGGCGTCACACTTTTAAAAACAAGAATTGCATACTTCCTGGTGATATCATAAACAACTATACCAGGGCCGGTATGACTGTGCAGTTTCATATTTCAACACAGAGACATTGGTTTGAAGAAGCAAGAAAGAAAGCAAGTTCCCTTCAAGTGTGAAACCAAAGTCGCGATATTTACGTGCACATGCGTACCTCTTTGTGTTTAAAATGTAATAAATTAAACAAGTTCAACAGTTGCATCTTTTATACAATGCACTGGATTTTTAAAATTGAACTAAACCGTATAGAATATGGAATATCTATGGCCAAAACCTATATTCAAAGCTTTTCTACAGCCACATTATTGTCTGTTACTGTTAGGGTCACGTTTTTTGGGGGTCGAAATTGGCTTGAGTCACTTTCCAGTGAGTTGGTGCAACAAGTGAGTGGATCACATTTTCTTATTTTTACTAACTTAGCTGCAACACACATGCATCAATTTCTTCCGTCTAGGAAAAACCTCGTAATCAGCCATTACTCAAGTAGACATGTAATGAAACCCTGTGGTCAGAACTTGAAGGAGAGCGGCCATTGTTTAATTCTACAACTTAAGAAGAAAATAATGACACACCATAAAGTCTGACTGAATAGACTGAGCAGACAGTTTTCAGTAAACAAACTCACCCCCAGATTGTTGGACTTTATCATTAAAGGTTATTTGTCACTTTTATGAGCAAGAACTAGATCATTATGCAATCGGTATGTAGATACACTTTTTTAGAAACAAGAACTGCCATAAAAGAATTAGGGAATTGGAAAACGTTCATTTCCCACCACTCCCTTTTTTAGTCTCAGTTATTTCTTTACCCTCCATGACAGACAGGCATCTGAAATGAGTATGTCTCAGTTATGGAGGAAAAAATCTGTCTTCCTGCTGTGTGTATGGGGTACAGAAACCCAGACATCAGACACGTTCGCCAATTGTGGATCCCAAAGTGCTTTCAGACAAGAATGATTCATCTTGACTGTTCAGGATGTCTTGGGTTGGGCCTTGGGCGAGGTTCCCTGAAAACCTCAAAAGAAAAGAGACCAGGACGCATCCAGAGATGCTCTAACAGCCTCCTTCAAGTGAAGAAGAGTTGATGCTTTGCCCTGATTTTCATCCTGACGATGGAGGTTCGCACCATCTAAGGCTAAATCTGTTCACCATATGGAGGAAGCTGATTTCATCCACTTGTATTAATGATATGATTCTTTTCGATCACTATGAAAATATTAATTTTTACTATCCTTCAGTGTGATTCAACCCTTCTGACTTTTCTTTCTTTTACAGTAAATACTATTTACTGTATTTTCCGGACTATAAGCCACTACTTTTTTCCCACTCTTTGAACTATGCGGCTTGTAGTCCGGTGCGGCTTTTCTGTGAGTTTTTCTTCATCCACCAGGGGGCTCTTTAGTAGGAAGTGAATCATTGGAAGTCAAAATTGGAAATCAAAGAAGAAAGCGCTGATTTTCATTTAGAACAAGCACATGCTAGCAGCAGGCACGATGGAGAAATGTTTTCAAACTCATACGCCTTCATCATGGAAACAACACGAAGAAGTTCATATGATGAAGCTTTTAAGTTGAAGGCTGTCGATCTGGAGGGAAATAGAACCGCTGCATGTAAGCTCTGTGAACGAATTTATGGGTTGGCGTTGGAGATGGAGGGCTGCAGATTTATTAAGGATGCAGCCCTCTGCTGCATTTCCAGTTTCCTGTTTTTTTAAAAAAAAACTTTGTAGGTGGCAGCTTATAGTGAGGTGCGCTCTATAGTCTGGAAAATATGGTATTAAGAATCCCATCTTCATGTTTCTGTACAAATGTTGACATTTTTATATACATTTGTTTAGTTCTAAAGTATTCTGCCCCAAACCTTCTCAGTGCTGACCTCATTAGGTCAACCGGAGGATATGCAGTTGAATTTTACTATTGGTTACAGCAGCACAGCTGGGTGTAACTGCGTCACTCAGCCAGGAGTTGGACTAGCAAACGTGGAGAGCAATGATTGATAGTGTTGCTCAACTTTGAAACCATGTGACTTATGTTATTTTGACAAGGAGTGGAAAGTGTCTCCTCTGCTACGACTGTCGGTGACATCCTGCCCTACAGACTGTGTTCACTTGGCCCCTCAGTGCCTCTTGGCTCCGCCCACTGTCATTGAATTGTTCAAAAAATCGTCCGGGGCGGGGTAATGCTTCACACTTTAAGATGCCTAACAGCAAAATGTTTGATTAGGAATCAGTTCAGTAAATGTCTTCACCTTTAACAGTTGTGTTGACACTTATGTGAACATTAAACTTAGCAAGGTTGTTTTTTTTTTTTTATTTGATTAGCTTGAGCAGAGAGTGGTTCACTCTGGAGATATTACACAAGGTTACTATATTTGGAAACAGTGACTACTTGTTGGTTCTTGTAAGCAGACTCATTTACTCAGACTGATTAACCAATTCTATGCTGTGATGCCCTGTGTTCCAAATGGCCCCTTTGGAGCCATATTAGTTTGATTGTTGTTGATGTGTCAATTTGTGACCCCTGTTACCTCCAGCCACATTCAGAACTGGACGAAAAGTGAAACGTCTCCAAAAAACTACGACAAAGATTTGCCTTCTGCTTGACATTCAGGAGAAGAGAAGCCGCTTCATTAATGGCTGTCTGTTAAAAAGTCTTTGCTGAAGCATCCCTGGTCGTTTGATTGAGAGCTTTGCAAAAAATTGTCACCGAGATGCACCCAGTTCATGCGTGTCACTTTTTGACCCATATTTCTCCTTTTGTTTTTAATTTCCCACACTTCCTGTTTACACAATTGTTTAAAAGACTACACCAGTTGCAAACGGCAGATCTGACCAGATAAGAAGTGATTTTGTAGTTTTCCAATCTCATGCTCGTAAATCATGAACTAAAGGTAATGCATAGCAGTACGTTGTATTTAGGAGAGGCTTACCCAAGTCATTCAAGTGAAAGAAAAACTATTAAGATTAGAACAATTATTTTCAACAGTGCGAGATTTGTTAGGGTGACCCAACATATAAACATAAGAGTCTCAGCTGAGATTGATTTATTATGGGTGGTAAATGTGTGGGAGCAGCTGGTGTTCGACTACAGGCCCTGGCTGTGTGTGTGTCCTTGAGTGTTTATGAACACAAAGACAAAAATAACTGTGCCTATCTGTTTTAAGTGTGCGCTTGTGTGCGTGCGGGGGTGCGCGCGCGCGCGTGTGTGTGGTAAGATTGGTTTGAGACATGTCTGGGCATATTCCCTCTGTCAGTGTTTCACACATGCCTGAACCCTCGCAGACGTGGACGGTCTTCTTTGCTCCGGTGACTTCCCTCTCCAAACCCACGCCTTAATAAAACGGGAAGGAAGCGTCTGCTCATGTGTGTAAAAAATATATTTTAACTACAGTTCACTGTTGGATGAATTGTTCGGATTCATCCAACAGTTTATTCAAGTGTATAGTTTTTGTTAGTGCAACTTTTTGTCAGTCTAGAAAGCTGTAGTCTGGTTTCTATAAATTTAGACAATACTTTGTATCAGTAGGTGTGTTGTTATTTTTTTTTTTTCACAGTTGTTTCAGAAATCAGTCACAGACAAAAATTCTACGGATTTGGCCATGAAATTGTAGTTTTGTTTATTAAAAGTCAATAAACTGATTTATTTTACACTGGAAGAACCAAAAGATAAATAAATGAAATAATTATCTCTGTTCTATTAGCGTGCATTGCCTTTTTTTCACTTTTGAGAGAGTTAGCATTTGCATACTTCTTTACTAAATGTGACTTTGGTCAGTTGCATTGAACGAGGCCGTGTTAAGTGAAAAATCATTTGTGTGAAGGAAATTATTTTACAAATTGAACGTCAGTTAAATTTAAAATTTTTGTTTAGGTTTTTTTGTGATTTGATTTCCTTGTAAATACACTCATTGGACATATTATTGTTTGGATCTACAAACCAACAGAAAACAAGTAACTGTGATTTACGCCCAACAAACAAAAATAACCAAAAAGATTTGCTCACGCTAGTCGATTTAGATTCTTTAGAAACTTTTCAGAAGAGAAGAGCAGCTACTTACACTATTTACCTGATAGTAAGGAATTTTCTCAAACCCAGTTTAGCCATGTTTCTTCGTTTGAAAACCAGTAAGATTTTCCAGCTATATTAGCAAAGTAAGCCAAAAACAAAATATTTCTCTACATTTTCCACGTTCAGACACTGTAGTACCATGTGCAGTAAGTGATCGTGTATATAGTACAATGTCTGAAAGACTTATTGACGAAAATAAGCACAAACAAAAAATGTTTTTGGTGCAGAAAATTTTATATGGATGCCAGTCATCCTGGATTTTGAGGGACGGGCTGCTGGGAAAAACTTAGACGTTCCTTGAGTTCCGTCTCTTAGGAACGCTCCTGTTAATGTTCCTCACTTCACCACTGTACATGTCAGTGTAGCTGACAATTACACTGCTTCTTTCAACGAATCATCCAGTTGATATCTATTTATTTTCTCTTTTGATGACTTAACTCAGCAAGATTAAAAAGTCCTGCTCTATGCTGGTTTTGAAATAATAAAGCAATGCTAACTGGAAATGTTGGCATTTAGTGAAATGGTAGTTTGGGAACAGTGTATGTGGATATTGTACAGTAGGTGCATATTGAAACTTCAGCCTAATCCTCATAATCCTTACGCCGGGTTAGTTTAAACTCATTTTAACCCTACTGAGAATAAAAGTCACATGTTATTAAGCAAGAAGGTTTCCTGATGTGTTATTTATGAAAATCCTCGAAACAAAAGACTGTTTTAACACAGACTGCCAGTAAAACCTCAACATTCTTACCATGATTTTTGGGTAAAGCAGTTTTATTAACCATAAAAAAAACTGTTTTCAATGAGACAGTCATACCTGTAAGGTTTGCATACATTCAAAATGACCAGTTCTTCAGATTTAGAAGAGCAGCGATAAGAAGACGCCGCGGTGAGTGAGTCACCACTGCTAAGAAAAACATGACACTCGGTCTGATCCCAGTGCACACACAAAGCACACCTTGATGAGTATCTGCCTGAGCTGCGGACGTCAGAAGGCAACACGAAGGTGAACTGTGAGTCAATTTTATCACAGGAACTTGTAAAAAAAAAACACACACACAAAAAAAAACACCTGGGTGATTAAGCGGCAGACATTTTAAGAAAAACGTGCCAATGCTTCTCCCCGTGTTTTTAAGATGTCATGATTTACGGGTGGTGCTGCTGAATCGTGTTGCTGGGAAATTTACAAAACCAGGTTGAAAATAATTAAGCAAGCCATTGAGTTTTTATTTCTTATACTATTGTAAAAAAATAAAATAAAAAAAAATTGTTGTAGAAACAAAACAGTATGATGATCAAAACACATTTCTGTTCAACTCACAGAAATGTGAGTTGAACAGTTTTGAGTGCTGAGTCAGCCTATGGTGCTCGTAAAGACAGTAGACTTCTTTTTTTTTACAGGAATCAGATATTATGTGAAAAACCAAAAGGTAGGAACACCCGGTGTGTGTGTGTTAATGCTTGCTGATCTTTGAAAGTTAGAGGATGGAGAACTAAAATGAAAGTTACAGAGAGCAGAAACCATTCTGTGTTTTTTGACAAAGACGCCTGTCCCGTCAATACCGCTAGCAACTAGCTTCCCCTTCTGAACTATTTTTTTATTTACAAAAAAAAAAAGAAAGAATAGAGCTACAGAACACAAATGCTTATGCTGTCACAAGTACAAGAAGTATTGTACTCGCTGTACTCAAGACTTCTGCAAAACTAATTTCCTGGTTGCAAACTCGAAAGGCAAAAAACACTTCTGGAGTGCAACAAAAATCATAGCTCATAAATAATGTAAATACCAGCAGGGTGCAAGGAGTGATTCACGCACCAGTCCACACAAGAGACAGACAAGACTAAAACTAATAGAGGGAAATATTTATGAGCGAGACACTAAGGGTCTAGTAAATACCCACCCTGCACAAAAATGCTCTAGTGGCCAGTCCAAGATTTGCAGGTCTTAAACACTAAAAAAAAAAGGGAATGCTGACAAAAAGAAAAACCCTGTCTCCCTCTAAAAAAGAAGAAAAAAAAACACAAACACAAATCTTATACAGGTGCATAAAGTGCAAGTCAGTGAATAGCAGTTTCACTGAAACGTGAAAGAGTTTTCAAGCAGAAAAGCTGTCAGATTTTTTTGCGGAAAAATAATTCAATCACTGCTGCATTTCTTCTTACCATTTCAGAGACATACAACGACACGCACTTCCACTGCCTTTATACTCATCTATTAATGCCAGACTCTTAGCTTAAACTGTACCACTGCAAACCAAGTGGAAGTAAATGGGAAAATGCTACAAAATGTCGTAGCCTATGTGCACAAGCATCTTTTATACAAGTATTTTCTGAATTTTGACTCAAATGCAAACCATATCCTGATTATTATAATTCAAAGACAGATGCAAAGAAGAAAGATGCAGCTGGTCATAATTTTCACACATAATTTCGCACATAATGCTACACCCTCATTGTAGCATTTTTAAAATCAAGCACCATCATTTGCTTCGATCTTTTTTCTGTAGGTGTCTGTTTAGGTCATCTGATAAAATCAAACCCACGGAGAAATGAATTGTTTCAGTCAGCAATGAAAACCTGCACCAATGCACAAAGATCATAATGTTAAATTTGTGGGTTTATGTCTGACATTTAGTTTGACCTTTTCAGCACAAACCGTTTTTCCACTTTTTAGCCAAGCGTATCAAATATTTTTTTAAATTTTATTTCAAATGCAGCCAGCATTTCCAGCCAGTGTTAAAATTAAGGAAAGATATTTGTCTTTATATTTTCTTCTTTTTTTCCCCCTGTCACAGTCAGTTCTGTCTTTAACAGCTACAGCTATTTTCCTTTTTAGTTTATGTGACCCAGCTGCAACACATTTGAGCATTCAGCAAAAGCAAAATACACTTTTGGAACAAATAATTAAGAAAATGCACAATGAACATGAAGCAGATTCAATTTTCAAAAACTTACCGCAAATCTTGTCATTCTATGTCTTTTTCTTTTCTACATGTGTCCCTTCATCATCAAAACCACAATATGTCTAAAAAACAAGCTTTGCAGCCTTACCTAAGCTCCACAGGAGTTCATAACCTTTACGCTCATGAGATCTGATTTCCAATCTCCACCAACCTGCTGTTGAAATGCAAGCAAACTTTTCTTCAGAAGGATGCATTTTGCTGCCATAGCAGTGGACCTCATTAAAGGGCAGTAATATGTGTTTTCCAGGCACATAGTGCCATATTATAGTATAATCAAGTAACTATGCTAGCTTCAGTTGTTATCAAAATGCTATTTATATCAAATACGACTAAAAAGAAATTTTACTTCCTGATTTAATGCCTTGAAATTGGGCCTCTGTCTCTTTAAAAACTCCTGCTCTTCCTGAAACTCCGCCTTCAGGAAGTCGTCACAACGTCACTCCTCCATTAACCCTTTAACAACGTCTTTACCAGACGTAGCTTGCGTATTATGAGCTAAGCAGGTGCGCAGTTCCACCAGGTGTTTGCTAATTGCTGCTGGCTAGTCTGAAGGAGCCGAGTGGAGGAGCCATGAAGGAGAGCTGCTCTGTGAGACGGACGTACGGAAACCGCAGCTCAGAGGAGGTACTGCACCTAGTTGGTGGCGCTATGCCCACCCAGGCGTTTTACGCAGCTGGATGGTTGCCATGGAGATTAAAGGATTTCTCAAACATGCATGAAAGAATCAAGGTAACTCTCCAGGTATGTTTTTGATGAGGCAATAGCATCGTAACATGATGTAAAGCTAAAAATAAAGGTCAATTTTACATGATACTGCCCCCTTTAATGGCTTTCCATTGTTTACCTATCAGGCTGTATAGTTTAAAAGGCAGACTAGATATTTATGCTTAGATGTAAGTGCTACAAAACCTGTGAGAAAACCCGTTCACTTGTTACCTATCATGATCTGCCATCCTGATCTAACTAAAATCTATTATGGACTGATTTAAAAGTACATTCAGGTCCTAATTTAGATGTTTATACTTCCTCACTATGTTGGGAAACCAATAAACACATTATCTACTGAATCTAGTACATGCAAGTTTTGGTAGTTGGATTTTCTCATGTAATTTTTACTGTAAATGTAACTGCAACATACTGTATGTGTAAAACTTTAAAATTGGTTTGATTTTCTTTATATATATATACAGTATATATATATATATATATATATATATATACAGTATATATATATATATATATATAGAGAGAGAGATATTCTGCTCTCCTTGTGTTTCTTATCACAATTTAGCAGTAAGCCTAACTCCCGTTGAATGAATGCTTGAGTATAATAGCTGCGTTTAATTTATTATCATAAGAAGAAGGTTAAACTAAGAAAATTATAATGCCATGCCCAAAATAAATCAACATAAACCCATAAGCACTATGCAGCTATCAAATTCCACATTTACTTCACACATTCTCAAATAAGATAATAAATAAAATCTACTCAAAAATATAGAAAGAAAACTTGCAGACGGTGATGTCGTGGGCATAAACAAGAACCTGACTACAACAGATGCACCTCTTCACGTGTGACTGAGTGAAAAACTCAACAAAGTGGCTGATTTCCTGTCCCATCCCTGACATGACCTTGAAAATAAAAGACTCAATGTACTGTCACAAAATGAACACTATTATTAACACCATCATTTTACAACAAATTACAGGGCAGAATATATACAATATTTTAAAATTTTTATATCACAAAAGAAGCAAAAGACTGTCCAATTCCTTTTACATTCTGACACCCATTTGACATTAACTCTGCTGACTTACTTCAACTTTACTTCAACTCATGACATTACTGCCCATATATGTTGGGGGTGGAGAGCTTTCCACATCTGGCTAACATGCGAGAAAAAAAACCAAGCAAATGTATTCTTAGAAATGATTAGTTCTCATCCAATCTCATCATAATTTTAGCTATGTGACCTTTGTTGTTATTTATACAAATCTATTGTCATTACTGTAAATCATCACTGGTTTCCGATGAAAACATCCAATGACCAAAACATTAAAGGAACTCAGCTCAGTGTAAAACTGAGCTGAGTTCAGTTTTACACTGAACTCAACTCAGTGAGTTCAGTGTAAACTCAGCTGAGCTTACACTGAGCTGAGTTCACCTCTTTACAGAAATAATTCAATAGCTAAGCTAAAATTAAACAATTGTAAGTGAAATAAGCAACAGTGTTGGGAGCAGATAAGTACAATTGACATGTTAGTGACCTCTGTCCTCAGTACCAACAACACCTCCCATGCTTTGACCTTTCAGCTGCCAGGGTGGATCTACCCACAAGTTTTAGCATGTTTTTTTTCCCCCTTTGAGCTGATAAACTGTACACAGTGCAAGACTAATTCGTTTCATGCTTTGTGCTTTAGCAGTCTGATGTGGTAAGTAGATCTGGTTAGTTTCTCAGTGTCTTTTTGTTTTATGAAAATCTGTTAATATCTAGTTTAAATTACCTTGGAGAAAGCAACAGTAAAGGAATAGCCTAGTGTAGCATCTTGTAAAGCTACAGTATGTGGTTTGTGTTGCAAATTAGAGCCCGTACCTCCATCGTTAGATATGTTCAAAAATGTAGAGTTTAGATTTTTTTTTGACGTTGGCAGATTTAAAAGTCTCTGAGAGACGCCTCTAATGTTTCCCCAACTGCAGCTTGCTGTGTTTCTGCTGCGTGCAGCGTTCAGTGTCATCAATCTGGAATGCTTCCCCACACACTTTGCGCTGTCTCAGTTGTCACTGGCTGCACCTGGCGATGGTAATCTTCATCTCTACAAGCAGCAGCGCGAGGAGAGGCCAATGAGGAGCAGTTATCTGGAGTCTGCAGGCCAAGGCAGCTCCCAGCTCTCTCCTGGGAGGAAAAGACTGTGCCTACTTCCACCGCCACCTGGGGAGGCCAGATCCTGATCTGAGCAGAAACACAAACCTGGCAAATGTCAATAGATTCAGATTTGATCCAACTGAAAGAAGTTGTAGACTTAGGACCTTATCTTTTATACTTAAGGTAAGTTAAAATATGAATTCCCAGCCTAATAAAAGTTGATGGGAGGTGTGTACTGGTCTGCTTGTGGGATGTTGTGATATCAAGCCAGTTCAAAACTCCCAACAACTGATAAAGTAAACATCTATTAGAAATTATACTTTTCTTACAGCCTCCAGGCCAGCAGAGGGCGACCAGGAGCATCTGATTTTATAGTGTAGCTTATGTTTATGAAGAATACACCTACTTGAAATTTTTCTTAGGAGGTTTATGCCTCAACATGTTCCTTTAATTGATTACTTGTATTCATCCAGAGGAAAATATTCATAATTTGAAAGTTACGTTGGCATAGCTGATTTGAATAGTCCGTTTCTTAGTCATTTCTGATTGTGTCTGCGCTGTAGTCACGCTTCAGGCTCACAGTAACTGCGAGTAAATGATTAATGACTGTGCTTAAGGTTATTTGTTGCCATTATTATTGAATAACATGCATGGAACAAAACAAAATAGCCAGTGGTAGCAGAGTGGTTTCTTCATGTAGGCCTATCAGAGCCGGCCAAAGGCAAAACAGACTAAGCTACTGCTTAGAGCTTCCAGTGTCCATCAGCATACAAGACAAAAAATTAATTGAAAGAATATTAAGGACACACAAAGAAAAAAATATACAAACATTTTTTTAAAATATGCATGTTTATTACTAAATATTCTAAACAACATAACATAACTATTATCTATTTTTTTTTTAAATAGCAAAGAGTTTTGTTAATTTAGGCTAATGAAATAAACACTCAGATTTGAGAATCTCTTTCTGGGAGAAGAAAGAATGTGAGCCGTTTTCTATAAATCCAACTTCTTCCTTATCCGGTCTGCATGGAGACGGGCCAGATGTTTGGGGGGATTCCCCCACAATTTTACTGCCAATGTTACTTAATTTGATGTCGTATTTAGGATTGTAATGATCAAGCTAAGCAGCAGGTAACTGGACTGGCCAGGTAAATGAGAACATCATCTACATAATTAAACTGTTTTTAAGATTTCAGTAAGTTCTCAGCTGTTACGCTTCACAATGACGCCTCAGTGTTGACACTTGTCTTCGTAGGCCAGAAATTACGTATAATATATTCATATGTTGCACACAAATAAATTCACACACATAGTTAAACACTGGTTGCTCTGCTGTCGAGTTTTTCTACGCATCAAGCATCAAATGCTCATTTTCTGGATTGCGAAAGCGTTGAACTGCAGCAGTACACGAGAAACATCCAAACTTGAAAGAAAAAGGTAAAAAGAAATAGGAAATAAATCACATTCTTTTGCATTTTGACAGGATGTTGATGTAGTGTGTGTTCATCACACACTAACCCAACATGGGCACTAAACTGATACCTAAGAAAACCTGCAGTCTCTTCTGGTTTAACAAGCGTTTGTCAGGGTAAGCATAACACTTTGGATCATTTTTCTAGAAATGGGGCCAGGCTAATCAGAAAGATTTTAGAACGTGCAAATGCAAACATCGCTTTGGGAAATTTCTTTCAAGCAGGTCCCAAGACCTCGAAGCTGATCTGTGACTGAATGACTGATGATTAAATGGCACCCATAGTTAGTCTGGTCTCATAATCTGATCTGTAAAACAAACATTCACCATTTAAAAAGGGTCATGGAGATTAGGGACTTTTGTAAAAATAAATGTATACTGTGTACTTTACTCAGACTTGTAATTTCTCCTAAAAAATGAGAAGTGCATGGGGCGTGTTCTTCACGTTGTGTTCATTTACAAAAGGTGCTAAACTGAGAGTTGTTGGCACAGTTTAGCCAAGATGGCATTTCCGCTCATTATCACTTGAACTGATAATTCTCAGCATCTGTGGACACAAACAGAGCAGAAGCCAGAGGAAGCAGCACACTCACAATAGAAGAAAGGATGGCAAGCCGATGCTTCCCACCTCTATTTTTGAAGCTTTGTCAGCATAGCTAGGTAACTCTTTCAACACAAACACAGTCACCTCTGAGTCACCTCTCTGACTGGATGACTCTATTTAAAGCACAAAGCTCACTGAACTGAACCAATATGTGAAGTAAAGAAGTTGGAGATTCTTTGAGGAAAAAGTGAACAGCGGTCCATTCGGGGACACGAACGCAACACGACAGAGTTTTGAACTTCCTCAGTTTGAGATGATTTCCCACTGCCAGGATTAACTTTTGCCAGAGTTCAAAACAAGAGGAGCACATCGCACTTTATAGGGTCCAAAATACCGCTCCGTTGCTCACACCCTGACTCACTACAGCTTCTTTCACACACCCGCCTTCCTGTTCAGTTTCTTCCCTCTCTTTCAGGCTCCCATGCTCTGCCGTAACAGAAACACACTGGCAGGCTGCGTGCCTCCTTCGCTTTGTGTTCACTACACAAACAAAGAGCTGAGCTGCTCGTGTTTTTCCCGTCCTCCTGCAATGCGCCGCTCAAGCTGATTGCCATCTAGCATGAGAAATGATTCCTTCTAGAGAAAAGCAGATTGAACAACAGCAATGAGTTTTCTCTCTCTTTTCTGATTTTCTTTTCTTTTTTTCTTTTTTACACATCTGGTAAAAGTAGACGGCCAGCACTGAATGGCAATAACACACATGAAGCTTATAAGTCAAAGGAAACCATTTATTTTGATTCAATATTGGCGGAAAACAATTGCAAAAGTCATTAAATACAAAAATAAAGCGCAAAGTCTGACATGCAGCTTTACATTCAAACTCCAGGACATAAATAAGCTTGTTTTCAATAGAGTTACTAGAAAAGCTCATCTAAAAGGGCCAAACACATGTTATGATTTGAATGATATGAAGTTCAAGATCTGTACGTTTGTGAAGGAGGGAAGTCATCTGAAGGCCAAAAGAGATATTTACATTTCCTAGCTTGTTAGCTGAAAGCTGACTTGGACAGAATAAAGAAAGCTACTTTTATCAGATGTCGATATCATTTATTTTAAAAATGCAGTCAGATTTAGTCGCCTGTCCATACACTATTTGTTTTTGTGCAAAAACTATTGGTCAAACTTGGCAGACCAGACCTGTTTTTATTGCTATTGTTGTCGAAAATGAAGCATCTGCTGTCCTCTTTATCACATTTTTACAGTGTCTGTCACCTCGGGTGAAAATAATTGACAGCCTACAAGAAATAAACTGTGCTTTTGAAGCAAAGTTACACAAAATTAGAAAAATGTAACCTTTACTTTGATTACATATTTGCAATGGGGGCAATATCCCCCACATAGAAAATTGTCAAATTGTTGAAGGTGCTTTCAACAATCCCCAATAAATACATGTCACTGAAGCTTTCTTTTTTAAATTGTACTTTTAACTTTTGATCAGAATGTCAATGAGATTTTAATTAGGGAACCATGACAGCCTGTTTGTTTGGGTTATAAATGTCTCATTGCCCTTAGTCTTTTTATTTTATCCTGTGTACAATAGATGACAATCTCTACGTCAGACGGTTTTGAAATGCAGCCAGGAGTAACTTATTGGGTTCACCAAGGTGCTCTCATGTCAGCTGCTTTGGATCCATGCCAGAAAATAAAAGCCTTTTTACATCCTATTGTCACAAAGGTAAACATGTGGAGTTTGTGAAACTTTAGAAAGACTCACTGCAATTATGTGGTCAGATGAGACAAAGACAAACTTTTTGGCAACCAGCAGGTCGGTCTGGTGTCAAACAAGGGACGAACATGTTTTTAAAAAGAAAGAAAGAAAAAAGCACCTCTTAAATACGGCATAAGATGTGTGATGGTGTGAAGCTGTTTCACACCAAGAGGGCCAGGAGTATTTGTTTTAGTACATTGCATCACACTGCAGGAACACAAAATCTTATTAAGTAGTTTTGGTCCAGTTCCTACTGCAAATATCACAGTAAATAAGAGAAAACTAACTTACAAGGAATTTTTCAGCAATAAATATGAGCTTTTTTTAAAGCCAATAATTCCTTAATATTGATGAAACAGTACTAGTTCCATTGGCAGATTATTTCACTTGTAACATGGATCTAGTGATTTTCTTTTTCAATAAATCATTGACTTAAAACAAGCTGGTACATCTTGCTGAAAAGTTACTGTATGTCAGTTTTGTATTATTTCTAGTGTGCTAAGGTGTTTGTGCTAGAAGCTAGACCAAAATTACTTGGCAAGATTTTGTGTTTTTGCAGTGCACGACTTCTCTGAAATACCAGATTTGAAATAAAAATCAGTTGGAAACCTGAAAATGATTAGCGTCATTATTTTTTTAGCAATTTTTTTCTTAAAATGACCTAAAAACCACAGAAACAAAAACAAAAACCAACCGTCCCAAAACTAAAACGTATTCAAAACGTGTCAGTGACTTTAAAAGAAGAGAGCAAAGCAGAGTACAGTACACTGAACAATCTAGAGAGGTTGAACAGAGTCAAAAATCTATTTTTCTTTAATCCCTCAACGTTGTGAAGTAGCACAGGAGAAGACTAATCGCTGTCTTTTAATAGCAGAGGTGTCAATAGATGCATCATGGGAGATTTTGCTCAAAACAATTCTTTTGTATTGCCGGATCCACACCACTCCCCTTGCTCAAGTGAAAGGTATGCAAGTAACAGAAATGGGTGGTAGATGTTTGTTTTGTTTTTGTCGGTGGCGGACCGAGTTCAATGAGTGGACAACCTGCTGGATGCGTTTTGGTTTTGTTAGTCGTGTTTCTAAACCTGATGGGACTTTAACAGAGTCAGCATGACTTAGTGTGAAGATTGTCGTAAAAGACAAAAAGAAAAAAAAAAAAAAAAAAACAGCCACAGAACTCGAAAACCCGTTAACAAGCCCAACAAACCCAGGCTCCGGGGGAAGTTAACAGCATTAATCTCCAGCTGGTGTTTTTATGGTCATCTGATGCAATGCATCGATTAAAGTCTTGCCTACTGCCGCTCAAACCTCTCCGCTTTGTTCTTCCTTAGAACACTTCTTCCGATTATTCCCACAGGCAATTCCGCAGCACAGTTTAGGTCACTGAGGACCGGCAGCTGCTAACCACGACACCCAGCGCCACAGCCTGCGGTCGCCAGCCTCCTCATCTTATGACCATGTTCTCACCGACTCAGCAGCTGGAAGACAACCAGATAAAACACTGTTAGCGGTGGAGTGGGGGGGGAATACAAAAAGACTCTAAACTGAATAAAGGATTAAAAACTGCAAAAGAAATATATAAAAATACCACACTTCAGCCCTGCTTACATTTCTTGCCAACATGTGCCCTGGGTAATTGGTTCAGCTGACAGTGCTGAGTATGAGTGTTAACATCTGCTGCTACATGTTTCCAAAAGCGATCATAAAACAAAACTGCTGCGATGTCGCAGAGGTTAACGTCCGCGCACTTCTGCAGATTAAAGTCCAAAACTGCAGATTTTCAACCTCGCAGTTGTCTTTGCGGCCCAGCCGTGGGGCCAAAGCCTTAAAAATCTGTGCAGCTCAAACACCGACGTTAACACCAGCAAAGCACCCGTGGGTTGTGAGCGCCGCCACATAATAACAGCAACATACAACCTGCTCGCTCAGACACCGTTTAGTGCTGATTTGCTACATTAAAGCCAATCAGAAAGATCCTGTTTTTAGTCTTTGCAGAAGGAAAATTCACTTGTCACAGCGGGGTGGTGCACTAAGTACACAAAATAAGAAAATGCACCTGGTGTGTAATTAAGTGAGCATTTAAATGCCAGAAGGAAATCTGCCCAGCAAGTTAAAGCATGAGTTACTGCCCACAGACAATTATATAAAGCGCAGCATATGTGCACCTGGCAAAAAAGAGAAAAAAACAAACAAACTGTACAGTAATTGGACAGTAATTGCATGTGGTAATTACACAGAAAATTGGATTTATATGGCATATTAAAAGCTAAAATACAGGGTTATTGGATAATAAACAGTATTTGCAGAAAAAACGTTCAAGAAAAACACGGTGTGGATACATTAGTGTGTGTTAAAATAAAAATTTTAAATAGGGGGTTATGCAGACTGAAAACCATTTGAGGTTTAGGCAGAGACATTAATAAGCAAATTTCCCCCATTCAAAATCAAGTCTCAGGTTTTTGAAGTTCAAGTCACGTTACTTCCCATCCACTCATCCAACTTAAGCTTCATTTCTAAAGTCATTGACTGGAAAATCTAAAGTCTTTGTTGGGGAAATCTCAGTAAAGTCCAACTTTTTCCCTCCCAAATCCAAGTGAAATTTCAAGTTATTTGCCGTAAGACCAGACAGAGTCTCAAGTCTTTGAAGGGAAAGTTCAAGTCAGTTCAAGGCAAGTCTCAAATTATTTGCGTCAAATCCAAGCCTATAACAAAGGTTATTTACCAGGTTTATTTGAATCTCATGTCGTTGAAAAATTAGTCGAGACTCACAGAAATAAACATCAAGCCTTTCAGTCAGCCAATAACGCTGCAGTGCTTTAGGATAAGGCTAAACGTTGTTTTTGAAATTCCATATTTACCTGATTAGAAACAGGAATTTGCTATTGCTACAGAGTCTAAGTCAGTCATTGTTTGTGTGACTGAAGTGTGTCTCCAGTCTAAATCTGAAGAAACTCCTGTCCCATATCAATCAATCAATCAATCAATCAATCAATCAATCAATCAATCAATCAATCAATCAATCAATCAATCAAATTTTATTTGTATTGCACATTTCAGCAGCAAGGCATTTCAAAGTGCTTTACATCATTACAAACACAGAAACACAACGCAACATAGAACCAACAATCAAAACACATAATTAAGTCAGGTTCCATCTATAAATTTGTAATTGATTACATTTCAAATACAATTCTAAACAGGTGGGTTTTTAGTCGAGACCGTATTTGGTCTTAGGACCTGCTGCTCTTAAAACATCAGAAAGCAGTTGGGCTTGACATGGTGGTTTTCCTGTAGATGGGTCACTATACTTTAGCTACTGCTAAAAGAGCTATGAGCTCCCTTCCATGCAGAGTCCAGTTACATCCCCAACTTATCGCACCTGCTCAGAGAAAACTAACATGTGAACTTATGAAACTGACCGGCTCTTACAGGTTCCTACCATCACCCTCAGACTTTCTACTTCCCCTACGCAAAACCCAACATTCATCAACACTCTGTCATAAAGGGTCTATAAAATCGTTCTCTGTGGATAGATGGGACTTTCACCCTTCTTAGTGCATCACGTCTGTTGTGGCTGATGAAAGCAACTATGTGTGTAAATACAACACGGGGTGTTCATTTGTGTATGCATTGTAATTTGAATTAGGGATGAAACAGTTAAGGACCTTAAAATGTCTTGTGGTTAGTGTTACTGTTATAAAGTGAAATTATAATTAAAGCTGAACTGAAAAGATGAAAGCAGAGATATTGCAGCCACCAAGAAAAAAAACTATATTGATACATCAGGTGAACTGACATCAGGTGCGACTTTTTCTACACCTTCACAATAAGAGCATTAAGCACAATGACTCTTATTAAGCGGTTTGTAAATAAGATGCACTACAGTAAGTGTTTTTATACTTCTGCAGTAGATATTAAACTTTCAACAATAAGAACTTCAGCTTAGTTCAGACAGTTGCAAAAAATATATATTTTTTTGTAGTTTGTACTTCTAATTTAACAAGCTATGCAGAGATGTGACAAATTAACCTAAGAGTGTATTAAAGTAATCTAATCTAAGTCCATCATGAGTTGCATTTGAAGCTTACTCTTAAATAAATGCTGTTTCAAATAAGAGTCCTTCTAAAAATAAGCAATAATTAGGGTCACTTTGTTTAGAACAAACCCTTCTTAGTCATGATGGGTCCCATCTGTCCAGAGAAAACAAATCAGGCATCGAATAATTTTTGAGGCTTTGCCTCGCTGCTAGGAGAGAAGAAGAGCCTTAAAGTTTTGGCAATACAACAGACAATAAGACCTCCTCCCTGGAGAGCTTTGTGCATTTTGTGGAAAAAAAAAAAAAGGCAGACATTTACAGTTAAAGCTTATAGCAGGCAATGTTTTGGAAATCTTATGATCCAGCGTAGAGTCAACAAGGGTGAGACATTTGGGCTGCAAATAGAAATTGGTTCTGTTTGCGCTTGTTTTGCGATACATCTCAATGGATCTTAAATAGTCGACATTTAGGACTATTTGACAAATTATGTACAATCTTAAAATAGATAAGATTTTAGTAATGTTACCTGGGAATGTTCTAGCCCCGGCACTGACCGTCAATAACCTCTCTGGATGTTTTCAGTAAGAAGAGGAGGAAGAGTGTTATATGAGAATACAAATTCACATATTTTGGGCACTAAAGAGTCCCTGTAGAAAGATGCTGATTAGCTCTATAGCTGCCATTTCAGACTTACAAAGTAATGGAAGTTATTGAAAATGAAAGCCCTCGCATAATACCATGTGCTGCCTTCATTATCTAGACAAAGGCCTCCGCTTGTCGAATAACTGATAGGCTTTCCTGCAGAGGATAAATGTGTTTAGTCGTTTTACGAGTACTGCCGGCAGACACTTTGCCTGAAAAGCTAAAAACAAGTGCAGAAAGATAAATTACAGTCTTCAATTATTAACCCTGCCTTGCTCCTTTCTGTATCCTCTGCACTGATTGCAGCCCAGGCAGAAGGATATTCCTGGGCTCAGACATGGTGTTAATCATTCTGCTGAGAGCTGGGGAGATGAATTAGCTTGCTGCCCTTTTGGTAAGAAGCGTATCACTGTGTTTCACTCTTACTTAATCTCAATGTGTAAAATGGTTTTTTTTTTTATTTTACTCCCAGCTTTTGCATTAACATCAAAGAACAGCAGCTCACTTTTAAATTCGGCCGTTCGTGACATGAATCATCAGCGCACATTGCTGAAAAGGCCCCGAAGTGCAAAATGCTTCAACTTGCGGGCAACAAAAGCGCAATCATTTTCTCCTCAAGAGTAAACAGAGATATGAAAGAAGGAGAAAAAACAGGGAAGTCTATTCAATCCACTGACTTTTTTTCCTCCCCCCCGGGACAAGTAGGTGTAACAATGATTATTCTACTGAGCAGACAGCACCAGATTAACCAGTCTGACAGATGACTCGGTGCTCTGTCATCCCGGTTTGATAAAGTGGATCTGCATTTAGCTCCCTGACAGCTGCTCTAAACACTCCACAGTTCATTTATTAGAAAGGAAGCAACAAGATGCCTTAAAAGCTTGGGACTGATTAAATGTGGGCACCCAACAGAGACAGAGATTCACATTTGTTTTGCTATACTAAATTTTTTTCCCATGCGTTTCCTTCCTTGTTAGAGTATTTATTGTTATTATTATTATTATTATTATTATTATTATTATGAAAAGAGAAAAGTTTAAAAGCCTTTCACTTTTCACTTCACACTTCATAAAAACATCGCTGCCTACACATTTAGCCTAAAGGCCTTCTTGGCTAAGAGTTTTAATAGCTTAGCAATGACTGGACAGGGAGAGCACGGCTGTTCTCAGCTTATACTCTGGTTGAGTCATTAAATATGTTTTTTTTCCCCCCACATGTGTTTCCTTAAGGTTGGGTTAGAAAAGAAAGCATTCGCAACGGTCTGACACGATTCAAAAGTATTTCATTCAAGAGTACTCAAATTTTGTTATGTGCAAAATATTCCATGTTATGAATGATTTTACATGCACAAAAATGATTAATGTTGGGATTATGTTGCCATCAAAGCTACTGTAGGGGTGGATGCTAGCCTATGCTGTCTGAAAGTCTAGTTAGAAAGTTTTTCTTTCACGGTCACCGGTCAGGAAATCCAGCTGAGTAATATCTGCTTAGAGGGAACTGGCTTTTGTTGGGGCCCCCAGAAAAGCTGAAGTGGACTCTCACGTCACAGGCGGGGTTAAACCCAAACACTTGATGTGGTTTGATACTGCAACAACTAGTTTCTGCTTTTACATGAGAAACAGACAAAATAGCATTCCGAAACATAACCCGCCACGGTACCGCTCAGTAGAATCGAGGCATTATAGCGCCATCATGCTATTTAAAAAAAAAAAAATTGTATTATCTTTGTGCTTCACCTGAATATCTAATATCTATTATTTGCTGTGCTTCAAGCAAATAATGCTCTGAAATTAGCTTTCAACACATCAGTACGCATAACATGTTCCAACCATGCTCCCACATATCGTTTGGACATGTGAAAATCAACTCTGTTGTAACTTAAAGATATTGAGTATACGCCACATACGCACCAACGTTACAGAAAATACGCAAGCATTAATCAGATTTAACTGAAATGGTCTGAAAATAACATTAAATAATCTCATTTTGTGCTATGCAGACGCCCTGTCTACACCGATGAAGATACACCCGCCGCAAATAGCTGCAGTGTCAACAAGGAGAGGGATTTCTAGTTTTCCTGTCTGAACATGGCATCTTCCAAAATCAGATAAGCAGGAGACTATGACTGGATGAATGAATGATGAAAGAAACAAAAAGCAGAAGAAAGGTCATGCTTTACAACTAAACTTTCCCAAAAAGAACAAACTTAATTTTAAGACGTCAATCAGACTAGAAAAAACAAAACTCTTACGAGGCTCGCTTGTGTAGAAGTACATGCGAAAAGAGAAATGCTGGTCGAAGTGATTTCAGTTGGTGGTGGAAATGAGATAATGAGATAAATGTTGGTAACCACTGCAGTCTAGCATAAAGCAATGTACGGTGCCCTGATATTGAGAGCTTCAATTCAAATAATAAGACAAGTAATACGCTTCCTATCTTTTGAAACATAAAAGTATTTTTCAAAATGGATGACAACAGCTCTAAAACAAAATTCATCTCCAATTATCTGCGCCATATATTTGCATAAGAACTTCATGCCTTTGTGTGAAACAGCCGTCATAATGAACCTTTACAGGCTTTGCCACTTTAACAATTGACAAAAGTCGAGTGTGTGCATACAAATTACATACTGGTCAAAGATCAGAGGCTGTGCGACTAATTCGGTCTGGCCATTATTAGCGAAATGAATGAAATCTGATTGATGGATAAGTAGATACTTTATCTTGCTGTCACTTTGGATAAGGCAAAAAACCTTCATCAGCATTAAGTAGGTTTAGGTGTACTTAACACAACTTGTATAAATTGGGTGAGGATCAAAGGTGATGATAAAGAAAAAGTGCAGCAGATACATCACCATCCCGACGAGCCATTTTCCACACTACAACATTTTTCCATGTGGGTTTTCAAAAATCTTAGTTGCCAGATTAGAAACTAGTATGATTCGAATTTGTTTCAAAAGGCAGTTTGCAAAAGCGTGCTATTAGGCTACTTGAGATTTGTTCTCTGGAAGGGAGCAGAAATCACAAATCATTTCAAACCGACTTACTGATCTTCTGTGATCAAATAAAGAAAAATAATCAATACCAGCCGTCTCTCGTGTTTTATATTTTGCTTGATAGGAACCAGACTTTCAGATCTTTTTTTTGCTGTTTTTTTTTTTTTTTTTTTTAAATAGTTCTACTGAAAGCTGTGAAAATGTTATAAAGAACTGTTTCACATTTAGGCTTTAAGCTCGGCCCAATTGTTGCCACTTAAAGAGACACAATAGGATTTAAAGGGATGGATATGTTCATTACAGTAGTGTGATAGCGATGAACTGTGCTTCAAAGATACAGAGTTTTAAAACGTACACACTGCATTGATTTTTATTAAACTGGCTGAAATATGAGATTGTTACTCCGCATCAGCAAATTTCTAATCTTAAATGACCCAAACCAGTTGAATCACTACTAACGACAAAAAAAAAATCCCGATTCATACGTACGAACCACACGTCCAATGTAGGAAATCCTTGTTCCAAGATATAAGTCGTCTTTGCCTCTAGCAAGTATTAGGTAGTTTCTTAAATTTACCTTAAAAGCATCAGAGCCATACATTTTCTAATCATTCATGAAGAACTAGGCAATGGTGCAAGGTAATTTCTCTCTACCTGGTTGACCGCTGATGACCATTTGTCAGATTGAGATGATTTATTTTCCACTTGATGGAAACATCTGATCAGATCGTTCTTATTCGACAAAGAGAGAAATGAAGGTGGAGATAGCATCGCCCAGCTAAGGACCCAAGCCAGGGAGCTGGGACATTTAACACTAATTGGGATCTTTTCCTGCAAATATACACACACCCTCATGCACACACACGCATACCCACACAGCTGTCAAAACAAGGGAAAGAACAGAGGTACTCCTGCACACAACATTTTAGAGGGGAAAATTAACATCTGTGGCCTTTGTGCCTGGTTTGTGTGTAACTTTTTATTGCTCATCTTGTGGGGATATGAGTATGTTTACAAAGTTAAATTGTGAGGAAACCAGCCTCCTTCGGGGACAAACTGCAAGAACCGAAAACCCCCGAGTCATTTAAATTTGAGGGTTAAAAGTTGACGTGGAGAAAGTGTTGGGTTATGCTTCCAAACATCTTCCGAGGAGCAAATGTGAATTTTTTTTTTTTTTTTAGAGTTTTCTAAGAGGATGGAAACTAATGTGTGTGTTTGTAAAAGATTACCCAGAGCTGTCGAGCTGCACATGCTCTCACGCACAGGCGCCGAAGGGAATATAATTGAGTTGCATCCTGCGGGTCTGCGTTTAATTTCGTCTAAAATACTTTGGTCTGAAACGACCGGCCGAGCCATCGAGACTCGTGTCTGCAGTCTGTATTATTTTGGTAAAAAGGACCATCTTGAATATTCCTCCCAGGCCAGAACAGACACGTGTCTCAACAGCTGCCTCTACTTTCTATAATAACCCACCAATCCAACAGCAGTAACAGCTGGCCACAAGTTGACACTATGCAGTGCTGTGCCCAGCAATCCCATTTTCAGAAAAAAAGAAACAAAAAACTTTCCATTTGTCTCCTGCTCTAAAATCGAAGTTCCTCTAACAACTTTTCCTCTAATTTGTTTTCAGCATTTCCCTTCCTTTGACCTATTTTGCAGCTCTGTTTTGAATTGAAGGGCTTTCTAAAATGGGTGGGGAGAGAGTGACTGCTGAAACCCAGAGCTAAATGTCAAGGAAGATGTTGTCTAAAGATGTAATCCTGAGCACTTTGGTAGCTCAGGTGGAAACAAGGTGCTTTACTAGTGGCATGTAGTCTAAAAACAAATACTTTATGGAATACGTCTAGCTTAGTGAGATTGGGAGTGCCTGCGGTCACCAACATTCGGAACTTACAACAGTTTCTTCACTGGATTAAAGCCTGGACTTTGACTGGGACACACGAATCTTTGATGTGAACCATTCCAGTATAGCTCCAGACATATACCGCCACCACGTTTCACTCCAGGGATTTTCTCCTCAGGGTTAGGTGTTGCGTTATGCCTTTTCTCTCTCCGAGTAAAATTCTAAATTTGTTTTGTTTTGATTTCATCTGACCAGAGCACCAAACATGGAGAAGCAGCATTCACCTTCTACAAACCACAAATCTAGAGCAAAACAGCCGAAACACTGAGTTCCTTTAAATCTAGACTGCATCCCCACCTGATTACAGTTGCTTTAGAAACATCATAAATAAAAGCTGACCAACATTTTGATAGGAAATGTCGGCACTTGGCAAAATGTATTGCTTCAATTGTTCACTCTGTATTCTACGATTTTGTATCTTTGTGTTTTGAACTGCCTTGTTGCTCTTTGTACAGATAAACCCGATTGATTGATTGATTCCATTCAGGGCGACGGGCTTACAAGCACACCGACTGATGAAGGGGCAGAGCTCCAAACACTTTTATCAACGATGAAAGGAGAAATATCACGCTGGGAATGAATTTATTGGTTTCTGTGGAGGCCAGGTTTGTAAAGTGCATGACTAATAGTTGTGTAGTCAGCAGATTCTCCGGAGTTACCGCGGGCCTCTCGGCTGCCTCTCTGACTAATCCTCCCCTCGCATGGCCTGCTTAGGTGTCTTTGTCCTGCTTCTTCTTGCAGTTGTGCCCTTTTCTTCTTACAGACGATGGATTTGACAGTGCTGTGTGAGACGTTCAGAACTTGAGGTACATTTTGCAACCTGACTGGTTTTTATTTATCCACAACTTTCTCCCCGACTTGTCTGCTGTGCTCACTTATTGCCGTGACGCTGTTCGTTCACGTCTGTTGCGTTCCTCTGGATTTAAACTTAATAAATTACTCTAACAGGTGGACTCCATTTACAAAAATAAGTTGAAAGACTTAAATATATTGGATTTTGTGGTTGCAATGTAGCCAGATGTGAAAGGCTCTGTTCATAGGCCATTAAGCAGATGTTGCAAAGCTGATTTAAATATAAATTTTTACTAAAGCTTAAAAGATATTAGTATCCCTGTGGTCAGGTGTGATGCTGCTGATTGCTCCAAGTCAAATATTTACTCTGCTCATAAAACATTCTGAACTACTTGTTCCTTCTTTTTTTTTGCTGTAATGAGTTTACGTTTGACCTTAGGCACACACACTTCTTAACTTACCAGCATACACAAGTTAGAGGATAAAATGCACCATGTTTTAAATCCTGTCTGACATTCCTTGAAGCATTAGGAAAAAACAAGTTGCTCTTATCACAAGTTATCAACTACATAATTGCGGTGAATTGATATTAATTAAGCCATAAGCCGGTTATAATTTCTGAATCGGCTTGCATGGGTCCAGACAGGTTTATGAGGGACATGTGAGCTATACCTCGGAGCTCTGCTCCTCTGCGAGACCTGGCTGTACATCTTGTTTTATTAGCAGCCTGTCGCTGGGTTTCTTGGTTTTGATTCTGTCGCCACTGTGTGCCCAAGTGTGAGGACTTCCTTAAATACCGACACCGAGGCAGTAAAGTGGCTCCAGTGGCGACGCAAGCTGTTTTATTTTCTCTGACGCAATGACACATATTGACATTTTGGACTTTGATGTATGGATGAACTCCACTTCGGCTGATTACTCTCGGTTGCTACGGCGCCCGTCGCTGCCTGTCAAGGAAACCAGCTGACGTAAACAACAGCTACCAGAGGAGAGTGATGGAAGTTTAAAGGTCTGTACGACTGGAGTTATGGCTTTTTCTAAAGTTTTTCTGGGATTTCGACTTTTAAGTAGCTCGATTCCTAAATCAGAAATTGATAATGTATGATCAGTGTGACAGAATAATAACTGGAAAGTAGTATAAAATTAAGAATAAATTCAGTCATATAAATTCAATGTGTTGGAGCAGGGACTTATAAACAAGCATCAGTCTTGGAGAACTGGAATACGACAACTAGGATTAAATATCATCAGGTCTTTCAAACCAAGATGTTTTACAATTTCTAACAAAATAAGACAAATGTATAACACTTAAAATGTGTTACTGACACTAAAAGAGCTTTCAGAGCCATTGATCTCTAAAACAGAAATGAACAATCATATATGGATCATGATATGTTCTCTGGAAAAAATCATCTAAGACTGTCCGATGCCGTAAAAAGAGAAGAAAGTGGATTTTCTGTACAAAAATCCCCCTTCTAATTGTAAAATATTAAATATAAATGTGGCTATTTGTTGGAAACTTAGAAAAAGGGTGAAGTGTGAACTCTCCTTTCTCAAAGATTTGTCCATGCAGCTATTTGAGCATAAACACATCGAGAGGAAAGATTTTTTTGAAACAACAAAAACGGATCTGTGGGAAATTATTACAATTTTGGCATGAGGGCACAGAAACAACAACTCATGCTCTACAATAGATATCTTAGTAGTGTCTCAACACCCAGATCACTGATGAGATTTTTTTAAAAATTTTATTTGTTTGGGATTTTTTTAGCAAAACACTTCTCAGGCACTAATGGGGATGTAAATCTTTGTCATAATCATTTCACACTGGCTCTGGAGACGTTTTTCTTTACAACATCTTTGTTGGTGGCCGCTGTGTTATGCACTGCCGGCCAAGTTTAGCATGTCGCATGTAAAGCAAATCGTCTTCTGTAACTTTCTAAAGTATTCTCAGCTGCCGTGGGCTCAGATTTTTCCTCAACCTTTTACCGAATCAGAAAACTTAATTTATTCCTGAAGGCACCATTGTGTTCACTGATCCAGATATGAAATAAATCATGAAATAAATGGCTCAGGAGAAAAATAAACTGAAAAAAAAAACCCAAACACACGCAGTCTTATCATCAACAAGATTTGTTGACCCTTAGTGTAAAGGGTCAACAAACGACTAATTAGTTTGGCGTGAGAAGGCATACAGAGAAATTGCTCCTCTAGGTCATGTTTCCGTCTACTAATGATGCCTTTAGCTTTTTGGACTGCATGTCCCTTCCAGAGAAAGGTCAGATCATTCAAATGGACATCTACGATCTTTGAGCAGATTTTTTTACAATCCACGAGAAGACAGTCCTCATCTTTAATTGACAGCCCATCAAACCAGACTAAAAAAAAACAGGTAAGACTCTGAATAAAGGAAAGATTAAAAACAGACATCAAAAATATATATTTTTAAAAACCTAAGAGAGTTTAGTCTTGACAGCAGGTAGATTATTTTTGTCCACTTTTGACCACAGAATGACGCGGACGGAACCCAAAGACTCTGTGACCTCTTGACTGGGGCTGAACTGGAACCAAAAAATAGCCACAGCGGCCCACCATGATTATTTATATATGATATACAAAGGCACACAAAATACCCCAGGATACATGTGCATGTGTTGTGTTTCAAAAGTTAAAATAAAACGAAGCACAATAACGAAGAAGAGAGTAGCCACATATTTTAAAAAATCTGATACCCTCTTTCAGTAGTCGGAGAGTTTCATCTGGTCCCAGACGATAATTATCATCATGAAGTAAAAATGGATGTCAAAGAAACGCTGCTGCAGATTTACTTCCGGTGTTTGATGAAATATATTGCATGCACAAATAAACAATGACGCCCATAATAAAACCACATAGAATAAGACCATGTAAAATAAACAAAGAGCTCCTGATCAAAGTGGCTCCTAAAAAGGCAAAAAAACGGAGAGAATTCCACTTGTGTTTTTAATCTGGTTATCTACTAACGACAAATCATCCACTTTCAGCAAAGCAGTGATTCTCTAGAATCACATGACAACTGTAAGCTGTAACATCTGCAAACTGGAACTTTGTGGCAAGCTAAAATAACACGAAGTTGGGCACCAATCTCACTCATAGCACTATTTGAAAACACATAATGCTTTCTCACACACACCGACACGGCTTGTGCACAGAACTACAAATTAATGCACAGCTTTGTGCACTAAACAGCCCTGGAGGCTAATATTATTATGCATGTTTTAAGTCTTGCAATAACTTCCTACGTTGAGCATTTTATACATTTTTTGCTACAATTTCCCCAGATGCTACTTAGCGTCTATAAACTTTTTATCGCTTTTAAGTTGTATTAATGCTAACTGTTTACAACAACTGATTTTACCCTATCGCTAAACGTTAGGCCATGAAATATGTAATACGCCAGCTGAAATGTGAAGGAAGCTACACTATTGAGCGTCCTAGAAACCGAGTGGGCTGCATGTGGAGAGTCATTTTTTGCCAGCAATAGAATCTCTTACATATTCGTCTATTAATTGCACAATATTCGGAAACGTGGCCAACATGAACTGAAGGGCTTCGTTCACTTGCTGCCAAACTACAACCATGGCAGACTACAATACTAAAACAGCACAAAAAAATTAAAAAAAAATTTAAAAATCAGTGTCATCGTTCACAGCTCCTTCTCCTGTTTGGCCTGGATGAAATGCATCCTGGGAAACTGAACTGAAGGTAAGACGAGAATCCGGCGGAAACGCGCAGGAAGGCAGCCGCCAGGCTAGTGTGACGTATTACTGTCTAAAAAGTGAACCTGAATGAAATAACATCAAGAGTATCATGTCATGAAATTTGTTTGAAAAATAAAAAAAAAAATGCACACAAGTCAACAAACTCAAAAACAATGGAAATATGGCAAGCTTATTACCAAACAAACCAGTCTGGTTTCAAGACACTGACCGGTCTGGTAGTACAGTAATTCAGAGATATAAACTCCTACCAGAAAAGCTGAGAGCAGGTGGTTTCCCCGGCGCTCGTCATGATGGGCGAAGGCAGTGGAAACATGCCTTCAAGAGCTGAGGTGAATCTGCCTCCTCGTCGTGTCTCTGCCCTGCAAAAGAGATGACAAAAGAAAAAGAAAAATCCCCTCTTAGACAATAATCTGAACAAAACGGGAAACCTGGAGACATCCATTGTTCAAATTAACTTCTTGCGGTAATCTGGAGGCAAATTCATTCCATAAATATTAAAAACTATTCTCAGACAAGTGAAATAGTCTGGTTTTAGTTTGGTTAATTGAACCAAAAGCACCTCTAAACGTCATAGCATTTATACTCAGGGGTTCGGTTTAGACTTTTATGAAATTAGATGTGCTGTGTTTAACTTTGCTCTGTTTTTTGTTTTTTTTCTTTTATAAATACAGTCAAAATACAATTGTTGAAATTGAAAATGTGAGAAATCTCAAGATTTTTTTTTGTCAAAGCATTTCTGGAAAAAATAAAAAATAAAAATCTCAGCCAAAGCGTTTCTTACACGTTATCGTTCTGCCGTTGATATCACACTCCTTTCAGCTGACTCATAAACATATTAATGGTGCAAAGCGTATGAGGAAGAATGCACACACAGCAACACTTTTGAGAAATCCCCATTTCTGTTCAGAATGAACAGTAGCTGCTCTCCTTACAATATCGAATGAATGCCTGAGAAAGTTGCTCAGGAGTCACTCGTTGGCGTAAATAATGTAGCATTGGTGTCTCTTGTTTTATTTCTCGACAAATACCAACATGCCCTCATCTCAGGGATCTAACATGTCTCACATGTTAACCACCGAAAGATTCTGGATGACTATACCTTGTTTCATAATGCTTGAAAAGTGATTATTCTAAAAGGAACAATAATTTACGCAGTACGTGTCATGTTTGGACGAAAAAGGGAAAAAAATCTAATTGATTTTCTGCTCTTCAAAACAGTTAGAAGGTGAAATGAAGACAAGCCTGAATGTTGGAAGCAAAAGAAGAAAAAATAAATAAATCAGAGTCACATTTAGGATTTACATATCAGATTAATATGAAAATTAGGTGGGAGACACATTAGCAAAAAAAGTGAAACTATTTTATTAACGATGCAAAAGTTTACAGAACTTTCACTCACACACACGCACACACAAAAACGCTTGTTTTTTCATATTTATCTAAGGTTTTTTTTTTGTTGTTTGTTTGTTTTCAGGTCTCAGATTATCACTCATGATTTACACGTGTTTGAGTTTTGTGTAACAGATAAGTCAGCGCCTGAAAAGTCGACCCACGCACTTAACGGACGGACGCATTATTTCGTGGGCTGAGCTCTGACTAGAAACGAAGCCCGTTTCTGTGTGACAGAAAAAAAAAGGTGGAGGAAAAAAAAGAGGCTTGCGCTGGGTGTTCAACCTGACTTCAGCTCATACATTTTAATCAATACATCCCAGGCTACTTTTAGAGTGGATTTTAAGCCAAGTCGATT
Source organism: Xiphophorus hellerii (assembly GCF_003331165.1). Lineage (NCBI taxonomy): Eukaryota > Metazoa > Chordata > Actinopteri > Cyprinodontiformes > Poeciliidae > Xiphophorus > Xiphophorus hellerii. The sequence continues at coordinate 23,047,309 of NC_045693.1, read as the reverse complement.
TGTCCACCTTTATTTTTAATTAACATTAATAAGATGATAAATAGATACAATACGTAACATTCTTGTAGATTTCTAAACACTGAAAAATCACAATGAAGTTTATCTGTTTAAGATATCTCTCTTTTTTTCCAAATTAATAACCACGACTCCGTGCATGTTTCTTTTCCCCCAAAAATACGCAAATTGGTCAAAAATATAATTCCTACAACTCTCTTCTGTTTTGTACTTCTTTTCCTCATCTGACGTTGACTGGAAAGTTGTCAAACATTAGCTTTGTCTCGAGATTTTCACACATCTGTGCCGCTATTCTAAAGGAGCATCTCACACTTTAACAATCTACACCATAACAGCACAAAACCCAAAGTGCTTGTACTGAATCTGCACCAGAAACTTTACAACTTAGACAACTTTACTGTGTTTTCCGGCAGTGGGAGAAACATTCAGTGCTTGTCTTTTTAATCTAAGTTGAAGGACTCTACGTGATTGTGAAAAGCAAAGTAAAAAATGAAACTAATGCTCAGATGACTAATCTGCCAGGAGTTGACACAAACAATGCACCATAAATGCAAACAGATATTAAATGTGGAGCACGTTGCACTTTGCCTACAACCAATTTTAAGAAATCACAACCTTTAATGAGGAAATTGTAGACATTTCCTTAACTCCAAATTAAAAATCCAACCCTGTCGATCTCAAATAGACATTGTCGCAGCAGTCTTTCGCATGTCCAGTGTAATAAAACAATATGGTTGTATTTATTTTTATTGGGAACCTGCACTCATTAACAAGTGTGAATAAAGTGTTAATACTGAACATTTTCTGTCCACCTTGGACCGTCTGTCTTATAGTATTCCTAATAATCCATTAAATTGTCTTCAAAACGTCAAGGCTTGGATAGCGCAACATTTTTTAAGCTTCAGTGAATCCAAAACAAACGTTACTATATTCGGACCTAAATGTACCTGAGGTAACTTGCTTATTAATTTTTGCTTTCCTCAGGCCATTCATCAAACATCACGTATCAAATTTGGGTAGTAATGACTGACACGGGCTAAAAGGTTTTGTCAAACAGATCAGATCTGTCTAGCAAAAAAACAAACAAAACAAAAAGTTTCTTCCACTTGCGGCAAACAGAAAAACTTCAGTCGGTTTTGTTGAGGCATGACTTGGAGAGAACAAAACACGCCTTCATCTCAACCCGTCTCGACTATTGCTATGAACATCAGCCGGCGTCAGTCATGCATCCCTTTCCCGTCGTCAGCTGGTTGAAATCGCTGCTGTTGTCTCTTAACTGAAACACACAGATGCTTGTAGCTGTTGCAAAAACCAGGCGGAAACATTTCCTACTGTGGCTGAGTCTCTTTTTAAGAAAAGCATATTTTTTGAATAATATTTGACTCGTGTGAGTTGACATGCTGTTTTTGCTGTTTCATGAGTGTTTTAATGTCTGTTTTATTTCTTGCTTTTATCTCTTATTTATTCTATTTTTGTATGATGCTCTGGGAAAACTCGCTGGGTTTTAATTGTGCTTTACAAATAGACTGGATTTGGATTTGAATGCCGACCTGTCAGAACTGTTCAGTCGACTCCTCACATCCATGGTTCATGGAACTGAACTTTTTTTTTTTCATTGCACAGGAGTAAACAAAAGCAGAGAGCCTGCAGTGAAAAAACAAAAACAAAAAAAGACGCAACAATTTTGTTTTAAGGATTAGACATTGTCTCTCCCTATGTTTGTACATTAAAATGTATTGCTTTGCATTGTTGTTCCTCTCATAATAACCATAATGTAAAACAACTTAATTGACAAAAAAAAATAAATGAAGCTAAGATATAATTTCTTACATTCATAGAGACAAGAACAGACAAATGAACCGTTCATTTACACAGTCTGAATTACTAAATTGTGTAGATTTGTATGTTTTATGGACTTAGCCTGAAAGTCCATAAAACCCACAACATTCAACTTGTCAGATGTTGCATCAGATCACCAGACCTCAATGTTGCTTTTACATAGTGTGTGATGCATCTGACTGATGGTAATCTGCTGATCTTCAGGTTTCATCGCTGACCTTTCACAAGCAAATTATTGGAAGTGTGACAGAAGAGCTTCTGCCTCGCAAGACCTGTTTTTGTGAGCGCAGTAAAATCTTCCTTAAAGTAATCAGCACAGAACAGCTCAGTCTCGGAGCAATGAGGTAGTTTTTGTTCGGTTGATAGTTTTGTCATTTCTTTTTTTTCTTTTAACTAAGATAAACAGAAAAAACAGCTTAAACAGCCAAAGCTAATAACAGGCCCAGAAGAAAACCTTCATTCATTTACCATAAAGACGAGGTGTAGAGAAAAACATCCACCCTACTTGTGGTGCATGATGCAAATTAGGCCTACGCACAAATTTTCATGAGATGAAAACTTCACATCCTCATACTTTTTGTTTATTTAACAAAGTATATTATACCACTGTATAATTGTGACTTAATTTGTTCTAATCTACGACATAGTAAGCTGACGCATGATTGCAGATGGATTTACAGTCTGCCCTGATGAAACGTCTGTTTTAAACGTGGTTCATCAGTCAGGCCATGACTGCTGTGGTCTTTAGCAAAGGAAGTGGGTAGTTGGATCTTAAGAAGCAATCACACAAATGTCATTAAACATATTTTCCTGCAGCGATGCAAATATCGCTGCATCCCCTGTTTTACTTCAGATGAAGTAAAACTTTTTCTAATTTGTTGCACATCTCTTTTAAACAGAGCATTTAATAACTATAAGGTATTATTTTTCGTATGTTGTAAATTTGCCCTTACTGTACAGCCTCGTTTCTATTGTTCTGTTTTTATGTTAGTTTGAACCTGCATGCTTCTAGTTTGGGTCAATAAATTTCTATTCTATTCTATTCTATTCTATGCTTCTTCTATCTGTGTTTGTATGATTCATAAATAAAAAGGTGAAAAAGCTTTTTTTTCCCATCTATAGCTAATTTATGTAACCAGAGAAGACACCCCCTGTTGGTGACTGAGCAGAATATAATAATGTGGAGCTAACAGCTCAGAAAAAAGGAGACGGGGGAACATAAGTATGCAACACTTCCTTAAATGAAGTTCAGTCAGGTGTTTTACGTTGTAGGGAAAAGCAAATTAAAATATGACGCAAACTATTTTACTTAAGAACGGAGCATTCTGGTTTTGTTAAACACACAAGATTACCTTTTTGAAGTTAACAGCATGTCTATTTTTCCAATGAAGTAGAGGAAAAAAGCATATAGTACTTTTTTCCACCTCGTCTGACTTTTAAAACTGCTTAAATTATTTGACTCCACAGTTTGTGATTTGCTTCCAAATGCTAAATTGCTATTGATAGTAAATCTCCTCCGGTCTTCCTTCCTAGCTAAAGTCAGGGAAAAGGTTGTAACTTTGTGAACGTCGCTCTGGACTACTACGTTGTGTCCTTCATCCAACATTTATCTATGTAGCGCAAGTAATATCATCTGTTTCTACTCTAATGGCACATCACTGCAAAAAGCTTGCAATATTTAATGTACATGGGAAGGAAAACTCTGAGATTCTGAGATTTGCTACCTAAATCCAAGTTTCACAACAAACGAACCAAGACCCATGAGTATGTAGCCCAGACTGCACTCAAATTTTACATTTTAAAGTTAATCCCTGCTGTTATTTTGGTAACTTAAGGCTCTTTAGGAGCCAGGGTTAAAACAAATAGTGTGTTAAACATTAAGTTAAAACTAGCAAAGTTGCAGCAGATCCCCTATGAAACAGAGTCTGTTGGACAAATGAAGCCAAGTTGGGGGCGTTGAGTCATTATGAATCCCATCACTTCGTACAAAAAACATATCTAACATGTTATGATGAACACCTCACATCAACTGATAACCACAGAGGTGGAGGACTGGTGATTAGCTAGCAGAGAGAGGACAATTAGGCCAGCCAATGTCAACCATAAAATCCTGCATATTAGAACATAACAGATGAAGGTGAGGTATTCTGTACAAAACAATAAAGCACATATCAAGGTTTAACTCAACCTGACTGATATTCTGTCATCTGTCTGATCTAGACAGATGGAAAAAAAAAATCTGTTTAAAAATACGCCAAAATCACAATACAATGATGTAGGAGGTCAGAAAAATGATTACGTCAATGTATTTCTACCAGTGTTGGTTATACAAACTGCAGAATCCTATAGTGTTCTTGGTTGTTTGAACAATGCTTCCCCAAGTCTAACGCAGTCTTTGTGACAAAAAAATAAAAATAAAAGAAACACAGGAAAACGCATGAGCCACACAGCTGGACAGAGACATCTGGAAACATAATTTATGTTTGAAGGCAATTATGATGCTGCTGGTCTCTTAGTAACCATAATTTTCCCAGATATTTTGCAGACATGCGCGTCTGCTCCCTCACCTTGTCACCTATATCAGCAGGGACCTGGCCTTGTGTGGTTCTCTTGGACCACCTTCAGGATGAAGCTCTAGCACTAGAGGACCTCAACGCTGTTCCCTTGGTAACATGCATGCGCTGTGTAGTTTTCATGGCCTTAATACGAAGATTTTTCTTCCTAAGTAGTCTGAAGGGGTGCCTTTAAAGGGGTTTTCCACATCCTGGCGAGCCTTTTTTTTCTTCTTTTTTTATGCGCGACATTCTACTCAATCAAAAGTAAACATCAAAGCGTGGGTTATTCGGGGATATCACCTGAAACTGCAAGGCTATAAAATCTGCATGAGTCACTAAGTCTGCTAGCACATCCTCCTCCTAAGTCAACATGATCCTGGCACTTTTGAGTAGCGGCCTGATATGTGCGCAGCACAGTCAGACTGGAGCTTGAAACAGTATTTCCTTCAGCCTGCAATCAATCACCACATTTAAGGAGGGGGTGCAATTAGGAGGTGTGCACCCTTCTTTCCAGCTGAGAGCTCTGTGCCTCCCAGAATCACAGTTTCCTCCCTGGAAAGAGCCTCTTGGACGGTAGATGAGTTTCTGGCATGTGGATTGGTCATCAGCAGCTGCTGACAAAAAGGCAGGTGTGGCTACAATGTAGCTTACCACCATGTGAGTGTGCGTGAACGGTTGCTTTGAACGGTACCATTATGATATATACCGTACATCACCACTGCCTCCGCAATGCATCCCCATGTCTCGCCATTGACCCCAATATGCTGCCATCATGACAACAAACAGTGTCAGTATGGACATTTTGCCAAAACTCAAACCAGTCAGAGTACTATTGTTATCACTCCATATTGTGCATGCTAGGAAACCTACTGTGTCCTTAAGAGAGTCAGGATTATGGATGGTTTGCCAATACCGTGGAAAAGGCCTCAAAATCAGAAGATTGTTTTGCAATGTCCTGATTTGTGGGACCTTCACACTTTATTTCTAGCATGACTGTTCAAACTGCACATATACCCATCAGGTCACCTTGCGGCTACTCTCGTGGTTATCTCTGCCTGAGAATGTCGACCTGCAAAAGTCATAAAATGATTATGATACACCTGTATGCGAGATGCACAGCAACAGCAGCACGGGTGGAGAGGACACATCCTTTTCGACGGTAAACGAACTCTTGCTGGTGAGAAGAAGCCTCCTGTAAAAATAGCTGGTTGGCTGGTAAACAAACCGGCCTCAAAAAGGAAGTGAGAGGTTTAATATCAGTGAGAGGCTGAGGCAGCAGAGCACAGGGAAAATCCAGAATCGATATGTTTCAGTTCTCAGTGTGGCCGACTGCAGCATATTTACATTTCACTGAGGTTTGTATACAGTTCACCACACATGTCTACAACAGCAGACAATATAAGACTTACAATAACAATGAGTGAAGCTGAAAGTATGGCCAATATTCACTGCAAATAAAGCAACGAATCCAGTTAGTGCAAACAGCTCTGGTATGAAGGTGATATTGTTAACCTAACCTGATTCTTTTTTTCTTTTTTTTTCTTTTTTTTTTTTTTGGTTGATTGACTTGAACTCCAAATTTACCAGAGTTGGTCAAACATTTTAAAGGTTCGAAAGGAATCGAGTCAGAAACAGAAAACATTTCACTTACAAAAGTTCTGCTGATTCAACCCCCTTCCATCTCTGTGTGTGTGTGTGTGTGTGGGGTGTGGGGGGGTGTGTGTGTGTGTGCTGGCTTTTACAACATCATCCAACTTCTCCTTTTTTCCCCCCCCCTCCCTTCTCATCATATTGGCATCTGTGCTTTCGCAAGTGAAGGTAAAAACACACGGCTCGGAGGCAGAACGGATGCTCTTCTTGGAGTGACTGTTTCGACAGCCCACTCATGTTGCTTGTGCAAAATTTGGATTCTGCCCTGAGTGACTGTGAGAGCTGCAGAATGTTTCGTGTGCACCCTCCGGTTCTTGTGACCCGTTTCAGGTATCTGTGATTCCAGCAAAGTCGCTGTAACCACTAGGAACAAGTGCAACAATGTCACGATATGTGGCAACACAGTATGAGCCGGTACGAGTTTTCCATTGCATAATAATCTACAGTAAGATACTACAAATTTATAAAATCATCGTATTTAAAGAAAAAAAATATATTTAGAAACATATAATATGATGGAATAGCTTTTATTTTACAAAACAAGCTAGATGGTTTGCTACTGTAGCTTGAATAACCAAATATTACATTGGCTGCAATATTTAACAGTTGTGTCAACTATTATTCTAATACAAAAATTTAAGTAAAAATGTCTCCTTTTTACCATTTTGCTCATTTAAGTTTCCAAGTCACGATTGTGTCTTTCTTAATTGTACATTTCTCCAGTTATGTCTCTTATAAGAATATGCAACATCATTATTTCACAATAATGTTTATGCTGCTTCAGTGTGACATGAGAAAAAGTAACAAACGTAGGAATCAGAGCATGCTGGCGCATGTGGTTTGGAAGGTACTTCATATCAGGCAGGATATGGTAAGGCTTTAAGATGTTTTACTTAAACACCTTCACACCCACTATAAAGGAGAAAAACAACCTCAGAACGAACCGTGGCTTATTTTCTGATACACAGACTCTTGTGCTGCTGCAACAGACTTAACCGAACCCAAACAAAGTCATGAAGTGATGGTGGTGCTGTGGAGACAAGACAAAAAACTATTTCCTCCGCACGGGAGAGGAGCCAAGCAGAGCAACGTCAATATCGCAGCGAACGCGAACCCTAAAATGCATCACACGAAACTACACAACTGAGAATGTCAAAATTACAGGGAGGAGGTGAAATCTAGAGATGAAAACATGACTGATATCTGCATGCGTGAGTGTCGTTTGAATTTTAGTTTCAGGAGGTTGAGCCCGTCCAAAAACGGACCCAAAAATGGTGCAAGAAGGGCTTATTCACGCTGATGACAGATACAGTAATAGTAATGAGATCATCTAAATAATTTCCACTGATACGTTTCGAATCCAAGCCGTGTCGCACAGATGATCGCGTAATTAAAAACTGTGAGGGGGGAGAAAAAAAAAATGAGAGTGTTTGATGTATCAACACAGATATGAGTGGTTGTGTTTCCTGTCAGAAATGAAGTTGTCAGGAACATGAAAAAAGGGGGAATTTTTTTCACAAATAAAATAATTAGGTGCACTAAGAAGATCTTCTGGGGAACTAAAAAGTGACATATTTTCTCCAGTCAGTGAAAGTCAAAATCAAAGCTCCATTTTTTTCGCCAAAAGGAGTGGAAGTAGTTACTAAAGAGAGAAGATTGACGTTTAGCCTAGCTAGGTTCAGTATCAGTGAGTTGTTGAAGGTGAAGCCGGTGGAAGCACAGGGAACTAAGAAGCCATTTCAAAGGAAATTATATTTTCTGCGACACCTCAAACCGTGCCTGTGGCTCATTCAGGCTGAAAGAGAAAACCAGATTTTGAGCAGATAACAGAAAGGCTGAACAACATGTGACAAACTTGCATTGTTTCGTCTTTTTGAGCTCTCCGTCTCTTTCAGTTATGTCGTACATGTCAAATCTAGAAACATTTGCAGACTTTAGGAAATCTCAGAGATAAGATAAAGAAGGTACTTCTCTAGAGAATACACAGACTGTCATTTACAAGAACTAGTACCGCTAACGGCTAATAAACGATGCTGAAGGCAGTTTGAAATGCTAACTCCATACTCATTTGTCTATTTCTGAAATATTAAGCAGAGACATGTAATTTCACAAATATAATAAATGGAGATCTTGTGTCTAATTTTGTCACAGTTGCTGAAAATACAAAAGTTTTCAGGAGACAGTCGTACAAAAACTGAAGACGTCAAATCGGTCACAAACATCTGACTGATGCAGCGCTAAGATGACAAAAGCAGATAAATAAATGAAATTAGTACTTCTGTAACTCATTTACATTATTTTCACCAGTCCAAAATAAGCGGGACGCTCCGACTAAGGAAGTAAATTTATTAAACAAACTAAATATTTTCAAAGGCTTCCTTGGGACACTAATCTTTTTTTTCCAGTTATTGGCCTTCAGCTGTTGCCTTCATCAGTCAGTAAAAGGAAATGCTATTGTTCCAGCTGAGATTATTAAGTAAGTCAAAGTCAATGTGCCTTATGAATCATATGTTCATTTAAAACATAAAAAGGTATAAAGAAAGACAAAAAGGTTTGGGGACAAAAAGATAATAGCATCAACGCATAATAAAGCTGAGAGGTAATTATTAGTTTTATGAGTGATATGACCGAATATGAAATGTATTAATTTTTATATTATTATTATTTTTTTTTTTATCTAAACAGTTGTGTAACTCTCTTTGTTTGGGGTCCTGCAGACCTTGCTCTTGTTTACATGCAAGTGTGACCTTATCAAAACCCAATTTGTGCTGAGCTGGTAACTCCTCCCTTTGCCACAAACTGCACATTGTACAAAGGTGATAATATGGAAATAAAGAACAGACTTCTAAAAAAAAACAACAAAAAAAAACACTCTGACATTTGATAATGTGTCAAGCATCACAGAATCAAAACAGATATAGAAGCAGAAGAAGACTCTAAGAGCAAGCAAGAACATCTAAAGTCAATTACACACAAAAAAATCAACACTTGAGCTGAGAATATATTTAAAATTTAAGAGAAAAAAAGGGAGAGAGAGAGAGAGAGAAAAAACCCCATGAACTGCACAGTGATGAGGTTAAAACAGGACCCTTGTTATGGTTCCTGAAAAGTTGCCGTCTTACAGATGCGAGGTTTCAGCTCGATTTCAAAACATCTGTGCTGAGTGAGCCTTTGCATGCATGTCTTCGCATGCAGTGACGCCGGTGATTAGCTTAAACAAAGCAAGAAATCTTGTCATGTGTCTCAAAACAGCGGATAAACAGTCTCTGATTTGAATGTGTAAATGTCAGGCGGGACAGATGATGAGCGGAGCGGAGAGGGAACAAACTCCTTCACACACCCATGCGCATGCAAATACATACTTACGCTGCTCAGCACGCACACACACACACTTTTTGAACTTTTACTTTAAGTCTACAAACTAGGATTAAGATTTCATCTGCTATGATGTTTACACTAAAGGTCATCTGATACATACAAAAATGCCCCTCTCTGCACACAGTCCTCGGAAGAGCTACTCTGAACATAATCCTCAAATGCAAAAAATACATTTTAAAAAAAGCAGCACAACCTACCCAAAACTTCAATATTTCAGGTTTATATTTCTGCAAAGGCCAAGTAACAGGTTTGTGAAGGCCTACTTCACACATAAATTGCATGAACACACTAACAACAGCATGCATGCGCACCCCTACACTTCCAACACACCCACACCACTACAGTTGTGCATGCTGTCTGAGCCCTGCAGATAGAAATATAAGACCCCACTCATGAGCAAACATGCATTTTCACAACACGAATGTGAACAAATTTAGGGCAAAACGGAACACATGCAAAAATACCAGCCACATTTAGAAAATGCTACTTTAATGAGTCACATTATTCTTGTTACTTTTTGTAATCATTATGTGCCTTAAGCATAGGAAACAGCAACTAAACACACCTGCTCTACAGAAAAGGATTCACTCCTAAATTCAGACAAAAAAAAAAAATCAAAAAAATACTGAAATTATATAATTAAATATACAAAAACAATAGAACAAAACCGCACGTTGCAAATGCTCTTAAAACACAAATAGCAGACAGTAGCCCACACTATACAGCAATTATTAGCACATAAAAATATATAGAGAGAGACAGAAATACACATGAAAGACCGTAGACAAGTGAATACCAATACTGAAATACACATTTTACACATATTAGTAATTTGATCTCTGCAGCACATATGTGAAACACACATACACACACACGCCTACACCCACGCCCACACACACACACACACACACATCCAAAAAGCTGTGTGTACTCAGCGGAGAAAAGTGTAAAAAAAAAATGCTGTGTGTCCAGGATGGAGCGCACACACGCATAAAATGTCACAAATAAAAGCAAATGTTTACTCATCTCAAAAACAAGCTAGCCGTTGCATTATTAATGCAGATATTACTTACATATATGTAGAAAGGCATTTACACACGCAGGCAGAATCACACACTGCTGTGGCTGGAATATTGTGAGATGCAAAAGCCACAACAAGCCGAGACTCTCGAGTACAAACAAACAAAACACATAATAGTTTTCTTTTATGTTTATGCTCTTGTACATAAATTTTAGAAATTTGAAAAAAAAAAAAAAAAGACAGGTTCTAGTTACTTGTGAAAGCACTGAGCTGTGCAAAGATGCAAGGAGACGGTTTAACAGCCGCCGATAGCAGCAAGCTGATGCCACCCACGGCCCCAAGCATGCCTTTCTGAAACTGCGTGAACATGTTTATATTTACTTATTGTCTCATTTTAGGTCAGGGGGACCAAATGAACGGTGTGTGACATTTAATGCCTTTTCAGAAAAACTTTTCTGAGAGCCAAAAAAACACAGCAAGAGATAGGAGAAGAGGCTACAGACAGCAACAGGGAGCAGATGCCTCAAAAGTTTCCAAATGTCACCAAAAGTCTGTGTGTTCACCACAGCTTGATGTTTATTCATCTAGGAATCAAATTTGGATTAATATTAAAGGCAGAATTTGATTTGCAGCAACGAATTAGTCGAAGGTGTGATGACACAGAAGCAACAGCCTGTGTTTGACACATAATTACCCAAAGACTTAAACTCCAGATGTGAACTAAATGATCCAGTCAGCAGTGAAATTGCATTTTACTTTATTCCACACTCTGCAGACAGAGTAGGGCGAAAAACTACTGAATGCGTTATTTTGAAACTTTTGGTTTGTCATCGAGCTGAAAGGCATTTTCATTCAGGCATGTAAGGCTGGAGATGAGGTGCCGGAAAAAAAAAGAAAGAAAGAAAAAACGCCTGCATTCAGATAAAACGTCAAAAGAAAAGCAGTGACTCAAACTGTGTTTTAGGATGACTGTGATCATTCAAAAAATTTAACTCTTTGTAGCCAGCAGCATAATTTTCTATTTGAACCACTTGAGCAGTGAAACACCACGAGAACCTGACAATATTCAAGCCACTATCACTTCAGATTTATTTTCTTCTTTATTTTTCCTCTTTTCTGTTCTCTTTCTCTCTCTGTCTTGTTCTTTTTTTTTTTTTTTTAAGCCTGCATTTGTTGTTGCTGAAAAGGTTAAACGATTTTTTTTTTTTTTTTTTTTTTCCAGTCGAAACTGAGTGGGTTGTCAGAGAACCGAACATTTCACAAGGCAAATTTCCCCTGGTGCTCTGGTAATATTATCACTCCAAAGCATCACGGTTTCAGAATGACTTATGGATTTATTTATAAGAAGAAAACAAGTCTGACACCAATTAAAACAAAAATACAGCCACATGCCACAGTTTATACATCAGTGTGACCAGCATAAATTAAATATCACGTCAGGTTTTTGGCAGTTTTGCAATTTCAAAGCCGATTCTCTTAACTGTTCTTGTTGTGTCTTTTTTTTAATTTTTATTCGCAAAGTACAATTTAAATGCCGCCTCCGAAACACTTTAACAATAGTACAAACAAACTCATGCCTCCCTATTTGAGATAAATGTCAATGCACAGCAACACCTCTATAAATGCACCTCAAAATAGAAATAATTGTTTCCAAACATTTAACATCCCTCCTACTACCGCCGAAAAACTTCATATGTCACCCTCAAAAGTTCATCGAACAAAGTAATTCTCGTTCTGATTCAGAGTTTCACTATTACTACGAAGTTTTATTTATCGAAAAACACAAACCCAACGCAAACAAACCGCACTTTTCGCACCGGGTCGGGCTTCCATAATTACTTGGCATTATTTTTTTACTCGACAATCAATTGTTTGGTTTGGCTTGTCACACTCTGGCACCCGGAGAAACCTTCAGGGGCCTGTGTCTAACAGGAGCTTCATGAGAGAGAGAGAGAGAGAGAGAGAGAGAGAGAAAAAAAAACTAAACAGAAAAGCTACCGACTACAATTTTTTAGCGTCAGCCGAAAGCAGAAACCCAAAAATCAAATCAGAACCAAGGTGGACAATTTTTCCCGAGACGGCAGAGACTGGGTTTGTCTCTGTGGGACGTAAGCAGCTGCCACCGGGGAGGGGGGGACGACCGTCGAACCCGAGCCGATCTGCAGGGCGCACCTGAAAAACGTGACACCGTCCGACATGACTGTGTCACCTAAAAATACAAAGGGGGGAGACAGAGCGGCTTTACTCGGCGTCTTTTTTACTATCGCAATTAGTCAGAAAGCAAGAGAGAAGACGCAGAGGCTGGGGCTTTGATGCGATCAGGCGCCGCGCGTTTCAAAAAGTGAAAAGGAAGCCGAGAGGATGAGAGGCTGGAGGGTAGAGCAGCAGAAATCTGCCTTTTCCTTTTCCTCTGCCGCGTATGTTTTGACGTTAAAAAAAGGAGAAGGAAGGTATGAAAAAAAAAAAGAAAGAAAGGCAGAACAAAAGAGCTGGATGGATTAAAAATGTGAGCTTCAGAGGAGAGTGAAGACATAAACAAATAGGGGAAGTTTGAAATTTAATAGGATGGTTTAAATGATCAAAAGCAGACTTAAAAACAATCTAGTTGAAGTTGAAGATGTACGCACAAATTAGCTTTCATGTGTTTTTTCACTGGTGATAATTTAAGATGGAAGTGAAAGGGTAAAATAATAGAGGGACTGTAAACAAAGCGAGCAAGAATTAGAAAAAAAAAAAAAAAAGAAATGTCAGCACACCGAGCCGAACTGTGACGCTTCTGGACGCACGCAGCAAGAAATAAAGAAAAAAAAAACAAACAAATGTTCCGTCATAAATCAAGCTTTAGACGCAACAGTCATAGTTTACATTTCAGTTTTTAAGCACAGGTTTCTAAACGACGGGCTCAGTCTGAATCATGTCACCTTTAATGCCTCGTCGATCAAAGCAAGCTTCTCTTTTTGATTCGGTTTCAGAGCAGGCAGAGAAAAGAGAAAGAAAAGATGTGCTTCTCTTTCCCTCCCTGTCGTGTTCCTCTGTGTTTTTCTTTTATTTTTTTGTCCCACAAGAATTGACAGAAAAGTGAAAGAAAAAAGTAAAATAAACAACAACAAAAAAACAGGTGTGTGAAAAAAAAAGAGAGAGAAGACTTAACAGAGAAAAGTGACACACAGAGAGACATGTTGGTTAGGCTGTGGTGCGTGTCGACCTGCCTCCGAGCTGACAGAGCAGGGATATGTGGGAGGCTGCACAGACGCACACTAAAAGTCCCTGGGAGAGCTGTGGCCTAAAAAAAAAAAAAACCCGGCCGACTCCATTTTGAAGTGAGACGTGAAAATGACACCACCATCTGTTCGAAGTGTTGAAGTGGTGAGGAGAGCAAGGCCTCACACACCTCTGCACAAGAAAAACTCTCTGTTTTTACTTCACGTCATCTCCTCCTGAGTAATCCCTGATGCTCAGAAATGTATCTAATAAATTGTGATGTATTTATCTAGTTTTATTTTTTTATTGCTTTTTTACAGATCTGCACCGGGTGACCCCGGCTGAGGTCTGGATCATGTGGTATTATGGATTAAATCAAGTGGTTTGAACTTTACTCATCGTGACTAATAGCGCAACCTGCCCGTCTGCAGCTGGCGTAAAACAAGGCGCAGATCGAGAGTTGAGCTCGGAAAAACTATGTGGAGAAAGTGAATGAGTAACACTCTCATCCACCTCAAAAAGAAAGAAAAAGAAAACACACTTTACAATCAAGGTGCTCGACACCAAGTGGTGTGATCCATGTGTTTTCTAACGGGAGGTCTTTGGATAATAAATATCTGTAAAGGGAACTCATCAGCCCTTCTGCATAACACCACACAGTTCTCAAAAATCAAGGGAAGCAAACTTTATATAACTCAAACACATGCTGTGCTTTTTACCTTATTTTGTTTCCTTACGCTACAACCACAAACCGCAGCACACTTCATTGGAATGCACCAATTTAAAAGCCGTGTGTCGTTGTAAAGTAGAAGTGTTTTATGATTTTTCAATTAAAAAATTCAAAAAGAAAAAGAAAAGTAGCGTAGCATTTAGCCCCTTGGTACTTCGATAGCACAAAATAAAACCCAGTGCAAACAAATTGCTTTGAAAAGTCACCAAACTGGTTAAAAAAAACAAACAAAGCAAAAAAACAGTCAACATGTGTGTAATTTTAGAAATAAGTATAAATCCAGCTGTTCTTTGAAGCCATCAGAAGTTTGTTAGGAAACAAACGGCATCAAGGAGAACAAAGAACGCAGCAGGCAGGTCAGGGACGAAGCTTAAAACAAGGTTCAACAACAACAACAAAAATTACAACGTTTGAACATGTTAATGAGCATCCATCATCTGAAAATAAAGGGCGTGGTAAAAGTGAACACAAAAACCACGAAATGAGAACCAGACTCAGAGAAGCAGCCAGGAGAGCCGTGCTAACTGTGGAGGAGCTGCACAGAGCAGCAGCTCAGGTGGGAGAATCTGCTAAGCCACGCATTCAGAGCATGTCTGCTCCGTTAACGTTTGCCACATCAGTAACAGCCTGGAAGCAAGTGAACAAAATTTAACCCAAACAGTGGATCTTGTCTTCTTTTAAAAGACAAAAAAATCAGATACAGTATGAGAATAAAATGGCCTCAGTAGGACTGACAATCCAGACAGGATGAGAATTTCATCCTGTCTAAACTTCTTTCCAAAGTTTACAAAATTTAAAATCTTCAGCTGCGACATTCAAATTCACGCAGAATATCCTCCTATTGCTCTAAATATGTTGGCCTTTCAGTTGGTCAGCCGTGCAGACAAGCATCATGCTTCACGTCATTTTGACTAAGGACTTGTTGTGTGGAACCTGAAGAGAGTGAAAAGGCCAGGTCACAATCGAGCCCGGATGTGATGTGCTGCTTTTGTTGCTGATGAGTCAGTATCACGTGAAATTCTTAAATGTCATGTCGCAGGTATCCATGCTTAGTGTTATGCAACATTAATTAAAAATGTGCACTTTGCTTAAGCGCGGGGGAGGAGGAGGTCGGCGTGAATTCATCACGTCCTCGTCCGACGGGCGCTTTGGTTTTCTGGGGATTTTCAAAGGACATTGAACTCCCAGCGAGCCGCGTCCAACAGATCCACCTGCTGAAATCACAAGATATTTCACATATGACTGATCACCGGCGTTGCCCAGCAACAGGTAACAATGGGGAATCAACAAGCAGAGGTGAGCTCTATTCAAATGCGTGCTGCCTGGCCGTGTGACCGGCTCTATTAGTAATGGCTGGTTTTGCTCTGTGTTACTTTCGGTTTGGGACACAAAGGCAACAACAGGCATTCGTGAGGCTCGCGCTGTTTCCTGGTTTGCTGCCGCCAGAGCAGTCAAGGAGTTTGTAATCGGTCAAATATTTGAGACACGGTGTTCTGAGGAAGTGTTTCCGTCCTTACAGATCGACAGATTTTAATATCAGACAAAGATAATGTGAGTAAATACAGAAAGGAGTTTTCAAAAGATTTTTTTAAAAGTAAAATAAAAACAAAAAAAAAAACAAAGATATCAACACAACCAGGCCCTGTGTGTAAAAGTAATTTGATAAATTATCAATCCCTAATAAACCTCATGCTTTGGCCAATCATAAGCCTGATATGGTATAAAACTGACCAAGCAGTTTATTAAGTTATAATTATTTATTTCATTTGTTTACAGTTTAAAATGCACATGTCCAATGTTGATATTAAGAAAAGTTTGGAATGAAAAGGAGTAGCTGGAAGAAAAAAACAATTATATAGTCTATACCTGTTTTTTTCTCTTACAAGTCAATTCGGTCCAACATTAAGTAACTCAGCATCAATCAACCACAGCGACTTCCCCCGCGTTTTTAAAAACACAAAACAAGCAATACACACAAAAAACATACATTATCTTTATAACAATACAAAACTCTATAGAGTCAATATACTTCATTATAGCTTGACAGCATGCTATGTTTTCTTAAGAGTAAAAATGTATCTACTCTCTTTGGTTTCTTCATGAACAGAAACAAAGTTCCATTATTTTAGTTCTGGCTTTTTTATTATTATTATTATTATTATTATTATTATTATTATTATTATTATTATTATTATTATTATTATTATTATTATTTCTGATCATCTCAAATTATAAATGCAATCTCTCTTAATATATATAGATTTTTTAAAAATGTCATCATACTTAAAGTCCAACATGGAGATGTATGGCAGTGTGAAGTCTGAATCTGCTTTGCTGCTTCTGGACAATTGAACTGAACCGTTCTGCTCTCTAAAAGAACATTTTAAAAGTGACTCTCCAACCATCGGTTCAGGTGAACTCGGGTTATGCAGCAGGACAGTGATTCAACAAAACCATAAACCATGTTCTGAGTGGCCTAGTAAAAGTCTGGACTTGATTCTGCTTGGCATGACCTTAAACAGGCCAGTAATGCCACCTGGTAGTCATTGAAAACGCTTTGACGGCAGCTGCTGTTGCCGTTGCCAACAGTGATGCAAACAGTTGTTAGGGTTAAGGGTCAATTACTTTTTCAATTAGTTTCAGGTTGATCTGGCTGTGTTTTTTTTTTGTTTGTTTTTTTTTTTTACCTTATTAAATAAAAACATGACTTGAAAACTGCTTTTTGTATTTATTTATTTAAATAATTGTTGCCTGATATTATTATGAGCTCGATGCATTTAAATGACAAAAGAAAAATCGGATGGAAACTATACAGGGACTCATTTTTACGTCACTGTAAAACACAGCTTGTGTTTATGAAATTATATGACACAGCCACCTCTTAACTCATTATGATTAACAAATCTTTCATTTTAACAGAAGAGTTTTCAACTAACATGTCTTCCTTGATATAAGGTAGTCAAACAAAAATTGATGTGAGCATCTGTTAATATTGAAAATACAAAGAAAACGTTCTGAATCATTTCAGCCAAACTGTGCTCAGATCAGAATACGGTCAGGCTGCTCAGACATTAAATGACTGGAAAGGGAACCGCAACCTAAGGCCCAATGTGTGGTTTCCATCAGATAGCATATAGTGAACAGCTTTGTCTTCCAATGAAAGGACAGGAAGTCATTTTGAAAGACAGGAAGGCTGCGCTCACGTGTCATTCAGTGAAATCATGAAAGCAACCACAGGCCGAGAGGATATCTTGGAGAAATAATCATAAAATAACAAGCCTGCTATAAGCGCGAGTCGTGAAAGCACTGTCGTCTCTGTGGAAAAGCTTTTTTTGTGTGTGTGTGTGTTTAATCAGAGATCTGCATCTGACGTAGAGCCGGTTGCAAAAGAAGTGACCCGCGTTGTAGCGACTGAAATCTAATCCTGGGTCACAAATTAAAATGATCCAAAGGAAAACAAAACTACAAACTGTTTCCAAGTTCAGAGTTTACAGAAGAGCGTCCTACGTACTCCCACTCTCCTCACTATATGCAAAGTCTAAAGGATCCCGAAATGATTGAGCCTGCAGCCTAGAAAAGCCCTCTGTTTGCACCCAGCTGTGAGGAATTCATTTACAAAAGGAGTCGATTTAAACAAATGTTGAGATAATGAAACTTTTCTTTCTATATTAATTTCAAACAAGCAGGGTGTGGCTTGAACAAGATCAACTCTCTGACGACCCCAGAGCAATTGTTAATTACATTTACAAATACAAATACTTATTTAATCACATAAAGCGCAGAAGAATTTACGTTTCAAATTGAATTCTTGATTTTTTATTACTTTTTTCTTTGGGAACAAAATATCATTATCTACGGTAAAAAAAAAAATTAAATAAAAAAAAAATCCTCAAAGTTCTCTGTGTCAGAAAGGTTTCAATCTTAGCTGAGTCACGCTGACATCCATAAATGAATCCAAAGTGGGTAAATTAGACCACTTTACCTCACTCTTAAAACCTCTGCAGTAGAAAACATCATAAAGTCAAGGAAGCAGAGTCATCAGGAGGAAAACAGTCAAACCTCCCAGCAAATGTCATCCTGCCCATCTTAAAGTCATAACATTTTATCTCGAATCAATTTGGCCCTGAGTAAAAACAAATGTAGGAAGAAATATATAAAAATAAAAAGTCAATTTTAAGAGCTGTGCTTTGAACAACCTTGAGAAACTCGAAACTACAAGATAGGAAACATTCATATTATTCACATGTGTGCTGCTGAAACGCATAAAACTGACTTGAATAGTTGATGGCATGAACGGAAAAACATTTTCCACATGACATTCGATTCCTTTTACGCTCCTCGCAGAACGATAATTCTTTTTTTTTTTTTTTTTTTTTGAGTGAAACGAATCACATCCAAAAAAACACTTGTGTATTAATGTTGTGTCCACATGCTTAAATGTTTTGTGTTTTGTTTTCTGTTAAACAGACTAAAAAGCGGCTCAGTATGTGGAATTGCAGTCAGGGCAAAAATAAACTCATGCTGCAATCGACAATAATTGTTAGCTTGTTACGTCTGGAGTCTCACGCGGCCATGCTCTCCATGCAACAACACAATGAACCATTTGGAAGGAGTCACTTCTCACACACCCTCCGTCACGTCCGACCCCTCTGCTCACAGACAGCGACAACGTGACGACAAAGAAGGAGAATTAGAAAGAGAAGAGGGGTCAGAACGTGGGTTAGCTGCAACAGATTTTGTGGTTGCAAAACTCAATAAAAACACAATCGGATGTTTTCCTAATAGTGCAGCTTCAGCTGACCTCAGAACAGCGCATCAGCAAAACACCAGCTACAAATTTCAAAGTTCCTTTGATCTGAAGTCAGGCTTCTGGTTTTGCACCTTTAACTTCAATATGAAAGTATAAATACAAATTTATTAGACTTTTTTTTTCCCCCTCCAGGATAGAAGCCTCTTCCTTTTGATAGACTGGTAAGAGCTTTTAACCATAAACCTGTTTTCTGTTAAAAAAAAAAAAAAGAGGCAGATATTCTATATTTTTGCAAAAGTATGTATCAAAGATAAATATAATAAAAAATCTAATAGTATTACTACTAGAAAATTTGGAAAACATTGTGTGAATGAAGTGATATCTTCGCTGTAAAAAAACAAAACCTTATGTACTTTTGGTCTGGTTTCCAGTGTAAATAGTATACTTGAAATAAGACAAAACTAACTTACAATAACTTTTCAGCAAGATAAAGGAGCTTGTTTTCTTTAATAATTCCTTAAAATTGATTTTTTTAAAAAAAGGTACTGGTGGATTATTTCACTTACAACATGGGAATAAAGCGTTGTTGGAAAAAATCTACACCACTTTTTATAATCAACATTAAGGACATATTTACTCAAAATGAGCTCTTGCTGAAAAGTTTACTTGCACATTAGTTGTGTCTTATTTCAAGTGTACCAAGATGTTTGCTCTAGAAACTAGACCAAAAACACACGGCAAACTTTTGTCTTTTTGCAGTAATGAAACTGCTGCGTTTCTTTCCTTTATGCCATTGTGAGAAAGTCACAACTAATTGATGCACAGGTACAGAAATAATCCATCGTCATCACATAAACATGAGCAATGTGCACAAAAGTTGAAGAGCCTCAAAGATCCCTCTTTGCACGGACACATCAGACGCGTTGCAGCGTCTGTCGGCATGGAGACCGATCTGGTCAGGTGGGAGGTAAGGCTTGAGCCTTGAACTTAGATTTCTGCTTTTTTTTTTTTTGTTTCCCCCTCCCCTCCGGTTTCATAACGTGTGTGTGTGTGTCTACTTGGTCTCTGCATCGCAGCGCAGTGTGTGCACATCTGCGCGTCTGTGTGTTGGTGGCAAGCAGACGTCTAGCTGTCCTGATGTGAAACACTGCTGGCCTCCCACGGTCTAGGAGAAGAGACAACCACGAGTGGGACATGTCTCGACAACAAACACACACCACACAGTTTATGCAGTTGATAAGAAAGTGGTGGTGAGTTCTTTAATCTTTTTTCTTCTCTTTCTCTCTCTCTCACTGTCCAACCACCCATGACATGAGATTATCTCACTGCTCTCTGACAAAACAGTGAGATAATTTCAGTTTATTTTATATGTAAATCAAACTAGACTCACGTTTAGCAAGGTAAAACTGATTATTTACTGTGGATTTGTTTTTGACTATAAATCTACACTGTAGTTTGAAAACTTTTGCTGTTTTTTTTTTTTTTCTTTTTCTTTTTCTGGCAATGAGGCGAAAGGAGGCAGATGATCTTAGCGGATCAACATCTAAAGAAAAAGAGAAACATTTTCCTGACCCGTATTTGTCTCAACACATTCTAAATGGATTACTTGCGTAACATGAATAATAACGTGGCAAAATGAAGAAATGGCAAAATCCCACTGTAGCTCCACATCCGGAATTCACCAAACTCCCTAATCTGAACACAAACCAAACCACAGACATCAGAGCTGGAGTATTCTGTAAACGTCACAGTGGATGACTGTCTCCCTTTCTACAGAGGGAGGAAAACACAACCACACTGCCACAGTATTCATCCTGCTCCACATCGCTTCTTTTGATGCTTCCTTTTAATCACCCTTCACTGCTCCAGATTAAGCTCATTTTAACGTCAAATGAAGAGAACCCGAATGACTACAAAATGCAGTTTTCAAATTAATACTTTACACGTCAAGAGAAAAATGCTGTACAAACAAAACAGTTTACTGTGTTACAAAAGCTTCATCCCTTCTTAAATCATGGTTTGACAGTCATTAATAGCTGTTTTTGGGGGGAGGTTTTTTTGGTTCGGTTTCCTTATTCGCACCCAGGTTGGATTCCTGTCAGACGTGTGCAATCAAGAAATGATATAAATAGGACCTGTCTGCAGCTGGGCTAACAGATCTGCAGTGACATTCAACAGGTCAAAATCAGATTCAGAAACAGCTATCAGTCTGGTGAAAAATGGCTTAAAAATCATTTCTAGGCCTTCAAGTCAACAGCAACGAGAGTCTATAACAGGGGTCTCAAACTCAATTTACCCGGGGGCCGCTGGAGGTAGAGTCTGGGTGAGGCTGGGCCGCATTCACACACACGGTCTCCTCAGCCGAACCTTTCTGATTGCCTATTACCATATTTGGCCGTAGTCAGGCGCTGTAACAGCCGTAATTGTGTAGTGTCTCTTTAAGATACTCTAGTATTGCTAATGATGTCAGAAGTATGCGCCACGGCTTCTCTGTAGAGAGCGTGGGAGAAACGTGCTAGACGGACATGTTAGCTCCCTAACTTTTTAGTAATGTTATGGGTTGTTTGGATGCTGCTCAATTTTCATGTCTGATAATATAGCAGCCGTTCAACCGGCTTTGTAAGGTTGGTGAAGAGCGTGTTTATTAAAGGACAACACTGTGGAATTCCCAGTACCAGTGTGGTTGTGAGTTTTTCACCGTCCTGACGAATCTGCCGCCTCCTCTCCTCCCTTAAACACAACCCAAGCGTTACAGCGCCTAACCTTAATTACGTTACACTGATCAGCAACTTCCGGGTCTAGACTGGATGCTGAAGCATGTGAAGCGGGAGCGGACACGAAAATTGCGCATGTACCGCATGCAAATAATGACACATAGAAAATGCAAATAGGTCCCCGAGAGCAATATACTCCACCGTGATTGGTAAGTTCGTTCAGCTCTGCACACAACACTGAAAAGTGCCAATTATATCAAACTCGCGGACCGCACTAACATTAAACTTTCATATTAAGGCGGGGGCCACAAACTATCGTCCCGAGGGCCGCAGTTGGCCCTCGGGACGATAGTTTGAGACCCCTGGTCTATAACCACGCAGATAAAACCTTTTCCGAAGTGGCTGGACAACCAAAATTCATCAGTTTGCAACTGTGGTTAAAACTGTCCAGAGAAACTGAATTAGAATAATTTTGCATAAAAAAGAGGCAGCCGAAATTCCTCCAATGAGAATCTTTAAAAGACTAATTATTAGTACTAAGAACAGAATGTAAACCCAAAAGGCTTTTTCCAAAAAGAGAGCATGCTCATGGGCCCTTTGGTCAAATCAACACTTTGTTCTGCTACCCATGAATAATGAGAAGTGCAAAAACACAACAACGTAAGTTTGCGATGAGCAGGACTGATTAGAAATTTGCATTTGACAAATTTCACACGCTTCACACTGGGAAAGCTACAAGCTACAAGTGCATAAATTAGCAGATTTGCAGCAAAGGCTCTACTTTCCCACATGATACACTCGGTGATTAGGCAATTTCAGGCTTAAAATAAAAAGTTTTGTATTAATAATCACTCACTGAAAGCCAGAGTTGAGTTCTCAGGTATCAAAGGAGGAGATGTACACTTCACTAAATGCAACAATGTAAGTTTGTGATGAGCGGGACGGATGAGAGATTTGCATTTGACAAATTTCACATGCTTCACACTGGGAGAGTTAGAAGAGCAACTGAATAAATTTAGCAGATTTGTAGCAAAGGCTCAGTTTTCCCACGATGCACTCGGTGATTAGGCAATTTCAGACTTAAAATAAAAAGTTTTGAAATACTATTAACTCACTGAAAGCCAGGGTTGAGTTCTCAGCTGTCAGAGAAGGAGATGTACACTTCACTAAATGTTTGCTTTCTTCTGGTTTGATGGAGAATAAATTTTATGCTGACATGATGTACAACATTTTTTCTGCTTTGACCAATATGTCAAATTATTCTTTTGACATTTTGCCACTTTACAACACCACATTTCTGTGTGTTTTCTAGACATTTTATGTAATAGATCCACGTCCATGTAGCACATAATTGAAGGCCAAGAAACACACCAGCCATTTATATCCAATCACATTCATGTGTTAAAATGACCCAGTAAAAGTCCAGACTTAAGCCCAATTGAACATCTACATCTGGACTTGAAGATTGATGAGTGTAGTAGAAACAAAATGGAAACCCTGTGTCATCTCCCATCCATTTTTAATGAAAGCATAGTTAGTGCTGGTCTGTCAAATAATATCCTAAAATGACACACTGGAGTTTATGAAAACGCTCAGAGAATATGAGCAAAACAAGACATGTTTTGAGTGACGCTTCACGAGTTTATGTCCCTAAAACATCCGTATCCAAAAGGCTTTAAAATGGTCGGCTTGTGTCCTGCGCGGTAATATTTAACGGCTCTTTTTCATCGGTGTTCGAATTTGAGGAAACATTTAATTATCCAACTAGCAGCGGTAGAAAAGAAATACTGTTTTTGATAAATAAACTTAAAAAACAACTTAAGCAGGACGTTTGAATTTAAAGTGCCAAGCCAGCATGAGAGCTTTATTGTTAAAAAAAATATTTCAAGAGGAAATCAAAAGGGAAAATTGAAGAAATTAAATGTTTTATTAGTGTCAACAATCCACTAAACATGATGCTTTTTTATTCATACCAACCACAGAGTATTTTTTTTTTTTTTTTACTAGAGCCACATTCACACGGCTGCACTCACAAATGCACAGTTTGATGCGTTCGACCCGCCTCCAACGTACACCGTCTGATTCTTTTAGAGTAAAAAGGTTTTCGCAGTGGATTCCCAGAGGTTCCTTCGTGCAGGAAAAAAAAACAAAAAAACGCTGCATGTTTTTTCCTTTGTGCGCGCTTCAGTTAACTCTAAAACAATAAACCTATACAGTGGTGGCTTTGTGGCGACTCTTCAGACATGAAGACCAGACCAACAAACCGGGCAAACAATTCTGGAACAAGTGAGCACAGCTCGAGAAAATAAATAGAAACACAGATTCCCTATTTTATACGGCTTGTGCCGAGCAGAAACGCACTGGTGCATTCTACTCAGTTGAGAAAAAGGAATCATTTGATGTCAATGCCTTCTTTTTATTAATTAATTTATTTATTTATAAGGCTCTTTTGGTTGACTACTTGCTTTTACTTTATTTGTTTTTTTCATGTGGCTTTTGCTTCTGTTAGAAGCCTTGGGATTAAATTAAAACACCTGTGACCAAGCCTGCCGCAATAAGCGATTAATCAACTAATCAACTAATCGTAGGATAAATTAAAATGAGCTTCATCATTTCCATTCTGAAGATTAATATTTCTTGAAAGGCAATTTCATTGGAGACTTAATAATCCATTTTATTTAAGGTTTTGGGGGAATATTTGTGGTTTTTAGTTCTTTTGTTATTCATAGTTTTTGGTTACTGTGTTTTATTTTGGATATTTAAAATGTTTTCCAGTTCCAGCATTAAGAATCCTTTACAAATTCAAAGTACATTACTCTCTGAGAGGGCGAACTTGCGCTGCTCTGCCATTATCATTATATTATCTTTATATTACATACGACAATATTACGGTTTATCGCAATAATTTCAGGGACAATTTATCGTCCAGCAGTAGCTGTTTTTGTGAGCGGTCTAGCTGTGAACATTAAAACGTTCCACCTATCGGCTCATTCGCTCTACGTATGAATTTCTTCTATCAATCATCATTTAGCATAACAAATATATATATATATATATATATTGTGATAACAATTTAGATTTATCATTTGTCTTGAAAAATTTCAACTCATTTCGTAAGAAAACTGACTGAAGTTTTATTTACTATTTTCTCCACTGTTTGACGAGAACATCAACAAGTAAATCTAAAAATAGAATTCAATGGGCAAAATATGTGCAGCTCAGTGATATAAATTACACTTCTTTAAGTAAGTCATTAAGAAGCTTTCTTCGAAGAACAACATTTGCGTTTGTGGCGCTGTGAATGCTGTCACAGCCATGAGGTTACCTAAAAGAGATTTTTTTTTTTTTTAAATCATCATTTTCACAATAAAATTCAAAGTCCATAACACCCAGACTCTAGCTGTGTGCGATTCAGTAAAACCTGATTTGTGATAAGACTAGAGAGAGTCGAGGTATCTTTTCTTTTTCCCCGTCAGCCTTACTTTGTGCGCTCTCGGATGGCCCCGTATGTTCACCACGTCTGAAAAGTCGCCGCAAAGCCACTGCTGTTTAGGTTGTCATGTTTTAATTTCACGTGAAGCAGAGGTTGAGGGAATAATACGTTGCTTTTAAGGCGGAGGAAATCTCCTCTGGAAACCCAGCACTTAAGCTTGGGACTGACTCAGTCGCTGCTGCGGTCAAAAGCTGTAACTGACTCAGACTTTGTCTTCTTCTCACATTGCACCTAAAACCCACGGAGAGTTCCCCACAAGCTCAGGTGGATGTGCAACAGCAGGAACTGCTTTATTTTTACATTTCCTTTTTTAGTAGAGTTTTGATCAGAGGTTGGGCATCCAGTCACCAAGGACATGAATATGATCAAGGTTGGGTCTTTACTGATAGATTTGGACCGTTCCAGCTGCAGGATGGAATAAACATACAACAGACATCTTAAGTTAATTTATAAAATAAGTAGATGGTGCAGAAGTTTGAATTTATTATGCATACAAGTGCCTATATATGTACTTGCACTTGCAATTTGACCACTCTTCTTGGTTAGATAAACTGGACTCAGATTTCAGGCTTAGTCCGTAACTTTTCAACAGATTTGGGTTCGTTTTTTTACGGAGGACTTTCCGTAAAAAAAAACGATTCAACTCATCCCCTGATTCAACATTTTCTAAACCAGTTTTGATTTTTTTGGTTTGGATTCAAATTGAATCGTCTGACCCAGCCTGTGGCCCGGTTAGTGTTCAACGGCCGAAAAGGTGGGATTTTTGATCCGGTAAAACAGTTTTGAGTGCCGCTAATGCACGACAGCCGTCGACCGCTTACGGGGGCAGCACATTTACGCTCACCTGTGTCGAATGCTGTCGTTTGCAACCAACCAGGACCGCGTTTCAAGGAGAAACTACTGAAACGCCTGTTTGGAAGCTAGCTTAACATCAACACAAACCTGTATGGTCAATAGAAGACGAGGCATGAGGTATTTGGCCACAGTGGCAGAACAGAAGTGCAAGGAGACTTAGGAACGCTGTACCACGTGTGCACAGTGGTGGTGGCATCATTCTATAGCAGCTCCGATCTCCAAATGTTTTAATTTTACCTTAATGCAACAGCAAGACTGTTGAAATGAAACGTGGACATCCTGGATGCTTCCACAGCTCTGTTCAAATCAAAGCTGGTTTTGGTCAGAATAATTGGTAAGCAACTGGAATGGTGTCTTCAAAGCCCTGACCCCACACCTATTTGCTTTTAAGCATTGGGTTTTTAAACCAGCTTCCTAAATGGAAACCAACTTATTTCAATAAAAGTTTGACAAGTCCACTAAAGGAGTGGTCAAATATCCAGGAATATTTATGCTGTGGAGAAATACAACTTGCTACGGGATTTTTTTTTTTTTTTTTTTTTGTCACAGTAAAGTCAAACTTGATTCCTAAAACCACATAAGATGTTTTCTCCACAGTAGAGGCTCTTCATTCAAAAATAAACATAATCCTCTGCAAAAAGGAAAAAAGGAAAAAGTGTAGAAATTCAGAATTGCGACTGAGATTCAGTGAACTTTATGTGACGCAAAGATGGGTGGAGGGTTGGTGCTCCAAATGTCTCTTCATAAAAGCCAAACAATGAAGCCTTACGGTTCTAAAGTTCAGTTTTCATCTAAAGTGGCCGATGTGGTTGTTTTAGTGGTTACAGTTTGCAGAGCCGCGAGTCCATCGGTCTGTCTGTTGTCACTTAAAGGACGGAAACACATTTTTTACTCATCAGTTGACGACTTACTGCACACGCTGCAGAAAACGCACGCGTTAGCTTAAGCTGGGAGTAGCTGAGGACGAACTGATCACGGTAAATGTCAAATGTCGCCTTTGTTTTCCTTCGGTGCGGAACGTCGAGGATTTGGTTCCCTGTCGCTCCACAAGCAGCTCAGGTTTGTTTGCGCTGCATCACGACGGTCCACCATGTTGGATGGAAATTAAGCCCCTCATGCTGCCCCACCTACATATCTGCTTAGCTGTTCAAAAAATATATATATATAAAAATCATGCTGTTCTCCATCAGGCTCTCCACAGGGAGCAGAAAAAGAGAAATGCACAATATGTGTTGGTGCTGTTGAATTGCACGCAATTTTAAACTCTGAGGACTGCTGCTATTGCAAACATCTCCCACGCAATTTCCTGTCTCACCTGCTCATAGCAACACAAAATGAGTTAAGATTTCAGTCTGAAAGTCTCTTAAACAAGCAGCTGATAACTACTTTAAGGTTTCAAAACATCTATCTTGTGTCTGATTCTCAACTTCTCCAGCAACTGGTGTAGTTAATGTTCCTGGATGATTATACTTGTCAGCAAACTTTCAAAGACAAAAGAAAACAGACTGAAATCACACTTTAGGCTTATGTGAAGAGAGTTTCACTGGAAATCTCTGCTTTCATTCCTTTCTCTGTGAGTGGTCAGGGTGGTCCTGGCCAGGATTCCCAGTTAGTTAGAGAGATGTTGATCGGAGCCGATGAGTAACGGGACAGCGCGGCTCTCAGATGACTCGAGGCGCCGCTTTACCGCTGACGCGGCTTGAGATCTGCAAAAGGCTGGAGAGAACAGTGGCAAGGCGACGAGCTGGCCTCTGATAAATCAGCAGGCAGGAGGGGCAGACGCTCAGAGCGTTCCGCGAACACGAACGTTTTACCAGCTTTTAAGGTGAACCAACACTTTTTCTTTTTTTTTCTTTTTTTTTAACACCTTCTTCTGAAAAACAAAACTGAAAAAAGGCTTGTGGGTTTCAGACAAGGCTTTACTATTTAAGGAGATGTGTTTGGCAGGAGGCAGAGATGCTACCAGCAGATTTTTAAACATTTTCTCTCCGGCTGCCCACACACTCTTCTCACCTGAACTCTAAACAACTTCTCTGACTTATCTGCTTCATTTTCTGTCATTTTCATCTCTCTTGCATGCCTCCTCTGCACCTTTTCAAGTTGGAGCAGCCATTTAAAGGTTTCTTATCTGGTGGCAACAACACCTAGCTCTTCCGATAGTATTTTAAATGTAGCCTCTGGCTTCAAATCTCAATAAAGGTTGATTTTTAAATATATACATATATATTAATGTGAAGAATTAAGCAAGTCAGGACTGACTGACTGACATTTAGACCATAATCACGTTCCCATACAAGTGTACAGGTCATAAACACTGTGTTGCTTTTAACGTGACAGACCAAAACAAAGGTTTGGTGAAGTGGGAAAAACAAGATTCATAGATTCATGTTTTTTTTTTATTGTTTTTTTTATTTTGACTCGAGTGTTTTACTAAAATTGTAAAGTGTTGTGCAAAATTTAAATAAGTGTCCTTCAGTCTGACACCCTGAAATAAAATGCAAGACTAGAAAGCAACTGTCTCCAGAATTAACATATTTAGTATAGAGAGTTTTCCATCTATTTCAAGTGACAGGAAAACATGAATCAAAGAAGCAGCCAAGAACTCCGGAGGAACTCCAACGAGAGAATTCATCCGCAAAACAACTACTTGTCACTCACTCCACATGTCTGTCCTTGATGGAGGAGTGGCAAGAAAAAGAAACATTGTTGAAAGAAACCCATCTCCGTGGTAAAACATAGTAGCGGCGGCATCATGTTCTGGAGAGGCGTTCTTCAACAGAGCCGGGGAGGCTGGTAACACTTTACACTAAGATTAATAAAGTTAAATTCAGGTTAAATTCCATGCCGAGAACATCTGTGACAAACTTTTTTCCACAGTCTCGACACAGATCCTCAATCTGGTCTGACAGCACTTGAGTTATTTTTGGGAAGAATATTGGACAAACAAAACTCTGAAATCCAGATGTGTAAATCTGGCTGAGGCATATCCCAAAAGATTTGCTAATTTATCGTGGCAAAAAGGTGATTCCGGAACGGACTGAGCCACAGTTTTCTTCCAGAAAAGCAAAAAAAATGTTAATTAAACGCCCCTATAATTTTGCACTACTTTGAGTCGATCTGTCAATTAATAGCTGAGATATGTTTGTGAGTTAAACATGACGACATGTGGAAGGTGTAAAGGTTGCTGTGGATGACAACAATTGCCCTGAGTAACTGTGTTTTGCTATGTTGTGTGTACAAGTAAATGTCGAAAGACTAAATCGTCTGCAACTGCGAAACAAAGCAGCTTATGAACCAAATTCAACTCACACACAATTATTCTCTATTGTAAAGCCACATTTCTGCATATTTTTAAACTCTGGCAGACACAAGAAAAAAAAAAAAAAAAAGAAATCCCTGTGTGCTGTTCACACTATTTACACACTATTTACAGCTGCGTGCAGCATTCAAATGAGTTTTTTTTATAAACTGACGTTCAAAGGTCACACTCCTCTTCTGTAAATGCCAAGCTCACAACATGTGGAACATCAGGAAATGCAACTAAACTGCAAAAAGGAAAGTGACATTTCTGTCACAAGAGTCGGGCCAGGTGGTTATTATTTCACTCAGCTCAATGCATGACTGGCGAAGAGGTCTGCTTTAAAAAAAAATATGAACTGCAAAATAATCCATCTTCATTAATGGATCTTGGATGGACAAAAAGCCTAAAGGCGGCTGTTTGTGTAAGCGGTACATTTATGGGTCAAAATGTTCCTTTAGTGGTTCTAAAAATCATCTAACCTGAAAAAGAAAGTTAAAAACATCTAGTTCAATCTCAGACTTTTGAAATCGGGGTCACTCTCAAAGCCTGCGTGCATTTTCGAAGGTCTCTGCAGCTGGAAGCGGCAACCTGGCGAATAAAACGCAGCTGTTGTCCATTGAGTTTAATGTGTGCTACTTGATTATTGGTTGTAAATTGTTTACTTCAGTTGAATAAAACAAAGATTTTCTCACACACAAAAGAAATAGTTTCTCACCAATCAACCCCGATCTGCTGTTCAAAAAAGGTCGACTCATTTGCGCGCAGATTTGTTCTCCGGCGGTTAAACGGTGATTCAGATTAAATTATAAATGGAAGCTCTGCAATTTTTTTTTATTTTTTTTTTAGATAAATGAAAATGACAAGGACATGACATGAACCCAGCACCAACCTACTGACTTTAGATCAAAATAAATCATCTTCCTACAGCTGCATATTCAAAAACTTTCACCAAAGTAGACATGGGCACAAAGGCAACGTCCACCTTGTGTCCACTTAGTGATCGTTTAGGTAACGATCCCCAAGTGTGGTCCAACAGTTTTCATTGAGATCAGATTTTTTTGTTTCTTTTGTTGTTGTGTTTTTTTAGTGTGGCTGTTTTTCGGAATCCATCAGAATCCAGAGTGAATAGTCTAGAATAGCCTGAGCCGCACACACACACACACATGCAGCACTTTTCAGAAAAACTGTGCCTAGCTACACAAACAGTATCTGCTGTAATATTTAATCATGTTGTTGTGGAAAGACTTTTGATTTTTTTTTTTTTTTTTTTTTTAGTAACAGGAAGCCAGTAGCCTATAGAGTGCGAATAAAGAGACACAGCTGAAACAATGAATGCATGCTTTTAGGCAACGGAGGCACAAACGCAACATCTGTCATGCTTGTTTCGTCCGTTGTTTACAACTTTCCCGCCTCCGCCGGCGCAAAAAAAAAAGGTAAAACCATCACATGCAGTTATGTAAAAATCAGAAGTGCGGCGACGTGACCCAATGAGACTGAGGCTTCTTTAAAAAGAAACATCTGTTTATGTGTTTGTGTGAAGATGACAAGGACATGGCATGAAAAACAAATCTGAAGTGATGCGACTCATGCAAAAAAGAAAAAGTATCAGATAAGAGTCACATATGGGGAAAATAAATTGGATTAGCAGGATTTTTCTTCCTGCAGTGAGAACACAGGTTGATTCTGATTTAGCTGAAACAGAGCAAGAAGTTATCAGAGAATATAATGTAGCAAAGCTGCTCTGTTTGTCACAGAACCTGAAGAACGAGGAACCGCTGGCCGCCTTCAGCAAACTTCAGTGAGGTGAGGGTCTCCTCATCATACAGGGAACACACACACACACACACACCCACACACACAGGCACACCCCGAGAGAGAGAGACTGGTGTTCGAATCACAAGCTCTGCTACTTGCTAATAAAAAGTAATTAAAGCTGACCACTGTAAACTGCCATCGCCAACACGGTGGGACGCCGGTTGTGTACAAAGTAACAATAAATCACAGAAGGGCTCAGTGTTCAGAGCGAAAATAAATGAATGATTCACCAGTTTGACATTAA
This sequence comes from Xiphophorus hellerii, assembly GCF_003331165.1. Taxonomy (NCBI): domain Eukaryota; kingdom Metazoa; phylum Chordata; class Actinopteri; order Cyprinodontiformes; family Poeciliidae; genus Xiphophorus; species Xiphophorus hellerii. The sequence goes on along the minus strand of NC_045693.1, from coordinate 23,015,748 downwards.
CTAACCGCAAATCAGCTGAGAAACGCCGAATTATACAACTGAATTGGTGAGAGGAGACATCATCCTGTGACCCTGAAGTCGGGGGCTCGATCACAGCTCTCTCCAGTCGCATGACGATGTGCCCATGGGCAAGGCAAATGGGCGTGGCTCTGGTGTAAAGAACTTCTAGTAGTTTGTTTGACTTATATTCTGAGATATAGTAGAGAGCTACATTTTATCTTGTAAAAAGACTAAATGAAATATGTTGCAGTTCCTTTCAATAATTTTACTTTACAATAACCGTCTTGTTATTGTGAGGACGTCTACATTTTTTAATTTCTCGAGAAAGCAGAAAATCTACATTTTAAATATCCTCATTTCTGCTTAAAAGGAAAATATAGTTGACTGAGTGCCACATTCAAGATTCCTCCAACTCTTGTTTACCTAAATAAATGCAAACATGTCGTTTCTTCTTTGAATCACACTAATAATAGAAAAATAAAGGTAAAAACAAAAAGATTACACTCATCTTAAAATAGCAACCAGGAACAACTCGTGTCTATTTGGCTAATCGGAGACAGACTGAGTCATTTGATTAAACCTGTCCTTAACTCGTGACCTAGAACCTGCGAGAGTTATGTTTTCTTAAATATGAAATTGCTTCGATGCATTCAGAACAATCTGCAAACACACCTCAGTGTTATCCTGGTGAATAAACCCAAAAGCTCAAAGGTTTCGCTGAAGTTTATAGAAAATAGTTAGAACTTTAAATTTAAATAGATAAACCAGCTCCCTTCCTTACACTCATTGTAAAAAGTCGTTTGCAAAAAGGGCCACTAATAAGATAGTGCCATCGAATCTAGATTTTTTTTTTTTTTAACAAACTTCAATCCCACAAACTCTATTCAAGTCGGTAGACAATTTGAAGAATTCCCTTTAAATCATACGCTTCTGCAGCAGTTCTTAAAGACGAACTAACACATCTAATATTTACTTATTATAACAATTAAAAGCTTAAATGTGAATCAATAGGGACGAGGGGCAAAACATGACAACAGATTTATCACATCAGTCAAGGTGACCCATTTAGTTCCTCCGAGCCAAAGGCCTCCATCCAGTCGGTAAACATGATTATGAGACGTCCAAATGAAAGAGCGTGCTGATGGATACACAGCTGAATGTGTGTGTTAGAAAAAAGGAGCGAGAGAAAGAGAGAGGTGAATAGGTGTGGGAGTGTTTACCTGCGTGAGACTGGATGAGGGTGGCAGCAGCTCTGGGTGGGGAGCCGTGTGTGCTCTAACCGGGGCGGGATGAGTCAGAGCGGTAACAATATCTCATTTCCCTAAAGCTGGTCCTGCTTCGCAGCAGGAACCCTCCCCTGGTTGCCTAATGATGTCCAAGACGACACAAACATCAGGTTGAAATTTTTAACCACTCAGTAACAAGTTATTAAAAAAAAAAAAAGAAGAAAAAAAAGGTTGCGTTCATGCTTTATGTGAAATAAACCTGAACATTACCGAGGTAACGCGTCCTCTGGGAAATGCCCTGGTTCTTTTTTTTTTTTTTTTTTTCCAGACAGACGTAAACAATGAGACAGAGACGTGTGTGTTTGGAATAAAGCTATTGATCCAACAACACCTCACATGGAGGCTTTACATAACCCTCATGAAAAAATAAAAATAAAAAAATCACGCACTGCTGGCAGGGAGCATTGTTTCACTGCATCATTTAAAAAATCTGAACGTCCAGCAAACGAGAGGAGAAACATTCTGTGCGAAGGTTGAAATTGAATATTGCTAATTACACTTACTTTACCTATCCCAGTGGTCAGCAACCTTTAAAATCATTTGAGCCATTTTTTCCCCAGTGCTCCTGTCAAATAAAATATATAAAGAGCCATATTGATTAATTATAAGCATTGAGTTTTTTTGTTATCATATGTGATTCAGCACATCTTTTACTGCCTGATTCATTTCATTGTTTATATAATTTTTGCAATTTATCCATCAAGTAGAGTTGTGCCGTCAGCATTTTCCCTTATTCCCGGATATGAGGACCATGGGAATAAATCTTATCTCTGTACCTCGAAAAAAAAAAAAAAAAAAGAGAGAAAATTGAACCTTTGAAATGCTCTGAAAAAACAAGTATTAGTCAAAGCTTTCTAAACTGTCAGCACGCTCTGCGCAGCACTCAAGTGCTTGGCACTGTCTTCTCCGTGCAACTCTCCACGCTTGCACAGTCCCTGGTAATAAGCCCCACTAATGGATTTCAGATGTCACAGCAGGAGTGGACGCGCTGATGCGTTCATGCAACAATTATATCCAGACACACAAACGGAGAATATACGACTGTGTTCACATTTCAGGAAAAACACTAAGCCCCATGGAAACTTTTACAACATGTTTGACAGAAGAAAAGAAAAAAAGAAAAGAAAAGAAAGAGGGTAAAATAAATATGCACTGTACGCAGGAAAAGCTCGACTATTTTCCAGTAAAGTGCCGTTTCATTCCCGGGCCTCTTTGTTCAAACAAGATTTCGTGTATTGATGCGCTCAGTGTTGCGGGGCTTTTTTTTTTTTTTTTATGCAAACAATTTTACGCATATTACGCGTAGGGCGTGTTTTTGTTTTTTGTTTTGTTTGTTTTTTATGCATATGCACACAGAGTGTTTGTTTCTGTGTTTGTGATTGTCTCTAAAAATACAGCAGTTATCCAGTGTTGTTAGTTTCCTTCTTCCCTACATAGAAGCTTCCTAAAAGGCCAAAAATAAATAAATAATGACAGAGGATGATATAGTGCCAAATTCCCAAATTAGTCATCATTCATATTTTTTTTTTATCATTGAGAACTGACAAACTTTTAGTATTTTTGATCATTTCAAGTGTACTAATATTGTTGTGCACTTGAAATGAGACAAAACCAACTTACAAGTAAGTTCTGAGCAAGACACAGAAGCTTGTTTTAAGTCAATAATTGCTTAATTTTTTTTTTTTTTTTTTTTTAAAGTACTAGTTCCACTGGCAAATTATTACAATTATAAAAACACATTTTTCCCATGTCAGATGAAATAATCTGCCAGTGGAACTAATGCTTTTTAATTAATATTAGGAAATGACTGACTAGCTCCAATTTTTTTTTTGCTGAAAAGTTACTTGTAAGTCAGTTTTGTCTCATTTCAAGTCGACTAAGACATTTGAAGAAACTCGACCAAAAATACCGTGTAAGATTTGGTGTTTTTGCAGTGTGTAATCACCCTGCATCACTCTGATGCATTCACAGTTGTAGAGGGAAAGACTAAACGCAACAAGCAAATATTGAGGAATACTAAAACAAAACAAAAAAACACTGAATGTCAAAGAAAAAAACAAAACAATGAATAAATCAATCTCTGGATCAGATTCTGACAATCTGCAGCTTTCCGAGAGTGTGACAGTGAAAACAGAGACACGATAAGAGTTCCACTTTGACAAAAAAACGCACAATTAACACAGAGCAACTCATAACCACAACAACAACGCGGCTCTGCTTTGATGCCCACGGCTTGCCTCGCGAGGGGAGCCGTCATTTTCCCCTGATAAGAGAAATTGTGTTTGTATGAAAGTATCAGACTTATTGTGCAGTTTCATTTGATGCAGCCACCAATTTCAGCAGGGGGAAGGCCGGAGTAATTTCTCTTGGAGGAAGGAGTTAACGTGAGGAACAGCTGAATGCAGGTAGAGTTGAGTTTATCCAGAAGAATTACTGTGCAAATCAATAAAGTGCTGCATAATTACATCACAGAGGCTGAAAACTAATTAATTCAGACTTTGTTGTTTTTTTTTTTTTGTTTGTTTGTTTTTTTAGGATTAAACTGCACAGACAGCGTCTGACTTGTTCCTTTGTGAGGTCATGGCGCGTCGGCGCAGGCCTACTTTATGTCAATAATAAAACCGGCCGAGCTCATCAGCAGCGTACAGTTACAGTGATATGCAAAGGCATGAAACAGAAACGGCAAAATACAAAACACGCGGAGAGCGGCCTTTACGGTGCAGCAACGTCTTTTTCTAATGCCAACAATTACAAACTTTTTACATTTCCTTTTTTTGACAGAGTAGACAGGAGAATTTCAAAACGAGATCCCCTTTTTAAAGAAAAAACGAATCAGACAAATTATTCAATAAATTAGATTTCTTTTTTCCCCAGTTTGTATTGAGCCATTTGCAGCTTGAACAAAATGCCACATGTAGTGGAAAAAAAACAAAAACTCAACTGCATCTTAATGGCTGGAAGCTTGGAAATAAATATATTTGATCATAATTCAGCATATACTGAGAACTCAGAATGATTCATTTAAACTGTCAAAATCAAAATATCATTTAACTGCGTGAGGTTTGCAAAACAACAGGAGTTTGGAAAAGGCAAATAGAATGAGATAGTAAAAGATGCAAGTGAAACACAAACACACAGAGGCTGAAAATGAACATAAAAGATGTAATAACTATGTTTGTTCAGCTACAATGCTAAGGATATGATTTAGCACAAATTTAAGAAATTCAAATTACATGCACTTCTGTTTAAATATTGTTTATGCTCCCATTATAAACAGGGCTGCATTTGTCTGAAGGAAATTTAAAACTGCTCATCAAATTTGTTTCCCCCTCATACAGGTTTGAAAGCTCATATTAAATAGTTGGAATGGAATATTTTTTTTATATTATTAAATTAAAAGATTATGAAATAGTTATTTATATTCTTGACATCTATTTTAACATCTTCACCCTGCCTTTATTGTAAAAAAATAAAATAAAATAAAATAAACTGCAATAAAAAGAAAGAGCCTCAGAACAAAGGATGGCCGAGCAGAATTAAGCATTCTGAAAGTGATTTTAGTTTTTTCATGTTTTGTTTAGTTTTTCTTTCCCCACTACAACATCTGGTTCTCAGATGAAGCAGAGTGGGAGCTCCTCAGACTCAAATAAAAGCAACAACATAAAAAATTTAAATAAAAAAACACACACACACACCCCCACACACACACACACACACACACAAAAACAAAAAAGAAAACAGTGCGACACCTACACACTTCTTAGCTGCTCCAATTCAACCTTTAGCATTTCTAATATCCAGTTTGTGCTGAGTTAAAGCGAGACAAAGCAGCGGGGTGAATATCGACGTCCTGGAGACCGCAAGTGACTCAGAAGCATAAAAACACACACACACACACACGCACACACACAAGAAGCAAAAGAAGAAGAAAAAAGATGTGAAACTTTATATATTCTAAGTTCAAAGAAAATGAAATTCGAAGACTGCAGTAGATTGCACAGATGAACGCTTGTTTAGGCTTGTTTACGTCTGTTTTTGGATTTTCCTGCCCCAATTCTTACTGTCAGAGGCAGTAATGACTCAGGTAAACCAGATCGATTTCTTCCAGGCTTTTGCTTCCATCCGTAATATTAACATTGGTATTGTTATTAAAGTCATATTACACAAATAAACAAAATGAGGAAATGTCTTCAATTTAGTCAAATCATTCACTTTTGCAACAGGATATAGTAAATGTAGGTTTACTGAATTTGTAGGGAATTCCTGCTTGTGTGAAATTGAATTCCCCTGCGTGCAGGTGGGTGGGTGTGTGTGTGTGTGTGTGTGAGAGAGAGAGAGAGGGAGTAAGTGTGTGACAATGAGAGAAGGAAAAACAACCCCAAAATGTCAAATGTCTGCCTTCTCATCACACAGGAAGCTTATCAAGCTGTGACATTTTGATTATCTGCTCTTGTTGTTTGTGTTGTTTACTCGGTGCCCACGCAGGATGCAGCCAACGGCATCATGGATGTTCGCGGCTCCTTCTGTCCCACATTTATCATTTGATCTGTTATTAAAATCACCACATGGTTTTGTCATTAAAAAAAATATACAAAAATAAAACAAGCGAGCAAAATAAACGAAATGCGGCTGCGGGTAAAATTAGAGCTCATTTGGATCCATATGAAAGTGAGTCAAATTTCAAAAGGCGTTTTTGGTTATTGTTTTTTTTTTTTATTATTTTTTAGGTAGCCTGAAGGCGATGGTTTTTTTGTTTTTGTTTGTTTTTTACAATCCTCATTTGAAGACGTCTGAGAATGAAACAAAATAATAATAAAAAAAAAGCAGCGTGACTTTAGGATAAAAAGAGCGCACTTTTGTTGCGCTGATATCTTAGAAAATTATAAGCGCAAAGGAATCGAGCCGATAACGACGCGATAAGCAATGAGACATTTAATAAGATTTCACTTTACAGCAGAGACATGCAGACAGGTGGCTTCTGCCTCTGATGCGTTCACGGACAGCCTCTCCTTCCCGACGGGACTGGAGTTTGAAAGGCCGTCGGATCTCCGTCCGATTTCCTGCGTGGATAACAGAAATGCTGCACACATTTCTCCACTTAATGCGCAAGAATTTTAAAAGAAGGGCTTCGTTTTGTGTAGTTTTTTGGGGGTTTTTTTTTTTCACTTATCCGAGTCGTTTTTCTGCATTTTGGTGACGCAGAAAGACTTTCACAAAGCAATTTGGGGGAAGGAGGTGAAATTAGGTTCGAGGAGAAATCCCATTTCAGAAAACGGATTTTTTTTTTTTTTTTTTTTTTGCTTGTTTGAAAATATCCAAATCTACAGAATTACAATCCTCCTAGTGAAATACATCTCCATGTGTGACTATTAATAATAAAAACATAATTTTAAAATGGATTCTCACTCAAGCCAAGAGAGTTAAATTAAAAAAAAAAGAACATACAAAAACTATTAGTATGGCCATTTCTTTCTGCGCGTACATGTATAATTCTTCTTATACACTTTTCTATTTTTAGAGCAAATATTTGTTAACATAATGGTTATTTTTGAGGTTTATACAGTCGCTTTAATCCACCTCGCATTCGTTTCGAAATCCCTGCTCCGATTAGGGGAAAAATATTCCCGATTTTAAATTCATAAAACAAACTATTATTTACAGAACACACGGCGTGGGTTGTTAGTAACTATATTAAATATTTCAATTTATAAAAGCCAAAAAACAACATCTCGGGGTATGAGATACTTTTTTTCTTCTTCTCCATGTTGACTTTGATTAAATGTTGTAAAGAGCAGCAAGTACACATTATAAAATTAGTCCAAAAAAATTAACACTTAGAAATATAGAAAATGCGACCGAGTATTTTAATAAATACCAGCACGAGATGGGGAGCATGCATCAGCTGCGTGAATTTACACAACTACATGGAAGTTTTTAGTAAGCTTACATCGATTTGGACCGAATGTGCCCCATTTTCCCGACAGTAACAGTCATTTGAAATCAACCTAATCCAATTGCCAAACTGATTTTAGTTATTCAGATCAATACATAAATAGACAAGTGGTTAAATTGTACAATTAATGTGCCGTTTGGATCGGAACTAGAAAAGAAAAGCGTTCAAGAAAGAGACCGTGGTGGGGGGGGGAGAATATTTTGGTATTAGGTGGGAAGGAGTCGCCCTCTAGTGGTCGAGAAATATTTACACCATATTATTTTTGGCTCATCTACCTGATTTATTCTGTTAGTCAGCTCCTCTGGGTTTCTCAGTCTTTCTGACGCATTTTGATGTTTTCAAAGAGTTACCATGACAAAGACTGTAAGTCACCCAAATGTGTTATCAATTTACTTCCACGGCCCCTACAGAGTGAGCTTCTGCCCCCCACATCACGGGTCAGCTCTCCTGATGACACATGGTAACTGCCATGAAGTGGAAACAGTCAGACTGTGCCAGTGGTTCCTGGAAAGCCCGAAGACTTCTGCGCGATCAAAGTAACAAAAACACAGGAAGGCTTTCTTTTCTGTTAAAGCAACAATAGCATCATGACACGAACCCATTGCTCCCATCAACAGATGGTAAAGAAGCCCACAGTCAACAAATTGGACTATTTTCTACGCAATGTTCTGCTGGAGGAGAAAATGCAAAATGCCTTCATTAAGATTAGATTTTTTTTTTTTAAGAGAAGACCTGCGATGGTACAGATTTCTCCAGCTAAATCCAGAAGAAATATGACATCACTGGCACTGCGAAAACATTTTGGGCCGGATGCGGCCCGTGGGTTATCCGGGGTTGATGCACCAACTCTAAATCCTGAACAGAGTTTTATTTAAATTCATCTGATCTTGAAATCTAAACCCTTAAAAAAAACAAAAATCTTGATATTTATTATGATTTTTTTAAAACAACCTAATGACCTGTAAAGTTATGTTTTCAATGATCTATTTACCAAAACTGATGTTACAACATCCAACATTTACACCTAACAAAAATTAGTGCTTTTGCTTTTTTATTTAAAAACATTTAAATTGTGACACCAGAGGACAAAGAAAGAAAAGGATGTCTTTAAATAAATACATTAACAAATTAATTTTGAAACTCATCCAAGTTGCACATTTTTATGAAAATTTGAAAGCATAAGTAGATCTACAGATGTTAGTGAACGCACTCTTCAGATTTGTGAATGCAAACCTAACCTGTCAACATTTGTTATGAAATTATTATTTTTTTTGTATGTGTCTGAATGGCTTTATCATGTGGGAATAAATACAAAAAAATAACAGTTTCTCCCAGCATAATTATTGCATCCATCCGGTTTCCTGCTGTATCTACACCTTTAAGCGACCGAGTCCTAATCTTTATAACTTGCAATTAATGCATCATTTTTTACGGCATAAACACAAGCCGGATTCAGCAGTTCCCATGGCAATAACTCCCAGAATGAAAGTCCAGAGTTTCCAGAAACCCTCCCCTCTCCACGGCTTTGTTCTGCAGGTCGGGGACATCTGAGGAAGGAGCCGGCAGCATGTCATCGAGGACGCAAAGCAGGTGGCGAGACGTAGAGCCGAAACCGTGTGGTTAGAACGGGGAGAGCAGAGGAGGATTTCAGAAGCTCTAAAGTTTTTATTTCTTGTGCTTCGTACCAAGAAACGTGTAAGATATTTACAAAAGAGATTTACAGGAAACAGAGAAACAAAACTGAGACTTTTTTTTTTGTTTTTTGTTTTGTTTTTTGCAGAGCTGTAAGGTTTTTGGTCCATGACCTTCAAGAAAACGATTTGCCCCACCATCTTTCCAACAAAATCCTTTCTAATGGCTTTGTCAGTATGTTATGCATTACTCACTGTGGCCTGTCTCTTATTTAGAAGAAATGACTACTCAAAGTAAGTTCACGCAGAACTGTTTGTCTTGGCAATAAGTGACCTAAAAAGCACAAAACAAAAAAACTGCACCCAAGTATTTTGGAGTGCTTTGGAGGCAATTTTATCTGACGTTGATTGCATCTGTGAGGATATAATAAGTACAGTGCCGCATATATTTACTAATATCCTCAGTAGGTATGTGTAAAATAAGTTAAAATTGATTTCTCTTCTACCATATTAGCAGAAGACTTCAAAATATAGTAAAAATTCACCCTATAATTTAGGTACATTAAAATAAATTCTATAAAATTGCTGTTGCCGTGATCGCCTAACAATCCCTTTAAAATAAATATAAAGCCAAAATTGGTTATTTTAACAGGAGGATTATCCCAATTATATGGCCAAATCAACAATATTTGATAATCTTAGTCCCAGATCTAAATCCTATATAAAATCTAAAATATAAAAAAATATACAAATCCAGCACACTCCATCCTTGTAAAACGGTACGGAAGACAAAATGCTGTCCTAATTGTAAAAATATTTTGTAGCACAAAGCACTGATAGAAAGAGTATTTATGCAAATTCAACTAAAGACACACACATTTTGAAGCTTTTTAAACATCATCGGGGGTTCCTTCAAATTCACCTGTGGCTTGATGTCAATCAAAGCTAAACAGCTGCTTAGCAATGCCCTCAAACCAGAAAGTACTTTAATTTATTATAAACGCTATAATAAACGTCGATAAACCACTAATCTAAGAATCTGAACTAAAGACATTCAGAATACATTATGTTAAAATGTAGACAGATTAATTCTCTATAAAGAAAATGAATGAAGATGGAGTACAGCTGTTGGACGTTGCATGCTGGGTAAATCAAGAAAATGAAGCGCTGAGGCCACTAGAGGCTGACAGCCCTCCCTATCACTGTTTCTGCTTTTTACACAAGAGCCACATTTCTTAGGCTAAATGTAGCAGCAAGGCGATCAAAAGGCTCGGCCCAGCAATTTTATCCTCGCCGTAAGCATATTTCACAAAGCAGCTTGAACCCTGCAACCTCTATATATCACAAACAGAGTCAGGAAATTAGCTCTGCAGCAGCAGGACATTAGTCATTTCATAAGAGAGTGAGCTAAAAGAGTTCGATAAACAAGAACGCCTCAGTCAGAAAATGAGACAGCGACCCGAAGAATATGAGCTTCTGAAAACACGTTCGTCATTTGGGCCTCCTGTTATAAGCCGAAGCAACACAGGCAGAGTGATGTCTCAAGGCGCTCTTTGTCATTTACTGTATCTGGCAGCGTAACCGGTGATGAGTAAAGGTGCAACAGAGCACACACGCCCACGGACGCCCACACGCCCCTGACCTACTACTGTTTTCACCTTGACAAGACAACTTCTGACATTTGTCGATCGCAAACCCTGACTCATGGGAACGCACGCGCTACAATCACAATTATGCTACAATCCAGAAGTGGTCTGAATGACTTACAGTCATCTGAGGAAATGATTCCCACCATCAGGCTGGCCTCACACAGGCACATGTGTTGATGCTTAGCTGAGATCCAATATTATGAGAAAATAGATGTAATAGTATTGGTATATGTTTTATATATATATATATATATATATATATATATATATATATATATATATATATATATATATATATATATTCTGATGAATTAATTTCCCCAAAGTCCATGTAAGTGTGACAGCCCGACCCTGTGTCTACTTGACATTACCGACTCATGAATTTCTAAAATGAAAAGGCTTTTTAAGGACACCGTCATGGTTTCATGTTCTGACGAAGCAAAACCAGCTTGATTCAAACCAGTACTAAACTTACACATACTGACACTGGGAGATACACACATTTACGACATACACATATTGTTGTGACCGGAGCTGAAGAGGAGGACGGGTCACACTTAGATATGGTTTAATTCTCAGTGTCCGCTAGTCTGAAGCCCAGTTTGCCCAGTTTGACAAATTTATCACCAGGTACAAATAAGATAAAGCTCTGTCAGATGCAAAAAAGTGTTCAGACTCACTTTTGGGCATCTGCTTTGCATTTTTAATTAAATAGAAGTATAAACTTTAAGCAAATACTCCTTATTTACTGCTTTCTGACACTTCAGCAAATTCATTCTGACCAGTAGCTCAGTCTGCCACAGACGTTTTTGGGCAATTAGAGAAATTCAAAGTGTTGCAACTCTGACGTGTCATAGACACTACCCGTATACGCCACTGCAACAAAATGATTTGTGCAGCACAATTGTCGAAGCAAAGACCTAATTCTGCACTTTGCTACACTATGCAGACCTTCTGTCTGCGCTGATGAAAACTTGCTCGTCTTCAGTTAAATTACTGTCATTCATTTGCAAGACTGGCTGACTCAGCTTAGAAAAGGAACTCAAATGTTTCTTTGTCGTACTTGAAATCTAAAACATTTGAAAATGTTGCGTCTTATGCTAAAAGCAAATTAATTCCTCGGTTTCACTTCTAGTCTCGGAGTATGGGACGTTATTCAGCTACATAAAATCAACGCGAGTTTGAGTTGTGCAGCTTAAAGAACATGGATGTCCAGCTCCAGTCCTAAAAGGCCGATGTCCTGCCAGTTTTAGATGTGTGTGTTTGAACAGATGATTCAAATGGTCATCGACATGTCATCAAATTATACGGTTAGGGAGCTTTTATTTCATTCAGGTGTGTTGAGCCAGGAAAAGAGCTAAAACACACAGGATAGAGGCCCTTAAAGGGACTGAATTTGAAAATCAACATTGTAGATTCTTTCTGGTGCTTTTTCTGGTGAAGGTTTTTATTCATACAGCAAAATCGGCATTATGTGCAACTATTCTTGCAGAGGAAGCATAATTATTCCCTTAAACGTGGACACAGATGTCATCATTGACTGCTTCTGTTCAACTGAGCCTTTTAAAGCTTTTTGTCTCTTTTTTTGCAGTTCAATGTGGTCATGGTAACGCTATAAACAGAAAAAACATCAACAACAAGAAACAGCTTTGGGTTGCTGCTTGAACACAAATACAGCACAGAAGCTGTTGGACGAGGAGATGATTAAGGTTAACTGTTAGTTTACAGTTTACAGACGGCCAAATTGAACTACAACAACCTGATTATACTGAACATCTTTCACTGGATAAAATAGAAAACTACAAGATGATGTTGTCAAACAATACTTTACGTAACACTAGGGAATAAATTACCAAAGATACCATTAGGCCTTGACCTGAATAGCAGAACAAGTTAGTGTCATATGTTTAAAATTCACACTTGGATGCAAAATCAATATAGGTAAGAAGCATTGTGTGAATCTACTTAAAGGTGTCTTGCAATTATATTTTATGTAACGTTGTTATTAACTTTTGAAATTTCAATCAAAAATGTTATGAGAAGAACAAAACCCTGATTAATTACATACAGTGTTAAGTTCATGTATCAAGTTCAAGTTATATTTACTATACTCATATTTTGGTTCGTAGAGGTTTTATTATATATTAATAGGTTGTTGTCTTTATTTCTTCCAAATATGTTTTATGCAGGGTTAAACTAAGGACAAAACCCAACCGTTTCAGCGAAGGTTAGTCTTTTTATTTCACTCTTTGTTAAGGACTTGAACCATTAGTAGGTTCAAGTCCTACTAATGACTTATTTAGACAACAGTAGACAAAAACTAATCAATCGTCCAAACATCCGTTACGTACAAGTTACTTTTCTCATTGGATCTCAAAGAAAAAACAGAAATTAGTATAATTTTTTTTTTTTAAATTGGTGCCTGTCTTGGCACAATTTACTTCATGTCGAAATACTGATCCTCTCCATTAGATCAAACAATAAAGTGTTAAATTAAATCATGGCGGGATTGCTCCATGATTGCTGCAGGACTGTGTGAGGAAAATCACCCAAACTGGGCTATTCTGAATATTATTTATATATATACAGTACAGACCAAAAGTTTGGACGCACCTTTTAATTCAATGAGTTTCCTTTATTTTCATGACTATTGACATTGTAAATTCACACTGAAGGCATCAAAACTATGAATAACACATGTGGAAATATGCACTAAACAAAAAAGTGTAAAACAACTGAAAATACCCCTTATATTCTAGTTTCTTCAAAGTAGCAACCTTTTGCTGTGATTACTGCTTTGCACACACTCTGCATTTTCTTGATGAGCTTCAAGAGGTAGTCACCTGAAATGGTTTTCACTTCCTAGCTGTGCCCTGTCAGGTTAATAAGTGGGATTTCTTGCCTTATAAATAGTCATGAAAATAAAGAAAACCCATTGAATTAGAAGGTGTGTCCAAACTTTTGGTCTGTACTGTATATTATTAACATATTTTAGGGTGCAAGTCCCTGCCTCGATGCAAAAAACTGTAAAGTTTTACAGTCCAACCAAGAGATTTCCTAGGTGTTGTGTCAATAATTAGACACCTTAGGATATTTTATCAATAGCTAAAGGTATGCATATAGGCTGCAGACGTCATCACTACATAACATTTAACTTATCAATCAATATGCAACAACAAAAAAGTTGATATGACAACATTAACTTCCAATCCTGTTCGATTATGATTTTTGCAGTAAAACAATCACCTTTGGTGTCTCCACAATGAAGGGTGACAGATAAAACAAGTAACTTTTTTTTTCTTTTTTTTTTTACTTGTATTGCATGGGGGTGGGAGAGCATTTCTCTGCCCGGCAACAGAGAGAGCTGAGTCATCTCTGTCACAGCCCTCCCACGCCTCGCCACGCTGCACTACTCTCGGTATCTCTCGGTGTGGAGAAGCATAACCATGGACTTGATACCAAAACTAACATCATCACTTCATCCAGGCCCACAGATGACAAAAACATGCAGTTACCGTAAAGGTTGGCGGGAGGAGGGGGGCCCTTGGTGGAACAAGGCTGGCATGGGTGGGTGTGGGTGTGTTTTGTAGCTGTAATGCGTGTGTGTGTGTGTCTTAGCCTTTCAAAGATAATTTACAAAAACTGAAAATTATCAGTTTCTGTAAATGGATGACAGTCATCCATTACGAAGGGAGTGTCTGAAGGAGTAAAGAGAAAGCGATTAGAGTAGAGATGTTTTCTCTTTGTATTTTCTGACCAATCTGCAGGCAGAAATATGCTGACTTGAGACAAATGTGATATAAAATGTCTTCAAGGCAAGACTTGGTTGATGCGCTGTTGTCATATTACATTTGTAGAAAGGCATTCATAACTATAAAGAAAATATTCAATAATAACAAAAATCAAAATTACATACCCCCAATTTTAAATATTAGGGGTATTTAAAATACCCCTAATATGCTGCAGCTGCACCATAGATACTTGCAGCATCTATGGTGCACCCATTACCGCCATTTTTAACCCTCCCTTGCACTGTGCCAAATTTTGCTGCTCGTCTATTTCAAACTTTTCTGACATATTGACATCTGTGCAGTTTGTTTGCAGTAGCTTGCTCAGCAATTTGTCTTGTAAAGTGTTAACTGGCGGTTTTGGTTACTTCACTGTGATCTAGGTTTCGATATTTAAAGCCCAGGTCAATAAATGAATTCCTATATTTCTGTAACTATGTAATGCAGCTGTGTTACTTAAAATACTTGAATCCTGATTTGATTTGATTTTTTAGAAAAGGTTCCAAACACAGATAACATTTCCCAGAAACTGAAAGGTTACATAATTGTTTCTCTGCTAAAAGAAACCAAACTGTTTTCCTTTTTTCAGCTTGTGCTCTTTCCAGAAGAAAGATTATAGATCTCTCAGAGTATTAATGAAACCATTGTGGTTAAAGGCTCTCAAATTATCTTAAAAGGAGAAAATAAATCTCATTTACCTGCACAATGCTTCTACAGACTCTAAAAACTGAACTTATAATGTGCTTAAGACTAGACAAAACAGAATAAATGTCATAAAATTAATAATAAATTAATTATTAAATTAAATGCATGTTGTCCAAAAGCTTTCCACAATATAACACCAGAAAAGGCACTCAATTGCCAGCAATTTACTTTCAAAACTGACTAATTGCCAATAAATGCATATACAAAGGATTCTATTACAAAAGTAGTATTAGTGAACAAACGTTCTGTATCGATGCAGTTTTTAATTATCATCTTAGCGACCTGTCCGGGAGTACCCTGCCTGTCCACTCGATGACCACAGGAGACAGGCACCAACACCCTGTGACTCAGCAAGTAAAAGCAGGTAGAGACTCACGGGATTTAATAAAAATCCAATTATTACGCTGTACACAATAGTACTGACATGCAGTGTGCACTGAGGTGGCTGCATATGTCTAATCATAAACTTTGAATCAACAAGATGTAGCCTGAGTACGTCATTTAAGGTAGCTAGCCAAGTAGTTTCTGACATTAGCTAAGCAAGCTAATGTTGTAGGAGGCAGCAATTTGTGAGCACTGCAATTTTCTGATTAATGTTCTGGACTCAACATGAACATGATTTGGAAAAAAACCAAAAACGTTGATATCTTTACCGCAGTTCAGATTTAAAGTACTCTGACTGTTATTGTTTTAGTTGTATTCGGTCATTGTCCTCCTGCTACCTCTTGTACGTTAGAACAGAAAGATGAACAAACATTGATCTAATTTTTGAGGAAAGACTGAACCATTGGTAAAATACATCAACCAGGGAGCCCCAAATGGCTTGAAATTACTATAGGAACGTACTTTACCAACTTTTCTAACGTCATTATTGCCACTTGTTGGATTAGAGAGTTAAACTGTATACCAGAGTCAAATGTTGGAGTGAACATTTGAGATAGCATTAGCATTACCTTTAACTGATAGACTGCTTCAACTAGCTAGCAGGAACAAGAAGTGCTGTACAGCCTGCTCTAAGGTAGCTAACAACAACATTGTGCCAAGCTTAAGAAGGTATGTAGTTTCACAACAGTACTTTAGCTTACCAAGAATAAAATAAAAAGAACACCAAGTAGTTGAAATCCTTACAGATCTTGGCAATTTTTAGTTTTATCAGTTATGCTTGTTAAGAGATTCGTATGATTACATAAACCATACAGTAGTTAAAGCTAATAGACACTCGAGATAAGCTCCAATAGGGCTGCGCGAGGGAATGGTCAGATATTGTGATTTTGAAAAAACAAAGACATTCTGTCCTTGACATACATTCATACATTCTTTTTTTTTTTTTTTTTTCCCCATCAGACAGAATCGCTAACGCAAATTCAGATTTGACGGAGTTGTAACTTCCCTAACTTCCAGGAGCTAATGGGCCAAGATTTTCATATTGATCCATCACTGTGTGCCTGACACATTCTAACAAAACTATATGAGAGCAAAAAAGTCAAGTCAACTTCAGGCAACTAGTTCACTATCTAAACCTGGAGCTTGAGTTTTTTTTTTATTATTATGGTACAGCTTACGGATAAGATGCGCGTCAATACAGACTGTGAAACTCTCACCAACACCACTAAAAGATTCATTTCTGTACATAAATTGCTCCCGAGTTGTACTTCTTTGATCATGTTCTTTTTTTTTCTCATTGTGAGGACAGCTGCTGCAATATCACCTAGAAATCTAACACACACGCTTTCACTTTAGCCCTTCGAGGTGCGGACAGCGCATTACCATATGATTGAGTGACTAAATTTAGAGCAGCCGGTCACAGGACAAGTGGAAAACGTAGCCAGTGTTCACCACAGCCAGCCCTTCCACCAACAAAAAATGGTTCCTGTCCCCGTCTGTGATTATCCGCAGCCCGATTTTACCTCACTTGTGCTATTTTCAGTACTTTGCAAAAAGACATTGAATTGTGATTTTCATTTTACACCATATTTGCTGAATGAAAATCAATCAGGGTGATCAATTTAAAGAGTGTTTTAACACTAAAGAGAAATCAGTAAGTCTCTAGTAGCGAGAGTTAAAATCATCAAAGACGAAAAAACGCTTTATATTTTCCGTCCAGACCTTTATTTCTTCCTGCTTTAAGCCTTATGCTGTCGCTCAGGTTGTGACTTTCTTTGAAGCCTTTTCATTTGACCACCTGAAGTAGGAAAACGGCAACAAAACACTGGAGAGTGCAAACCAGTCATTAAGGTTAAATTATGAGGGGTTCTGCCCACCTCCTTTGATTTTCAAACAGAAAACGTCAGTAATGGCCAAAGTAACGCTCAGCTTGCTTTCACTTACCAGTTTGTCTCCCTTCATCCTCCTCTTCATCAGAAAGTCGCCAGTGAACACTGAGAAGAGAGGAGAGGAAAGGGAAAAAGAAGAGAGAAGGAATGTTTTAATCACTCTGAAAGAAGCCAACTACCTTCCCACTCACATTTCTGAGTATTCACCTCACACAGACACACAGCACAGCTCAAAGCACAAACTAGGAGAT
Organism: Xiphophorus hellerii; assembly: GCF_003331165.1. Classification (NCBI taxonomy): domain Eukaryota; kingdom Metazoa; phylum Chordata; class Actinopteri; order Cyprinodontiformes; family Poeciliidae; genus Xiphophorus; species Xiphophorus hellerii. The sequence goes on along the minus strand of NC_045693.1, from coordinate 22,998,212 downwards.
GCCTCCAACAGACCATGAATCACAGCAAGATGGGGGGAAGAAAACGTAGTCAGGGGGTTATAGAGTGAAAGAGTGACAGTAAGACAGAAAACGTAGATCCAGAATAGAAAAGAGGAATGAATAGAATGTAGAGAGGACAGTGTGATGAAAGGGGGAGGAGAAAAAGAGCGAGAGTGGGGAAAGAAAAACTGAAATGCATGGCTTGGCTGAGTCATCTGTAACCACCACTTCCTTCAGTGCTCTTAGAGCTCTACTGATGACTGGCCAACTTCTAAAACAGGCACACACACACACACACCAATCATCTCCTGCTGTCAGCTTCACACCACTCAACATCTTTTGTTTTCTAAAAAAAAGAAGAAAAAAGTAACTCTTATGTGGCTCTACTTCTACATATACCATCCTGAGGAGCATTAAAATGGCATAAATCTAACGGGAGGTACAAGGTTTTAATGTTACTGCTTGAAGATTGTGTTTAATTATGTATTTAGGAGTTAAGGTACTTCAAATAACTGCAATATACAGGACTGAGAAGTCCGTTGCATCCTTGTGATTATGTGAAAGCCTGGGAAAGCGAGTCATGGGCTGACCCCACTCCAACCAGTCAAATCAAGACCGTTTCCTTTCCCAGAATCCCCCAGGGGATTGTTTCTAAGTTAGGCATGTTCAGAAGCTCGCTTCATATGTTGTTAAATGATGGGGAATCACAGAAAAATCAAAGAAAATTTAGCTTCTTTTCTGAAAAACATGTATTTATTCCATCTACCTGGCAGTTAAATGGCCCTTTTTTACTGGACTATAATTGATTAGGTACATTTTGTAATAGCAGGCTGGACCCCTTTTTATCTCCAGAACCTTAGGCTTTGACTGCTGCTTGGAGATTTACAATATGTTTGGACACTGATTGGGAAAAATTTCCACCTTTAGAAGCACTGCCATGACACCTCGAGTCAGCTGTAGTTGTCATGCCAGGCCACTACATGGCGCTACGATTTTTGAATGTCACTGTGCTCTGTGCTCTTAACCCTTAGCTTCCACCTCGCTAACCTTCACCTCATAGTAAACAGTAACTCATCTCCATCTGCCATGAACAAAGTGCTTATGTAATGTATTCCTCATCAGAAACTGCTAAACTGAACAGGTCCAGTAGGACAATGCTAGCCGCGTTAGTTTGTGTTGTTTTATTTCCGTGCAAGCGTAGAACAAACCCTACAGGCGTGCATTCTGCACACGCACGCTTTCACACATCCACGCTGGGTTGTTATGGAAAAGTTTAACTCGGAGACCTGGTTTCAAATAATGCCGTTGTGAGACATTCTGGTCACTGATGTCGCGTAAACGAGTGTCTGGATCGCAACAAAAATGTTAGAGTTTAACCGTGAAAATGGGCGCTTATTTTTCACATCATAGATTCCAGAAGAGGTCCTCAGACATTTTGTTACCTCTTGACATTTGTTCACAGCATCAGTTCTCACCTATTGGATTGAGACCTGGTGACTGTGGAGGCCATTTAAGTATAGTTAACTCACTCAAGAAGCCATTGTTTTTGAGATAATTTGAGCTTTAGGAAGCCATAAGAACATAGACATACTGTGGTCATGTAAGGATGGACATGATCAGCAACAGGCTGGGGTGTTGAAGGACTGGTCAGTTGGTGTAAAAGTGAAAACAGCTTCGACACTTTGACATCACTGCCAGCACACCATCACTTTCATGTTGCTTACTCAAAATTTTGACTTTTACAGGTAGACTACTGTATTGTTACAGGAACTCATCCCACAAAGCATATTTGTGTATATTAGTGATACGCATTTCATTGAAAGTTGAGAAAAAAAAATTTCGATTTAAATATCTCATGTTGCAACACAGACAGCTGAGAATCATATAAAAGTAAATATTGTACTTTTTTCATTTTCTTTTCAAAGTTAGAGGCTGCGACTTATATCCAAGTGTGCTCAGTAGTTCGGGTATTACTGTTTCCTTTTACTTCAGTAGTTTGTGTATTTTTGTTATGTCTGAAGACAACGTTTTACAGACGAAGGAACATTCCTCTGAAAAGTGTCAGACCTTGGGCTACCAATTACTGAAAATGCAGCCAAATTGAAGGAGAAGCAAAAACACTTAAAAAGTCTGACACTATTGCAAGAGGCCAGTTTAAATTGGGACAAGACGCCATGGTTCCTCGTAGGTCATTTTTGGTTGCAGTGCTGCGGAAACGAAAATTCCCAACATTGCTGAGATAAAGAAATACCTTTATGTCTCCTCCATAATTGTGCAGACAACATTTAACCTTTTCAAATGTCATTTAGCCACACAGGCTTAGGCTTATCACAAAAAAGCAAGCTTTATATAAACAACAGAAATCAAGCGAGTGCATTTTTGGCATAGTTGTGGAGAAAGATTTGACTCGAAAGAGGCCAGCCAGACTAGACTGTCTGGGTTTGGGGAAATAAAACGGCAGTAAAAGCACTTCTTTAAAAATGAAGAATTGTCTTGTTGAAGGAGAATTATGCAATATTTCCTGACAAAGATCTGATTATGCGTTGAATGCTGAAGCCAGTGGCCTGATTTTTGTTTTAGATCTCCGAGAGAAAAAAAAAAATTTAACTGCACCATGACAAAAAATAAATGTAAGCTTTTCAGAATGTTGTGTTAATACCCAATAACTCATTTATAGTTCATTTATTCTTGTCAGAAGTTACATTTAACTATGTTTGTAGATGAGATGAATACATTCTTTATTTGTATTTGGTTTTTTATGCAGTTATTCAGATTTGCGTGTCACTGGCACACACACAAACACACACCGTTCTTGTGTCAATATGAAATATCAACTCCCTCATCTCAGAAACAGAAACAAACCTAATGAGCTGAACACAACAGCATCACACCCCAGGACTGTTCCTTCTGCGCACAAACAAACATGTACCCAACTGAACCGATGAAGCCCATTTGGTCAGAAACAAATTACAGATTATTTTAAAGTTTGGCTTGTGACACTTCAATGTCTCAAATCAAACTAAATTTGACGTCAGACAAAGACAATTAACTCGATATAGTTACTAAAAGAAAATAGTGATTTTATCAAGGGAAGAAGGCATCCAAAACAACCTGGCAAATTTGCTAGAAACAAACTGCAACCTTTGTAAATCATGACATTGTTTCAGCATCGTGACTCCCACACGGGCCTTATTACCGGACGAACTGCAGGCTAAAGCAATCACTTCAAAAGAATAGTTTTGAAAAGCAACACATCAAAAGAAATTCAAGAACAAATCGGAAACAAAGTCATTGCCAACTTTGCAAAGGGTTGCGAAGCCATTTCTAAGGTTTTGAGACTCCAGTGAACCACAGCGAGAGCCGTCATCTGCAGGAGGAGAAGAACTGGAAACAAAACTGAGCCTTGCTAAGAGTCTTGAAACATTACTGCAAGAGAACACCGACTGCTCGTCCAGGAGGTCACAAACAATCCAAAAATAACAAAGCTCTCCAGGCCTCGTGGTTACCGCAAGGATTCATGATTCAAGAAATTAGAGACTGGGACGAAATGGTGATTGTTGTTCTGAAAAAAATAACTATTCATCAACAGGAAAAGAAAGGACAATTTCAGAATCTGCCCAAAATCCTGATGATCTCCAAGTCTTTGGGTAAACAATTAAGTTGACTGTTGAGACTAGAGCATAACTTGGAGGGTGCGAGTCCTTTACAAATTATGTTTAATAAACACATCAACAGAGAAAATACATTAAAACATGACAGTCTGGGACTTCTTTACCATTTCAGGATCTACACAAGTCGCCACAATTGATGGAAACGTCAATCCTCTTCTTTACCACAAAAGTGGAAAAGAATGTTGGGAATCATTTCACAATCCTAAATGTGTTTTGCAAAAAGTCACTTTGTGGTTGAGCAACAAATCAGAAGAACATTACCACTTACCGCTCTGCACCTGACAGGGGATCTGACATCTGGCGCTGTGATTTCTTGTAAATAACTTGGCATGAGTAGAAATGGTTTCGCTTAAAATAATTCTGCTTTTTTTTTTTTCTTCCTTTTGAGGGGTAAATCATAACCCTTGAAACTATCTGCAGCCTGTGCTCGACCAGCGCTTCCGTTGACATTAAGAAACACGTCACAGTGAACCCACCGTTCTGCAGAATGACACATCAAGAGCATTAGTTAAAATGAAAACAAAATTACTGCCTCATCATGAGAAGATTGTCATCAGCAGCATGCAACTTTGGCCTCCTGTTCCTGTTTGCAATGTAGGAGTTGGACTCCTACTCTGTCCAGCTGAGGAAACGATGGGAACTTATTAAACGCGAAGCTTCCTCTGCAGTTCCCACACTTATCATAACACACTTGAACACTCGGGTACAAATAGTTGCTCACAACTATATGCCAGTCGTGGCCCACGTGGAGTCATAACCGCGATGGCTAAAATCGAGAGCACATCCTGATTGTGCGTTTCATTCTGCTGCTCAACATATGAATGGTCTACTTCCTGCTAATGATTAATAACGACACTGATGCATTCACTGGTTAGCCATGGAGTACAGTGAACGCAAGCATGACAAGTATTAAGTATTTTGATCAAAGATAACTTTTTGAAGTGGATGTCATGAGAACTCCCAGCAAACGAGTTCGACACAAAGTTAAAATTCAATCAGATTGATCATCTGATTGAATCTGATTCGTCAAGTACCATCTGGATGTTCTTAGGATCATAACACACTCACATACTTTATAAGCCGATATAACGTGTGCAACTTTATATTATCTTGTAAAGTAAGTATGAGATAATAGGTCCGACAGATTAAGATGAACAGCTGAACAAGATACGAAATATCAAACTGTATGTCGACAGAATTTAACAGTGTGGCCACCTTTTTCACAAATCTGTCTAATGAAAATGTAAAATATTTAAAAACTTTAAAAAGAATTTAGTGTTAATTGGGGCAAAAATATTAACTATTGGGCAACTTATCACCATGTTAGAAAAAAATTTGAGTGTTGCTTTCCTTTTTAGCAAAACAGCAAATACTATAACACTTACTAGATTTAGTTCTGTATTTTTTCCAGTGTCGGAAAGGTTCTGCATCTCAACATGTTTCTGCAGTGTAAACATTGTCCCGGTTCCTCAGGAGGAACCCTGACCCTCTGCGTTCCTCCTGAGACCCAGACCCTCTGTGTTCCTCCTGAGACCCCGACTCCTGAGACCCCGACTCCCTGTGTTCCTCCAGAGACTCCCTGCATTCCGACTCTGACCCTCTGCGTTCCTCCTGAGACCCTGACCCTCTGTGTTCCTCCTGAGACCCAGACTCCCTGTGTTCCTCCTGAGACCCCGACTCCCTGTGTTCCTCCAGAGACTCCCTGCGTTCCTACCGAGACCCAGACCCCCTGCGTTCCACCCGAGACCCTGACCCTCTGCGTTCCATCCGAGACCGAGACCCCCAGTGTTCCGTCCGAGACCGAGACCCCCAGTGTTCCGTCCGAGACCGAGAACCCCAGTGTTCCGTCCGAGACCGAGAACCCCAGTGTTCCACCCGAGACCGAGACCCCCTGTGCTCCGACCGAGACCCCCTGTGCTCCGACCGAGACCCCCTGTGCTCCGACCGAGACCCCATGTTCTCCACCAGAGACCCTGCCTCGGGGGGCTCGTCGTCGCCGTCTGTGGGCGGCCCCCGGGGCTCATCATCACCACCTCCAGGGCCGCGGACGGCCGCTGGACCGCCTCCTGGGGTCCCGCCTCCGGGGTTCCCGCCTCCAGCGCCGCGGACGGCCGCCGGACCGCCTCCGTGGTTCCCGCCTCCAGCGCCGCGGACGGCCGCCGGACCGCCTCCGTGGTTCCCGCCTCCAGCGCCGCGGACGGCCGCCGGACCGCCTCCGTGGTTCCCGCCTCCAGCGCCGCGTACGGCCGCCGGACCACCTCCGTGGTTCCCGCCGCCGCGGACGACCGCCAGACCACCTCCGTGGTTCCCGCCTCCTTTGCCTCCGCCCACCCTGTGGGTAGTTTTTGTTTGTTTTTGGACTCTTGGCCCTTCCTGTGTTTCCGCCCACAATGGTGGGTTGTTTTTTGTTTTTCTGGACTCTGGCCCCCCATCCAGCGCCCCTCCGCCCACCCTTGTTGTGTTTTTTTTTCTTGGGCGTCTGGTAGCCGCCCTTGAGGGGGGGGTACTGTCAGGATCTGTGTTTTCTGTGTTCATTTAGAGTTTTTTGTGTCCTTGAGTCTCTTCGTTGTCCTGTCCTCCCCTTGATTGTTCCCAGGTGTGTCTCGTTCTGTGATTACCCTCCCGTGTATTTAACTCCACCTGTGTTCCTTGTTCCTCGTCGGGTCCTTGTCAATGTCGTCGTCAATGTCTAGTCTGTTCGTCGTCGGTGTGTCTGCTGTTCGTTGTTACTGGACTTATTTCTCATTAAAATCACCATATTCCTCATACCTGGGTCCGCTGCCTCTACCTCACCACCAACACCACCCGCGTTTCCTGACACCATGATTCCGGTGAGCCAATTAATTGAGGGAAGGGCCTGAGCGCACGTGTGTGCGCAGCCCTGCTGTGTTATGTACCAACAAGTTTGGATAATTTTTCAAGCTATACTTCTATCTTCAAAAAAACCTTTTTTCGCATCTACTAAGTTTTGAATATTTTGCCAACCCCATTTAGCCATTCAGACTCCTGTAAAAACGTTGTAAATGGTTTAAACATGGGCAAAAATAAGTGAATTTTAGTCGCATGAACAAAATCATATAATAAAGGAGGGCTACATATAAATGCATGCTTTTCCTATTTTAATTGGTAAAAATAAACGCTGAAAATTGTGCATACCTGTTTTTCCACTTCAGTGCATTGCACTACGTCGGTCTTATCTCATAAAATTACAGGAAAATACATTCAAGTTTTGTCTGTAACCTTGCAATATATGAAACATTTGTAAAAAAAAAATAACTTAAATACTCTTACAACAACTTACTGAGGTGTTTCTGAACTTTAAATTCCGATACCCGATTGTCATTTTCTCCAGGGACGGATTACATTTAGTCAAACAATTATTACTTCTCAATCTCAATAATGGTAAATAAAATAAAATAAAACTGGGAAAAAAAACACGACACAGTAGCAATCTCCACACATAAATATGCAAAAAATAAAAATAAAAATAGGATCCAATTGAAACTGAAACCTTATCTGCTTTTATCAGTAAGACCAGACAGCCTTGAATACAAAGTCTGTCAGGCCGTCATAAATAAACAATAACAAATATAACAAAGACGAGATAGGTCTAGATTAAAAACCTAAAATGGAGGTTCTGGGTGGCTCAGTTGGTGGAGTGTGTGCAACATGTGCAGAGGCTCTAGACCTCAACATGGCTGCCCTGGGTTCAATTCCCGCTCTCAGGCTGCATGTTTCCCCGTTTTCTCTCCTCACTATTTCCTGGCTTTGTGCTATTCAATAAAGGCCACAAGAACCTAAAGAAAAGTCTTTAAAAAAAAGACTAAAACTTAAATAAAATTATTAGTAGCAGCATTCCAATAAGCTTCAGTGCTCTGAAATCGAGGAGCAAATTCATTCTCCAAAACACAGCACGGAGTTGTCAGGACAACCAGAACCTCTGGTGCAAATTTCCTTCATGAAAAAAAACAAAAACCTACAGCTATCTTTGGTTTTTATCGCAGCTCATTTATCTCTCTGACATGGAGCCACGCACGGCCGGTGCCCAAACAGAAAGTAAGACTTTGACGAATGCTGGCTCAGCAGAGCGCTTGCTGTGGGAGGATTGTGGGAGATTGAGTTTGCAGATGAGTCAAGGAGACCCATTATACTCGATATCAGTATGAATGGCCTGGCTGTCTATCTTTAGGTTTCGTGTGGGAATCGAACCAACATCTGCTCGGTTGTTACCTAGGAAGACCTCTCCGCACTGTGAAAAACATCTGACACAATGTGTTTTGTTTTTCAGCTTTGGGTGAGATCTTAACTGGGTGGTTTTAAAAAAAAACAAAAAAACATTATTGCATCTAATGTAAAGATTGTATAAGTGGTTGTGTTACACTGAACATCTCCAGATTCTGTGGTTTATTACAAAAGAATGAGAGAACTTTCGGTGACCTAGAGGGGTTTTCTAAAAGTCTAGATTATTAGAAAAGTTAAGCATTTCAATCAGCCTGTTCAAATTAACAGCTCAGCTGTACATAATCGATCTGAGAGTCCTGTGACACAAAAAGGAGGCAGGTTCTTAAAAAGATCAAGATACAGCTCTTCTTTGAAGCAGCCTAATTATTTTTCCAGCTAACCTGGTTATCACCTGCTTGTATCAGCAGGCAGACAGCATGTTCACTTCTTGTAGTATTGTTTGTAATATTTCTGACAAATGACCTCTTATCTGTCTTTTGGCAGTGGTTCAGTGAGCCTGCTTTGCAGATTTCATCGTGTGACGAAGACTCTTTGAAGCAGCTTCTTCAAGTTGTTGTTGGCAGCAAACAAAAAAATTAAATAATAAAATAAACAAGTTTGCGTTTCAGCATTTCATTTGCCTTAAAGGTCAAATCTGGACAAATTTCAAATATACCAGCCGCGACGCCTTCAAGAGTTTGACTCTGACACTGAGCAGTTGCGAGGTTAGTAATTCGGCAGCTGCACGTGTTGATGAACGATAACGTGCTGCAGTTTTGATTGCATCACTTAGTCAAACATCAATGAGATGACTGTGCTCAGAGCTTACAGCGTCCCTCTGCCGAACTCCAGTCATGGTCAAAAGGTAACCTAAACTTTGTAGCGGTATTCACGACGGTTCGTGCCGGGCCCCAGTCCAGAAACTTGTCATGCGCTTTACCTTTTGCCCTTACTCTCCTAATCCCACCGTTTATCTCGCAAGTCAGGCGAATAAAGGCAAAGGCGACTTTTAAAGGCTCGCTCGATTCCCGTGTGATAACGTCTGGCTCCAAGAATATCAGCCGATGACGGATGACTGCACATCTGTTCTCTGAGTGTCAGAGGAAAATCTGTAATACAGACCTGGAAACGCAAGTCAGCAGTTCCTCGTTTCATTGTCCTCCTTCCAGTTCTTGCTGCTATGATGCACGGCGAAACGAATGAGATCATTTACTGTAAAGAGAGAAAGAGAGAGAAACAGGCAGGTTTAGAAACAAAATGCTATGAAAAAACCATGCTTCACAATAAAGGATTGTAAACAATTAGGGCGGCGGGTCTTAAGAAATCTAACCCTCTGAAATAAAACACAGAAATACCAACAGTAAGATTAAATTACCTAGCCTCTGAATCTTTGGACATACAGTATATTATACATGATAGTATATTTTAGACTACGGTGAGTCCATGCATTATAGGACATATACATATATCCTTTAAATGATTATAAAATCTGGTTCGACCTGTTTAGGACACGTCCCACAAACGACATAGAAAAGTTGATTGGGGTTGATTTGATTTGTTTTTGGCAAGTCATGTAGATTTACTTTGAATTTCTACATAAAAGAAAAAACAACATAAAAGCAGACAGTGAAACAAACACAATGTGGGGAGGTAAGAGTTTAGGGTGTGAAATACTAGTAAAACATATTTTTAGATCATTAACCCACGTCTTCAACACACATTACTCTCTCTTTTTTATCGTCGTGATGAGCCAACACCATTCTGAGTGTTAGCATCTGAGCTCAGGAATCGGCATCAAGGGCAATGAAGTTCATCCAAACTGGGAATATGTGTATTGTTGGTGGGCAAAGTTTGAATCCAGAGCAACTGAAATAGAAAACTGTCAACCAAATGATGTACATAAGCATCAGGGTTTTTTTTTGTGACTGCAACATTTCATACATTGAAACTGCAGGGTGACCCGCAACCCAACATTGTGCAGCTCTGACGCCGACTGGAAAAGAAACATTTAAGAGAATCTGCATGCCAGTCAACAACCAGACAGATAGAAGAAAAAAATTAATTGAAAGTTAGTCATTTTTACAAATAATTGCATTCATTTAGCATAGACGCCACCTCACATCTTCTGGTTTTAGTTGGCAATCAGTTCTGAGTTGGAAACATTTTATCAGGTAGTACATTATGACTGTTAATCTGATGTTTATGTCGTAATGTATTACTCGATAAAATTCTCTTTAATTAATCAAATTAAACTTTCTTTTATCTCCACAGCTTAGGTTTTCTGCAGCAGCGCTGCTGGACGGTTCCTTCAGTCTTTTTCGTGTCAAAATCTTGTCCATTTTGCTTGTTATGTTAGCTTGAGTAGCAAAGAACCTGATTTGATTGGCAGCCAATCAGAAAGACGAGCATGGCAAGTAACATTTTCCTGAATTTCGCCTCTGACAGTAAAGGCTATTTCTATCTCCATGTTCAATTGTAACAGATTGTATAACAATGACGATGCACTTATACTGTGTGACATTTAAAAATGGTTCTCTCCTCTGTTTACGTTTACGCTTGTAAAATGCCGTTAGCTAGTACCTCAGTTTGATGAAGTGAATTCATTCGGAAACGAAAGAATAAGTGCTCAGATGTGCTCTAGTATTTGTGGGGACTGAACAATTTCTACAAGTAATGTAGAAATTGCAGCCTGGTCTGGATTTTGCCCTGATGAACTCAAACACTGTCCTCAACATTCAGATGGTTCTTAAAATAATAATAATAATAATAATAATAATAATAATAATAATAATAATAATAATAATAATGGGCAAGTTTCAACTGGATGCAAAAATGAATGGAAATAGCTCAGACCAGCTGGATTGGATTTGTATCCAATTGGTGTGCTTTGCTTATGCATATTCTTTAACTGAAAATTGTGTCAACAGGATTACTATCATAGCACTTTTTCCAGATTTTTTTTTTTTTTTTTTTGAGACAAACACAACCTAGAAAAAAAAGCTTAATCGGGCCTCTTTTTTCTTGTTGAACATCGAACGTTGAAGTACATAACGTTTTCTATTAGAAACCATTTTTCATGTTAACATGCCCTTCTTATCATGCCATCTCCCCACCAGAGTCTTTCCGTACTGAGATCAACCCTCATCTGCCTCAGAATTTGCTGCTTTTGCGTTGACACAAGTGGAAAAAAAATTGCCTGGTGTTGTTTAGCAATGGAAACACTTTCCAGCAGAACAATTCTGAGATTTTACAAGTGGGAATAGACACCCACACATCCGCTTACTGAATTTTTTTTTTTTTTTAGTTCATGTCACAAGGAGTGTGTCTACGTGTCTGAGCGCATATAGAGGGACAACAGATGCCATTCAGTAACTAGTGGAAGACTGTCAACAACTTTACCAGAGCAAACTAAATTACATTTAGTAACTTATGTTTTTAGTTAAAACGAGGCTTATGAAGTTACTTTTGCGATTCATTTCACAACCTGAAACAAGTCAAACTACTTTGTGCAAAAGTTTTGAAAATAGGTTAACTAAATAATTAAAGAGGAATTGTGTCGCGATCACATCTCTGAATGGGACAGATTTCAACACTATTTTTACTTCCACCATAAAGGGGGAAGGGTCTTGTCTTTCGCCGTCCTTTCTCCTCCCTCCCTGCAGATGCCTCGCCGGCTCTGTTCCTGTGAGACCCCGGACACAGAGCCGTCGTGACTCAGCCAGGAGAGGATCTGACTCACCTCCTGTGGAGTCTCGGCACTTAATTCCCACGAAGGTGTTGCACAGAGATGCTATTGTGCGTCTGATTAGGCCAGACGTACGGACTGACAGGGGCGGGAGGGGGGAGCGAGACGCTCTTCCTTTGGGAACACTGGGTTATTTGTCTCTGAGAAAGTTTACAGTACTGGTCCTAATTCATCTTTTAAGAGCTCATTCAGGAAGCGAGACTGCATATTGATACGTTTGTGTGCTTGTGTGTGGTCTATGATGAATAATGGCTGGGGCAGACCACCATGATCATGTGTTTTATACGCAGATGGCCTCTTAATGATTCTTTCATGGAGTCTAAAGTGACCTTTGGGAACTGCCTTGTCAGACATCAGACATGCAGGCCGCATTAAACTTAACTGGCTGCACTTTGATGATTTAATCATTTATTATGTCGTAGAAAAGGTGAATCAAGAAAGCGGGCGAAACTGCAGACACAATGGATGGACCTGTTTGAGATACTCATGGAGAGACAACTTTGAGTAAAAAGAGTCTCACAGTATAACTTAAAACAAAACATTTTTAACAAAATCTATTTGATTTCTATTTACAGTGTGTGAATTGTTTGGAGCATCTCATTATAAAAGATTTTAAATGGTATACTGGAATATTTTAGCTGAAACCTGCAATTTGATAAACGCAACAATGGGGCATCAGTTTAAATGAGTTGTTTTCATTTTTCTAAAAGGAAGAAACTGAAAAAACAATAAATATTTCTGACTGGAGAAACTAAATGAGCGACAAAAAACTTTTATGCTATCCAATATGTAGATTGTACTGTACATAGAGTTGAGATCAAATTTATTCAAACACTGGGAAGATTTAGGTTTACTGAAATGCTTCTTTTGACTGGAAGTCATGTCAGCAGGAGTCCCAACTTGATTAAAGATTAGGGTGATGGCCGGGGGGGGGTTCCAACAGAGGCAGTGGCCGGGACACCACTGGACACCCCAGGTGTCAACCATGATGACTGTCAGATCACTACAACTAGCATTTAAAGGTATGTGAATTCAATATGAAACAAAGACAGAAATAATTCATGTTCGCCATCAAAATGGCTAATTACCCTTATGACACCCCTCTACGTACAATACAGACCAAAAGTTTGGACACAACTGAATTCTCATTGAATTCAATGAGAAAGTGTGTCCAAACTTTTGGTCTGTATTGAGTACAGACCAAAAGTTTGGACACACAGTTGTGTCCAAACTTTTGGTCTGTACTGTAGGTAGAGATGAATCAGGAATGCACTTCCTCTTTACACTCGTCTTCTGCTAACACTTTTTATAATACAGGCAGATGTCATCTGAAGCTCCGTTCACCACTTCACAAATTACAGTTAATGTGTTATTCTTTAACGGCAAGAAGGAAAAAAATATTAATTTATGGAAAATCAAAGCTACATTTTTTAAAAAAAAAGTGAACAAGTGCTACTTTTAACTGAAACTCATATTTGAGAGGGCTCATCAGGAAATTGATCATTAGCAAAACGGATAGTTTTCTTGGTCATTTTGGACAGTATGACCCCTGTGACAGAGAAAAGGTCAGATGCCGGGCGAGTCGTCAAGAAAGTCTGTTCTTTAGGTATCAGCTTACTCATACAGAATATTTTCCCTCATTAGTATAAGAACCCCCAAATTGCCACCACTTTTATGAAAGTCTAGCTCTGCCACGGTCTTCCAACCTCACAGGCATGGAAAAAGAAATCATCACTAAAGATAAATGATCAAAAATATTAGAGGAAAGATGCAAAAAGTCAGTCAGAATTAGAGGAAAAAGCATAACTGCTGTAGTGACTCTAAAGGATTTGTTAATAATTATTTTGAATTCTGTTTAACCATAAACAGATACATCTTTTTTTTTTCTTATTTTTATAATTTCCATCTCCTCAAATCAAAAACCACCTTGTTTGTTGAATTTGAATCATTTGAAAGCTAAATTTGTCAGGAATAAGTTTAGGCTCAACTGCAACTACATTAATGCGCATGGATGTCTTCATAGACCCGTGCATTTCAACGCTTTGATCAAATCAAAAAAGAGACACTATGTTCAGTCAATTGCATAAAAATTGACTGAAAAGAAAAAGAAAACCTTGCAATTTTGTCTGACAACGTGAAACAAGAGCTGCTAGGAATAGCCTCGCTAAGAGGCTATTTCAGCGACCTTGGCACAAGCGTCCGGGCCAACGCAACAGGAGAGGGGCCTCCAAGTTTCACTTGAGAGACTGGAAACTAATAGAAGCTGAAGTTTCCAGGTCACTGTGTCGGACTGACTTTCACATTTGTCTCGACAATAAAACTTTCACTCAGACACCATCTAACAGTCACCATCCAGTCAGACCAAGAGACGCAGCGAGCGCAAACTGCCGCAGTGTGGGAGGCAAAAGTGGAAAGCGCAGTTGTTTTGCTTGCACAACCTCTCTCTGATGTGGACCGCTTCAGACGGAATTAATCTAAAGTCAGTCATCTGGAAAGACAGCTGAACAGAAGAAAGAGTTTGTCCTTTGTGTCAAGCGGACGACTGTTTAAGGTAATTCAAGAAATACCTGAATTTATTGCGGCGTCCTAATTTGCAACAACCCCCCTAGATCCAAGTTGGAACTCATAGCTAACTACAGATATTACTGACTGCCTTTGATAAGCGAACAACTGTACGTGACCTAATGAGGCACGTCATGTAGTGTAGCTTTTAGAAAGAAACGTGATCATCTGCTGGGCTTTTTTTTGTATTTATGCATTTGTTTTCTCAGCGAAAGCGGTGCTTGCAGATTTGCAGAGGCACCGTGTCTCTCTCCAGGAATCAGAGGGGTAGACCCAACGCTGAGACACATGATGCAAACAACCGGCGCAGCAAACAGCCACACCGAATGAAAGGTTTACTCTTCTGCTAAACCTGACCTACATACTTTAGGGCTTTAAAGGGAAACTAAAGATCCAACAGAAATCCCATGAACACAAGACCTTCAGCCTTCTTACTGTTTTTTTTCCCTAACAGAACCACAAATCAATGCAGTTTATTGGAGTTTTATGTGATCGACTAACACAACGCTGCTCATAGTTAGGGGAAAATAAAGAAAGCGGGACATGAATTTCAAAAATCACAAATAAAAATAAAATATAAAGTGATTTGTATACAGGCCTTGGGAGAATTACAGTTGCAAGTCTGACTAAACTCCCCTTTCCAAATGTTTAATCACTGCTTTTCTTCTTAAAGCTCAAGTTGTCCTTTCAACAGATTCTCCCACATGACCTGTGGACCTTTGCAGCTCCCCCAGAGATATAATGGGCCTCTCTGCTGCTTCTGATAAATGTTCTCCTGGCCATTCACGTCAGTGTAGGGCAGGAGAAGGTGGATGGTCAAGCCTTGGCCGGTTTTGTGTTTTATGAGTGCAATGCCTACTAAAAACAGACACAGTCGATACACAACAGAACAAAAACGACTAAAATGATATTCTGACTTATTGAACATTTATGTATTGCTAAGTCAGCAGATCTAATACCTGCAGTTAGGAATAAAACTACATTTTTATTTGTTGAATTTTGATTTTACAGGTAAGATATCAACTGCTCACAATAGTACATAGAAACAATTTTGTAAAGAAATTCAACTGAAATCCTCCTTTATTTGTCCCATTATCTTATAAATATGCCTTTTCAAATTAAAAGCGTACTTTAGTGGACTTTAAGGGTCTGATCATTGCAGGAATAAACACAGTGCAAGGTTTAGCTAAAGAAGCTAGATTATAAGAACAATTTGTCTATAATTGCCAAGTCTTTGAATTCAACTTAATTTATTAATTAGCTTATTTTCTGGTTAATCTCTTGTTCTTTTCTTTTACTTGTTTAGAATAAATTTGTAGGTAAGTTATTTTAGCTTATGTATTTATTTTTTGTTTGTGACATGGGTATTTCACATACAAATACAGAGGTGTCAGGCTAATTTGCATGCGTGTGGGTGGTCGTATGTATGTTCACCAGTCAGTCAGTCAGTGGGCGAGCATGCGAGGCACTCAGCCAATCAATCGGTCACGCAGGAACCAGAGCAGGAGAGGCAACAGGGATCCTGTGAACACGTACTCCACTGTTTGCCTGCAAAATTTGAATCATTTCACCACGGAACTGCATTTTTGGACATTTTTTTCCCCCGTACCTCATGAACCACAAACCACAAACGCGGTGCATCGAGTTACATTCACCTCGAGTTTGATCACTCGAAAGTTTTCTCATTTGCAATGGACACTATCCAGATGATAAAAACTAGAAGAAGAAAAAACACAGGAAGAAATTGGAACTGCTTACATTTTCAGCAATTAAGTCATATTGAGACCTGGTCTTCCTGATACACATGGAAACCGGATCACAGGCGGGGTCTATTTAAACCCGACCAAACACGGGAAAACTAAAGATGTAAAAAAAAAAAATTAAAAATAAAAACCATTACTTTATAAAAAGTTCTCAGTACGAGACTAAACACCTGCAGTCACCTCTTTGTCATGTCAGAAGTGGAACAATACTACGCAACCCAATCAGTAATCACTGTAATAGGTGTTAAACACACACACACACACACACACACACACACACACACTAGACTAATTATTGCCACAGCTGCCCCCACTGGGCTGATTTAGTGTGTGAACACTAAATCATGGCTCTTTCTCACTGCTCCTCCTTTATTGTGTTTATAAAGGGTTCTAATCAATGACAGCCAATCAATATCTGAAATTCCCAGGAGGCGGAGTTTTAAGTGATCATCCATGGAAATAATAGCGATGCTAAAGACTCGATTAAATCCACTATTTCCGAGCTAGACTGCACAAATCCCTCACTAATTTGAGGATTTGGAAAATGCTGCCCTCTTCTGGCTTCAAAGAGAAGTTACATGCGAACCAGCAATAGGAGCTTAGTCTGACATTGCAGTGGTAGACAGATCAGATGTCTGACTGCCACTGCAGACAGACATCTCAGCCCTCCTTAGATTGGGCTGATTTGTTCAGCACATCCCACAGACATTCGACTGGACAGAGATCTGGGGAATCCAGAGGCCAAGTCAACATCTAGCATTCGGTCATGCGCTTCTCAAACCTTTCCTGAACTAGTTTTGCTGAGTGTTAGGACACATGCTGCCATCAGGGCATACATTTTCCATGAAAGAGTGTACACATTTCTTATGTGGATGCAATGAGTCCTAGGAACACATAAGAATAGAAAGACCAAAAGTCATTCAGTGGAACACAACCGCCTTGACCCTCTTCCCTTTTTCCCATTGTCCATTCTGTTGCAGTGTTTCCCAGGTGAGCCATGCACACACATCCAATCACCCAAATGATGCAAAAATAATTCTACTCATGGTTGATTCTTTTGGCATCAAACAGGGGTCAGCATGGGCATCCTGACGGGCTTAAAGTTAAATATACTCCCATAAGCAAAAAGTGGCAATGCTGCAAAAAATTCCAATCAAAATCTTTCACTTGACCAGCAAATGTGAGACTTTCAGCTGTCTTTGTACTGCAAGTCTAGGTTTCTGGCAAAATCATAAACATAAACAGTGATCTCAAAGCTGCTTCTTCAAAGATTCAAATGTCTTTCACCTGACCAACAAGATTAAGAGGTTCCCTTACACGGTGAGATGACAGAATTAAGAAGCACATTTTTTTTCCTGCCATACCAATTCTAAGAACTAAATGTTCACACCAACAAATAGGTACCCTGACCATTTCATCGGTGAGTCTTCCAAACGTTATGCCTGATCAGCTCAAGTCTCACTGGAATGGATAATACAAAGGCAGGAGTGACTTACATAATAACCATTTATTACTCGATTTAGAGAGTAGCATCTCTAAAAAAGCAACACCAGTGAAGCTGTGATTGCAATCCACACAAGATCACCAAACCTGTATAGTAACAGATAGAAAATACGTAGGTCTGATGGTATGATGAATTTTGATTTCAACATTCAGATGGCAGGGTCACCACGTAGCTACCCAGCCAGCAGCCGGTAATGCTTTGGGAGATATTTTCTTGGCACACTTTGTGACCCGTAGTACCAAAGCCATATCAGCCTACCTGTGGATCCTAGCTGACCATGTCCATCCCTTTATAACCTCAGTGTAACCAACACATCTTCTGGTGGAGCAACATAGCCCACAATGGCATTAGACTCAAATCAGCACTGTTCTCCAATGGTAACCACAGTCTCCAGATCTTAATCCAACAAAAAATCTTTGAGGAAATTAGTCCAAATCAAAGGTTTAGTTTCTGAAACCTTTGTCCAAACTGTAAGAGCTGGTCAAAACTAAATATTTCTTAGAACCTGGATGTAGATATGTAAAAAAGCTTTTAAGAATCCAAGCTGTTTTCTACATGCAGTCACATTTCTAGAAGGCAAAGATTTAGTCCATTAAACTGTGTACCGTTTTTAAATCTTGGGAGCATGTCTTCAAAAGCCCCAGGCTTTGCCAGTGTGGTGAACTAAGAAGGATGTCTGTGAGATTGGCGCCCTTTTAACTCAGACAGCAGATGGAGACAGAGAGTAGTGAAAGACCTGGCCCTCAGTGTCTGGCTCAAGCCTTGATGGTAAATTGTTTGTTTAAACGATTTTTATAATTACATGTTTGTTGTAATCTCTCAAAAATTAACAACAAGGAAGTCACTGTCTAATATGAAAGGAAAAGAAAAGCTGATAAATCTTCCAGACTAACAGCTTTACAGTTATAGTTTCAATATTCACAGCAAACACCCATTCCTCTAGACTACAGTGTGTACAACTATGACAGAAACGCCACTACAGATCGCTGACATTCTCATTTGCATGCTCCCTTGTAGCACTTAGCTACAAATCAACTCAATTGTTTTCTGTACAGTTTTGCTTTCATTGTAAGATTGAAACTTCTTTTGCTGCAGCAAACACTGAGCAGAAACATTGCCGTTGGGTTCCGTCTTATGTGACAAATGAGCTCTTCCACTAGAGGGCAATGTAAATCAACATAATGCAAAGCTTAGAGAATCTAGAAATCAAAACTACAGTGCATCAAGAGATTTTGTTCTCTCTTTTTTCTCACATCCTAAGTCCGAGGAGTTCTCTGACAGATAGTTGTGTCTTCATTTGCTAACAAGCACATATCGTAACCTTCCTAAAATAATGGCCAAAGTTATTTTTTGACAAAAGATGATTTAGGAAAATACAAAAAAACAAATCAATTTTGACAAAAAAAAAACTTAGGCCATTATTTTAGGAAGGTGACGTTATTCAAGTCCTGCTTTTAAAATGCTCTGTGAAGACTGCATGAGAAAAATAATCAGTACCTGAAGCTGCAGAAAGTAATTTCTGTTTAATGCACCGTGTCATTCCCATGACCTTTGATCCTTTCTCTGATGGCGTACTGACAGGAAATCCTCCCAACATCGTTGCATGAAATACAAAGGAGAGGACGCATGAAAGAAGAGGCAGACGCTTTTTGCCTGAAAGGGGAAGCAATTGACAGATGAAACCTCTCTTCTTTTTATGAACAGAGTTTCGCGCTCCACCACCACCACTTCCTCTGTTGTGAAGCTGACGGGTGCAGTTC
The DNA here is from genome assembly GCF_003331165.1 of Xiphophorus hellerii. Taxonomy (NCBI): domain Eukaryota; kingdom Metazoa; phylum Chordata; class Actinopteri; order Cyprinodontiformes; family Poeciliidae; genus Xiphophorus; species Xiphophorus hellerii. The sequence goes on along the minus strand of NC_045693.1, from coordinate 22,978,986 downwards.
TTTACTGGAAACCAGTAGCTCTGACTAAGAACACCACAGTAGTATTGTATGGCGAGCTTGTGGCAGCCGTTAGTTGCTTAATTCAGATTGTGAGACAGTTAACCCCTTAAATGGCATCTACATGAGAACCGTCGCATATCCTCCATGTTTCCCAGGCACACGCTGTGGCAACGTCTTACTGGAAACCAGTGGCTTCAACTGTAAATTGGTATGGTGCGGTGACCGTATGATATTTGCACGCAGCAGGCCTGGGTGTGGGTATAGGTGTGACTGAGCTACGCTGGCTTTGCAGGATTTGTTCTAGAGTTCAACTACTGAAATCAAACAGAGAGCCGTTGAAGGCATGAGAATTCGTCCTCTTGATCTTGCTTGGCCGCTGAGCATCGTCTAACTGGCGCCAGTGCAAGACTTCGTTCTCGCCAGCAGATTAAAGCAAGTCACATGTCAAGCCTTTTGACAAAGACCTCGTAAGAAAGTCATGAACTTCAAGATGATGACAGTGAAACAGTGAAACATCCCAATTCGTGCTTCCATTAAATAAAGTCTGAATACTATCAGAGGCACCTTATGTGTCATAGATGGAGTATCTAAAAATATACAGCCATCACGCGTGCAAAAGAAGTGATGTCAGCCAGACTCAGAAAGAGACACTGAAGCCACAACCAATGAGCACACATGCTTTGATATCCACCATAATAAGATACTTTTTGCCCAAAGTTAACTTTTTAAACAGAAGATATTGTAGGTCAGTTCACTAACACACCATGTGCACATTGATTTCAAACAGCTGGAATGAAAGGCACGATGCATGCTTACAGTACCTTCTTACTTCTGCAATTTGCACCTTCACCCTCACGCCTGCATAAAAACGCGCCACACAAGTCAGTAAATACTGATAATAGTTCTTCTGCAATCTATAATGCAAAATACTCACTGAGGCAACTGTCTTGTCTTGTGAAACACTTTTTGTGGTTTTCTTGTTCTGTGTTATGAGAAAAGACTTAGATTCTCATAAACCCTCAGGCTCGAAAGCTAATCAGTTGAGTGTCAAGCTACAGACAAAGCTGCCGTTCCGAGTTCCTGAAAAGCTGAGATATTGAAGATAGCTTTTTTTTTCTTTTTAATTTACTAAAATTGGCTGTATCACAATGTAGCTCGGCATTGAGTGCAAGAGAGGAAGTGCTACTGTCCCTGTGCTGCAAGCCAGACCTACTTGCATTTATGATCACTGAATTGATGCTAAGCTTCTTGGCTAAATGTTCTGATGTGTAGTTTTTTTACAGTGATTTCTAAGAAAACATCCAAGAGTAGCTGAGTGGTGTTTTCTTGCTGGAAAAGGTTAAACACTTGAAGATCTTATCATGTTCAAGTTCAAAACGATTCACAATATTTCTCCAATCAGAAAATAATCTAAGATTTGAAAGGAAGAAAGGCAATAAGCAGAATCCATGTCGATTGGCTAGTACCAGTGAAATAAACTCGTATTGCAACAACTGGTATTACAAGAAATAGCTTGCTCAAGAGCTGATTAAAAATTCCTCAGTGGTAATCGGTCTTGTTTGTTGCCAGGAAGAGATGGTAGTTTAGGTCTTTCTGGAGGTATGGCAATCAAAACCTCTAGCTGTCACTAATTGGTATAAAAGCTTATTTTTAATTGTTCTCTATAGTTCTTCCTATAGAATACGTATGCTAATGGTTGTACAGACAAATAGTATTCGCAACTATTTGTTTGTTCCAAATACAACTGGTGCAATAGCTAATTTGGGAACGCTCATTTGTTAGCAACAAGATGGGACTAGCCAGCCTTAGTTAGCATAGCCAGTTCACATTTTCAGTAAATGCTCTTACAAAAAAAAATCTCTTACAATGGCCAAGTGTTGTTTTTTTTTAAATCAACATATCATCTTTCTGTGCTTTCTTTTTGTAGTTCTTGTATAGTAAAGAACAGCGACTGAGGAGGAATGCTCGGATACATTACATGCTATAAAGGAAGTTAGACTTTTTTCAAATAAAAATGTCAATACAACCAAAGAGAAAAAAGAAAATGGAACCAAGTAGATGTAACAAAGCGGAAAAACCAACTATACTGCCTACTAACTGTACTCTGTAGTTTTATTAAGATTTAAGGAAGTTACTAGCAGCTATGAGATGCTAACTGATGCTAATCAAATGTAGTTAGTGAGCTAGTCCTCATTTTAAAGCTAGTATAGCAGGGTAATACATTTTCTGTCATAAACTCAGAATTTCAAGATCAACTCTTGGATCATTTAAATTTTTTGTTTAGTTTGAGTATTTTTCATAGAATCTAAAGGGAATATTGACTATTTTAATTCAAACTTGACTGTAGTGATGCTAGGCTAATTCCCCCCCGCTGAGCCCAGGGTTTGATGCTACAAACTAGAATAAAGTCATCCTAGATCCAAGTGAATACAGACGAAATATGCTGTTTTAGCCATAGCAAGTAATCATACTTTCCAGAGTGTTAAACTATTTATGTAAGGGGAACTGCATGCAGCTTTGACAGAAAAGAGAACATGAAAATGGAGACACAGCTGCAGGGTTTCAACACTGGTTATTTGTAGAAAGTGCAAGTAAAGTTCCTCATTCATAACATAACGTCAATCATACAGGGACTAATTTGTTAAAGGCAAAACTATTTGAAGGACCCGTGTTGAAACCCAGAGGCATTTTGTTATTATTCATTTCTAATCTGGAAAATGAAACTGCATGATTAGAGACAAAGTTGTCAAAGTTTGAGGCTACAATGAGAAGACAAAGAGCAAGCTGACTTGTGAAAAGCTTTAGTTGCTGCACAGTGGTTGACGCAAAAGCTGACTTTGTCAATGCAACCTTAGACAGGAGGCTCGCCTTCATTTGAATGAACCACTTGTGATTTGCATTTTTGCAAATCCTAATAACTCCATGTTTGACTCCTAGCAGAATTAGCTGCCGGAGACGTGTCGACAGCGTGCTCAGAAAAGTGAAGTGATCCATCTATGGCGGAAAAATCAGATGAGGTAAAAGTCGGCAGTGTTAGGACTGCATTACGGCTAATCTTCATCGCTGCGTCTTTTCCAAGAATATGCATAATCAAGTTATTATAAAGGGGGGTTTTTGTTGTTGTTGTTTTTAGCACAACTACAGCACTAAAATTAGAAGTCCCCTGCAAGAATAATCTTACAGCTTTTCTGGTCTGTCATGAAGATTACTACAAGAAGGAAACCTGGTAGTCACACCAATTCGACCATTTTAATGTATTTTCCCCAGAACTAGTTGCTTTGCTTGGGGGTTTGAATCTACAAAATGGTACACGTTCATTTTAGCATCTAGGCCATGTATACGGTTTTATGTTTCAATCTGGTTTTGAGGCCCCGTACAACCAATCATGCAGCTGTGTCATCAGCTGCACGGTTTGCATTTGCTGCATGTGGGTCGTCTGAGAAGGTCAAAGTGTGTTATATTATTTATCTTTCTTTTATTTACAGGCCCTTATGCGGTAAAATAGTTTCTCAGTTTCAGTTGCTAATAAAAAAAACCTTGATACATACTAGAGAACTTTTCCCACATATTCAAGCTTCCATTCAGTGACTGCCCTGTTCAATTCTACACCGTCCGAGTCACGTCCAGGTGGGACAATGCGGAAAGCATTTAGGCGTGACATGTTTCTAGAGCTCGGTTTCCTGCATGACCCATCAACCACCAAAGAGAAGGTTTACCGCGGCTCATCCAGTAAAAGACTGAGCAGATAACTTCAGCCACGCCTCACCTGTCTGAGACAGTTTGAAGCCGAACTTTAGGCGACCTTCACAACTTTGGCAATCACTTTTGCTCAACTTTGGCCTGAGTTTCCGGAGCAACATCTTGCATGCACATTTCCCTCTAATTTGCCAACGAGGAGGCGCAGCACGCACAAAGCAACCTGTAATCAGTTGGTTCCGGCTTTGACTTCATTTCCATGCTTACCGACTCGCAACACAAAGGACGAGGGAGGGAGAGGTGGAGGGAGACATAAATGGTGGATCCTTAGCCAATCAGCTTCTATATGCAGAAAAGGTTTGCATAGTATGCAAACCTTTTATGCTAACCATTGTTTACAAATCCAAAATCTAAAACAGGACATTAGAAGTACTAACAACAGAGGAGGAAAGCATTTTTATCCTCCTGAGAGAGATGGAAATTGACCAAAGCAGCAGGTAATGTCTGCATCCATCAAATATTACTGAGAAAACACATTAGTACTAGTAAGACTAAAGTCTGCACACCATCACAAGTGTTTCATTTGTGTTTTGTTTAGTAAAATTAGTTCACCTAAATGGCACTTCTTTGATTCTATTTAATACTAACTTAACTTAATAAATGTATACCACCCTTCCTGTTTTATTGCCATTTGCAGCTCGTTTAATAATTATTGCTCTTCCAACATTTTATATCAACACTCCAGAGCAATTTTATTGTCCAAGACTGATTGAGACCTTTCTGCTACCAAGACATTGCCTCAAGAAAAATTGTGCTACACTAAGAAACCACTGGGTGGCACACTAAAGCAAGGTAATCTCAGTTCTGATTAAACTATGTCAAAACTAACCCAGACTTTGGGGAAGAACATAAGTCCACTGAACTTATGCAAAGAGGATTTATCAGAAGAGTTCCTTTAAAACTCAAGAATGTACTCACACCTCGTCTGAAAATGGAGAATACTTTTGATTATGCCCCATGGAGACGTACTGCTGCATGTGAAGTGTGTGCAGAAACTAATGTTGCTTCGCTTTGACGGTGGCTGCAGAGCGTCTGCTGTTGCACCCTAATAGGGGTTAACTAAGGTTAGGTCTGCTAAAAGATTCTAAACAGTTATCATTTTACCTGCAGTAAGAAGCTGCCTGTAGTTTTGTGCATACCTCTATATATGAATTACTTCAACGAAAACACTTTACACATTGGTTTCGCTTATTTTATGCAGAAGCCTCATCTGTTTCCCCTGTAAATGCTTTCTTGGCTTATGTGAAACATGACAATATAGCGTTTGGAAATCCCTTTAACGCCGCCGTATAAATAAACGAGGCAATGCTGTGCACCTTCTCAACCTTACCATAATCTAGGTTAAAAATACTTCTTACATAATCTAAGATCTTGTCACTGAGGTATTTATAATTCTGCATCAGTTAACATCTGGCAAGACTTTACGAGCCTCACTTCCTTTTGCATCCAGCATGGCTGCTGTGGATGCAAAATGGCTCAAGTGACAAGAGGAGGTTTGTGCTGCGAAGGTGGCCGAGCAGCGCATCAGGCAGAAAATAACGTGATAAAACCACAGAGCAAATTATCTCAAAGTACAGCCCTCTGAATAAATGCGAGGCCAATAAAATATGCAAACACACTCCCTCGCTTTGTGCACACACAAACACACGCATGCATGCTCACTCTCACATAGTTTCTCTTCCTCTCTCTTTTAAAACGCACTCAATATTCAGCTCATATCCGGGTTGACAGTTCTGCACCACCTCAGACTCCAGCCACATGAATGAAGGAAACAGGGACAGGGAATCCCCATGTCACTCATTATGAAACTCTCACACACACTTCACACCGCCAGGCAGGGTTAATGTACATGTTCAGTGGGGGTGAGCAGAGAAGTCGGTTGGCGGCAACAGGGAAAAGAAAATGTGAAAAAGGAAGGTAAAGCAGAGTTGAGCAAAAAAAAAAAGGTTTAAAAAAAACACCAGATGCTTTTTTGAGTGTTCGACTTTTGCATGAAAGAAAGAAAAGTTACGTCTTTTCTTAGAAAGTGAAAATAGTAAGAAGAAAAAGAATCAATCTAAGTGTGACAAATAAAGATGAAACACTTTTTAAAGTCAAAAGGTAACTTCAAATATTGAAAACAGGAAATTGATGTGAAAGGAAAGTGAAATAGATCAGAGGAAGGACTATTTTTCAGCTAAAAACCACATCTGCAAGTTATTTTGATCTGACATAACTGTAGTATTCCCCAATAAATGTTGTAAGAAGTTATATGGTTCCAATAAAATGTAGCTTGAAAACTTTCGGGAGGTTCCTTCAAAGTTCAGTGGGAGGCTATACGTTCAGTCTTGGGAGAGAGATACGAGAACTAAAACCTAAAGGTCCGACGTTGCATCCAAATCAGACAGGACCATTTACAATAGTGGGGAGAAGAGGATAAGACCAGATTTGAGCTCAAATGTGCTTTAAAGAAACTCTTTTCTTTTCTCAGGTCAAGTTCAGGTAATACATTTCTATATATTTAGAAAATGTGCTAAAGTTGCAGCTTCTGTGAAACAGTCAGTAGAAAGCTCTGAGGGAGATACTAGCTTTAGAATAGTTAGCAACTAACGCTTAGCCAGTCGAGGTTTTCTTAGAGAGCGCACCAATAGTTTTTGTTTTTTTGTCAGCATTTTCTACTAGACTCAAAATACCGCACTTCCAGTCTCATTTCAAAATAAGAGTCTCAAATGCAGCAACAAGAATTCAGCCATCTTAAAGCCATCTCCTTCGCATCTGTGGCTCACAATAATAGTTTATTACCAAGAACAGGACACAGATAGAGACTGCACAAGACTGAGATAGACTCCGAGTTTGAATATGGCGTGCAAAGCATCCTGTGACACTGCTAATAAAAGCCATGACGCAAGTTTTCTTTCTTTTTTCTAAACCAAAAGGAGTATTTTTGCAAAAAGCAAATGAGATTTTTTTTTTTTCTTAAAGTGTAGTTTCGACAGTGCAACCCGGGAACTTCTTTTCACAGGACGTCTTATTCCAGTTGGTGGTTTCTTGTGTACTTTGAATTGGTGCGGATATGCACAACAATTGTGTTGAATCCAACAGAATAGGCTGGGAGGTATCAATTCAACCGTAACTGGACAGACAGCTGAGTCCTGACGCCAAGGATTTAAAATCTAAAACAAACAACTTTAACAGGAAATATAACCCTGAGAAAAAATATTGAATCAGCCCAAAATGTTCAGCACTTTTCCTTCACAAAAGCGGCCCCAGAGTGCTAGTGGAAGGAGCATCCCCACAGCATCATGCTGCCACCATCGCATCTAAATATAGGGGCTGACGTTGATCTGCAGTGTTAGTTTCCTCCACCCAGTATTTTTTGCATTTAGCCCCAAAAGGTCTTGTGTGTGTGCTGTGTCCGCTGCATGGCTTGTGTCAAACATTGCATGGGACTTCTGTAGGCTTTTTTTTTTTTTTTGTGCCATTAAAGGCTTTCTCATTGCAGCTCTCTCATTAAGGGCAGTTTTGAAGACTTGACAATAAAGAGTAGCTAAGTCGCGGACTTGAAAAGTCTAATTCTGGCTCGTAGAGGAAGTTCAAGCGCCCCGTGAACGCACCACCCGACTTCCCGAGAAGCCGGAGAATGCATTAATAATTTAGGCGACGCCCATTGCATTCCGGCTTGAGTCTCCCATAGGAGGTGACGCAGGTCTCAAAGATAGGCAGCGAGATTTTATAGAAATATATAGGGTTTTTTGTTGTTGTTGTTGTTTTTAAGTTTGTGGATGAAGATACAGTTACTGACAGGTGCTATGATGTATCACGCGGAGCTACTTAACCCCGCGTCAGGTCAAAGCCATTCAATAATTAAAAAAATATATAAAAATAAAAAAGGAAGAGGAGGACCTGCATACTATCTCTGTCTGACACCGCACACTTCCTTTTATCTCTGCACAAACCGCCCATTATGCATGAGTGAACGCTGCACGGCCTCCAGAACCTTTCAGCTTTTCAAAACTCCAACTCTGATGTGTCAAGTGCAATTCAAAGAAAAAATATAGTCGTAGCTGCAGTCTAGTTGCAAAAAAAAAAAAAATCAGGTTAGTTAAATGCATCTTCATCAAAGTCACAGGCACAAGCTGCTTCCTCATTTGGGCTTTGAAGGGACCGCACAGCTGTGAAGTGGAGACCTTATCTGAACTTTTTTATGCGTTTAATTCATAGAACAAAAATGAACTCACAGACTTACCCCGAGTCACTGGCGGCCAGGCGCAACTTTTGCATGTCTTTGCTCTTTTTTTTTCTCTTTCTTTTTTTTTCTCTCTCTCTCTCTCTTTTTAAGTCAGCCAAGCATTTACGAGGCGCGCACTGAACACCAACATGACCTGACACATTTTCTTTCACTTTCAAACTTCTGCAGGTCGGAATAAATTTTTTTAAAATCTCATCTTCCCCTCCCACCCCCCCCCCCCATCCCACCTGAACGTGAGCTCCAGGAACCCATGTGCGCGCTTTCTGTCCCATCTCTCCCCCCGTAACCTTCCTAACTGCTGCACCAGCCTCCCCGCTCCGCTGCGGCTCCACCATTCATACTGAGCCCGTCTGACAGACTTGCAGAGCAATAGATTTTCGCATTTCTGGGCACACCCACCGGTTCAGACCTCCCATTTGTGCCGCAGCGGAGAAGGCTTGGTCATGAATGGAATTCTCTGGTTCCCGGATGAGCCGTGATCCCACGCTCAGAAGCATGCAGACATTCCGGAACTTTAACACACAATGCAATAAGTGATGGCCCTGATTATGGTGAGAAATGGGAGAAAAATGAAACCTTCTCTTCCGTAAAAAAAAAAAAGAAGAAGTTAAAACAGCTTAAAGCTGCACTTTGTAATAATATATATATATATATATTTGTTAATACTGTCACGATGTTATGATGGTGTGGTATGAGATAATCTGTGAAGCATTTGAGCTCCTCTGCCTTCTCCCAGTGCTCATTTGAAACAGCCAATCAGAGCCAGGAGGAAGGTCTCATTCTACACTGTTCACAACCCGTCTTCCCTTATTCTCTGCTACGCTACAACTTCCTCCCGATAACAGAGTCTGCCACAAATGATAGGGCTATTTAGCATAGTCACAAATGATATACATAAACAGTTTCCCTCTACCAGTATGTTGTTTCTCTACCACTGGTACATCAAGCAGCATGTACCTGAGGTTGATTGACAGCACTAAGACCCCCCCCCCCCCCCCTCTCTACTGCCTCTGATTGGTTGCTTTTGACCAGGAGCGGTGCATTACTTCAGATGGCAATAGTAGCACTGGGAAGAGGCGGTGGAGCTCGATCTTTTCATATGCTATCTAATAATAGCATACAATCATGACATAGTGACAGTTATACAAAATGTGAAAAAAGAAGCAAAAGAAAGTTACTTACTGCAGCTTTAACTGTCAAAACCCTTAAACACATTTTTCTCCCCACATTGCCACATTAGCGAGACACATTTTAACGTTTGTGGGTTTTTATCATAGTGCAAATTAGCGCACATATGAAAAGCAGAAGAAAATTTATACACGAGTTTCAGTGAGACCATCAGAGGAGTAGACAAGAGAGCCATAGAAACTCTAGGTAGGAAGAAGGATCCTGCAGTTTCAGGCATGCACTCCACAAAATGGCAAATAGACCGACCACCGTTGAAAGGAAGCCACAAGAAGCCCGGTTACAGCTCGCCAAAACCCATATAGGACAGAGCCAACACGTGGAACACGGTGGCTCTGTCCATGCAAAGTGTTTGTGCGTGTGTTGGCACTCTAAATTTACACACCATCTTTAGGGTGAGGCATGGCGGCAGCGGCATCATGCTGTGGGAATGTTTCTCTTTAGCAGAATACATGAGACTGGTTCACCTTAAGTCGGATGATGAGCCTGTATGTAGGACTGGATCGTAGCATAATCATAAGATAAGATAAGATAAATCTTTATTGTCATTGTCACAAGGACAACGAAATTCAATGAGTTGGAAAGAACTGGTCCTGACCTAAATCTTGTGAACTGTCTTATATCTTTAGTATGCAATTGATTGTCTTTCAAGGTGTACAATTTTCTACAAACTTTAAAGCCAGTTGAACAGGAGTAGCACTGCCAAAAACACAAAGATGTATTCATGAATGTCTTTACCTTTACAAAAATAAAACTCTTTTATCATTGCAGTACTTTGAATTCTACCACTATCGTCCATTTCAGTTTTGTACATTATCCCACTTCCATAGATTACATTATTGAACATTTCTTACTTGTGATAGCAAGTAATGAGGCAGACGACACCACGGTGATCGGCCTCATCAGAGATAATGACGAGGCCGCTTACAGGGAGGAGGTAGACCGTCTGGCTGAGTGGTGCGACAAAAACAACCTGCAGCTGAACACCGAGAAGACCAAGGAGCTTATCGTGGACTTCAGGAGGAACGCTGACCCACATCCACCCATCCACATTAAGGGGACAGTGGTGGAGCGTGTGGACACCTTTAAGTTCCTGGGAGTCCACATCTCAGAGGACCTGACTTGGATGACCAGCTGCTCCAAACTCATTAAGAAGGCGCACCAGCGCCTCTTCTTCATGAGGACCCTGAGGAAGAACCACCTGTCCTCAGAGATCCTCACGAACTTCTACCGCTGCACCATTGAGAGCATCCTCACCAACTGTATTACAGCTTGGTACGGGAACTGCTCTGTCTCCGACCGGCAGGCGCTGCAGAGGGTGGTGAAAACTGCCCAGTATATCGCCGGGGCACCGCTCCCTGCCATCAAGGACATCTACAGGAAGCGGTGTTTGAAAAGGGCCGGGAAAATCACAAAGGACTCCACTCATCCAGCACACACACTCTTTTCCCTCCTGCCCTCTGGGAGGCGTTACAGAAGCCTACGGACCAGAACCACCAGGCACCGGAACAGCTTCTTTCCCACAGCTGTCACGCTTTTGAACGCCTCCTGACATAAAACATAAACTATAAGGACTGTACTCCCCTATCCTCTCATACAACAATAACACATGGACTATCCTCACACACACACACATCACGGACTGTTTTCTTCACACACACATACAACCTGTAAATTTTATCTGCCATTATTTATCTATAATCCATTCCCTAACATTCTTATATATTCTGTATAATCTGTATAATCTGTGCATATAGCTCCCATATTTATATTTATACACAATATCTATATCTCTTGCTATAACCCCTTATAGTCCACACATACATAGTCTTGTACATCTGTAAATAAATATTATATCTCGTAGAGCACTTCTGGATAGATGCAAACTACATCTCGTTACTTGTACTTGTGACAGTGCAATGACAATAAAGTTGAATTCTATTCTATTCTATCTATCCAACTTCTGTACCCATTCAGTTCATGCAGGCTCTTGGTGGGTGTGCTGGTGCCTACGTTGACGGTCGATGGGTGAAAGAGTTGTGGGGTCCACCCTGGACAGGACTCTGGTCCTTCACAGGGCAAAACGGCTCCTTGGAAAAGGGAAAATACCTGTCTCCAGGGTTCGGGTTACATAAAGCCCTCTCTGAAGGGTTCGTCTCACAACCTTTGTGTTTGCACATCAGGAACTGCAGACAATTACAGTCATCAAAGTTTTGTTTGCAGAGTCTTTTCATGTCCTGTGCTGGGAGGATTGGTACTTTCCCAGCGTAAAGCGAACCATCTGTGATTTAAATCTTACGGCAAATCATCCAGCTGTTGTGAAAACAGATCAGCTCAGTATATCACTGCAAGCCAACAGTAAAAAAAAAAAAAAAAAGAACTTTATATTTGTGTTAAATTTTACATGGACAGTAGATACAGTAGATATGCTTAAACCTTTTCGTTGTACACTGGTCCTATAGATTTTGTCACTGACACAAAGTCTACTGGTCCAAAATTGACAAAGATGTAGTTTTGTCTTCTGATTGGCTTTTATCATCATATCACCTTTTAATGCTGCAAACAATTTGATTAAATTTTTTTAAATTTAAAATCACAGTACAGTGAACTGTATGAAGAATAAGGGCTTCTCTAAGCTGATGGGAGGTCCTGTAGAGTTCAAATTAAACCAATGCTAAATCTACTAAGACACTATATTTTGCCATTTTCATATCATTTGCTTATGCTGGAGGAAGCTGGTATATTAACAACAAGTCATGCATATCCAAAAGGGAAATTTAGAGCATTTTTGTGAACATGGAGGAAGTAAAAGCAGAAGCTGATATAAAAACTGGAGTGACTTCCTTGCAGCTTGTTTCGTTTAGTTTAGTGGACACATGCTACCAACAGGAGAAAGAGGTTGTCCCTGTACTCCCCCTACATGCTCAAATGTGTCACCTTCTGTCATTCAATGTTGCTGCTCAAAGGAGTCAACAAGAGGATTCTCCCATGGAAGCAGACTTTGTTTTGTACGACACAAACCAGTGTGCAATCCAGCCAGTTTCTACATAAACACCAAATTGCATAACTTGATAAGGTCTGCAATCGTCAACTACTGCACCAGATGTGACACAACCGCTGGGTTTGTAGTTCGCTTGACCCTTGGAAGAAAAGTGGACGTTAGAGAAGAGGGAAACACAGTTGTGGCGACATTTCAGGAAGTCCTCCCACACCAGATGTGTCAGTCGTGTTTCTTAAAAATTGTTCTAAATCCCGTTGAAGCAGTTCCCTCTGTGCTTTGAGCAGCATACAGAGGAAAACATAATCTAAGTAAATAAGGGTGTGAAAGCAGCCCGACATGCAGATCACCTGTTTGCACACAAGTGGGAACACTTTGTTTTGTTCCAACTGCACTGAGTTGGATGTTTTAAAAGTGACTTATTTTACTTTCTTGAACAGGTTAGGATAGGTCTATGGGCTATACAACACCTGTTCATTCATAGATTATGAGTTTTCAGTCTGGTCAGTTCTGCCTGTGTTACTTTCAGAAGGAGCTGTTTCAGGGCCTCTTGTCACTTTAAATCCAAATAAGCTGGTACTGGCCACGCCTCCCAACTTAATGTTTACACTCACACGTGAAAATGACTGCAATTAAAGAACCGTACATCTTTGACAAGCAGAAGTGGAGCTTCCTGCGCAGCCAACAAAAATGCAGCAAGTGGTTTCTGAATAGTTGGCCCTTTCCAGCAGCCATTGTACAGCACATACAGCTGTACTGTAAAACCAACTGACCAAACGTGCAGGAGTGCTGCTTGGGTTGCTAGGTAACAGGGCTGGGTTCAGCTGGGGTTGCTAGGTAACAGCACAGTGAGTTAACAATTGGGAGGTTTGTGTTGTTTTCCAGACACAAAAAAACTGTAACTTATTGTCAAAAAAACAGCTGGGTCTTTATTAAGGACTGTTTTTAGAAGCAGTTGAGACACAAATAGAAGTACAAAAATGTGCAAAATGTGAATTTTGCATAATAAGTTCTCTTTATGATTCAACATTATCTTCTTTAGGGGGAAAGCAGAATTTTTTTGATCAAGAACTATATTTCAATAAGCTTTTAATAAACAAGGTATAATTAGGTTCAAGATACGCTTCAAGCCAGACAAATAAGTTCCGACTCCTCAGCCAGCATTTAGCCTACAGTTCAGAAGACGTCTTTGTTAGGAATAGCCCAACAAACCTAGACAAAGGCTCTGTATGTTCTCAACATTTCCTCGGTAGAAATGAGCTGAGATACTGAGAACATCTGTTTGAGACCATTCCCCATGTCAGCCTGATTGTGTAAAATTGTTTCTGCAGCGCCTTTGTCCTGCTAGCTTCCATTTTAAGTGTTTTTTTCTGGATTGGACTGACCAAAGAGATTAGACATTTTTATTTGCCTTGTGACTTTGGTGATTTTTTTTCAGCTTATTCAGGGGGGAACCCTAAGGACTACCCTCAAATGATAGACCCTTAGTCTCCCTCTGTTGGAAAGCATAAAGGAGGCATGCTAGTAAAATGAATGAATAATATTAGTGGACTCCCTTTGGTGCTAAAAAGCTGCTGTGACTTTACTCTATACTCCAACCCAAACAAAGGAGCTACAGTAGTTTCTCTGTCTTCAAGGCTGAGCTCAGCTACTCTAAGGACAAGACTCATTTCAGTTTCTTATCCATTCTTTGGTCCTGGTCCAGGCCTTGGTTGAGAGTCAAAACATACAACACTAAATTCTAGCGCTTCATTTGTGGGCTGAACTCTTTCTTCACCAAACCAGAATGAAGTGGCACAGGTATTACTGCAGAAAATATGACACAATTAGGTCTCCAGTCAATCTACCCCAACTCTTCCTGTCATCACTCAAACACCTCATCAAGATACCCAAATTCATCCACTGGAGGCAGAAATTGGACTTGAAGAAAGCAATCCAGCTTATTCTCAAGCCCGGCCTCAGATGTAAGAGACGAGCTGAGCTGAGCTGAGCTGAGCTTACATCCAGCCGGTTGTAAGCTCTGGACAAAAAAAACCCGAAGATGAAATCAGTTTTTATTAAACAAGACACCCTCTCTACTGCGCCATGAGAACTTGTTCACAAACGGAATCGGTGACGACCGTCGGCCATGTGCCCAACCCACAACGGGAACAAAAAACAGTGCCAGTAGACTCCATGGTGTTACTGTCTATTAAACAAAGATGATACCAAAAGACTGTAGTACATTATGAGTCAGTAACTTGTAATCTAACCTTTAGCAGACAGAGAAAAAAAGTGAAGTAGTCACTTTCTGTTTGACATAATCGGTCTCTCATCATTGTGAGAGATTTCACTTTAGTTTACTCTTCTGTGCGACATTGCTCCATCTCACTGAGGTTTTAAGCATCCATTAATGTACAGCCCTTATGTTTCCACTGCAGCTTTTAAATCAAGTTGAGATCTGGACTCTCTCTGGACCACTGCAAAACACTTAAAGTCTTTAACTTTTCAGCCATAATGGTGAGAGTTTGAACTAAATGGGTCTAACTTTAGATGTACTCAAAATTTGACAACAGAATACTTTGCTGTATAAAAGAAGTAATGTTTGATCCCAAGGCAGAGATGGAGGTTTTAGTCAAAGACTTGGGCTGGAGACTTGGGATTAAAGTCTCATGAATAATCTTTACACTAATTAGGCTGGTAAATAAGTCGTTATATATTGTTTTTGTTTTGTTTTTGGTCTAAAAAACAAAATAAACTTTATGAGTTCTTGTCCTGTGGTGAAAGAATCATTAGAAAAATCACCCAAGGTCACGACAAGATGGAAATAGAGGAGTGAGCAGGCTTTTTAACAACGTCTCCATCCCATCAATGTCCCTGATTGGGCTCCATTACTAGTTGTTAACGGCAGGATTTCAGTCATTTTCTCCACTTTTCATAGTCAGAAGAGAAAATGCTTCTTTGGAGGTAAAATCTGACTTTTCCAGAGGTTGTCCTCGATTCTTTTCTACTTTCCTGGTGTTTCATCTCCTTGGTGGTCCTCGGCCGGCAAGTTGTTTACAAGAGAAGATCGTAGCCTGGGAAGGAACTGTTTACACGAGTGTTAAAACTGAATGCACAAAACTCCCGTGTAAAGTTAAGACGTGAGAAAAGACAAAAGGTGGAGGGTGTGTTCTCTCTGACACACTTACATCGATTATTGTGGAAACAAACACAATGACGTTCCCCCTCCCCCTCCCAGAGAGACAACACTCCTTTTCCCACAGGCTTCACAGATAAAGAGTTGCTTAAAAAATAAAGCAACATTCACTCAAGGTTGTCCGTTTCCCAACACACACTGCTGTGTAATCTGCCCCGCTATTACACAATAAAACATTTTTGCTACACTTAGACCTGATCAGGCATGACTGAGAAGAATCCACCCAAAGTGACATCTGATTGCAGTTTAATATCTGAATTTTACACATATTAAAATCCTTGCAGCATGATGATGGTTCAACACCTACACCTCTCTTTCTAAATAGCGTGTGTTGGCCTACGTAGTCAATGCCAACTCAGTTATCTCTATTGGAAAATAGCCTGTTCATATATAAAACCCCAAGCCCATTACTCAGGAGAGAGACTAAAAGCAATTCAAAATTTATTTTCTCTGTTAAACCTGTTGAAATTGTGGCCCAACAACCTGAACTTGCTTACCAAGAATATTGGACCAACCAGAGGTTTTCAGTGAAGGTCTTGTCAATTTCAGCAAGATGATGCATCTTCCTTTCGTCCCTGATGGGGAACTGGTTTTCTAACTGTGAGGATCCACTGGAGAAAAGTAAGGAGTCTGAATGAGAACCTGGCTAATTGCATCAAGTCTGGCTTTGTAACTATGTAGCCGCCCAATCAAGCTCGTGTCCACAGTGGGAAGGAAAGACTAACTGGAACGTTGCCTTCATAATCTCTGATGGGAAACACGTAGACCCCAAACTTCAGGAACTGTGCTGAAAATGTGAACTAATGTAAATGTTAGCCTCGCTAGAACATTTGTATGAGCTTTACTCTGTTTTTAAGAAAAACAAACAAAATAAAAGAAACATACGAGTCCTGTCTTTGTAAAGATCTTGACACACTTCAAGTCATTTATAAACATTACCATCGGTCTTTTGCTGCACGAAATAATGCAAAATGCAGCTTTGATACGCTAAGTGTGGGATTAAGAGTATGCTTTAGTCTGGAGTGTTCATATAGCTTTGTAGAGCAGAGTAATAAAGAAGTCTTCTAATATTTTTAATTTTGGTTTAAGGAGGCTTATCTCTGAACTCGAGTGCTGCTTCCACAGCTAAAGCATGGGCACATGGAAACAATCTAAAGCAGCCTGATGGTCTTTTCTTTAATTGTATAAAGCCTTCTGTGGTTTAAAATGGCATAATGCTGCTTTTAAACACATTTTTTCCCCTTAGCATCACAACAACAGGGGTGTTAAAACTGTTTAAGGGTTGATCAGCAGAGGCTCCGGACTCCTCCGGCTGTTAAACACCCATGCTTTGATCATCTGGAAGACACCCATGGGCTGTACCGGTTTCCTGTTGGCTGTGGACTCTGCTTGCTGATCAATGTCATGTGACATTTCCCTGGAATATTTGCTAAGACGCACTGACTGGAATGGCATGTGTTTCCAGGAAACCACAGGAATACTAAAAAGCCCAGTGCAACGAGCTGGAAGCGCGACTATCTTACAAGTATCACGGTGTGATGCTATGCGCCCACGTCAGATGTAACGGTGCAAAGGTCACATGTTGGCATGCAAAGTATTTACCAACTTTACATAAAACCTGGATGGAAACAAGTGAAAGGGGGCAAATTGACTAATGTTTTTGTCAAGCCTTTGTTACTTCCACATATGGTATTGACCACTGCTGACCAGGAAATTGTCACAAGTTTCGGCCATCATGACTTTGATCTTGCCCAACTTGATTAAATCTTTCCAAAGTCAACTGTTAATCATTTCATCTGCCAGTAATATTGATGTTAAAAGCAAATATCATGCAGTTTGTCTTTTTAGAGTTTGGTTTTGTCACAAACGCTCCATGAAAATGTATCAACTCTAAAGCAGATTAAGTGTGTGGAGTGATTTTTTTTAAAATACCAGAATTACCAGGTGACAAATCTACCTGGAAATCTTTTCTTAGCATTGTTAGCAGTGTTGGAGGGCGTCAGTTTTATCAGTGTCTGATGTGACCGTAGTGACCGACTTCAAAATTAATGAAACCATAAGGTAAACCAGACTTCTGCTGCTCATAAAGAATCCCCCAACTCGCAACACGGAAGATGTGAAGTTTGATTTCCGTTCGTCTAACGTCTTTGCAGGAAAAAAAAATGGCACTGCAGTGATGAAAAGAGCGTGAAGCATTGTTGTTTAGGTGGAGTCAACTACCGTGTCAGGCCTTTGCCCAAACAATCCTGAGTGATGAAAATAGCCAGGAAGTAAGACACAACAGAAATACCCGCAAACGTTTCCTTGTGTCAAAGATTCCTCCACACTCCTCGAGCTCTGAAAATCTCTTCCTTTTAAAGCCTCTGGAATCACGTGGATCCGGTCTGGATGCCTTTTCCGGCGTTATTAACCACTTCTTCCTACTTTGTGCTGCCACGGAGACAATGGAGTCTAAATATGGGTGGATCAGCTAATTTAAGGTTTAATAGACTCTTAAGATCCCACGTGTCTGGCATAACAGAGAATAAGCTTCAACATGAAGAGAAGAACATCCAAAACAGACAGAAAAGTCCCCAGTTAATCGTAGCTTGCCAGTAATGGTACACAATAAAGTGAACCCACCTGCAATTTGCATCGATGCTAACTCTAGCAATGAGTTAAGGGAAGTCTCTTAGCAAAGCAAACACTTTGCACCACTAGTTTCCTACAGGAATGAAGAGCTGCTCGTTGTGTGGCAGTTCTGGGACAAGGGTGTGGACCACTTGTTTGTTCGGATGTTTTCCATTTGCTCTGGAATGTTCTCCGAGCTATTGGTTAAGAGAGAGATCCAGAACTGAAAGCACACACACACACACACCAAATCTTCTCTCACACACCAACCACATGATACAAGGATTTCTATGCTCAGCCGAGGATCAAGATTAAAAAGCTTATAGTCTCTTGAAGAACCGGGACACGTAGCAGGACTTGCTAAGAATCAGTTAAGGAAAATTCAACAAGACTCATTAAATAAAGTATATTTAAAGTCTTAAACCGTCTTGTGCCTAGTTTTAAAGCTATGATAATAAAAAACAATCAAAATATCTAGAAATGAAGCAAAAAAAACCCAAAAACTTTTTAATTTGGGTTTTCCTTGACTGTTTTAAGTACATTTTCAACTTGGAGTATGATAAATTAGGGTTGTAAAAAAAAAAAAAGAGGACATATCTTTAAAAAATTTGGTAAACCCCAAACTGAGTGAATACATACATTCAGATCAAAGTGACCAAATAACACAGTCAAATCACTTTTCACAAGCTAAGGTAGTCTGATCTTGGAGAAAATGAAACCGCTCATCTAAACTATGCAGCTGAACTACAACTGGCAGGAGAAAGGGCTTCGATCTGCGTGACTGGAATTTTTCTTTCTAAGCCAAGTTTCAAGCATTTATAGTATGCAATAATTCCTGCACTGCTTGCTCAGACCCCGTTGGTCTCAAGATTCAAGTTGTTGCCTAAACAAATCCTTTTCCTGTGACTGAAAATGTCTGACAGTATCAGAAAGTGTTGGAATGTGTTCCAGGCAGCAGAAAGGACCGAAGAAAATGCTTTCTGAGCACTTTGGGCTTTTTTTTTTGTTGTTTTCATAGAAAATCATTATTTTAACCAGTCGAATGCTTGTGCTGTGGTCTGCTGACTGTTTTATGGCGTAGTTTTAAGAAACTCTCTGCTTTTATGGATGCCAAGCATTTCAGTGCTTCCCAATGTTGACTGATGGATTCTGAAGAAGTAAACCAAGCTGCTTTCTGTGTCACACTGAAAAGATTTCAGTGAAGGCACCAAAAAGGTTTTCATCAACACAGCTACCAGGTCAGATCCTAATATCAAAAATGTTTTATTTTTCTTTAACAAGTGTTAGACAAAAAGTCTAAAAAAAATTTTTAAAAAAGAATTGAAAGGAAAAAAAAGAATTGGATAACTTCAGGTTCAAAGGCATCATTTTGTTTTGAGGCACGAGACAAAAGCATGGACCTGAAAGTCCGCTTCTTCCCAGAACAACAAGTAGTGACTACAGATTTGGATCTCTGCTTTGGAAGTCGAGGGGAATCCTTTCATGTGGGGAACCGCCAGAAACAACGCAACAACATGTCTTCATCTCTGAATAACTTCAAAGTGCATTTATCTTGACCACAGGGATGAAATGCTGCCAACACCACGCTGCCATCTGTGCTAAATAAACAAGACGTGACAGAAAACTGAGCGCAGCATAGAAAAAAAAATAGACACAAAAAGACCACAAGGTTTACAGGTATTTTCTCTTTTATTGTCATGCCTTACTTTTGGTGTTCATTTCTGTTCAGCTCTTTGATGAAAGATGCTGGACTCAGTCCCACAGTAGATTAGTTGCACCATAAAATTGGTGCGTATGCAGCAGGATTGCTGCAGTTTTACCTGTTACGCTGTAAAAAATGCAAAACACATCACTAGCATATAAAAAAAAAACTTACGTTATTCAATTTAACGGAGGTTTAAAGTCTATATTTTCCATTTTTTCACTGCAACATTGAAGGTGTCACAATTTGACACTTTTGTTTTCCCACTGCTTCTTCCAGCACAAGGCTGAGCTGAATCCCTGAGATTCAAACTGACTGGCTTGGAGCATCAGGATGAAAATGCTTGCAGGGGGAACAGCAGGGACTGCGGTCCAGATGCAGAACTCAAGAGGATGGGCACCAGTCTCAACAGGTCTCTCAAAGGGATGCCCAGCTGGCTGCTACGCAATAATAAATCTGCAAATGAGTTGCAGCCTGCAGGGAAACACGACAAGACAGAGTCACTGCCATCTGCATTTACTCTCCTATTGCAACTTACAAGCCCTGCTAGTGTAGTTGTTTCAGATGCTAAATAATTAAAATCTACAGGTTTGTCAGTAGATTAGCATGCTAACATGATGCATCTCAGAGGCTGTATAAGATAAAAGTCCTAAACAGAAACTAAATTTGGATTTGCAGGTTGTGACTCGAAAATTATTCCAATTTTCATTTTTAAAACTTTACTAAATGTGCATAGGGATTTCCCAATCCTTACGCACATCCTCTAGACCCCCTAAGGCAAAAATCCTTATCTGCAGGATTATCTAAGCCTTAGGCATGTCTTTATATTATCCTAATATTCATTAAGTAAAAGCAATTCTCGCTGTTTTCAAACTGCATTTTCGCAAACAAAGAATATACAGACTACATAAACACTGAGGCAGTTTTCTGCAAACGTGTGTGTGTGTGAGCGCCTCTTACCCTCCAGCTTTGCTTGCGTATTTCTGAAGCACGGGATGGACCGGTACACCAGGAAGCAGGCCAACATGATGGCCTGAGCGTCTCTGGACAGAACCTCGCCCCTCATGTAGGATCTCACCACTGAGCTGTGGTCTAAAAGAAGGCAGAAAAAAAATAACAAAACACAGATTTCACCAGACATCACACTTTATAACCACCATACAAATCTTGATCTGCTTTTATTTTAGTTAGCAATTATAATGTTAATATGGGAGTATTTCAGTCAGGCAGCATCTGTTTGATGTGCTAAGATGCATATTGGAAACTACTAATAACTTACAGAGACAGACAGACGACGCTGCATGCAGAATACTTCCTGTCCTCCTCCTCATATGGTGTACAGAGTATTTTAATTAACTTATTAACCAACATTTGCAAGTCAAAGCTGACAGATGCAGTGACAGATGTGGCATACAGAATCCCTTAGAAATCTACAACACTATTATGTTTCTAATTAGGAAGAAAGACAATTTTAGGGTGACATGTTGTGTTGGAATACAGATCCCAAACTGTTTCTGGAAAAAGGAAATCCTTGTAAATAAAAATCCTACCAAACAGGTGGCTTCCATCAAGCTCAAACAAACATTCGGCAGAGGCAATTATACTTACAACACAAACACACATTTTTTACATGTCGAAATGTTACTGTGAAAGGGATCTTAAAAAAAAAAAAATACATGCACTGAGAAATCAGCTTGTGACTGGAAACTTTTTAACTCAAAATTCTGATTTTCATCCAATCACAGAACAAATCAGAGCCAACACCTCGAAGTTGAGCTAGCAACGCTCTTCACTGTCAAAGCTGTTATTCACAGAAAAAGATCGATATATTCATTACAACGATCTCTTTTAAATGTGAAGAGGCACTTTTCGAAAAGCATTTACTACAGAGGCATGTAGGTTTCAGTGTTTTGATACATAAGTTCGTCCTTTGCAGCTCCGGTTGTTTCATACTAAACTTCTTTTGGGCACAAAAGATCGACAGAGGACGATTCCTACCAACCTTTGGGACGTTGAGCGTAAATCAGTGGAAACCGTGAAGCTTAGACTGAGTAAAGTCAGGCTCTGGTATTTTCAGCATCAGTCAGGTGTTTAAAAGGAGTGAGAGGAAACACAAAGACGTAAGAAGCAAACTGTATTTTCAACAAAAACATGTGGAAAATGGCTGCGGTTTACCCAGGCTGCAGGATAGTGAGAGAGAACAAGACAGAAGAAAAAAACCCAAAAAAAACAGAGCAAAACAAAGATGCTTGATTTTATCTTTTCGAGCCTTTAGAAAATAGCTTAGATAAGGACTGGCAGCTGCTTGGTAATATACACAGAGACTAGTGTTTACAGTTTGTAATGCTAACCATGCTAACATAAGATGGCAAAGATTGTTGAAAACAACAGAATGATTTTGTCTTTCTTGTAAATTATTGCACTCCTGTTCATTTTTTAAAAAAAAAGATCCATTAACAAGATGTTAATTTGAGCTACTAACAGGAAAGATGGCTAGAAAATCAAGACTAGGACAAAAAAAAAAAAAAGAATCAGATCAATTGCAATTATAAAACTCATTAAGACTTTCTGGAAAGTGGTTTTTAATATATACTGTATCTTGTTGAAAAGCCATTTCAAACTTTTACATGCAAGTGGAAGGGGAAACATTTAGATTGTTTGTGTATAAAATTCCCGCAGCACTGGCTTCTGGGAAAACTGCGCAAACAAAAACACTAAAAATAAAGTTGCTGCACACGTTTCATTTATGGAGAGTTACAGAGAAGACCAACATTCTTGATCCATGAAGTAAAGTCACTCTGTACTCCCTCCCAGCTATGACCCAGTACTAGGTGGTTAATGAAAGATTAAACTAAGAGCAAGTTTCAACTCCTTTTATGACGGAAATCTCGCCTAACTACATCACCTGTTTCCCACGACTTGCATAGAGTGCTTTCTTTCTTTTTTCCTGAAAGTGTTTGTGTTCGCTGGTTTAGTTATGGAATGTGTGTTTTGGTGTATGTGCCGTATGTTTGTCCTCTAAACTATGATATTCATGCACTACACCGTGCACATAAAAACAAGTGGAAACAAATCCACCCTGTGACACTGCTGCAAATAAGGGCTGCAGACACGTGTTGAGTGCTGACAAGGTTAAAATTAGCAATAGCATTTCTTTCATATGCGCTCAGCAAACAGGAATGCTACGGCCACCTGGCAGTTTATGAGGAGTTTATCGGCGAAACAATACCAGCTGTTGTCACGTCAAAATAATATGTAACAGTTGACTTTAGTCAGCTGAGTGCCGTCACATGACATCCTGCTGACTTTGTCTACAGCACAAGTCATCAGAATGCCTTTCAGCAGCAATAATACCTGCTGTGAAGTGCAAAGGCTTCACTGACATCCTGTTGCAGACGGCGAGAACCAATAAAGAGAGGTGTGATATGCTGATCGCTGCGTCTGCATTACGTAGGAGAATTTGGAGACGTTCCAGATCAGATTTGGCTGGAGAAAACGGAGATTACCATAATTTGCTCAACTTTGTATAACAGTCACCGCAAATTAGTTCAGGTAAAAGGAGCGTTTACCAATGTTCCGAAATGAATGGCTTTACATACAAAAACATCTCCTAAGAAAGATGTAACTAAAAGGAGGAAATCAGTCGGGAACTTGATGCAAAGTGTGTTTTCTGAGACAGAAGATTGGCGGAACTAGCCTGTTCCTGATCACTGCAGTGTAATGATCTGATTAATGACATCATACCACCATTAAATGGAGGTTGCTTGTCTGCTTGTCCCCCCCAAGCTAACCGACTGAAGGCTAGCTCTTCAGGTGCTATCGGACTCAGTTAAAGAAAATACAACTCAAGTTTTGAAGTCCTTTATTTTTATTATTGTGGATCACTTTTTAGACTTCCACCTCTGTGTTTTGCATGACATAAGCACATTAACAAAACTCTGTACTGCTAATGCTCAGTCATCTTCATTTTTTAACCTTCTTCTTTAGTCAAACCTGCCCAGCTGAACACACAGGTGTGATTGGGTTATGGACATATATTGGCAACTCAATATTAAACTTTATAAGTGAGCAGTAGATTAATAAAATGAATGCAGAAGGAGACTGGGAGTCGGTGAAGGGAAGATTTTTCTGATGATTACAGTTTCCTGTTTTCATTCCAAGTTTTAAGAGGATTAATAATGTCTTAGTACGTGGGTGAATTTGCCAGCAGTAACTAAGCAGTATTGGAAGAAACTGGTCATCAAATAATTAAATCCCAAAACTAGGCCTGTCGCGATAAACGATAAATCGATTAATCGTACGATAAATTAAAACTATCGACGTCATTTTAATTATCGGCATTATCGTCTCTTCCGGCCTTTTTCTCTTTCTGTTGATGACACTGAATGAAAAAAAGGCTCAACTCCGGTGCTCTCCACTGACTCCTCCCTTCCTCAATTCCTTAGTGTAAAGCCCAGCACACACTACACTATCTTAGAGCTGTCGGCCGATTGTCGGCCCATTTTCAAAACCTGACAGACCACACATTAGCCAACAGAAATCCTAGGTATAACGGTTCGATCGGGTTCGTTCCTGCCGTGTGGTGTCCAACAATGGGCACATAATAATGGCTACAAGTTCAGTGAACTAATTTTAAAACCAGGTATTAATCAATGCTTTACTACAATCTACCTGCAATGCATGTGGCTAGTGTCAGCGTAAAGTCCTGACTGAATGAAAATCATTATAACCTATTTACGTCACGTTAATGAAGAACAGCTGAAAAGTTACCGGGTTTATCAACTGCGGTAGCAATTTCGCTCCATCTCCTCCTCTTGTCATTTCTATATTCTTTGCATGTTGAATAAACATTAATGTTGTTTCCACGTATCATCTCCAATGTCCGCTGGACTTCGGGTTGCGCCGTTTCAGCTGTTTGGGATTCCCCGACGTAATTTCCCCTCAGAAAGTGCAGAGGAGAATCCGCGCTTTCTGATTGGCTACCTGTCACATTCAACAGGCTGCGTTAAAGCGCCCAGTCGGGGAAAACCCTGATTTGGATCGGAGCGGCAACGACGATCTACCATAACACACCACACAATCTTAGAAAGATCAACGTTTTAAGATTGTTGTAAGGGGAAAAATAGGAGCAAAAAATCATGTAGTGTGAACTATTGCATCAGGTAGTCGATGTGCCCATCTTTTCTATTTAAATCTAATTATTACTGAAGGGCAACATAATATACAGACTTCATAATCTGCACTCTTTTGGTTGAATGCAGTATTTATTTCCACTTTTACTTTATGTTGTTTAGTTTTTTTTTTCAAGTGCGTTTTTTGTTAATGGAGACCATTTTATTTTCGTTTTTGGTTGTTTTGTTTATTTTGTTTATCAGTTCCAGTGTTTAGTGTTCTTTTGAAAATAAAGTGTATCTATCTTTGGCAGGAAATCGCATGGATTATTATGTCATTTCCATTAAATCAGAGTAAAAAGGTCTTCAAACAATATTATCGTTTATCGCAATAATTTTTGAGACAATTAATCGCTCAGCAAAATTTGCTATCGTGACAGGCCTACCCAAAACATAAATATGTTCCTTATTAAACTTATCTAAAAGACTGTTCCTAGAGGTGTGTCAAATTGATCAGCCACCGATCATAATCAGCCAATTTCTGTGAAAAAGTGACGGTGATCACCGATTACCGTCTCTTGTTGCAGATCACCAAAACCGATCACATTTATCTCCCTTTGCAGCCTGCCTGTGCGGCTGACCTCCTCTTTCCTTCGGGGCGTTTGCGTGTTGCAGCGGAAAATTACCTCGGGGGTGAAGCGCGTCAAAATGCATCAACACAACGAATCTAATATGGCATTTAAAAAACAAACACTTGATGGAGTTTGGCTACATGGAGGCTCAATGCAGGAAAAAAAGGACATCCGGAGCGGCCAGATAGCAGGTAAAGCAGCGCACAACTACCAACGATCACCCGGATTAGCATGACGGTCAGAAAGCTAAACAAATAACCCGAAAAATAATTCAAGTCTCCGAGCTGGCGGTGTAAGACACTGGTTCTGCTCTCGCTCTTGGACCGCTGCTACGCGCTACTGTTGGTAACATTTCACAGACGTAGTGCTGCTCATCCTCCACCAGACAGTGAACTCTCACACCGAACGTCTGCTTAAACCAGCAGCACGTAACTTAAAAAAAAAGATTTTAGATATGTATTAAAATATGTTTATTATGTCTAAATTATGTGAATTTATTGCCAGATAAGTTTTCCATTTTGCCAGATAACATAATATCATTTATATCTAAAGCGAAAAATTAACAGCCATTCTAGGTGATTGGCAGCCATCGGCCTCATGGATGATCGGTATCGGAATCGGCAGCAAAACACCTAATTGTTACAGCATCCATTCACCTTTGAGCCAGTTGTCCAGCGCCACGTCGACCGCATTCTTCATGACTGGAAGAAACTCTGAGGTTAGCAGGGTGTCATGTTTGTTGGCAAGGCCTCGTAGCATCCGGCCGTCCCATAACTCCACCACCAGACGCAGCTGCCACAAGGGGAAGGTTTGCTGAAAGTCACCCTGACGCAGAGCCCCAACGGCCTGAAAAAAAAAGATGAAGGCATACGCTAACCTGTAGATTCAACGTTGCTAAAGATGTTTAGACAACAGGGGCATGTTCTAGGAACCAGATTAGCATAATAACTGAAAATGGACGACCCTCGAAAACCTTTCAGATAAGAATGTGGTAGTTTTGGGATGTATTGTGACGCAAGTAGCAACAGCTGAATTGCCCAATGTCTCCTGGAAATAGAAACCAGTCAGCTGCTGCCAAGTGTACGTTTATTGGTATGGCATCTTTGTGTCATGTCAGAGAGGTTTTGTTTGGTGTGATTATCAATCTGATAAGTTGCCTGTAGGAATTTAGTTTTTTTTATTTCTGTTTCAGTGTCAAAAAAGCGAATTAAACACAAGCCATGTTTGCTTGCTCTCTTTCTCTACTACAAAATCAGGATAATACAATTTTCCTCAGTTTGTGTCAGTTGTACCTCAACATGGGTTTTAGTCTCTGTGTTTTATTGCAAAAAAAAAAAGGTCAAGTTTTTTTTTTGTTTTTTTGTTTTGCAATACACTAGGGGTTAAGGAACACGTCAGAAAATAAGTTAATATGCTTTCAAACGTTTTCTTTTCCATACCTCGTGCCAAACCTACTAAGGGCCACGAACTGAAGAATCTTTAAAATTTTTTTAACCCAATAAAATGTTTGGAACATTTTTATTATTCATGACAATATATTTGCACTACGGCCAGCTGCTGTCACACAATGTAAAACAGAAATGTGTGTGTCCTGTGCTGGGTAGGTGTGTTACCTGCTCGATAGCGATATATGTTGGCAGCATCTCCGGACACTCTTGCGTGACGCACTCGTACAGCATTGCTGAGAACAACATGAGGCTATCCTCTCTCTGTCAAAACAACAAAACATCAAAGCACGCAGTTACGGTTTTCCATTAGCATTTTTGTACTAATGACTCTGCCGTCATCGACACCCCTCTACTTCTTCATTTGCTTCCCACATTTATGAATGATAGTTCCCATTTCTTGTTGTTATTTCTGCCTGCTGAGCATGAAATGCTTGAGCATGTTGATATTGTGGAGCCAACGACTGCATTCATATTTGTTCTTGCCGACTAAAATTGACTTTTCAGACATCGCTTAGGGGTCTGCAACTCATGGCTCTGGAACCAGATGTGGCTGTTTGGCTAGAAATGCAAAAGGACTGACCAATGTTTTAAAATGTAAAAATCATTTTTAAAAATATGCTAGCTTCAGCAGCCTTTCCAAGCTGTTTTCAAGCAGTAGATAACCAACATTTCCACAAAACTAGCACAAATGGTGTAAGGAATATTCTTAATGAAGTTTTGTTTTTTTTGCCAATAGTTTGCAAACTACTCTCATTTTTGATATTCAAGAAAAAAAAAATTTGAGTGTCCCATTTGGGGTCTCTGCAGTTTTCTCCAATCCAAATTTAAAACGTTTTAAGACTATTTAAGACTAGTGTAAGTTAAGACCTATATCGCCAAAGAAATGCATAAACATTGTCCAGCCAACGGGCGATAAATTTGCACTGACCCACGATGGATGCAAAAAAGCTAACTAGACAGCAAGCAATGGGAATGTTAGCGGAGAGCAACAGAGTGCAATGAATATGTCGGCATGCGACTCAAACTTTTGCCTGACAGAAAAGTTCCATGATGTAGAAAAAAAACCCATAATTATACAATAAATAGTCCTGCCAAGATAAAATTTAAGACCTCTGATTAACTTATTTAAGGTTAATTTAAGACATGCTAAGGCCTTCATTTTAGACACATGAATTTAGGACTTTATGGGTGCCTAGGCACCCTGCCACTGAAGGAAATTAAACTCAAACAGAAATAAAACTGATTTTAATTTAGAAATCTAAACTTGTCCTACACTAGATATTATAAAAATCAAGCTATTTTGCTTCAAAGAGTCATGTTGCTTTTGAGTCTCAAAACAAATATTTAATTGGACCGAAGACCAAACAAAAAACAGCTCTTAGGGTCGTAAAAGAGGCTTGTTAATCAAACTCAAAGTTACTTTTTATTCAACAGGGAAAGAGTCAAAGATGAGGACAGAGTCTAAGTGATTTGCTTGTATGAGCAAGTAAACAGTTTTCATAATTACAATTATATTAATTTAAGTGATTTATTTATGTTCATACATCTCCCAGAGTGGAAGTTATTTCATGCCAACTTAAAACAAAAATCTTGCAATTATCTGCAAGGAAATTAACCATCCTCCATTTTGATACAAATGCTGTGTTGAAGTGGGTGGCTGGAGAAAAACAGACATTATCTTCATGTACAATCGGTCACAGTTGTGCTCCGATGTAACGCGCTTTCTCCCATTTTAGAGCTGAAGCTGAAACTACAGGCCTCTAATCTACCCAGTTAGCCTGATGTCACGATGAAGCAGCCCACTTTCTCGCAAAATAGAGGTCAAGTGATTAATAATCAGACTAACAACCGTCTGTCCACTTTAAAACAATTAAATGAGTGAGTGCAGGGTGTGGTGCTTATGAAGACACTTTGCTTAAAACAGAAGATAAACTGATTTTAAAAACATTAATAGTACTTATGATGGGGGAAAAAAAAAACAGATGTTGTAGACATTAAAGCTTTGCACGTGATCTCGCCATGGTAGTTTAGGCGATCACAAGATAAACATTGGTGGTCTTGAATGAAAAGCCTTGATAACCATCACCATGACATCCGTGACACAAATTCAGCGAGAATTCTCATTTCACAAAGAATGGATTATTTGCACATTTACAGGCGGCAGATTTTTGTAAACAGACAGGAAGTCATTTAGCTCTACTGAAGGATGACCAAGCAGTCTGGAGCAGCCGCTTTAAGTTATTCATAAATCCTCAATCACTTGTTTGCACTTATCTAAGGACCACACATGTTTTTCAGATAAAACTGGAACATGCCTCTCCCCCCTTTAAAAATCATCTTTTATGATCTCAGTCGAGATTCGTTACCCATTAAAGTTGTCATATTCTTTCTAATTGTGTTTATTTGGAGTTCAGTTTTATTATTAATGGCTTGCTCTTCTACGTATTTATATTTAGTTTAAAAGGCGCCTTATACTGAAGACATGAATTAAAATAGATAATAACATAAATCCAGGTTGAGATATGAGTATGAATAGGAAAATACCACATCTGAAAACAACTTAATTTTAATCCCCAGGGAGTTTCTGTCTGGACTAACCCAAGAAGTTTCCAGTGTTTCAGTAAAACCCCAAGATAAAACTGAAACATGGCTCACAGTTAAATTTGTTTTCTAAAGAAATAGTATTTTTTTTGTTAGAGGTCCCTTTGGCTTTGCTGCAGAAAAAAAACAAACAATAGGTCAAGTCCTTTCCACCTGATAACCCAGAGATTTTACAAACAAACCCAGTGTCAAACTGTCTCAAGCTCCAAATATTTCTTTGCTTGGTCTGAAACTTACAGATTTCAGTCCTTCTGAGGTTTTACAGAAGAATTCAGCAAAGGAGATGAGAGCAGGCTCTGAGGTGAAGGTAGAAATGGCTTCAGGCTGCAAACAAAACAAAAAACAGAAAGTAATTTTCTACCCAAAAGCATAGACTTCTTACAACCGAGATCGGGTTTTAGGTTTTAAAAATAATACTTTAAAAACAACTTAATGATCATTGTCATACAGTTCCTAATTATAGTGATAGTCCAGTTAAGCTTTATATTTTTTACTTAATGACAATCTCATAACAACAATAATTTAAAAAAAAGCAAAATGTAAGCCGGCACATGTAGGAACGAATAACTTTATGGACAGAATCCTGTTCGAATAAGAAGATTTTAATAAAATAGAATAAAAAGGAAAACACTGAAGGCAGGCAAAGAAGGTCCTCAAGGACAAGAAAGAAAACAAACTGCATATTTTTCCCCTGCAGGTCTATTGACAGAAAATACAGACGCCATGAGGTAAGCAGTAATGGTCTGTCAGCTGCAGAGTTGCCAGCTAAACCTGCAATGGCAACCTGCCAAAACTGGACAAAATTATTCTCCATAGGGGGTACGAGACAAAAAGTTTCCACTCAATTCCACTCATCTCTTGGCCTGTTGTCAAAATCTACATACTAGATTAAATGTTTAATGCTAAATTTTACATTCAAAGTAACACAAATTGCTCCGTTAGATTAGAAATGCAGCTTGAATTGACCTTTTTTTGTTCTAAGACTATTTCTTTAAACACTTTCCAATATTTTCAACAAATTATCTATAACTGTATTCAGCCATTATGGCTTATACAAGTCACTGCAACTAATAAAAATTGTTATAATTATTATAATTAGGCAGAATCTTTGTGAAGTCCTCTGTTGTTTACCTTGAAGGCCGTGACTCCAGAGTTTCGGTGGCTGACGGCTGTGGCCAGCAGGCTCTTCCAGCCCTGGGGGTCGTCTTTGTAGGGCAGCTGTCCAGCCCGCAACTTCACATACAACACGCCATCTCTGACCAGGATGGATCTCAAACAGAAAATTTATTTATTTTTTGGGTTTTTAGATCATCTTGAGCAACACGACTAGAATGCAAAAGGCTAGAAATGTGAAGATTTGAACCTTGTTCCCAAAAGGTTCTGCCTATACTTACTTCAGATGCTGGGTTTCTTTGCTGAGGTTGAGAGACAATTCCCAGTATCGTGGCCCCTTTACTTTTACCTTCATAGCAAACAAAGCGGTTAAAAGGCCTTTCAATGATGTGCTTAATGCTATTTTAGTTTTGTTTGCCAGAAAGGAAAGCTTTAACTCTGATGAACTCTGCGTTACCTCTTTGAGAAGGTGAAGCTCAGGAAGGAGGGTGGGAGCCATCAGTTCCACTGTCGTCTCATTATACCACTTGGTTCCCTAACAAGAGCAACGATTCATCAAGCAAACATTATCATATTATGTGAGTTATGAGCTGCAAGAAACCCTGCTCAGATTTGTTAAAACAACTAAGATACATTAAAATATGCAATCAATTTTGACAATTATTATGTGACCTACGGATTGTGACAGCAATGGCTAAAACTAAGGTGTTGTGCCATAATTAACATATTGAAAATAATTGTTACATGACCTGTCAATCTATCTTATGTTTTATCTTTTATAAATTAAATGGACTATTGTCTCTCTTGTTCGTCTGCAGGTGTGCATGTGCTGGATGTTGCACTGAATCTCGTCTATAGGTCAAACTGAGATTTCTGCTGAGAATGAAATTAAAGTGCCGGGACGCCAACGGCAGTGCTAAATGCAAACAGCGACCTCAGCTTTTAACCTTTAATCCACCTTTAGCTGAGGAGCCACCACAGTAACAATAGCTCAATTTAATTACTTTAGCATATTTCAACTACAAAGTTAACTCGCACAGACAAAAAACCTGGAACAATGAAAGAATATTCCAATTAATTCAGAAAAATCTATTTATGTAAACATGCACCTGTGGTCAACAAACACATACTTGTATCTAAAGTATGGGTGCACAGATAAATGGCCGATACTTGCATGAGAAACTGATCTCATCTACCGCCGCAAAGGTCTGAAAATCAGCCGCTGTCGTCTTTTGTTCTGCTGTGAGAGACTGATAGACCCATCCACCTGGTCACATCTGTGGGTAACACTAATCACCCCTCTGTTGCCAACTGAGTTACTTAGTCACTATTTTTGGCAACTTTTCAGATGTAAAAATAAACAAATAAAAATTAGCGGCCAAAAATCAAAACTAGCAGGTTAGATTTTTTAAAGTTCGGTGATCGGCCAGAACAAAGCAACAGATTATGCACCCATAATCTGTTGCTATTTTTGATGGTAGAAGAGAAACGTTTCCAGAGCTCTATTTTTGTTAACTCCATTCAGAAGCATAAATTCAAATGTTTACAGCACATTTATTGCAGTTATTTATACAATGGCCAAATTTTATATAGAGAACCTGATTTCTTTTTCTCTTTAGGTAATAAAGGTTGGAGAAACAAATATTTTCCCATATTCTATTCTCTTTCCCTTCTATTCCACTTTAAATAAAAATCCCTACTTTTTTTTTAGACTTTTTGTTCCAACTGTGATGCTATTTCTGAATTACTTTATTATTATAATCACCAAACGCTTTATTTTCAACTTAATTCAGAGATTTTTGAGAAACTGCCCAACACGTTTTCAGTGACCAAGTTCGGGTTTTCCCACAGTTTTTGTAACAAATTATAGGGTGTTTGAATTATTTGTAATAAGCCTCAGTAGAAGTACTTGTAAACTGAAATATTTTACAATATTTTCTGTATTAATAAAAATACAGGGGAAACGGAAAAAAAAACAAAAAAAAACTGTACTTGATGACGCACATGAAGCCACAGTGACGTGCACAAAGAGGCCAACAACAAAACCAGGCGACACAGAACACAATAGGTTCTGTGTTTAGACACACTGGCTTTGTGTATTGGTCTTTACTCTGGAAACCTTTTCAAACAATTCCCTTTGAGGGAGTATAAATACATGCCATGCTGTGTATTCAATATAATTTCAGTTCCTCAAAGTTGAAGCAATTATTGCGAGGCTAAAACACCGACGTTTTTCATGAACAGAAGTGAATTTCATTCATATTTTTTCAGATTTTTAAGAATATATTTTCACGCACGTTTGAGAAATGTGTGTAAAATGGAAAAAATGATTTCTCCATTTTGCAAACATTCTGTCTTTTGACAATTTTGTATTATATTTTATTATTTACAAATAAGAGGACAGAACGAGAATTGATAGCGGGGAACATCGTATAGAGGAACCAGAAAACATGACTTCTGTGATTCAGTATAAGCTTTTATTTAAAATACCAGATTAAAATAATGTAAGTGGTCATAGGCGATTAAAATAAATATAAATCTTGTCAAAACGTAAGAAAATTAATCAATAGAAACGGCTTAAAGCAGAAACTTGTTTTTACAACTGAAACATGAATGGTAACTATATGGCTAAAAGTAATGAACGGCTTTTATTTATGTATTTTTATTTTAAGTGCTGTTCTTTCGGCTTTTTATTAAAGACTTGAGTCCAAAAAAACAACAAAAAAACAAACAAACCAAAAAGTGCTCATATAATCAATTAAATCAATTATTGTTTTTAGGAGTGCAACGTTCACTGACCTTGTAAGTGACCTCTAACAGAGCATAACAAGGCTTCAGAGAGTCGACGTCCACAGGAACCAGGAGCCGGGGTTCTGCAGCCAACACGGCCAGGTGCCGCAGGGCCTGCAGGTGATAGCTGCAACATCAACAACATCAACCCAGTTTTCAATTAAACACACAAAACAAATGAAAACCCGATATAATCGATATGAGAAAAAACAGTCATTTTTCTAAACTTAATTTGTTTTTGACAGACAGTAGAGGTATTTTGAAATTGCAAAGATGGCAATGAAATGGTCCTTTTTCAATGTAGTTTTTTTTTTTATTCTAATATTTCAAATTCCGAGCAAGTGTACCGACTTTTAAAATGCTCAATATTTTTTACTAGAATCTCAAATTGCAAAGTGAAAAACCTTAATTCTCTGGAAAGTAATTTAAATGAATGTTTTGCCACGTTCAAGCTCATCCTAGCAAATGTAGAAAAGCTAAACATTTGCTTTTTCATTCGGTCCAAGACTCTGTAGGAACCCTGACAGCTGTGTGTTAATTTTCAGGTATGTCCAGGAATGCCTGGTATTTAAGAAAATTAGGTTTTTACATGCAGAGATTTTCTCTGCGTCCAGCAGTGTATTTAAAAAGGTTTTGGTCTTACCGGTTGTCAGTGCTGTGAGCAGGAAAGTGAGGGTACAAGGCACACAGTAGGGCAGCGATGGCTGAGTTGGAGGTGCTGAGGGTGTATCTACAATGAAGGACAAAATGACAAACTTTAAGAAGCACTCCGACAAAAGATTTGCATCAAAATAACAGTTTTGTGATGTAAACTCAGAACATAATTCCTATAAGACAGAAATGTTATTTTGCATGTTGCAAATCAAGCAACAGTTTGTTGATTTTTACTCAACATAATGGAACAATTTTATGTCTTGTATCTCCATTTTTAATTAAAGAAGGTGCTGCATCATAATCGACACAATCAAAGGTCACAGCAGTCCCTCTTAAACATAATGACAGAGTGTCCGCTTTAACTAATTGGATCATTATCCTAATGTCAAGCTGCGCAGGGGAAAGCTGTAAGGCTCCAACAGGTCACATCTGAGAGTGTTTAGTAACAGTTGTCTGAGGTAAGGAATGTCACTCTTCAATTAATGACTGTGTTTGCCCGTTTTAATGTATTCAAGCTTTCAATTGAACCTGTGATTCAACAGTGGATCATCGCAGCTATTTGAGGAACAGAGTCATGGAAAACTGACACCAATTCGCGATCGATGCAACACTATCCTTTGCCATTGAAAATTTTGACAAGGAAAAATAAATGCACATTTTCAGTAGTACTGTAGAACTTAAGTTCTAACTTTTAAAGCACGTCAGTTTAAAAGTGCAGTATTATAATTTAAAAGGGGAAATTTTCCGTAACCATCGCTCGACATCCGCAACATTATTCTTTCAAGCTTGCAGCTAAAAGTATTCGACATTTTTACTTTTGGCTGAACATACAAACTTTTTATCAAAGCAATAAAAACGGATACACATAAAAGTTGGTAAGTAAGTGGGATTGGACGATTGATCATCCTTTTAAAAACAGATAATATAAAGGCTTAAGTAATTCAAGTCAAATTGCTATGTTTTGTTCTTTCAATCTTAATTTTGTATGGAACATGCTGGGTTTGAAAATGTTGGCGGACATTTTGAAATTTTAGATTTAAGATGGGGGTCTACATATTCTAGGGAGTACATGCAGACACAGAGTCAAGCTAGCAGAACGCCATGCTAATATAAGAAGCTGGAGAAAATTTTAGATGCCAACTCCATAATTAAACCAGATATTGAAAATGGGTCACAAAATTCAAGATGTTATACTTCAATTCTGAAAATGACGATGCAGTGATTGTATTTCTACTCTACTCTAAAAAGGAATGTTTCCGAGCCTATCCTTAGGGTTTATTTTATTAAATAAAACACCTACAGGGGTGACTAAAAGTCTGGACACCATGCATGACTTTTTGGTGAAAAAAGAACCAATTTTCACTTTAGTTTCCTCTTAAAACTAAATAACAGGAAGAGAAATTTACTGAGCAAACAGAAACAAAATGAGCGGAAGAGGGTAAGCAGCGCTGCAAACATATAAGATAAGCAGTGAAAAACAGATGAGAAAAATGAATGGGAGAAGTGTGTGAGGCATATCTGAATAGAAAAGTTTGATGCAAATAAGCAAGTGGCTGAATGGTAGATAAGCAGAGGGAAACTGATGGGGTGTAAGAATGATATCACTCCAGTTTTGACCCTTCCACCTTTGCAAATCCACAATGAACCAGACCTCAGCCCATGGCATTCAAGCCTCCACTCCCTGCAACTCCATGGCCCAACATCTACAATGAAGTAGGAGCAGAATAAATCAAAAGGTCCATCAGATTATGACTCTTGTGGGGGAAACATTTGCAACATCTAATGACAGAGTGTGAGCTGTTGTTTCTGTTAGAAACACGCAGGGCGAGGTCAGCAGTTTGAGGTACCTCGTTAGGGTGTGTGTGTGAGTTTTCTGTGTACACCAGTCATTCAATAAGCTCAAAATAATACTTGCAGCAGGTCTGTGTATTTCTGCACCAATCACACAGTGAGTGCATGTGGTCTACCTGATGCTTTCCAAACGCATGAGACGTAAATCTAGTGGGTGTGTGTTCTGACTTTTGATTTGAAAACCTCACGAGGACAGACTTTTTGCCTTGATTTTTCTATTCTTTGGTGACTTAATTATACACTGCATGCCCCTTGTCACAGGACGCATAAATTACTGAATGCCAAGAAGAGAAAATGTGATCAAAGTCTTTAACTATTATAGCTGGGATTGTTACTCCACTGTTGATCTCATGAGAGCATATAGAAATATCAGTATAGTCAAAAATATGAATAAATGCAATTATTGCATGTTAATCATGCAATAATGGTTGCACTGAGACAAAATGGCTGCCAGTTTTCTAAATCTGTTACAAAGCAGCTTCACTGCCAGGTCTTTTAGATCAAGTATGAGGATTAACATTCATTCTGCATTAACGGCCGCATGTTTCAAATGATTAAAGCGTATGTAACCTTCATGTAAAAGCTGACAAGTTTTTTTAAAAATACCAAAGTGGACAGAGTCAAAATACAGAACCAAGAGCCTGGATGAGGTGAGGAGGTTAAGTGCACATGTGGTCAGGATGAAGGAAAGCACTGTTTCCAACTTAGCTGCTCTATGGCAATATTTAGATACTCCCTTTGGGAAAAAGAAAAAAAAAAAGTGACTAGCTACAAACCTAACAACATTTTTGTGTTCCTGGAGTCTTTGGTGACAACATGTCAAAGCACCATTCGTTCTGCAGCAACTGTTCTGAGCAAGAACTAAGTGCTGCTAAGCCTCTCCCACTTCCTAGGTTCTGTAGTCAGACACTGTCCACTTTTCAAATGAGTAACGCGTGTGCAAAGCAGAAAAATGCTAGTGAATTGACACTCGCCACTTTCACAATTCCAACTGCTGACTCGCAACGGGGGTGTGTGTCTGAGTGGGACGGTTATATACCAGAACGGAGGTGATGTAGGTATCAACAAAACTGTTCAGGTCGTAAGCAATAGGAAAATTCAACTGCAGCAACGACCGCTCAACCCAAAGAGGACAGCACGAAGACGGTTTTAGGCCAAATATTACAGAATTAGGCACATTTACACAAAAATGTCTCAAATTGTATGTTAGTAAATAGGGGTGCACTGATTACCGATTACCTTTTTTTTTTTAAAAGCCTTATCTGCCGATTCCGATTTTGGCTGATACCATTTTTTTTTTTTTGTATGAAATATTGCTCAATATAGGGAGAAAGCTGCTGATTTGATGGAGACATAACTTGGTGGGCCAGTCCATCAGTCAAACCGTTCTTACGGGAGAGCAGAAGAGAACAGTGGTTCGTTTGAAGACCTTCCTTTACAGAGATAGATAAGATCGGCTTCACATGTAAGATTTGACCAATCACTGAATTTCCCAAAATTAAGAAAATTGGCACTGATAAATCGGCACCAATAAATCGGATCACCCTTTATGGATCAATCTGTTTATCTGCAAAATAAAAGTACACTTATGGTTTCAGTACCCTTCAAACAAAACCTGAACATTTTAGGAACATGTGTATTGAAGGGTCATTCACACTCCCACTGATCTTTTCATATCAGCTGAGTCCCCTCTAAGAAGGACTTTAAATACAGCAGAAGGTTAATTTGACTAATAAGAAAAACAAACGTGAAATTGCCAGCAATTCTCTTTTCAGCAGCTGCCCAAAGCTTGCAGATGAGGCTACAGAGGATTCTCTGGTGGCTCCCTCTGCAGACAACGCATTGCAGGGGTGGATTAGTGGAGGGCCATGAAATCTGAAACCGAAGTCACAGAGAAA
This sequence comes from Xiphophorus hellerii, assembly GCF_003331165.1. NCBI lineage: Eukaryota > Metazoa > Chordata > Actinopteri > Cyprinodontiformes > Poeciliidae > Xiphophorus > Xiphophorus hellerii. Next base: position 22,941,231 of record NC_045693.1, on the reverse strand, counting down.
GCCACAGGGTGGTTGTTGTGTGGGTTCCAACTGGGACGCAAGTCGAGGTCTGATCAACCCTGGCTGGGTCCACTGGATGATGTTGAGAGACCCGAAACATCCGCCGTCCCCAGGTTGCATGATGATGCAAGAGATATTACCAAATCTAACAAACCTAAGTTTTTTGCAGAATAGCTGCTTCTATTATAAAAATACCGTTTTACTAATTAGATTATTGAAGTCAATCGGTTACAGTTGATTATTTATGGGTTTCAAATAAGAAAATCTGTAGAAAGGAAAATGTCTTTAAATATTCCTTCCTACAGATTTTCAAGTGTCGTGTGCATTCACATAGGAGATGAGTATATTTGATGCTTGTTGACGCAAATCATTAATCATTAATATAGTTTAAAAAAACTTAAGTATTTCTATATTTCATAGTTGTTGGGGTTTTTTTTGCAATATTAACTTGCAAATAACAGTGAATATCCATAATTTAAATATTGCTAGATTAATTCTCTGAGCGTTATTTCAGTGTTTGGAACATATTTATATTGCCTCTGTGTTCATCTCACCTGCCACCTCCCAGGAAGAGCAGGCCGAGGGCCATGTGATGAGCCATGTGGAAGCCGTAGTTCATCTCGCCGCCGGTTCGCTTGTGGAAGAAGCGGCACAGCTGCAGGACCTTCAGGTTCCCAGAGCCTGCCATTACCATAGACATCGCCAGCAGGATCATCGACAGGCAGGTTTGTAGATTATAATAACCCATCTGCTGAGAGGGACCAGCATGCAAGTTAAGGCAAAACAAAGTAGAGAAAAATGCACAAGTACTTTCCATGACTGTGGCAAATTACTGAAAGGTGAAGAACATAAATAAACACGCACTGCACCCACAGCCGCAGTGCCAGCAAATGACATCATCTTCATGAAGGTCTTGGCAAACTCGTAGAGGCAGTCGAAGGCATCGGAATTGGCAGAGCCGGCGAAGCGTAAACCCAATGCCATGCACGCGCCAGCTGTGATGTAGTCTTGGGCTTGACTGGGAAAAACAAAACCTTTTAGAAATGCTATGCCAAAAAACAGAAGATTTTTTTATTAAAATATTTCAACCGATAAAAGAAATCAACAAGACACAAAAATAAAAGTGCTTGTACATGTAAAAGAATATTTGCAAAACCCTGGAAGTAGAGAAGTAAAATAAAAGCACTATTCAGGCTGATTTAACTGCTAAAACAACAATGACTTAACAGCAGCAAACAAACTTAAACTGATCATTTTGAGTTCTGTACTTACGCCATTGTGTCCATATTGATGTCTTCTGAGGGGTCAAAAGTCCCCCTCATGATCTAAAACAAACCAAATGATACATTGGAATTATTTAGTTTCAATAATTCAAAGGCAATGTCAATTGACATTGACTTTGAATTATTGAAATTAAATAATTATGCAAATGACGATAAAAATTAAAAGACATCATGGCATCATAATGAATGAAAAATGTACCCAAAACTTATATAAAGTTCTGCAATAAGAGGCGCAAGTCTTGAATCATGCCCGGTTTCTTTATGTTTATTTTAATGGTGGGTTGAGATAGAAACAAAGCTAACTAATATGAGTCTTTATATCTACTTAATCATGATGATCATCCCACCAAACAGACTGGGATGTAGTTGCACTAAAAATGTCTTAAAGTTTGAAATCTGAGTGAAAGGTTATCCCATGGTCTCCAGTAAATTTCGCCAAAACACCAAGATATCTTTTTTTCTTTTGGTGAAAAGATAATTATTGCAGTTTTTCCGCATTTAATTAGAGAATAACTGTCAACCATTCAGCATTTAACTGAATGTAAAATAGTGAAACTTTATTTGGAAGAAAGGAAACATACAACTGGATAATCTGCATAACAATGATAGGAGATGTCCTTTAAAAAAATGACAATATGGCACGTAAGAGGGAGCAGCCTGATCATAAACAATGGCCCCAAAACAAAACCCAGTGGAACGCCAAACTGAACAAGACAAGAATGAGATCTGTAAGTTGATGTAGTCAAGAAGATACATCCATCAGACAAGACGACTTCTGCAAAACAGAACCTGATATACCAGCCTAACACCTAGACCTGTTTAGCAGAGTCAAAGGGTCAAAAGCACCAAAAGCTGAAGTCAGCTCTAACCGAAGCAGCACAGAACATTTACTGTTGCACTCTGCATCAAAATATCATTTGAGATTCTAAGAAAAGCAGTTTCAGTTGAGTGGGATTTTACAAAACCCAGACTGAAAGCAGTGCAGAATACAGTACCAATACAAACTAGCGGTTAACTGCTTGATGACAAAACTCTCTAAAGGCAGAAAAGGCTGGGATGTCTCAAAGCAGAAAATAAAGCTTTGAGATGAGTCTTAAACTGCTGAAAAGAGAAGGATCCTAACTAAAATTTTTAAGGTCAAAGTAAAAAGAGAAAAATGTTCTGGAAGGAAAACATGCTGACACAGTAGCACTGACACATTCCAGCTGTTTTCTCTACTTTCACCTCATCAGGATGTCTAATTCTACCACAGACACTGCATTCTCTGGCTTTAGACTTTTGAATGTTAACATTCTGTAGAAATAATTATCCTTAATGTTTGCTCTGGAAAAAGCTTCGGAAAATACACTCAAAGCTAACCAGTATGATTTTAGGGATGCGTGTTATGGCAACTTCCTGTAAGCTCTACAAGAATACAACACCACAGGAACAATCTGTAATATGTGCATTTTCTCACCTGGGGTATATTACTCTTAACCCACTCTGTGTTTGGCAGGATTTCATCCCACATGATAATGCACCGTGCAAGAGTCTGTTGGAGAAGAGAAGCAAGTACATCAGATCTAGGAGAGGTGGGAAAAATATCATCCGACTCATGAGCGAAGAGCCAAATAGCTGCCGTCAAACTAACCCTCAGCAGCAGAAACTCTGGCTTAATGAAGTCCAGCAGAAACCAAGTATCTGGAGGTTTCAGCCAATCAGCAATCGACCTAAAGGAGAGAACCAGGATGAGAAAAGGGAGTGTTAATACCCTGCCTCAACACCTTCTCCGCTAACAGACAGGCAGACAAAGTTGGGCGAGCGTTGATGAAATTAGGAACCCCTTGACCAACTACACAGCTGGGAGGTGGAAGAGTTTTCTTCTGTCGTCAGGTTATGATGCACTGTGGTTCACATAACCTGTAGCTCGATTTAGCAGAGATTAAACACATTTAATAAAGTAGTTCTATATTATTTGCACAGATTTAATAATATGGTGTGCACAAATCTACAATCTGTGCACAAATGCCCACTTAGAATTTGTAATGCATCCTTTGCGCTAAGCTACACCGCCAATCCTCTCACCTCTTTTTCAACCGGATTCGTTTAAAACTTGCATGTATCCTTCAGATGATATCAAAGTCACAGAGCAGTGGAGAGAAAAAAAGACAAGGTGGCACAACAAGGAAGTAAGAAGATCTTCAGCAGACCTTCAGCTCTTTAAAACAGGGCAGCAGTGAGGAGATAAAGAAGCAGAAAACTGCTATACAAACTACATCTATAAAGCAGAACAATACATATACTGACAATGTGTCATTTCATTTATAGGGTTAGGTACTTTAAAAATAGAGTACAGAAACTCATTTTGTCACCTAACAACCGCAAACTTTAATATAGCTTGTGGAAAGTTATGTGAAAGAAGGGCTAGATAATAAAATAATGTCCCCAAGCTTTGAATGACTAATAGAGAACTGTTGATTATCAGAAAAACGCTGCAGGACAACTGCAAACCTTTGATCACATGGCTATCCACCTAGACCAGGGATGTCAAACTCCAGTCCTCAAGGGCCACTGTCCTGCAGTTTTTAGATGTGCCTCAGGTACAAAACACTGGAATTAAATGGCTTAATTACCTCCTCCTTGTGTAAATAAGTTCTCCAGAGCCTTAATGACCTAATTATTCTATTCAGGTGTGGTGCAGTAGAGGCACATGTAAAAGTTGCAGGGCAGTGGCCCTCCAGGACTGGAGTTTGACACCTGTGACCTAGAAAGAAAGGCTGGGGGAAGAAAGCATTAACCAGAGAAGGAGCCATGTGGCTCATGGTACCTCTGGAGGAGCTGCGGGGATTCACAGCTAAGGTAGGAGAATGTGTGTATGGGTTTGAATACAAAGTAATCCTGGATCAAAACCTCATGAAAACTCGTCTTACCTGTTGTTGGTCTTCAGGTAGATCATGGCGAGGGCCAGCGTGGCTCCTGGACACGTCACGTCTACATTTATTGTATCACCCTCCTGAGAATATAGTTATTCGAATGAATAATCTAATGACAGCAGTCTCTTTATAGCACTGTTTCCATGTTCTTTCTGAAACATTTTGGCATGTGAGGAAACCTCATTTTGGCGCTTGCCATTTTTGCGGCACTGCAATCTGCAATTTCCTTTTTGTATTCTATAACACCTATCAGTTCTGTGTTTGCTTCTACCTTGATCTGATAGCTGGGAGACTTGTGCCTTTCCCTGCTGGCCCCGGCCTGAGCTCTCCGATGGCCCCCGACCATGTACTGGTACAACTGTTCGGGAACGTTGAGGTCCGTCATTCCAATCAGGTTGCTGCCGTGCTGAAAAACGCAGAGGAAATGGAAACACAGAGAAAGAAGATATCAAATGATTAGGGGAATCGATAATAAAAAGAAAAATTAAAAGGGACTCAGACATTGAAGTATCTCAAAAACAGTAGAAAAAACAGCTTAATAGCAAACAAAAATTGGCAATGCTGAAGATGGTGAGTGTTTCTGAAAAAACTGCATTCCAAAAACTTGTAAAAGAAACATTTAAGCACAAAACTACAGAAACAATATTACTAAAATTGGGGCGTGCCGTGGTGGCGTAGGGGTTAGCGCGACCCACATTTGGAGGCCTCAAGTCCTCGACGCGGCTGTCGCGGGTTCGACTCCCGGACCCGGCGACGTTTACCGCATGTCTTCCCCTCTCTCCTTCCCCCTTTCCTGTCAGCCTACTTCATGAAAAGGGACTCTAGAGCCCACAAAAAGACCCCCTGGAGGGGTAAAAAAAAAGAAAAAAAAAAAAAATTACTAAAATTATGTATAAACCTGCAGTAAAACCAAGATTTGGCCTTGAAAAGCAAACAGTATTAACAGTTATATAAAGTCAAAGAAATCTAGATTTACAAATGTTTTCCTGTTGCCATTTGTTTCACAAACTTCGTGCTTTTATTTGGGTCACTCACCCCAAGACAAACCATGCCAAGTGCGAGTCCTGCTGCGAGTGAATAGGACTCCCTGTCAGTGCAGTACTCCATCTCTGGACCTGGAGGTCTGCCTATAAAAAAACACATGCAAGACTTTATTAGTTTAACTTCATTGTTGTATAAACACACAATGTCACGGCCACAGAAGCAATAAACAACACGGACAAGGTAAAAAAATCAAAGCTGAAGTTGAATAAATGAATGAACGATTAGAATTTTTGACAAAAACCAGTGCAGTTTTTGTAAGATGAATTCAACAGAACTTTATTTGCAGCAGTGACAGCTGTTCTAGTTTTGTTAGACTGTTCAGCTGACATTGACACTGTTAATTATCCTAATCGAAATAAAGCAAAGTTTAGAGCAGTACTTTGTAGGCTACAAAATTTGCGACAATAGTGCAAATTTCGCACAGAAATATAAGAAAATCTATCTAACATTTTTACGATGAATAAGTTAATAAAGCTGACAGGTTTTGAGTGTTACTGTGTTTAATCTAAAAAATGCATGTCCCAGTGAATCATTTGAACTTTTTTTCTTTTTTTGAGTATCATACAGACTAAATGTTACAAATTGAGTTCATAAACTTAACTTGGAAATTGTTTTAGGAATTAAAACAATAAAAGAGCTGCAATAACTTAATATTGAGGTTGCATGACAGAAAACAATTGAGAACCACTAGTTGGAGATTATCTCTTGGATTTTTTTTAGATTAGTTGACCTTTGAAATAAAAGTTTCTGTGTCTGTATAAACCACATCATGTCACACTCTGCTGTTTTGATCTGTGGGATGCCCCAAGGCTCGGTTTTGGGTCCACTTCTTTTTACTATATACTAAGCCCCTGTTACATCCATTTTGTGCAGGAATAAACGTGGGAGTTCCCCCAACAACTTCCTTGAAAAAACTGCATTTTCTAATTCCATTTTACACAAAATATAAAAAGGCTTTATTTTCAGTTTCCACAATTTTCCCACATGACTGTATTTGCCACAGGCTATGCATGTTTTGCATTCAAAACCAAAAGTATAAATTCTGGGACAATTATAAAGTTTTACATTTCCACAGAGGCAGTAAAGGTTTAAAATCTTTTTTTTTTGTTAACCATTCATCTTTTACAGAAGAAAACAACACAGACCAATCTCAGACAGCAGGACTTCAGCATTGTGTCTGTGTCCTGTTCCCTGGTACACCAGACCGATACCAATGACAGCAGCAACCTGCAGGACAGACAGTGACATTTAAAAATGATTTTAGTGCAGTTTTTGTGCTGGGTGGTAAATAGAAAAAAAAAAAAAAAAAGCCTTGTGGTATTTTTAGATTTTGATTTGGCCAAAAATAACATTCATGTCTACAATGCACGCACCTGAACATTGTGTGGCACGTCCAGCTCAGTGGAGGTGGGAGGGAGCAAGGCAGGAATGTGAATACTGAGCAGTCGGGTGATTGACATGTCCATGATGCCCAGTTTGGCAGAAGAAACGCCCAGCAGGAGTCCAATGCTGGTCATCTCATGTCCCTTTCAGAAACAGGGACAGACACAGAATGAAAAATATTTCAGTCTCACTGTTGACAGGTAATCACAAAAAATAACTACAGAGGCCTTTTTCCTTTACATTCTCACATGCAATACAGAAAACGTGTCATAAATCAGTTCGTTTCCAATTAATAATCGATTTTATATAAATGTAAGTACTCCATTCTTTTCGAGACTTTATGGTTGAAAATAAGAAATAAAAAGGTTTGCTATTATTTTGCGGCATACATTGCTACAGTGAGACTGGTTTACATAAAGCCACCAGCAAAAACCAAACTGGAAAGCAGGAGGCACTGGAGGTAGACAGTCAGAATGGAGACAGGACACAAAAAGAAAAAGTAGAATAAAGAAGGGACAGGAAGGAAAAATGGAAGTACGTAACAAAGGAAAGAAGGACAGGATATAGGACAATAAGGAAGCACAACAACGGAAGGAAGAACAGAAGAAAATTGACTCAAGGAATGAAAAGCGATAAGTACAAACAAAGGGGAAGGAAGAGAGGGAGTGGTAGCGTAAGAAGCCTGTGGTTATTAACTCTTTACAGAGTCCTGCTGAATGGTGCCATGTGTAACACAACAGCAAAAATGTTTGAACAACTATGGATTTGGATAATTTTCTACAGTGGATGTCCGGATAACAATGACAGCATGCATCAAGTTTATATTAAATGGTTTTGAATATGGTCAATTTTTGCTCTATGCCACAAATTAATATATACAGAAATAAAATTCTTACTTGTGTCCTTGCCTTATGTACTTCCCCGCTGTTTCGTTTTTACACTGATACTAATGAAATTACTTCTGGTTCATCTTTTTTAAGTGCATTTTGTAAGGTAAGGTGCTTTACCTAAATTCTATTATGGTTTATGTGGACAACATTTATCAGAATGCTTTAAAAATGAGATAATTTATTCACCTAGTATTTCTGAAATCTTTAAAGCATCTCATTGTTACCAATAAAGTTTGAGTGTGTAAAATGTACACCTATTTATTTGGCTGCATTGCTGACTCAATGTATGTCAAAAAGCAGCTGAAGCCTGGGGATTAACGATCTGCTTGGCCGTGAGCACGATTCGAAATTCTCTTTAAAACCACAGCCATGCACAATTCTGACTAACTGTTCGTTTGCATAGCGGTGTAATTTCTCTTCAACAGCGAAAGTTGAAACCAGAAGAAAACCACCACCGACGAAAACGCTTCACTGTCAACCATGTTCACAACTTTCATTCACACTGCTGGGTTGAGCTGTTAATACTCGTCTTTGTGAATAAATAAAAGGATACTATGAGCACTTCCTGGACTGGGTTTACACGCTTTTCAATTTCAAATTTATTATAAAATAGGATTACTTTATTTCCATTAATCAATACTTTAGGCGTTCACCAATGATATTATATTTTCACTCAATCAGTAAAATAACCTTTATGAAAAAGAAAAGAAAAAAATTTGATTGCTTCCAATTTAAATTTCACTTCAAAACCAGAATGAACATTGCAGCTTGCAATTAGAGCTACCTGTAAGTTGCATGTGCATTCTTTGAGTGGACCTTCTTACACTGCATATTTACATAAATGAGTCACAGGGGATGTACATTGACAACTACAACTTAATTTCACAATCTGAATCAACATGAAAACGAATCTTAACTGCTGAATGGTTGCAGTGGTTCCTGTTTGTCTTTATTCATTTCTCTGTGGTGACTTTATTATTTAGGTAAAAGAAAGAACAAGAAAAAATAAGTTTTGGCATGCAGCATCCTGTTTTTCTCCATTGAAAGTGGGAAAGCATCGTCTTATTTCTAAATTTCTCAGAAGCCAGAGTTTCGCTTTGACTAGCCGTCGGGCTTTGATGCAAGTTTACAGTTCTCGTTTACGCTCATCTCAAGAGAGGTGAGCATGTTGTTGTGTGTGAGAGCAAGCAAATCAAAGCAAAGGGGAGCATCGTCTCTGTGTACTAAATTCCACGTAAGTTTACTGTGTTCTGTAAATTACTGGCGCAGCGGTCGTTTAGAGCAACCGCTAAGTTAAATCGAGGATATTCATGAGCATCAATCTGCATATTTCAATCAGGGATTGTTGGTGGGACGTACGCTACAAAATGAACAAAAAAAAACAAAAAACTGTTGAACTCTGTTTGTGCAAACCTTGGTGAGGTAGTCATGTATGTTGAGCGTAGCCAGCTTGGTGAGGTGTCCGTTGAGGCCGAGGGCCATTAGAAAGCCTGCGTACTCGTTAGCCAGCTCAGGGCTCTTTGGCTTGTTGTATGCGATCCATGCCGAGTCCACCTTAAGACAAGAAACAAACATATTCAGACTTGTTTGTAGAAGAAAAAGGTTTTTCTTTATTGACGAGTAGAAAAACTCGTCAATAAGTTTTTCTACTCATTGACGAGTAGCAAAAGACCAAATCTAAACCCGATTCCCTAGCGATACCCAAACGCGCCTGCCTTTCCCAGGATACTTAATAGAGCTGTTAGTTCTATTAATTAAAGTCTATTAGTTAAAATATTCAGCCGAGAACCAGGAGGCTCCTTCAAGAATGCATCTTTAAAAAATAAAGGAGAGAAACTATTTTTGAGTGTTACATTTCTTATTTAGAAGTTAACATTTTATTCAACACAATAATGGGTGCGCAATAAACTACACATAAGAAGTTGTAACATAATCATACTGAATTATTGCAGTAGCTATTATTCAATTCAGCTTATTTATGCTCTATTTGATTTGTATCATGTGGGAGATTAGATCTTGAAAAAATGTTACTAGTAATGCAAGTTGATGCATTTCTACATTTTCTGCATTTAAACACTAAAAGAAAAATGTTTGACAAGAAAGGAACATGCAAAAGAAGCAAGAGAAACAAATAGTTTATACCTGCAACTTCTACTAGGTTTTATGTGCAGCCATATTGCGGCTGCCTAAAGAAAGACTTTCCAAATATGGTAGTAAAGCAAAAGATTTGGAAGCAGTTCTTACTAAACTTTTAAAAAATACATGTTCACATGAAAGCAGACATAAGGCTTGAAGCTTTGAGCTAACCTGTGAAGCGGGGGCTATTTTAAGTCCTGCTGCAACTCCATTATGGAAACTGGGCCAATTGGTCATGTTGGGAGGAACATCAATGTTCCCACTGTTGAGATCTACCATAGCGTTCCTGGGAGGAGCACGGCCTGGAGCAGAGAAACATAAAGCAGACAGCATTGCAAAATAAAAGTTAATGATATTGTACTCAATTAAATCAACCTGTTCTTTTTTTTTCTTCCTATTTGTAAGTTTTCTTGTTAAGAGAATTCCAGACATAAAAATAAATAAATAAATAAATAAAATCTTGAAAGCAGTAAACACTGAGGTAAAAACATTAATGCAATCGTAACAATAACCTGTAAGGTTGAGTTTTGGTACAGGCAACGGTTCAGTTGGTACAGGATGGTAGGAAAAGAGCGTGAAGAGGCCTCTGCCAACCGGAAGAGCCATCGTCCTCTGGCACAACTGCAGAAGTCTAAAGCAGACAAAATAGTAAGGCAAAAAGATTCCAAGAAATTAAAAATGTCACACACACACAAAAACCAAATCACAAAATAAAACAGATCAAATGTCAAACATCTTTAGGCGTGTAGTACATACAAAACAAGAACCAAAACATACAGGATGTTTCTCATTCCTTTAAAAGCTGCTGCATGCTCGATATTTTCTTCCAATTAAGCATCTGTTTTAGATCATACATTATTATATCAACACATACAAATTGTGCTTACTTGTTTTCTTTCTCCTCTATATACTCGTGGTCTGAAACTTCAGGTTGCTGAACAACACTAACCCGGACCGGCCTTGAGCTCTGGAGGAGCCTTCTGACTTCCTGGATCCTTAAATCTTGACTCCAGATCAGTCCTGTAACCTGAGGGAGAAAAATGAAAAGACAAAAGATTTCATCTTAACCCTCCAGCTCTTTAAAATAGCAATAGTGACCATAGCAGTTGACAACTATAAACAGCAGGTTACAGCAGCGCTGCACCGAAGATACAGAATTCCCATGGTCAGTGTCCAGAAAACTGAAAGTGTGGCAGAATCAGTCTGAATTATCGAAGATAATCTCTAGACAAACTAGAAGAAGCGAAAATATTTCAGTCAGAAAAAAAACGACACACAAACCAGTTACCTCATGAATTATGTCCAACATGCCATCTTCCTCCTCGTCTGCTTCTGAGGATGCAGGAGGGACCAAGGAGAATCCTGATCCTACAGACTGAAAACACTTGGAAGTGAAAATCTTTCTGAAGAGACAGATGAAGCTGTGAGCACTGGCCTTTCAGGAGATGAAGGCGGCCACTGCCTCTGGTATTAGTATATCTGCATCCAACTATACCAAATGTTTTCATAGGTCTGGTTAATAGAAAGGTTTTACACTTCATGGCCAATTTTGTTGTGTTCAGATTTTTCATCTTGCATTGTTAACTGTTGAGTTTGCAGCAAAGTGACAAGTTGTGGTTTACAATCTTTCCAGATAACTTAAAATCCACATAACTTAAAATCAAAGCAATATCCTTGCTTTGCCTGGTTGGCATGCTTTTGGTAGTTTTAAGGGCTTTAAACATGTAGATTTAAAGAGAATGCAGTTATCGATAATATCGTAACCCAATGGCAGAATAAGAGTAAAATTGAATTCTACTATAGATGGCTACATCCTGATTTCAGGAATCTCTACTTACAGCTTTGCTTTTTGCCAGGGTCATCTTGTGAGCTTGCTTGGTCAGGTCCTGTCGGCCAATCAGCAGACAGACTTCCTCTGGCCAATCAGAGGACGGCTGCTCACGACATTGGTAAATTGCCTCTCTGATGGGCAAAGCCACCCCGAACGGGACCGACTCCAAATCCTTCAGGGTGAAGCCTGCAGCGGTGGAAAGGCAGGGGTGAATAATTTTGGTTATTTAGAGTTTAAAAGCAACCATAAAGACAGATTATGCATTTTTAAACATGGACCAAGTGCTGTTAAAATGATGTTAATGAGTAGAAAACAGAAGTTTTAGTAACTGGTCCAGACCCACAGGGAGAGAAAAACCTACACCCAACTTTTAACATGGACAACGAGTCCTTCAGAGGCAGTAAAAACCCCCGTTTGATTAAAGAATACATTTTATAAACTATAACCTCAGTAACCACCTTAGAGGGAACTGAACTGGAGAAGTTTAACTTCTATAAATTTCCAAGAACCTTAAATGATTCCCTCTTTTAAAACACATGTTGAGAGTCTTGTGAAAAAGCTGCAACAGAAACTCGGTTTTTAAGTTTGAAAATAAAGATATGCAGCCACCTTTTTATTGGTGCTGGACAGCGGGAATGTTTGAGTGAATGTGTCTTCTCAACGTCTCCATATGGTGGATTTTCCATACGCTTCACTGAGGTTCATGACAGAGCGCTCTCTTTTTTACTCCTCTGCCAGCTTGTATTTGTTATCTGACAGCCATATAAAGTACAGAAAGTTGATGTTTTCGATCTCAGGATTAGTTGTTGCTTTTGGTTCAGGATAATAACAATGAAACTGAGGCTGTTTTCCCATTCCCCTTCTTTAAAAAGTAATGAGTAGCAGAGCAACTGGAACAGAACTAATTTTACTGAGTGTGTTCAAATCCAAATTATGAGAACTCATATTTTGGATTTGAACCCTATCCCTAACTCCCTTCCATATACTTGTTTTTAGTATTTTTTTTAATTGAATCTCAAATGTATAAAACCTGGTATGATAAATGTGAGATTAAGCTAAATGTGTATGTTTTCTTTTTCATTACTAGCTATTGTTTACCTTAAATTTTTATTTTATCAAAAATATTTTACTATTTATCAGATAGTTTATTGTTTTTTTTTTATATAATTATCATATCTTCATAAGTTTTTATTTGTACTTTTCCCACAATTCCTCCTCTATAGTTCTTATTTTAGAGTTTCATGTGCAATTGCCTGTATTTAACCTTTGTATTACACGCTTGTAAGAAAAGGTCTCTACCAATAAAGTTTGATTGGCTACATACCCCACAATTGTTCACTTATCTAAATAACATATCTGATTTGGCTGTGAAAGTCAATTTGCTGACTTTAGCTTCATTGCAAGTGTCAAAACATCCATTGTTGTGAGGCAGTGTTGTGTTCAATGGGAGGAAAATGATACGCTGCTCGTACCCTGTGAGGTGAGCCACACCACCAGCTGCTCAGCTAGACTCTCACTGGAAAACCTGACCTTCACACTGCTCTGCCTGGAAAAACAAAACACAGAAGTACTTTGTGAGAAAAATTACCAATGATTTCAATCATGATTTGATGACAGAGTTTTTAAACACAAAAAAATGTCTGAAGATTGTTGTTCAAATTCTTTGAATTTACAAAATTTTCTTTCAGCTTTTTTTACCTTCTGGAGTTTGGCTCGCTAACACGGGACCTCTGGCCTAGAATGATAAAGACACGGACATTAAATACAGCAAACAGTAACAAAATGCAAGCAATATCTCAACTTCCATAAATTAAGCCTTATTTATGAGTTAGGATTATAATAACATAAGGTATTCTAAAGTTTTCCTGAAATTCTTTAAATCTGCTACTAAAATTTGGCATGAAGCACACTTAGATTAAGAGTGAAAGTGCCAGTATTATGTATTGTCCATGCACATAGTAAGGAGCTCTCTTAACTTCAGTTATTATGAAAATGCCATATATCAAATATGATTTAAAAAGAAATGTTATTTCTAATTAAACTCCTGCTTTTTCTGAAACTCAGCCTTGTTGTCATCACAACATCACGCCCCCATTAACCATTTAACAACGTTTTTACCAGCATTGAACTGAGAAGTAGTTTATATAATGAGTTCAGCAAGTGTTTGCTAATTGCTGCTGGCTAGTCTGAAGGAGCTGAGTGAGGGAGTCACCGGGAGGGCTTCTCTGTGAGGCAGATGCTCAGAGGTGGAGCTGTGTCTCAAAGGACACCCAGGTGTTTCCCCAGGTGAATGGTTGCCATGGCAGATAACAGGATTTCTCAAACATTCATGAAAGAATCAAGGCAACACTCCAGGTATGTTTTTGACGAGGGAATAACACTATAACATAATGTAAGGCTAAAACAAAAAGTAGATTTTACATAATACTGTCCCTTTAAATACAGGATGAGTAAATCATGTTTTTCTTTTGTAACAAGGAATCTGTTCCACGCAAAAATGAAGTCTTAATGCTGGAAGGAGAAAAACTAAAGTTTTCTCATCACTCACAGGCTCAAGGCTAAATTCTGTGACAGAAGAAAAATGGCGGATCAAATAACTGCCACCAAGGAGCTCTAGTGGGCTTTAACATGAGGGGACAACAAAGAAGGACGAAAAGCAGGAGACTGTGTCATAATCTGACTCTGAAGCAGAGCACAGTGGGTCTGACGGTTAATATGGGTGACTTGTCGATAAATGATTACACCAAGAAAAACAAGCTATCCAAGTGTTGTTTCAGGCTATTTAAAAAGTACACAGAACTTTAAGTTTCAGGGATATTTCTTCAGAAAATTCATCATGACCAGAAGATTTGTGCATTTTTGTTGGTTTCTAATGTGTTATATAAATTATGCCCTAAACTTTTTCCCCTAAAGTGTGAAAGAGAAAATAACAACTCAGCTAGAATAATGCAGCCGAAGAGGACAGAGTCTCTGGTAACTAAACCTTTGACGCTGTGACAGCTTCAAACAGACAAATTATTTTATTAAATGTTTTATAAAAGGTTTAGTGAGGAATTTCCTTTGTCAGGAAAACAAGTAAGAGCTTCTCCCATTGAAGTGGTCCCTGTGCCGCAACATCCTGTACTAAACTGGTTCTATATAAAGAAATACAAACAGCCAAAAGTCACCTTGGTCCCTTAAAACTTCCACTCTGCTGCTTCCTGAGTTTATATACAGGATCATAGCACTTTTAATTTTATTCTTATGAGTAGTCATCTTAAAATGACCCATTTAATTAATACATAATGCTTTAAAAAAGCAGATCTGTATTTATAAAACACCACTGCACACAGGTGTGACACTTACAATTTCAAGCAGGATTAAAAAACACAGGCTTGTAACAATGGTAGAGCAAGTAACAGACTGTATTTATGAATTAAACAAAAGCAAAAGTTGTGCAGAAAAAATAATGAAAATGGTGTGCTGAGCTACATTTACTACATAATGGTAGATGCAAAAACAAACAGGAAGATTAATTTCTTTCCAAGACCTATACAGGGTTCCTTCACATGTTACACTTCAAAATGCTACACTTTTCCACATTCAAATTTAAACATTGCTCCAGCAATGATCTTAAGACATTCTTAAAGTTTTTGTACCAAACATTAACCTGGTTGGGTTTAATTACTTGTTTGTTCCTCAAATCTGGATACTGGATGCTCAGCAGAGTGGTAGACGGTCATTTTGCTGTCGTTTCAGGATTTGGACTAATTCAGATCAGCTGAATTTATTCATTCTTTTACTCTGAGCTTTTGCACGGACTTCATTATTCTACCGCAAAGAAATATTTTGTTAAGAGATCATCATAGATCCTGTTTAAAATCTTGTTGCAGGAATCTGGACCTTTGTATGTTTCTGAATTAGTGTGTGTTTATCTTTAGGTTCTCTGTCAGCAAGTTAAAAATCTAAAGTATCAATAATTTGGTCAAAAACTCAAGCTGCATTATGATAAACTAACCAATGTTAAAATAAACGTAAGAATTTTAATGGAAAAAAGGCCTGGCTGTTCTTTTATCCACATCAATCCTGACATGAAAAAATATAAAACTAAATTGTAAACTTTTTATGACAGCATAGGAAACCGAACTGCAACACATTGAAACTCATTTGCATAAATTTTGTTTCATTCATGCATCAAAACTTCTGTTCCTTTGTCTAAGCTCAAAACAAAAGTAATGAGAAAAACCAAATCACTCCGGCCCCTTTTTCTTTCCTTTCTTTCTTCTTCCCTTTTTGGGCCAGACAGTTACCGGTCTCGGCTATTTTAACCACTGGCTGGCTGATTGGTGCACTGCTGCTTTGGTCCAAAACCCCAACATCTGGTACAAAAATAAACAACAGTGAAACATACCTGCTGAGAGCTTCAAGAGGTACTTCCATACATTTGTCGACGTAGCATTATCATCTCCAATGATGTACAGAGCATAACTCTGTCAAAAAAAAAGAAAAAGAGATCCAAAAGAAGTTATTATTACGTAAAAGGCAATAACTTAAGTGAAAGAAACTTCAAGGACATTGTTGATATTACAATAAGAAAAGCATTTAGCTAGTTTAGTCAGTTCTTTTCAACATGACTGAACATGTTTACAAAATGTCAATATTCAGCTTTGAGAGGAAACATAATAAAATATGTTTTTGTGTGTTATTTTAGAAATTTTGGAATAAATTAAAACAAATGTAGGATACTCTGACAGAATGTTTCCACTTTGCGTATGTATCGGAGTTACATTATTTAGCTATATTTTTCAAGCTGAAACACCAGAAAAATTTAAAATTTGAACTATTTATTCAACTTTTAAACTAAACGATGAAAGGCCCCCTTACTGAACTAAAAAAAAAAAAAAAGGTGAACAGGCCATCATCCTAACCAGTTATAATAACAAGAACAAGCATCAAAATTGCATGGTTATGTAAACATGCAGCATTTATTTTTGTTTTTATTAAGAACATCTGTAAGAGATCAATATGGCTACCACAGCGTCATAATGTTAAGCATTAATCAAAAACATTTGACCTAAACATTTTACATATATACAGTACAGACCAAAAGTTTGGACACAACTGTGTGTCCTAACTTTTGGTCTGTACTCAGTTCAGACCAAAAGTTTGGACACACCTTCTCATTGAATTCAATGAGAAAGTGTGTCCAAACTTTTGGTCTGTACTGTATATATACAGTACAGACTGTATATATACAGTACAGACCAAAAGTGTATATATATATATATATATATACAGTATATATATATATATAAATATAAATAAATAAGGAACAATGACTTAAAAACATTCAAAAACAGAAAGTGTGGTTATACCAGAACCAGCAGCTTGGTCCTCTGACAGATGCCAGGCAGGTAAGGAAATGGAGGGCTTGCCTCCCCTCTCAAGCAGCTACTGAGCCAGTTGAATACACATGGCGGATCAGAGCTGAGGAAGGACGGCCGGTGCATCTGACCAATCACAGCTGAGAACAAAGAGTGGACCAGTCAAAGGTCAAGGCAATGGGGAAGAGGAAAAAAGTTCAGCCATTGCTGGTAAACAACAATTACCAGAGAAGCAATGAAATTTAAACTTTAATTGGATACACAGGCTATGGAAATAATATGTTTATACTGGTATTACCTGGACAAATGCAAAGAGCTCTCTAAGCTTTTATGAGCATCAAAGCCTTTTTTTTTTTTTGCTTTACAATTACATGTCTTGTGCATTTCCTGCCTGAATATCACATTAACCCATTTAGTCTCTTACCCTGGTCTATGATGCAGCTCTCCGTAAAGCAGCTAATTAATGAAGGGTAGTCTCTCCAGTACAGATCAACATATTCCTCCAGCTGCAGGTCTCTGCAAACAAACGATGAATCACATAAATAGAGTGCCAAAAAGTATTTGCCCCCTTGTAGATTAGTTTCCTTTCTGCCATCTAGCATTTGTGATATCTGCCATTCAGTCGCTTTTTCCTTTTTATGCTCAGCGTTAGTATCTTAGATAACGTTCTGGATTTCTTCTTTTTTTTTTTTTTTTGGCAAACCCCTATATGCATTGTTGACCACTGTTTGCAGTTTTGTCCATTTTTAGATAATTCTGCTTACAATGTCAGCCGGGTGAAAACCAGACCTGGACTCTCAGCTACTGAGAAACAAATATTTACTTCCTCCGCTGACATTACTAAAAACTACAGGCAGACTACAATTTTATAATACCGCAGGAAATCGACATCGTCGTTCGCAACTTTTCCTTCTGTTCACTGATTGCCCTGGTCGAAATTCAACTTGAGAAATCAAAGTCAATGGGATAGAGCAGTGAAGAGAGATGAGAATCAAGTGGAATTGTGTAGGAAAGCAATGGTTGACTGGAAACCCAAAGCCTTAAAAATGTCTTTGTAACCTTTTGCAGACCAAAACTATGACTTTGTTTCTCAGCTGATCTTAACTTTCTTTAGGCTCGATGTGTCGCTTTCAGACATTTTAGCCTACTTCATGTTGTCAGACAAATTTTAGGTCAGGTGTGGGTAGAAAAACTGAACCATATTTGTGTAGTGCTAGGTTAGTTTGAATAGCTTGTTTCCCCTAAAATTACATTTTTGTATTTACTCAAATTACATTTGTTTAATGATCTGAAACATTAAATGAGCAAAAACAAAGAGTAAAAGCAGGGCAGCTTGGATTCTGTCATTTCCCTTTGATTAAAGCAAAGGACCATTTCCATTATTAATAATTCATAGCTTAGAAGTTCATGTCTACCTTGCAGTAGTTTTTTTACTAGTGTCTGCTGCTGCACAGCGAGGCAATAAACTGAAAAGTCATTAGAGCTATTCTAGAAATATCCCGACATTCTCAAATAGCTTCTGTGACATTTAACTTGTTTAGGGCTGCAACTGCCGCAAGATGGAGCAAAAGTAATTAAGAAACATGAACCACTGCTATTGACCTGCAAACCAAGAGCTGAATGGCAGTCAGTCTTTTTTCTGATTTTTTTTTTTTAAAGGAACATTTAAAAATATCTTCTTTACACCCTATATTTAAATAGGTAAAGCCCTAATTAAACTGAAAAAAATAAATAAATTAAAAAAATAAGCATATAGATTCTTCAACTTAAGTAGGAGGAAATTGTCCTCCTTATCCCTCCATCCCAGATTCAACAGCACACTTCAATCTAAAGTGAAAACCTTCTCTACCCTTTATTGCCTTGTTACTTTTTACCAGAAGTTATTCGTTTTACTCATCTTCCAGTCTAGTATAAATAATCTCACTAAAACAACCATAAATTTTGTTGTATTTACTATTTATAAACTCATAAAATAAAAATATTAAGCATGATCTAATATCATGATATTATATGTCTTTTGTTTGTTCTATTGTGTGGACTAACTTTGAGTTCAAACAAACTAATAGCTGGTTAATTAGGAAGGCTACCTACACCTGTATTCAGAGACCCAAACTCACTCCCAGTGAAGAAAAGAATGACAATCATTTCAATATTCTGACCATAAGAACTTGAAAAGTGCAACTAAATTTTGCAGGTGTATAGCATTTTTAATTGGTCTGCATTTAAAATAAAATAAAAACATTATAGATAGTTGTATTACCGGCATAAAAAAAATATGTTAGATGGTTTTATTAACAGTAATAATAGTTATTACTTTTGTGTTTTGAACAAAAGCAATCAGGTGACACAGTTCTTGCATTTTTTGAGTTGCCACCATGAAACTGGGGGCATTTTCACTCAAAGGTTATTATAGCAGAACAATCTGCCCCCCTCCCAAACTTACCACTAATGGATATTTAGACAATTTGGGCCAAATGCATGATTCACAACATGATTCTGAATATAGTAGTTTCAAAATAAAACTAGAAGCCCAACGAGTAAATTTGCCCTGTGGCTGCATCTGTGAAAAGTTCATCTGAATACTGAAACTTCCTTCCTTGACTGGCAGAATTTGTGTCAAGAAGACAATCTGTATGACAGAATCTATCTTTGGACTCAAAGTGTTTACAAACCAATAAAAACATTTCTCTTTTACAATAGCCCGTCTCCTCATTAATTTATCATACTGCCTTAATGAAATGTTACATTTCCAGAGGAACGTGAGGCTGAGGATGGGATTCAAACTGATGAAATTACTGTGAATATGACAGTATTAAAAAAAAAAGACGACACATAGCAAAACAATTCAACTCAAACAAAGAGGATAAACTATTTTTTTAATTTAAAATGCAAAGCAATCAGAGTTATCATTTGCTTAGCCAGTTAATAAAGTACAGAAAGCATAAAAAAATGTCAGCATACTTGAATACAACCCACATACTAACAATGTAGAACAATTACTCTAAAGAGCTCTTCACTCTCCCACGCCTCTTATTCTCTTATTGTCATGGTCACCAATAACAGCAGTCACTTGACAATCTGTTAAAAGTTTATTTCCCAACACACAAACCACTGAAGGGCCTTAGATTACACACAAAGTTTCACTGAAAACAATGAGTTGCGTTCCCCATTTCCTTCTGTGTGCGAAAGTTCAATGTAGTTTATGAGCATGTTCAACAGGCTGTGTTTGTAGTGATAATTGTACGCGCCTCGTGTCAGTATGCCAACATTGTTTTATTATAGAAAGACAGTTTCTTCTTCTCTTTACTAAGTTTAATGACTTACAGAACTTAAAAATGGAAAATAAATAAAATAGCAGCTACCTGGCCAACTGTTGCAGCAGACACACCAGTGATGAAGCTCTTGCCCTGTGCAGCTCGTCCAGCTGCAGCTCCTGGTAGAGCAGATGCAGGACACCGAAAAGGGCGGGAATGTGAGGGAACAGAGGAGCCGAGCTCTCAAGTTTCATAGATGAGCTGGAGGGAGAATCCGCCTGGTGTTTCAAAGGGGGGGGAAGAAAGAAAACGTTGAAAACAGCCAGTGTTGATGATTACTAGCCGTTTAAAAACTCTGAACTGAATCTGGAATTGAAATGGAATCAATCTTAAGCACATTTGGAGTCACATATTGTTCTATATAACTGTATATGAATTGGATTTGTGTTGTATAAGATACATTAGCTGTGAATTGGCACCACATTAGTAAACTTTCAAGAAATGAGAAAATATTGCATTTAAACTTTTTCCAGCAACTCTAAACAAAATTAACATCCTTCTGCCATTTAAACCATACACTCCAATTATCTCCTTTTACAAGTAGTTTCTGCAAGGTAAAAAAAAAATCAATATTAGTGACTTATAAAGCACTTCAAGTCAGACACACATGATGTATACAAAGATGCAGAAAGAATAAGAGAGGGGACAGACATGGATGTGGAGAATAACAATACTATATCTGTGAAGAGGCAGAAAAATCTTTTACTTTTATTGATCCTTATGTGTTGTAAAATCTAAAAAGCATGGGTTCAATAGGATATATGGAGTTTATGGAATAAAGCAAACTGGGTTACATACAGAGAACGGGTCCTCTTTTTCTGCGACGGGAACATTGTTGGGGTCCACTGACCCACAGACAGGCTGAGAATTTATCTGACGATGATAATGAGATGCCAACAGGTAGTCCCAGTCCTACAAAACCAGGATTACAGATCAATGCCAGTCTAAAGTTTGGATTATTGCCACCATAACCACAACTAAATTCAAATGCTAAAAATTATAACATTATAATGACACATAGTGAGTTCTTTCAATTCTAGAGGGGTAAAAAAAAAAAGTACTAAAGTCAGATTTAGAGCATAATCCAGAAATGATTCCACTGAGCCACATGTTTCAACCAGCAGCACCTCTTAGTAAACTGCATAGTTTCACTAACAAACTATGCCTGTATGGGTTAGATGTACCTTCTGTTATAAAAAATCTTAAATACACTCAAACACACTTTTTCAACTACAGACATATTCCAAAAATAATTAGAGCACCGCTTTCTTTAAAAAAGAAAGAAAGAAAAAAAACATCTGTACCAATCAGACCAAATTGACGGAATGGAAACCTGTTTTCACTCAACTTGAACATGTTTCAGTGAAGTTCAATGGACAATATTAACAGATATTATCTCAGGTCTTTTCAGAAATATTAAGGTTGTCTGTGACCTGGCACTGGCCATATTTCAATCAACGTTTCTTTAAGCACATTTTGAAGTATCTCATTAGAAAAGGTTGTTGGAAACAGAAAAATTCAAAATAACTTCCCTCAATTTTACAGAAATGTTTTTTCGCTCGTTTGAAGTGGTTTTTGGCTTTTTTTAAAAGGAGTTGATGGACTAAAGGAGTAGATGAAAACACATTAGCCGAATAAGTTCTGACGTAGCAATCTTACCCATCCACCGGTGTGTCTGTGGCTTACCAGAGGCACAAAACTTCTTTTTTTTTTTTGCAACATTTTAAGAGTTGCTCAAAATGTGTATGACCATCCATGTTGGAAGGAAACGTGGATTCTTACATCACACCCAAACTGAGGGCCTTCTGGTCGGAAATCCGAAATGACTGACATTTCCGACTTGTTTGGCTCTATCATCAGCAAAACAAACAAAAAATTGTATTTTTGTCTCCATTACTTGGGTTCAAAAAAAAAAAAAAAAATGTCTCAAGTAAATATTTTACAGAAATGTTTGTTTTGATCTTGTACTGGGATTCAGCTCAGTTAGGCTTTGACATCCAGGTTTTATTTCTAAGCAATAAAGACCTTAGTGCTTTTTAAGACAGAGATGTCAAAATTTACAAGTCTCCTTTCGCAGATTTGTACTTTCCTACAAGAAGTAGGAAATTACAAATCTGCTAATTTTGGTCTAATTTTGTGTAGATCACTGCTTGGTTTCTGCTCTGCTCATACCACTTTGTAACAGCAGTACAAAGTGGTATGAAAACAAGTTCTCGCTTTGCTGTTGTAGGCCAATTACTATTGGTTTTGTTTTTCCAGGACAAGAATTTTCAAAATGGCTTTAAACCAAGTAACCCAAGTCTGTTGAAAGGGTGAAGGGATGTGAATACTTTCTGGAGGCACTGTATATCATTATGTGCAGGTTACAGCAGGGGTTATCCTCAACTAAAATTAACCACACAGTAGCTTAAGTAAAATCTGACACATCTTTCCTCAGGTCAAAAATAAAGCAGCACACTGAGCCTGCAGCTGATTGACATTTTCCAGATGCGTTTGCTTTAATGAGAAAAACACACAAACACCGATTAGCTAAAAAAAATCCCCTTTAATGAGACGCATTTTAAGAAAACCCTCGAAGGCCAACTCGCAGAGGAACGATTTGTTTCAACTTTCCTTAATATATAATTAGAGTGCAGGTCAAGCTTAGAGAAGGACAGAGCGAACGTCCACTCTGGGGGTCTTTCTTCACACGCAAGCAAACTTATGTGTGAATGTAGAGCAGAGGACCAATTATATTCTCTGCTACTTCAGATAAACTGCACTAATTCTCTCTGTAAACAAAGTTTAAAAACTGGATGATGCTCTTTTTTTGGTTGGAAGAATTTAATATATTTGAATGGACTTCTTATTTTTGGCTGAACTTTGTGCATTAAATTGTTGCCATATATATATAATGCTAAAAATACATATGATAATGGCAGCAATGCAAATAGAACAGCCAGCAAGTCTGAGTAGATCTTCTATGAAGGTTCTCAAAAATACATCTTGGTTATATTTGTCAATATAACATACATGGCTTCTGATAAATAGTTGTTTTTTTCCCTCCACAGATACATATACCGTATTTGTTATTGTTGTTCACATTATGCATCTTGCATACCTCATCAGAGCCTCCGTCAGAAGGACGAGCCTTCTTGGCAGCAATAACTGGAGAGAGCGGGACTTCAAATTGCAGCTTAAGAAAGAAAACAAGAAAATGATCAACTGTAGGAATATTTTTGTTTGATTAAAAAAAAACAAAAAACTTTTTTTAAGTTGAAAACATTACATTTTTTTAGTCAGCTGAAAACTTTCTCAACAGTCGGATCTGATTATGAAAGTGTAATCACCAGTGTTTTTTGAAGATATGCCAAGTCTCACTGAAAATTGGAAGAGAAGAATCAAGAACAGCTGACTCACGTGTCGAGTCCAGGCCAGGCGCTCTGTGTTGTAGCCCATCAGTGTCATAAAACAGGTGACGAACTGGCTCCACTCTGCATGAGCGCTGGGACCGCCGGGGGCATTGTAGATGTTGTACCACTTCACCAAAACCTGCATATTTTATTTATATTAAATCCAATTTCTCTCATGACCTAATTATCGTACCAATATCTGTACTTTTAAAGGTTTGACATCAAGTTGAACAGAAGTAGTATTGTTCTGCAGAGAATTAAGTCATCTGTGATTACCTCAGCAAGTTTTAATGTAGATGTAACTAAATTAAATATATTCACGTCATTATTTACTAAAGTAGTGGTAGTTTCTACCTACTAAAAACAAAATTATATCACTAAAAATCATAATAAAGTTTAAATGGGGAAAAAACGTTTAAGGAAACAATTGGTAAGGTTGTGGTAATAGTTCTATCAGCATTGGAAGAATCTATCAGTGATGACTTATTTAAAACAATAATAAAAAAAAGTTTAATGTGAATATTATTTCAGATTTATTTAGCTGTGCACTCTCAACTAGTGTAGATTAAATCTGGGTTTCAACATCCCCACTTTAACAAACCTTCATGGCAACTTCTTTGGGCAGGATGAACCGAATCGCTTGAAGGCACTTCTTCACTGCAACAAAACAAAATTAAAAAACATTTTCTAGAGTTTCAATTGAATTGCATGCTAAACTCCACAAAACGTCAGGTTGAGTCAGGTAAGAGACCAACCAGGTGACTGGATTTATTAAAACTACAGTTTTTCTATAAGATATTTTACAAAAAAAAATAAATTGAATGCGTTCATCCTCCTCTGATCATTACTTTGACATAAAAAAAAATTATTAATAACCCTAGCTTCATTTATTTAAAGCAAGAGCTCTTTCCTGGTGTGATATCCATTTTATCATGACAATATCTGGCTGATGCTTTTTAAGAAATGCCAGATAAGAAAACGGAGAAAAAAAACAACAAAAAAAAAACAAAACAGTAGCACATTAATTAATGTTGCTGTCTGACCAATCAGATTCCTAATCAGCATCACTAGGCTATCTTAATTGGTCCTCCGAAGTCAGAAAGGTCGAAAAGGAAGTGGATAAATGCCATTTCATTAGAAGAACGCCTCATCCATTCGATCGATTACTAAATAATAGGAAACGGTGCAGGAATGAGGAACAGGCAAGAAAAAAAAGGGAGATAAAGTTGTCTTCAAACACAGCTGACACAGTGGGAATTAATTATATCTAAAAACAGAAATAAATGACAATTTTGGCTTACAGTAAAAACCAGAGCTCCCACAGGACAGATAAGATTTAGATAATAGAAAATGACAAAACTGGTCCCCAGTTTAACTGGTCAGACAATTCATTATGGCTACATTACCTTATTTCTTAAACATTAAGATATGACAGGGATTAAAACTTTTAGGTCAAAGCCATATTACCAAGTAAAACTGTCAATTTTCCTGATTTATGGGCTCCCTCAGGATAAAAGCAAAATTATTCATGTAAATGTCTCGTAAAGGTTGTAACCAATTGTGCCATATGAATCGTATTATACCATACAAAATTATCAAATAACATATGAAATGACAAAAGCAAAAAAATCTGATTGCTCTTTCTTTGTAGGTCATTTTCAAAAGCAGAGAAAAGAAACAGACGTCATTAAAGTAAAGCAGAAAGGTCAGAATGACAGAGCCTCTTATTACACAGCAGCAGATTTCATCTTGGTCCTCCATCCTCAGCTGTCAATTATGACGAAGATGCTTTTTATTTTAGAAAGCAACTGCTCAAAAACTCCAAAACAGAATAGCATTTAAGCATTAGCTTCTCTTGAGAGAAATAAATCCCACTACATCAAGTAGACATGTGATAGAAAAATCTAATAGATAAATGATCAGAGAGAAGCAGTTCATTCTCATGCTTTATTTCCAACTCTACAAAATAGGTCACCTAAAAGTAGATAATTCCCAAAGGTGTTGGGGTCCAAAGAATACTTGTTTCATGCAATAATTAACATCAAAAACTATAATTAGGTGTTTAAATGTACATACAAGTAAAGTTAGGGACCGAATGATAAACAACCCCACTAGCGAGTTTGCTCTGAGCTAGCAGGTTGTGCACAACAAAGAATTAGTGTACTTCTATATTCATTATAATTTAAGAGATTTTTTTTTTCCTCCAGTTTGAACTTAACTGGATACCCACCACAAAACAAAACAAAAATTTAATTAAATTTTAAAAAAAGGTGTTTAATTAACTTAAAATATTTTTTTTCTAAAGTATCTGTGGGAATTAATTATTTCTGATGTCTTTATTATTTTTTTAAATAATCAAACAAAAATTATGAGAACAACAAGTTAGGTTGGAGATGTCCATGTGATTTTTTTTATTTATTTTTTTGTCCCCAAGCTGCAGAGAACATTGACGTGGCAGATTAATTATAACCGTTAAGAAGAGTCAGCCTGTGTGTGTGTGTGTGTGTGTTTGTGGGTGTGTGTGTGTGTGTGCGTGCGGGGGTGGGCGCATGTGTGTGTGTGTGTCTGCTTTGTAATGGCATCCTCAGTATAAAAGATTTTACGTCACTGTGAAGCATAGAGCAACTCGCAAACCTAATTCCGAAGCGCTTAACTGCTCTGACTCAATCATTTCTGTCTCTGTCTGTGCAGTAATGGGGGAGTAAAAAGAAGAAAAGTAAATAATTTATTAACACATTGCTTAATTAAACAACAACCACCTTGTTTTTGTTGTCTGTGCTAAATCAGAGTGTCTTACCCAGCTCAGAGGTAGCTATCTCTGGGATACAGATCCTCAGCATCACACCACTGCTTAGCTCCTAGAAATAAAGACAAATAGCACAAAAATTCACATTACAATCTTCAACTCCAATTCCACACAGGTGTAGGGGAAACAGATGAGGTGTTTAATAAGACAATTTCAGAAGTGCAATCCTCCAATCTGTACAACTGTAAACTCCAACTAAAGCAGGTAAATTGAATTTGTCCATCCTCTATTTGATTATCTCTACCTTTGCTTTTTCTGTTGCATTATGAAAAAGATGCTCTGTGAAAAGGCCAACTGGTTTCCATCAGGAGATGGAATCCCTCAGCACAAGAAAAACCCTGAGGTATATAGAAATATAAATTGATTTGTGAAATGAATGATTGTCTAGAAGCGGAGCACATACACTTGGTAAAAAATAACTGTTTTTGGAAAGCAGAAACAACAGATTTACTTGCAGCCAGAAACTTCTGCAGCGTTGGACCAGAACTGAAGCTCCTGCTGAAGGTACTATGGGGAAAGTCTCCATTCCTCTCTTTACTATGTAG
Organism: Xiphophorus hellerii; assembly: GCF_003331165.1. Taxonomy (NCBI): domain Eukaryota; kingdom Metazoa; phylum Chordata; class Actinopteri; order Cyprinodontiformes; family Poeciliidae; genus Xiphophorus; species Xiphophorus hellerii. The sequence continues at coordinate 22,914,332 of NC_045693.1, read as the reverse complement.
ATTGTAATTTAGAAGCAGTTACCTGCTTAAAATCATTTGTGGAGCTGATTTTTATTTTGATATAGACAAACCATAAAATTGAAAATACAAAAAAATTAATGAACTTAAGTTTTTTTTTTAAATTTCATTTCAATGTGCTAAAAATTATTTTCACTTAAATTCAATTCCATGCGGTAAAAAAGTGACAGGGATTTAATTATGATTTGATATTAAATCCTTTACTGAGGAAAGGAATAAATGTGTGGTGTTAGTATTGGAAATGTATGAACACAGGGGTAAAATGTCTGAACTGTTTCAAAAGAAAAAAATAAATAAATCAACCTACCAGAGTGACCCGGTTGCACACAGGGTCCCGCAAAGAGAGGATGTAAGGCGTGGCTTGTTGAAACGAGAAGTCTTCAAAGAAAGAAGCTTCATGCTGTTTAATGTTTAGACTCTTCAGCTCTGACACTGGAGACGGCATTGCATCCTTAAACAAGGAATAAAAAAAATTATTTATTAATTTTTTTAAAAATCAGGTAAGATGACAAGAAAGACCAGCATCTGTTTAAACATGTTATGAAATTCAAATACATACATAAGAAAATGTGCCTGAAATACTAAAATACCATAATTTCCAAACTATTGAGCTGCACCATAAGTTTTAAAAAGAAAAAAAACCCCATATACCTGTCTATAAGCTGCAGGTGTCCACATTGTAACATGAGATACTTGCACATTAAGATTTTTTAAAAACATTTAATGAAATACCACTAACTACAAGTACATACAATACATACTCTTTCATGACATGGGAAAAAAAAATAAAATAAATACAGCAGCCTACCAGGAAAACTCATTGATTACCAGCTTCATCAACCTAAAACCACTAACGTCGCATTCTTCAGTGTCTGAATTAAACAGCCTCAGAAAATACATTGTTGCTGCAGCGTTCAAAGCACGTGAAAAAAGTAGCGACTTATAGTCCGGAAAATAAGATATTCAAACATGGACAGGAAAGTTTGCAATAAATGTAAAGCATAAACCGTAAAAAATAAACCGTAGCGTAATTCTGTCATATTTGACCATTTAAAATCTGTATAAGTATTCAAGTTAAAAAGCACAACTTAACGGATAACTTTGTGGAATAAAAGCAACTGTTTCCTACTTCAAGTCTGAAAAATACATCGCCAGTGCGCCGAGTGGAGTGCATTAACGCCACATTCTTTTACCTCATTAAGCCTGTGGATGTGCCTGCTGCCTGCATTAGCAGGTGTACTGACGGTCTCTACTGGTGTGCTGAGATAAGGGAGGTGATTGGTCAGGCTGATGGAGTGAGACAGCGGGCTGGGGAGATGCACCTTACTGACCTGCAGGAGCACAAAGGAAGCCGATTTAGGACTGCATCACTGTGTTGAAATACTCTATTAAATAAGTTAACACTAACAGTATGTGAGGCAGCTAAGCGTTAATGCAGTCATGAACCTGTCCCCGTGTTGTCCTTACCCTTGTGATTCCTGTGTAAATAACCAGACTGCCACAAGCCTCCAGAACCAACATGGCATCTATATTCTGGGGAGCAAAAAACAAACAAATGAGACTTTTCCAAAAAGACAAAAAATAAACAAAGCAAAAAACTTGCTATTTGTGTTTCTTCCCTCCACAGTGATCCAAAGTTCAGAATATTTTAGACACATTTTAGGACAGAAAGCTGAGAAAATTAATTAATAGTTAAATAAGATTTCAGTATACAAATATTTAAATAGTAATAAAATTAAATGGGTTGATTTTATACTAAATTCAAAAAAATCTATACATGGATCAAAGTCTAGATAAAATGGACCTACAAACACATAATAAAAATGGAAATTAATAAGACACCAAAATGATAAAATATAATTTCAAGTTTTTTCATATAACCAATTAACTTCCATCTCTACGTTAAAAAGGAAGTAAATTTATTTAGCAATTAGAACAAACTGCTTCCCTTTCTGATAGGAAAATGTTTTGGAACTGGTTGTACTGGAATGCCATGAATACCTGCAGAGGTGCAGCATCTTTTGCAGGAATGGTTGTGACAGAGGGGAAGATGAGCTGAGTGACATCGTTGCTCTCTATAAACTTCACGCATCTGTGGGAACAAAAACACAGATGCTACTCATCTGTAAGTGCACATTTCACCATTTAATCCAATAGGGAAGGAAAAAGGAAGAAGGAAAAACATTCAAGATTAAATTTGCTTTGTAGCGATAATCAATTCTCCTTGCTCTAATGGCTCTGTAATGTTGACCTAATTGTTTGGTAGAACTCAGACAGCATCCGTCAACTACATTGTTGTTGCGCCTTCTTTGTTGTAGGTCTTTAAATAAGAAATGACCAGATCTTTACTCGATAAACTCTTGAAATCCAAACTGAAATAATAAAAATGCAACAGGGGTTGGCAAATTAGAAATGTAGTAAGTACATACTCGAAGCCAAATATACAGACAAAAAAAAGTGATGTACAATATAACAGTGTTTGTTTTTGTGCTTTTAGTTCACTGCAAACACAGATCCCAGATAATGATAGTCAATCCACCTAAAATATTTTATAGATTACTTCCATATCAAGATCAAGAAGGTTTTAGAGGTTGCATCCTGCTACATCAGCTGTTTTTCTTGAGAGAGAGAGAGAGACCCTCAGTTTAGTTTCTGACTTACTTAAAGCATTTTCTGCACTCCTGAAGCATTTTTTGCACCATTTAAAAAAAAAAAAAAAGAAAAAAAAGAATTACAATATACAGTATATTGCTGGCATAATGATAAATTATTAATCATTGTAGCAAAGATGTTCAACAAACGCACATTTATGCAATTGTTTAATTCCCCATTATTATTATTATTATTTTTTGTTTGTTTTGTGTTTTTGAAGATGATGGTTTGGCATTGTTGCAGCAGTTGCTGCTCTTAGCAACCGCCTATTTGGCCCATGTCAAAGGCCGGCCCTGCCTGACATGTAAACACTACACTAAAATATAGTTCTACACAGAGAATGCTTATTTGATACCAGAACATGTTTTTTTATTTTTTTACATAAAGGTACTTTTCACTTCCTGCTACTCCAACATTTTCTTTTGTTTATTTTTCTGTGTTGTATTTTTTGCTGCCTCTTGGCCAAAACTCCCTTGAAAAACAGGATTTTAATCTCAATGGGGTTTTTTTTAATAAAAGTTAAATAAAAAACTCACTCAGAGTGATGTAAATAGATCTGCAAGCTGCATCAATAACTCTGAAGAGTATAAATGGTATAAACTTCAACTTTAAAGGTTGCTAATTAAACTCGATGTGGCATCCACAGTGGTTATCAGATTGTACAGAAAAAACAAGGAAGCAGCTGTAAAGGAAATGGATTCATTCCGAGTTGGAGAAACAAAAATGTTTTTGTTGCTTCTTATGCAATAATCATCAATGGCAAAATAAAAGCCATTGATAAAAGCCAAAAATTGCAGCAGTAGTGCATATTTGCTTACCTCAGGTGTTGATGTGATTCCACCAGGAAGCAGAGGTAGTGGCTCTCACAGAGGTCAGAGGTCAGAAATACTTTAGATGCCTGGCTGCTCATCTCCCTGAAAAATGCAAGAAATCAGTACTAGTAAAATACTGAGGGATACAAAACTGGGACAGCATGACAGAATGTACAATAAATAATGTTTTTATGTGTATTGTACAACTGTGTCATATTCACTATTCCCAGAAAAAGTTTAACATTTTGCTTAAATGATCCAAAGAAAATTTTATTCAAACATAAAATATAAAAATGAATAAAATTATTAGAATATCAGACACAGACATTAATCATTTCATTAGAAAATATGTTATTATTTTATTTGTGGGATCTTTTTGTCATGAAGTAAAGCAACCCCGGTTTCTAAAATGACAAACCAGAGTAGCTTTACATGACAGAATATTTTTTAAAAAGCATTCAACTGGAAGTTAAAGATAAATTTATTTCGACACAGAACTAATCTAGTAATTTATCTAACAGCTGTAATAGCTATAAATGAATCCCAGGACGTCTCTGGGTCTGTGTCCAACACGGCTCTATTACCTTTGACAGCCAGCGGAGACCGCCTCACTCCACAGCTGCTCCACGCAGAGGTCCGGTATGATCGGCTCCATCGCCGGCATCGCCATGCTCTCGTTAGCAGTGCTGTTAAGAGACGGCAACAAGCCGTGGTGCCCCCTGGGGGACGGGCTGTGGAAGGACGTGTTGAAACGAGACGCGCCAGAAAAGGACGGAGCAGCCATGCCTGGAGAGTGGGCGCGACTAGGATGGATGGAGGAAGTGAGAGAGATCGCAGAGAGATTTTACCCTTTTCATGTCCCAAAGTGGAGTGATAAAGCTGTGGTTTACACTCACTCCCACCTTAAGGCGGCCATGTTGGATATGCTTGGAGAATGAACTCGAGAATGTACTCCCGGTGAGGAGGTCATGATCCTGCTCGGGTGACTGTGCAGGGCGCTGTAGTGCAGAGGAGAGCTGAACGCAGAACTGAAGGAAGAAGACAAAAGACAGGATGGGACAACTACTTCTTAAAATTTTCATTTACATTTTTGAGCAAACTTTATGAGGACTTTCAGTATTATCACTCCAAGCAAAACTGCAAAGCCCGTTATGACGAGCAGTAATAAACCTACCTGACCAAACATGAAGCCCTCCCTTGAATTAAAATATCATTGAAAAACTGGCCAACTACCATTTTCACTAAACTATTTATGACTAGCTATAGATAAGCTATTTGCGTAAAAAAAACTGGATTCAAAGATATAGGGAAAATGTTTAACTAACCTAAATATGAGCAAAAAGGCAAGTTATTCTCTTACTTGAGTTATTATGTAAAAATTACTTAAGTCTTGAATTTAATAAATTTTAAAGGAGCCTTGAAAATTCTTACATTTCTTACCAAAACCCTGTTTGATGGTGACTTATGAAGCCAAACGCAGCACAAAGTTTTTAACTTCTAATTGTGAAAGAACAAATTTTTTTTTTATCTGTGTTCAGAAACATTGATTACATTTTAGATCCCATTTAACTAACAGCTAAAATGCCATTTAGCAAATAACAGCCATAACCAATGTCTAAGCAACAAATAGTCTGACGTTTTGAAATGGTTGGACAGGCCCGTCCACAATATATGACAGATTTTAGAAGTGAACCAGCAGGAGATAAGTTCTGCAAGACTGGAGTATTAAGTTCCAATTTCATAAAAATAAAATAAAATGAAGGAAAGAGGAAAGCAGGAATTTCTCTTTTTATCCATTACCTTATTCCCGCTGCAGAACCCAGCCCTCCACTTCCTCCAGGTGAGTCAAGATGGGAGGCGTTACGTAAATGAGATGCTAGAAAACCTGAAGCCATCAAACCCAACGGTGTCCCAGCTGGTTCTGTTGGACACCGCAGGACCATGGAACGCTCCTGAGAAAGAGGTCAGGGGTCAGACAAAGCATTTGTTTTTGTTCAGGATTTTTAATTTTTTTTAGCCCGAGTCACTCACATCATGTGTGACTTTCCGCAGGGCCCATACTGTGTGCGTTCCTTGTACAGTATCATATGATACAACTATAGAGGGCTGGCAGCAGGTGAACACTATCTTCATGTTGGAGTCAGACACATACTGCACACGGGAGCCTTCAAACGGGCCTGTAAAGGCATAAGAAGCCTAATATCAGGTTGGTCAATAAACAGACAGGTGGAAAGAGACCAACAGAAATCTGTGCTATACCTGAAGGTTTGCACACAATTGGCGCAATCTCATCTAAAGGATGCAGGATGCTGAACACTGTTGGAAGAGGTTCTCTGTATAGAAAATACACAGGAATTTAATGAGGAAGCACTAGTTCAGGTTTAAACATCTGCCTTAAGCTTGTATGTCCAAGTGCTGATTGGTTTTATCATCTTACCCAGGAGGATTTGGTTGTGTGTCATTCGCTGCGTTTTTCCTTTCCAGCAAAAGTCCAAACTTGGTCGCCCAGACATTCGAAACCTAAAACAGACAATATGAGACGGATCAGGAACAAAACCGTTCACTCACAAGCTTATAGAAAAATAATGTAAAATAAAATCTAGAAAACAATATGACATTCACATACACGGCATGCAAACATTCATGGACTTTACATTTACATTCACCTGGTTAATTTCAACTGATAAAAAAATATTTTTTTCCCCAATTATTACTTTTTAGCACAGTCTTGGAGAACATTATAAATTTATTTAGTGGTCCAATAAGAAATCTAGCACAAGGAAGCACACCAAGTTGTGTCTCTTCATTTTCTCCCTCACCTGGAAAGGTAGCGGTGAGAGGAAATCTTTACCAGTCACAGTGTGTACGTTAATGCAGCTACTCTGGACAATACACACCATTTGCTCCACTTCTTCGGCTGAAAAAGAAAATAATCAAATTCTTTCAGCATAAATAGACCGTGAACAAAAGTAAAGGAAAATCACGGAAAGGTTAGCCTAGGCCTGTCAAGATAACACATTTTGCTGAAGAATAAATTGTCCCAGAAATTATTGCAATAAACAATAATATTGTAGGGCTGCACAGTGGCGCAGCGCAGTTGGTAGCACTGTTGCCTTGCAGCAAGAAGGTCCTGGGTTCGTAACCTCCTGTGCGTGCGTGGGTTCACTCCGGCTTCCTCCCACAGTCCCAAAAACATGACAGTCAGGTTAATTGGTCTCTCTAAATTCTCTCTAGGTGTGAGTGTGTGTGTGCATGGTTGTTTGTCCTGTCTGTCTCTGTGTTGCCCTGCGACAGACTGGCGACCTGTCCAGGGTGTACCACGCCTCTCGCCCGGAACGTTAGCTGGAGATAGACACCAACACCCCTCCTGACCCCACTAGGGACAAAGGTGTTAGAAAATGGATGGATGGATGGATGAATAATATTGTCACTTTGAGATAATCGTTAGACAGATAATGGCATAATAAGTATACCTTGTCTAAGATCAATTAATAAAGAGAGAGAGAGACATGAGAAAAACAATCATGCAAACAGAAATTATCAAGCTCTTTTTAATCTTTCATGCAATTAATTAATTTATTGCGACAGGTTAGCCTCTTAGTAAAAGCTTAATTTTACTGTACCATCATTGTTGTTCTGAGGAACAGCAAAGTTGCACCATAAAGCCTGCAAGAAGTAGAAGACAGTCAGCTCCAAGTACAGAGAAATCACCATGTTCTATTATGTTAAAAAAAAGATACTTTAGACCAGTTTTGATGAAAACAAACAATGAAAAACATAATTAGCATCAAAATTTTGCAGAAAATGATGAAGCTAAAACACTTTTACACTTTCCTGAAAAATACCAAAAACAGGAATCTTGCTTTTCCTATAACCCACCTGCTGCACTGGGCTGTCCACAGTGAAGGCCTTGTACACACTGGAGGCTTGTGTACGACTGCCCTGGCTCCAAACAGCCATGTTTCCCGCAGTATAAAGTTCTTCCTCAAACTCATCCTCTTTGACTCCTGTGCAACCTTTCCTGAGCTGCCAAGATTCCTGATGATGGAAAGAAGCCACTGCATGTTTAAGATGAAATATATTTTTCAAAGAAAAGCTACGTGCAAAAGCCGTGCCGTCTCACCCTCTCTCTTTCCTGCAGACTGACTTCCTGCAAGGACCCCACCAGCCCAGCAGCACCGTCGGAGGACCAGAGCTCAGAGGCTGGCTGGAGCTCCCTAAGCTGCAGGTTGAAAGCGTTCGGATGGTTCCTGCAGTGCTCGCGGCCAAATGGGACAAACGACTGCAAATCCCCTGCGGCAATCATCGTGGCTGTCTCTTCATACACGACTTCCGACATGAGTTCCAGATTTCAGCATTATTTCTGGGGAGAAACAGTTTGTGGGGGCAAACTTTTTTTAGCTTATTTTTCACAATTACTTGATTTGACCTTATCTGAGGAAGGTTTTGAGATCAAGCTGTTGTTTTTTTATAAGGAACACAATCTCATATTTATTGTAGATCCAGCGCCTGTACACTATCGCTGCAAGATAATGTGATTGTGAAATTATTGCTGAATATTGCAGAACATGTCAACTGCAATTTACCCATAACTGTGCTAAATTCTTGTTCATGTTTCTATGTGACAAACTCACCCCTCTCATTAAACTTTACCATCTTAGTTAGTGAGATTTTTGTACAAAGTTGGCATAATGGACAGTAAGGAATATGCAATTGATCAAATATATTATTGGACGGCAGAGTTTGAATACGTAGCACCTGAGACATTATAATTTAACATATTGTGCAGCTCTACAATACACTTGTATTCATAATAGTCGTAATGTTAGTTTCTTTTCCAGCGAGCTTTATTCAAGTATAAACCACATAAATATCAACTATGAGAATGAAATAGTGAAGTAAATGTTATTTAAAACGAGAGCTTGTGTAATGCTGTGCGATGCCATCTAGCTTTAATCACAACAACGCAAACTATCTCTTCTGATCACATAAATTACCATCTACAAGCAGCACCTATTAACATACAAAAATCATGCGAAGTTCGTGAAAGGGTTGTCATCTTGTGAGCAGTTTCTAAATTTGTATATTCTGATTCTCCGAATAGTTCAATTAATCAGCTAAATTCGACACCAACAGGAAAAATTTGGTAGCATCTCCTTATTCTCTTCTATTTATTATGACAGTGCTTTTTGCTCAATCCTTTTAACGTTTAGTACTAATACGGTCTCGCTTCAAACCCCACCACAAAACCACACAACATACTGAGCTTTAACGAGAAATTCTCCAAAGCAAAGCTCACTGCCTGTCAATTAACTTCTTGGAGGAAAAAAAAAGCTAACAATAGCATGCTAACGCTAAAACATGTTAGAGGTTCAATGGCATCAAAGCTAGATTAGCATGTTAGCTGTGAGTTTACTGCGAGGAGTTTACCCACTTACCAGCTAATAAGGAATAAACAGGCCCTTGTCGCGGTGTCCTCGTCTTTTCTTAGTGTATAGTTGGCTTGGCCACAACGTCTTCAACCGTGCTAACATAAAAACGAGTCGGTTGTGTTGCTCAAAATGTGAATTTGGCTACGACAGGTTTTCAAATGAGCGCGGACATCTTTGCTGTTCTGACAAGCCACTTCCTCCCTGTCTCAGCCAATCAGCAGAGAGAACGGCCGGAGCTGGGAACTGATAGGTGGCTGCGTTAAGGAACTGTCAGGATAGGGCAGCACAAGATTACGTTCATCTTTGAAAGAATGCTGAAAATTGTTCTCTCGATACAAATGGTTAGACTTTTTGAGCTATAAAACCTTTTGTTGTTGAAAGAAGATTTGTAAGTTATGTAAATTGCAAAACGATTTTTACAATGTACGTAAAAATGAGTTTTATTCTGTCTATATTATTGAGTTCATTTGACTACAAATTTCTGTATTTAATCTGCCTTGATTAGACCCTTTAGATACATTTGTTGTTAATTGGATTCATCTGACTATAAGCAGTAGAAATAAATCTCTACAGATAGAGTGATTTAATAATGAGTTTTTGGTCATGAATTTACCAAAAACTCCTAAATTAATTTTCTTCACTCATGAGTGAATTTATAGACTGTAATCCGGCTTTGAGTTTTGTTTTAGGAATAATTCTTTCTGCTTCTCTGAGTGACTTATCAACCCATGTTAATACAGCAGTTGTTTCTTTTAGGATAACGATATTTTCTCCCCATATCATTTTAACAATGTATTTAGTTTTTTTCTAGGTTTTTTTTTGTTTTGTAGATACAAGCATTTAACAGCAAATTACATTAATCTCTTGTTGAAGAATATGAAGGCTGGAAATTCCATTCATGTTTTCACTTTTATGTAACTCAAAAGAAGAACGTGGTACCTTTAAACATCTGGTTTATCTTCCGCAATGTCACACAAAGAAGTTGAATGTTTGACAATTTGTAATCAGAAGAGTACACATCCTCTAGGCCACATGTGTCAAACTCAAGGCCCGGGGGCCAAATCTGGCCCGCCGTAGCTCTTTATGTGCCCCTATAAACTCCAAATTACATCAATAAGTCCTTCCAGTTTTTCACAAATCTGCAAAATTCACACGAAAATCAACAAATCTCCACTTTTTTCTTTCTGATTTTATTGCTATTTTTTCAAAATTGGTCAAAAACATCGAGTTTAAGTGACTGCTGCCTCAGCCTTACTGGATGTCAAGTTACAGTCCATAATAGAAAGTCATATTTAACATCATACGTTAGTGCAAATATAAAGAGTCCTTACAAACATTTCTAAATTGGCACAAAATCTGTAATTTTGATTGCAAAGAAAAAACACACACAAAAAAAATTACAAAATTCTGAAGCAACAGCTATTTATTGATATTTTAACAGTGTAATTGGTTTTATCATTATATCCTGGCACAACTGACCCTTTAAGAACATTCAGATTTTTGACATGGCCCAAAATGAAAATGAGTTTGACACCCCTGCTCTAGAGATAGGATTAGTGTACGTAAACTTTGAACCTTGAAAATGGCATGAAATTTATTTTTTCACAAAATACCCTTCACTATTTGGGCACTTAGTAAAATGTTGGTAATGCTTGCTGATGTAAAGGAGGAAAAGTTGAGTCACATATTTCAAGTCTTATAAATAACATCAATATTTGTCTTTAGACTGTACTGTATTGTGGACTTCTATTTTCTTTTAACACTCATCTCCTTTCTCCTTGAAGATCTAAAGGTGGCTTAAATAAATATATTCACTTAAAATAAAAATAAAACTTTTATCATAGTTTTACCTCAAAATGCTATTTCCATTATATCTAAACACAAAATAAATTTTTATCTCTATACCAATATTCAAATGTATTATCAGCAGGAGTCATTTAACAAGATCATCATTTGGGTAGGAAAGGTAGCATTACCATGACAAATACTATCTAAATTCTTACATTCCTGCTTTTATAATCAGATCTATATGACGAAATTTATTGTGATTTTTTTAGGAGTAAGTTAAGGAAGTTGTCTTAACCAAATTCTTGTGTTTTGAATAAATCAAATTAAAGATAAAATTATTTTACGTTCAGTAAATCCACTGAAACACATAAAGAGTTTTTGAAAACAAAACAGTAAAAATGTCACCAATTTATTAAACTTTTGTATGTCATCATGCCCTACAATACTAATAAAGACACCACATAAAGTCCCTGTCTCTCCCATTATTAATAATTAGGCTGATATTTATGAGGATGGCAGTAAGTAATTACTGGAATATGTCCACAGTGCAGTCACATTAAGATTTTAGCCAAACACACCCGACTCTTAAAACTCTATTTGTGACGCATATATTTACAATTGACGGTAAAATGATGTCCAGAAAAAGGCACATACAGTAGAACACTGAAAACTATTCAATTGCAGCATTAAAAAGCATATTTAGGTCATGAGAAGAAAATCAAATGCAGCCTAAGTTTTCATGCTGTTGAAAGACAAACTACGCAAACTTTTACATCATCGTGCAACACAAAGCGTGATGACAGTCGAAAGCATGGCTGGCTCTGGACATCGACAAGGTATTACACAACTCTGTCAGGTTAGATCAGGGGAGCGCTTTCCAGATGCCAAGCAGAGAAAGAGGGAGACAAAGTGGCAGGATGTTTTATCTATTGAATAAAGTGTTGTTGACTGGCTAAAATCAAAGTGATGAATCAAATGACTGTGGACATTTATTTTCCTTCACTCTGCAAACTGCTGTATTGTTTTCTGTAGACTATGGACAGATTCAGGGCTGGGTAGATTTCACACAACCCGGGTTGAGTTATGGGTTTGACTGCAAAAGAGCTGACTGCATTGAGAAACATGGTCCTGCAAAACTGTGTTATGTTAGAAGACAAACCCTGAGTCAAAGGGTTTGCAAAACATGCAAATCCGATGTATGCGTGTTTTGATGTGGGGTGACTGGAACATGGAAAACCCAAGAGAGGCCTAAATAAGAGTTTAGACCCAGGAAGTCATTGCTGCAGGGCAGCTCTTGTAGCAACAGTTCTACGAAATGCTCAAGAAAATCAAAGAAATCAAGCTTGTAAATGTAATTTTACACAAAATGGATAACATATTACAACTGAATTGTGGGAGCAAAATTCATGGTATAAAATATTGTCTGTTGAATATAGCTAGCACTAGCTCACACTAACTGCTTAGCAACAAAAAGATAATGTTATCATAGATGAACAAATTTGCTCTCTAGTGTGAGTTAAACTCATTAGAGTAACCAAGTGATATTACCATTATTATACTGCACTTTTCTTATCAACTTACCAGAAGTTATTTCATCCTATGGATGAGGCTCAATAAAAGAATTAAAAATATCAATAATAAATAAATAACAGCATCTTTCACAGTGTGGGATATCTTGATTCTATGTTACATGGAACAATGTAAGGTACAGAAATGTTTCTAGGAAAAGTAATTATTAGAGAAATTGTTGCCGTGTTGAGCAAAATTGTCCATTTTCACACTGCTTTTCTATGAAAACAAGCACGTTGAAATTCTATAATTCAAAAACAACCATGAGGGGCGTCTCGTCACGCTCATTTAGCTGAAAAATCCCGGCTGATTGCAATGAGGTCATCCTGCTTTGACAGGCATTCAGGTTTTATTGCTGAAGGGAAGTGCATCTGTGACGCACTGAGGTAGACTCGCACTCTGGTGACTTGATCTCTAAAGCCGGCGGTTTCGACTGCGTCAAAGACCACGCCAGTCTGTCGCAAATCTCGCTCTGGGTGAAAAATGGTGTTTATAAATATGTCAAATTCTCCCACGCAATCCAGTGCAATTCAGTTATCTAGGTGAAACTCATAATATTCTGTTTTCCTCGATTCTGCACCGCAGCAGGTCATTTAGAATCATTTTTGTCAATGTATTAGATTAGACTGTATAATAAGACATTAATGGTTTTTTTTCAAAGGTTTTCTTTGAAGTTCAATACTAGTAATCCACTTAATGATTTAATGCTTATGAATCATTTTACCTGTACTGCTGAAAGAGAAGGATGAGTCTAAGTAGGAGAGAAATAAGTAGTTGGAATTCTCTTAATGATGATAAGCAGGAGAGTTTTCATATGATTTATATTTTTATGGTTATCGGTACTTTAAAAAAATAAAATAAAATCCTGTGACCCCAGAAGAAAATGACCTCTCACGGCACATTTTGACATGTCATTGCAGAAAGGCCCACCTGCAGCTAATGACATTCACAAAGGCTCTGCTGGCTGATAGGTACTTTTCAAACCTACATAAAAGAGAACCACAGACAATGTTTTAGTTTTCAATCAAGTCTTTTGCAAAAGGAGAAAACATAGCAAATCACTTCTCCAAGGTGTTTACCAGGCGTTCTGCCATTCTGCTGCAAAACTTTTCTTTTTATCAGCAGAGAAAGGGAGTGAATGGGAAGTGGGAGAGTGATCTTAACCAGATGGGGGCCTACCCTGATAACAAGGAAGGGATACAGAAACTGTATTTTACACAGAGACAATTAGAAGCAACTAAGGAGTATCTCAGGAAGGCCCCCTAAATAAGCACCTGTGAAAACATGCTTGACATCAAGGAAAGGTTAGTTATGTCTTACACACAGTTTAACAAGTTCCTCTTCTCTGGGGTGAGAACACTAAACCTTAAAATATAAAACAACTAGTGATATAAAACTACTAATGTAAGAAAGATAACAAAACATAATAATTCTAACTCTGGTGCTCAGGTTTGCCGGTGACCCTGCACACACAATGGCAGCGCAGCACAAAAAATTAAATGCGGCCATCACAAAGGTATGAGCTTCACGATGTTGATGAGTTAAAATGTCTGCAGCAAAAGAATGAAGATTTTGAAGAGAGACAGTATCACATCCCTCGATAGATAGATAGATAGATAGATAGATAGATAGATAGATAGACAGATAGATAGATAGATAGATAGATAGATAGATAGATAGATAGATAGATAGATAGATAGATAGATAGATAGATAGATAGATAGATAGATAGATAGATAGATAGATAGATAGATAGATAGATAGATAGATAGATAGATAGATGACATCATTTTCCAACCAGGAAGAACAGCGTAATCCGATTGGTTCCCATAAGAGAGCCAGGCGGCCCCAATGCATTCTAGGTACATTTTTCCAGCTAATCAGAGCTAATGAAGGTAGTGTGAGTGTGTGCTTGTGCAAGTGTGTGTTGCACCAATTACAGTCTCAAGACTGCATGTGGTGCGTAATGGCTGGCTTGGGGTTGAATCCAGACCAAATGTATTTATGTCTTTAGTTAATTTAGGATGCATCGAAGAGCTCCGGAAGGCTAATTGAGCTGTGTAACAGACAAGCACCAAACAATCCCTTCGTTAACGAAACCTCCAGGGAGTGGACCCTTGATGAGTCCGCTGGCTGTGGTTTTGTGTTTAGCGCCAGAGAGAATAATTCTTATGCGTTGATGTTTTTGTCACACTCACGCTACGCACTTCAGTGTATTTTGACTGACATTTTATTTGATAGGCTACCTTTAAATGAAACATACTGGCAAGTAAGGAAAGAAAAAACAATACATGGTTTCTGAAAATGTTTAACATAAATAAAGAGCTTAAAAGTGTGGCATGTGTTTGTTATCAATTTACCTGAGCTGGTACTTTATAAAACAAACTTTTGCTGTGATTACAACTGTGAACGAAAGGTTATTTAACAGTAACATCTCGTATGAATCCAACTGGTTTGAAGCTCAGTGTTATTCCCAGTTTAAATGTAAATGTTAGCAACATGTTTAAGTTTCCAATGAGAGATGAGAGGTCTAAAAAACATTTCCTGGTGCAATTCCCTGATGTGAAGAGATTGTCTAAAGCAAAGTTCTCAAGCAAAAATGTTATGTCCCCTTTACGGTTTGCAGCGAACTGCAAAACTGAAATCTAATGACTTACTTTCAACAGGTGCTACCTTGTTTCCACTGATTTTGAAAGTGCACGTCTCATAGTTGCCACTTTGACATAATTGCACTCATCGGAAGCACCTTCAAAAGGCCCCACAACAAGAGATGTTTTTTTGAAATAAGCTTTTGTGTGCAGAAAACAGAAAACCTTTTATGAAAACATGTGATGATCCTAACTTTGTCATCATTCCATGAAATTTTGAATAATTACACTTTTACTGCTGTCCATATTCGCTTGAATAAAACTAACATGGCCACTGGCTGAGACTCTCCAAGTCATCAGTGAGAAACGGAACTCCAGATAATCTCTGTCATAATCATATCATTTACATTACGGTCCGTTTAACTGGTCATTTCTCTAAATTTCCTCCGGTCCTCTGATTTCTTGTGATCAGTTTCAGCTCTGAATGCAGCTTGCATCCTGTCCAAGTGAATTGGGTTTAAGCATTAGAGAAGTTCAACTGATTCATCAGGGTCATCTCATCAGGTTGGGGATCACGATCAATCATCAATACGAACGGGGTCTGCGTTTAGTGGCAGAGTTGGGTTCACATGGCAGTAGCAGAAAAATAGGCTGACATTTCCGATGATAGTTATTGGTTTATGGAGAAGATAACAGTTCTTCGAATACCAAATATTACTTCTTACTTTCTTAATTGCACGTCTCTGAATAAAAACATAGGAGAACCATCCCACTTTTGGTTCCAAAGGGGGGGGTTACAACACAATAAGGATGTACGCTGCTGAATTATGCCTGTTTTACCTTCTGCTACAGTTAGAGCAATTTCAGCATGAACTTGAATTTTCAAGAGAACATTAAATCTACTATTTTAGTTTTTGTGCTTGCACAGCTGTTTAACAGTTTGCAGACATAATGTTTTTATGGGCCTGCAAGAAAACTTGTGAACGGCTGTTAAAGACTGGAGCGAAAGTTCAACTAAGAGAATGAAAACGACTCTAAACATACGACTAAAACTACTTTTAAATGACCTAATTCATGGCATGATAATGTGCTCGAATGGTCCAGTCAAAGCCAAGACACAAATCCACTCGAGAATTTATGGCACAAGTAGGAAACTGCTGCTTAGACAATATCCATCCAATCAAACTGAGCTCCAGGATTTTTGCAAAGAGGAATAAATGAAAATTTCAGTCGCTGGACACCGAAACACTAGAGCCCTGCATTTGTTATTGCAGTGAAAGGCAGAAAAAGAAAAACAGCAAGAGCAAACACCCTGTGATCCTCTTAAAAAACTTAAATGTACGTATTTATTTATTTTAACTTCTTTGGGGTATTTTTATTTATTTATTTTGTCTTCCACCTCCCTCCATGTCTCAGACATCCATTGCTCCTTCCTCCGGTGCTGCCTCTCTTTTCAAACACTCCTCTCACCGTGTCTCTGAGTGTGTCTTATCTGAGCCGCTGCACTCCATCTGTCTACCTGCCACCTGCACTCAGAGGAGACAGAGATGAGCGAAAGTGGCAGCGAGACCCCAGAGCGTCCCATCAGGCTGCCAGCTGTAATCTGCAATCAGAGTTGTTACTCTGCGGTTCGCTAATTGGATAATGTTGGCCAAAGGAGGCACTCAGCCAGCCAGGGGATTCCCCTCATCACACCCACTGCTGGAAGAGTTGTGATGCAGAGTCTCTTGCTACAAAGACATGCAGATGTAATAGCTGCACCACTAATCTGTTACTTGTCTTTTTCTTTAACATTTTTTAGCCCTACTCTCACATTCTGTAGTGTGTTTTCTTTGTTTCCCTCACTGCCTGGGCTGTCACGGTTCACGGTTGTCAAATTTCCAACTCAACATCACACCAACGAAAGTACCTGAAACAGCCTTGTCTGAAGATGTAGGGTAATTTCTGATGGACTCGAGAAAATATAACCAGAGGGAGACAATATTTTCATTGTGCTACATAACTAAAGTAATAAGTAGCAGTGGCGCCACTAAGTGGGGGGTCAGTGGGGCCGTGACCCTATCTTGAAAAATGCTGGTCCGTCAGAGAATTATATTCATATAGAGTAATCTTCTTCGATGACAAAAATGTAAAACCTAATAAATACATTAATAAATACAAAAATAAATTAATATTTAATGCATGGTGTAGATATAATTAATTATTTTTTCTTCCTTTCTGTTTTTTTAAGCTGTGTCTCTATAATTTTTACTGGCTCGGACTAGCCACCCTTATAAAAATTTTCTGGAGCTGCCACTGATAAGTAGTAAGGAATTCAGCACATATTCATGCTACTCATTCAAAAATAAATAAATAAATAATAATAATAATAATAATAATTCTGGTCTCTGTTTCCAGCGTAGCAAAACAGTAGATAACTTTAGTTACTACTAGAAGTATTAATAACCTTCATGAGTGTGTATATCTTGGTTTAGCTAGATAAACCAAGATATCTAGCTAAATAAATACATTTTTGCAGAGTAAAGCTAGTCTAGTGAAACAAGAATCCTGTACAATTTCTATGCTTTTTGGAATTTTGAATTAGAATTTGGGATTAATTTGAGGTTTTGACTAGTTACAGGGGTTTAAGTGCCATACTCTGGGTACCTCACAGGAGGAAGGTGGAATCGATTCCACAAGACAACTATGCTACCCACTGTAGTGTGCAACACTCACCCGTGTTTTTTTATGATAGCCAGAGAGCCTTAAGACACTTTTCTATACAGTTCCACGTGTTTTCCCATCATTCTCTTTGTATAGATAGTCTGTGTGGGTGCAAAGGTAAAAAAATAAAAAATAAAAAATTCAGTCAGCTCAGCATTAAGGCATCAAGGTTTCTGGGTATTTACTGTATGTGTGTGCTCACTTCCTACACAGTAAGAACAAAGACCATCCTTCCACTGTCTCCAAGCTCTGTCTGCATTGCAAAAATGATGAGACAAACCAGACAATTCAAAGAAATTGAAATTGTCAACCCTTCTAGGCCACCCCTAGATGGGTTGAAACAGTGAACAGTAGGTGTCCCCACAGGGTTTCTGGCTGCTTCAGTCACAGGTGTTGCGTTTACTGCCAGGACTAGCAACAGCATGTGGTGTTGATGTAGTTTGCAAATAAGCATGTGGGACTGCTTGATTTTGACAAACTGTAGTCACTTGTGGCTGTTTCTGGCCACCATTTCTGCAGACTTTAAATCAGCTGCTGTGGTTTTGTTGATGGTGAGATTTCAGCAGACACAAGTATGTATACCTCTTTATCTCTAACAATTGTGGGATTAAGCACAAATGCTTATTTGTCAGCTTATTCTCTTGTAAGATCAGTTTTAAAAAAATAATAACACTGGTTTCCTCTTTCTCTTTCTCTCTCTGTTTAAGGACTGTAACTTTTTACATTCAAAACAATTGAAGAGCCCTTTTTTATTTAGTGATCATATGGGATTTTTTCTGAATAAATTCCCACTGAAGACATATTGACATTTTATTTTTTCCGAATCAGATGCTACTGCAATAAAAATAACATTATTAGGACTTTTTACACATATTTTGTGCAAATAAAACCATCCAGAAAGAAAGAACCATGATATGTTAAGCATTTACCTTTCAGGTTCAATTTAAAGCACTCGATCCACTGAGACCCTTATTTGACTCCGCAATAATAATAATAATAATAGATAGAAACTGCTTTGTAAGAGTTATAAATGTTCTCAAACCAAATTATTTAAAACTAATTACACTCTGCATCAAGCCTGTAGCTAATCAGTGTTCCTGGACGCAAGGATGAAGTCATTTGCTGTGCTCAGTAGACAACACAGTGTGCAAGAACGAAGCCGGGAGAGCCTGAACTTAAGACAAAAGTCTGAGTACGACCAGTTTATTTGAATTCTCTGAGTGAGAACCACCGTCTTACCAAATTTAAAAAGTGCTGTGGTTTCTGGCAGCTCCTTATCAGTAGTAGCAAAAGTGAACGACCCGCTGTTTGTGCTGGGAGCCCAGAACTAATAAAGAGCCCCGACCGTGTCGTCCTGAGCGTGCACATAGTCGAGACGGTCTGATTCACGTCCATAGGAACGTTTTCCTCTGCACATTCCGTCAACATCAACATAATGTGGCTGACATTTCCTCCATCAGCTTCCTTTTCCTGCTGGGATCTGTCTCCAGTCACCGCTGTCAATTAGAGCAGCTCCTTCTCCCTTGGACTTCTGCGTAATCCACTTTTTCTATAAACTGATCACATTAAGGTTTACGTAGTGCCATCATGGCTGCGAAGAGGCCAGATAAGAGGTGGTGGTGGTGGAGGTCATCTGCTGACTAGGAGGATACATAAATATATAAAAGATATAAATCTCTGTGCAGTGATAAATAGGATTTGTAGTCATTATCAGATGCATAACCACAAATGTGAATCAAAATCAATCCTGCTCCTTGGGAAATGTGCGTAAAACAATATTATTTGTTTTTGCTGCAGGGAGCAAAATTTAATGCTGCTGTGCTGTGCTCTCGAAACCAAACACTGTTGATATTTTTTTATTAGCACAAATCCAATGTTGCCTTTCTTATAACTGCAAAACCATTTAAAGCTGCTATCAATCATGTTCATGATTATTGTATACCTTTGCATTGTAAAGTTATACACAGATAATAATTGATCTACTCTATTTGCAGTAACTTATACATAACCGTCTTTAATGTAGTCGAACTGATGCAGAAACTTCTTAAGCCGTTCGATCATATGTCCTTTGAAAATGTTTCTGTACGGGGGAGAAGGGATATGGAACAACATCGGTTTTCTAACGTGGTCATGTTTTATTACCAGTAATTATCCATCAGCTCATGACTTGGAGGTTTTTCAATCCCTGAGAGAATTATTTGCCTCCAAATTGAAATTGTCACTTAAATCCAGTGAAGTGTAGAACTTAAATATTGAAAATATCAGAGCAATTTCATCTTAAATTCTGTTAGCTTTTTTTTGTCCACCCATAACTGCGGCGTTGAAAGGGCAGCTTAAGATGTAAGTAAACGTTTCTATCCATTTCTTCAGGTCAGCAAGTTTTCCCTGATGTTTTCCTGTTTTACTATTATACTTTTCATTCTTCAGTTCATTACTACATATAATTTTTTATTGTCTAAAATAAATTATACTTGCTATACATGCTCATTTTGTCCCTCTAATTCTCTCTTGTTGCTGTTGTTGTTGTTTTTTTCTTCTTTGTTTTGTTTTGTTTTTAATCCATGGAAGAAAGTTGATCTCGTAATTGTTAAACCATTTCTGTGCTTGTTGAACCGTATGTTTTGGATCACTCCCCCTTTCCTGTTGTCCTTTAACAATACGTCCCGTAACGTCTGTGAGTGGTGGCCAGATGAAATGGACTTTTGTGTAACCGTATGCCGTCATATTCAGACCCAAAGGAAACAAAACCCCATAGATCACTGGAAAAAAAGCTGCAGTTTTTCCACATTTCTACTTTGCTACATCAAGAGTCTCTCATCACCCTCTGTATCTCATATGTTTCAGACTGTCATTTTTTCCCCCCAGTGCAGCGATTTAAGATAAATGGTTCAAACTCATTCGGATGGATGGAAAGACGAACAGAAGGACCGATGGATGGACAGACGGCAGGACGTGCGGATGAGGCGCCAGCTGTCGTCACGGCTCTTTCACTGTGCTGCTCCAGCAAAACAAACCGGGCTCATCGAGAACACTGTGGGTGGACTCAGAAACACTTCAGCCCAGCGTGGTGGTTCGTTCGTAAAAGCCCCCAAACAACCTGAAAAATTACAACAACAAAAAAAAATGAAAAGAAAAAAAAAACATCAGTGTCTTTGGGTGTAAAATGCTTAGCCGCATTTATCAGCGGTGGTAATTTCAAAGATTTCCAGAGTCCGCTTTGCTTTGTGAGTAAATGGATGGATGGAGAGGGCAAGGTGAGAGGACTGGAGGATTTTGTTGCCATTGTTGATGAATGAAGTTTTTATGTTTTGAAGAGGCAAGGACATGACAAAGAAATAATTTATTCTTAATAGTGCGTCTGAATATTTAAGTCCCAAATTTTTGTTTGAAATTGATGACATCATCTCCTCCGTTGACAGGTTTTTGATTTTTCAGAAGATGTTCCTTTGTTCTTCTGAAGACTTCTGGATCCTTCTAATGTGCACTGGGAGGCAACACCAGAAATATAGTGATTACAACAAGTTCTACGTTCTGAAGAATGAATGTTTTACTGCATTCGATCTGATACTGTGATATTAAACAGGTGAAATGACAAAACACCTTAGTTCAGAGCAAAGCTGAATTGGACTTAAGCCACATTAATAAAGGATCTTTGCATGCTTTGATTAACTCTAATGATTTTGGCATTTTGGCTTTCAATAAATAAAAAATACTACATTATGTTTTTTAAGGGGCCCCGGAATAAAACAGAAAGATTACACTTAAAAATGTACCAAGTTTCAGTGTTTCTATGTATTTTTTTTAAGAATTTATCCAGCACACAGATTATAACTACCACAATTTTGGTTTTCAGATGCTTCCGTAGGCAGGCTGTGACTTATGTACGCTGTGTCTCCAATATTTTACAGCAATTTTTATCTGTCTTTGTCAGACTTCTATTAATCTGACAAATAGAAGTCTGACGTTCCAATCCAATGTCAACGTCAAATTTATTTATAAGGCACTTTTAAACCAGCTAAAGCTGCACCACTGTGCCGTACAGAAGTCTACAAATACACTATTTCTTATAAAAGACAACAATCATGAATTAACTTACAACAATTACAATCAATCACAATGATTTCGATGCCATAGAATAAAATAAATAAATCCAGACACCAGGAAGTCAGAATAAGTTATTCCAGAATAACTTCAATACAAAGCTTAATGAAGCTTAATGAACCCACAGAACTACACATTATGACAAAGTAAACAGACAACACTGGAGACCAGAGAAAGATACCCCCCAAGAAAGTAATAGTGGTGTAAACAGGATGATCTGACAAGGCTCAATGTAGTCTAGCGGTATTTATACAGGGAAGGGTGATTAGTGGATGAACAACAGCTGAGATGATTAGCAAATGAATAAAATTTGTGATTGCAGCAGGAAATGTTGGTACTGAAGGGCATGACTTAAGCTCATACCCTTCAGTACCAGTAGAAAAAATGAAACTGTCTCTCCTAAATGACGACCATCCTGTCATCTCGTAATGTTGAAGTGTTTTCGTGGAGATAGCCAAACTGCCAGCCTTCCCATATCACCGGATCTGTACAAGATGGCCTATTGTTCCAACCACTGCACTGGAGATGCGAGAGCCACCACTGACCTGGACAATTGCCTCCACCCGAATGATTTCATTTTAGCTCATACCATCATTTCCCATAAACGCTATCACCGGTCTCTGAATTGTAACATTTTCTGACATAGAAATCTGAGGCATGTGGAAGAAATATCGCCAACATCATTTTGAGAACTGGGGACTCTCAAGGTTGTGTGTTCGGTTCGGTGCCAATCATAATGTTGATGTGACAGGGACACGTGTTCATAATCAAGTGGAGAAGACAATGCAACGACCAGTCAAGAGGAGGTAAGGAAATTGTTACAATGGATGGAAAAATAAAAAGTCTTGCTGCTGAAAGTCGTTTAAAAGCCCTAAATGTGGAAGCAAACATTAAGACACATCCAAGCACCCAAAGCTCCCAGCCTGAGCAGACATGCATGTAATGCTGAAACTTAGAACAAAAAAAAAGAGAGATAAAATATCCCTGCAGAGGATGGTGAGGGGAGCTGAGATGCTCTTGATGTTCCTTCTTTCTGTCCTGAGCCACTACATAAAAAATGTAGGTCTTAACCTTCGGGCTGTGGGGGAGGGGGAGGTGAACATTCTGGTGAGTTAACCCGAAGAATAAGTTAATTTCTCCTCGCAACTAATTGGAACACACACTCAGAGTAAAACTTCCGACAAACCTCTGCACATGGCCTCTTCGGTTCCGACCTTGAGCAAGACCGATGACGGCAGCGGCGATCCTCTGACGTCTCCTCCTGCTGCTGATGGGGCTCACGTCCCCCCACCTCCCTCCTGCGAGCTAGATACATCCAGGTGTATAAAGCGGGGACAGAACCGACGGCGAACAGGAACACGCAGACAGAGGCAGACGGGATCGGCAGTTTGGAGCTACACGCAGCTGTTCAGGATCAAGAGAAGAAGACCCGACGACCGCAACTTTCCGCAGAGCAAATGTAAGATTTTATATTTTCTAATTTTCTTTTTCTAGGAAGTGTTGGGGCTTCTGTTGAATTTGGATGACGTTTTCTAAGTAGTAACTTTTTGAGCATAACTTCAAATACAACGCTCTTTATGGAGTCAACAGAATCTCGACACTAACCCATTTGTCTGCTTTCCTGTCAGATGAGCTCGCTGTTGCCAGTGCCTTGCGTAATTGCGCACTGATTTTTGGATGAGTTCTAATTTCCTCATATATATAAAGATTTGTGGTAATCTTGGAGGTTGGCGTGTTATCATTAACCTAACCCACCAAAAAAATAAGTTTAGAATAAGAAATCTTTCTCTTTCATAAAATCTAGACTTTATCTTTACGCAACAAAAAGACGCACGCAGGGTCAAATTAAATCTCGATAATTCCAGCGTTCCTTAAGACATTTTGGAGCACAGTCGGGGCATTTGATAAGAAACTCGCTTTAAAAAAAAAAAAAGAAAGAAGGAAAAACTTGTCAGATTCAATCGTTCATTATTGTAGTGTGTGGTTTACAGCTCTTCACAACACCGTGCGTAATTACGCGTGAGATACCCTGAGTTTTGCACCGTTTTTTGAAATTAGCGTCCCCTGAAAAGGATTTACAGATCTGTTGTTCTTGTCCAATTGTGTATGTCTGTGTGAAATTAATTTAGACGAAACAATATTGTTTTATTTAAAAAAAAGAAAGAAAGAAAAGGGAATAACATGCCACCATTTCCTTCCTTAGGTGTAAAGCGATGGTACAACGGACCGGCCCCCACCTGCTTCTCCTAATAGCGGTGTGCAGTGTGTTATACTCCCGGACTCTGAGTCTACCGTACGCATCCACGAGGTGAGCGCAAAACCTTCAGCAACAGAGCTGAGTGTGTCTCGGACGAGATCTGCGCGTCAGGATCATTCGACTTTAACTCATCTCAGATAATCAGACCGTCTCCTTAAAAAAAAAGTACTTTACGCATTTGAATTTCCTCAGAATACAGCTGCCCTTTGCATCACATTTTAGAAGAGTTACAGGTCAGGCTGATGCGCGTCTGTTTCACAAAAACAGATGTTCGGATGGAGCCAGTCTGAGCGCCTTCTGATGTGACTGCCCTATAATTCTTTTCCAGGCCGATTAGACATGCAGACGGTTTGTTCACCAGCGGATACAGCAAACTCCTGGGGCAGCTGTCGGCGAGGAGGTACCTGGAGTCTCTGATCGGGAAGCGCGTCAGGTAGGCGTCATACATTTTGGACACGAGAGTGAATATTATTGTATCATGAAATATGAAAAAAAAAAAAAAAAAAAAAACATTAAAAATGGTCTTGTAACGTAAATTAAAGAGAAAAACAAAACAATATTCCAGTTTAGCTCACAATTAATTTCTATAATCTTGGATTTTAAAAAAACATTAGAAAAGTGGAAGACCTAATAAAAGAAAGCCAGCAAACCAACAATTACCACTTCCTGAGGTCTACATATTCAAAAAAGCATGGGGACTATAAGTGTAGATATATTTTATTTCACCCAATCGCGTCTCGAAACATATTTATTATTGTGTCTGTTGCTCTGGAGGAAAGCTAGGCATCAAAAAGGAACAGTTATGTGGCAGAAATAATAATCACTAACTTTGAAAATCTTCTTTATCTTTGTATTTTCACAGAAATGTACGAGCATAATATGAAGAGTTTTAAAGTTGCAAACACCACTTTTGATGATTATTTCATTCCTGCACAGAAAATAAGATGTGAATCTGTCCTGGTGGCCATGTTTCCTGTTGCTGTTTTTATTCCAAATTTGAAGTTTAATATTTCACAAAATCGACAACGTTTTTTCTTACTTTGAGGTTGTAACAATTGTAAATTGTTGAAGTCCCTTTAGCCCTTTATTTGGAAGAGTCAAGCGGTTGTTTCCCCTCTGTACGGTGGAAAAGCTACATATAAAAGTAAAGGGAAAGAGAGATGTCTAAATGATCAGATTTTCTTTTTCAATTTACTATGTTTATTTTAATAATTAATATAAATATGAATATTTTTCAGTTTTCTGAAGAGATTATTTTCACTCCCATTATCTCATTTTCTTTCTCCCTAATACAAAATTGGTTGGACAACCAAAAAAAAAAGTTCAACTTTCTGACAGGAGCAAGAAAAATAAAACAGCAACAGTTTATTTCACTGATCTGTTCAAGAGGACCAGCTGACATTTGAAATGAAAAGAGCTGACCCGCTCCATGATGCGTTTTGCAATCGGTTAAACATTTCTAAAGGTTAATTTATGCCGTGGTAGCTTTCTGTTGCATGTCTCCAATAGACCCTGGGAGAACTGAAGCACACACACACACACACACGCATACACGCCCACACACAGATGCAGAGATCTGCCGCGCTCTGAACTTTGACCTCACCCTTCTGTTCAGTGACGACCTGGTGGAGCCGGCGAAGCGCCACACAGACGGCATCTTCACAGACAAGTACAGCCGCTTCCGGAAACAGAAGGCGGCCAAGGAGTACCTGAACACTCTCCTAAAGGGAACGAGAAGGTGGGACTTCCAAAACCTCTCGCGTGAACACTAGATTTTAACACTATAGGATCTGCAAGAAACAAAGTGAACAAATATCACAAGTGTTTTCCATCGGCGTGGATTTTATATTTGCCGTTTGTGTTTTGTTTGTTTTTTTACGTGTAAAAGAAACTCTCATGTGACTTTTTCCTCTCCTGCTAAACACTAACAGCCTAGAAGATCCTGGAACCAGCGAAGCGGAGGAGTCCAGGGATGAACCCAGCTCTTTCCAGGAGCGCTACGATGACATCAGCGTAGACCACCTCCTAAACAACTTTCAGCTGGTGGGCATCTTCACGTCTTCTAAGTAATATATATATAAGTACCCAACTCCACCCAATCCTTGCCTGGAAATGTGGCAAACTTTACTTAAATTCAGAAGCAACAAATGTGACTCAGACTGATGCATATTTTTATTTTTATTTATTTATTTACTTTTTTGCATTAGAGATCAAGTTGAATGAAGATGTTATCCGTCAGCACATACTAATCAGAGCTTCACAGCAAAATGTGTCTGTAGGTTTTGTTAGCATTAATAGCTTTTTCCTTCTTTTTGGTGATAGAATAAGTATTCCCAAACTTTGTTTAAAATGTGATTTTCAAAAGAGCGGCCTCAGCAGTATTTAAAGGAATTACCGTAACGTCCTTGTGTTAGTCACATATAGGAGGGTAGTTTTCTTTTGCGTGATTCATTAATAGTCATTTATTGGTGAAGACAACAGAATGGATTTTTAAAATCCAATCCCACTACCCAGTAGTTCAACTGTAAATCCCACTAGAAATACTTATAAAATCCAGATGCTTCATGGTGTCTGTCCTGCTTTTTGGTATTTTAGTAAACATAGGTAACTGTCTAACACTCTACGTCTGAAAAATGATTGATTTCCTGTTTCTTTCGATCCAGTGACCTTGTCCTTTTTCTTATTTGCAGCCACTTTGAGGAGGGGTCCACGTTGGAAAGAACACCTCATCTCATCTTGTAAAAATGCTCTTTACAAAACTAACAAACAAAAAAAAAAGAAATAAACAATTTTTTTTTAAATACACACATATGGTATTCGAGGCAAAAGACATTCAGAAAGATTTGACCAACAGTGGTATGTTTTTCGGTGTGGCTATTTATCTATCCATCTACACAGTACATGTTTACACTGTATGTACACAGTATGTATTCAGATCATGGTAACGGTTAAAGATTCTGCAGGCATCTTGTGTGTGTCTGAGCAACGTGTGTGTGTCTGTGTGCAGGTTTGATTGGTCAGAAATGCTACAGGAGGAGTTTATTGAAAACGGGGGGCCACGTTTGTCTGTTTCCAGGTTTCGTTCTTCTTTTTCCAAAAAGTTTCTGACATTGGCGTCAAATGTATTTTTTCCTTTCAACCGAAGATGAGCATCCCGATTTCCAAAGACGATTCTCAGCTGTGTAAAGTCTTAAGGAATTCTCTCAGATTTACATTTGGAGACGGTCTGTTATAGAGTCCATCTGATTTTCAGTGCCATACATCTCCATAAGCTTTTATTTTTTTTCTTTTGAAGAATATATAGACACCACATATTTTGCTATTTTGTTAAACTTGTTGCGTTTCCTGTTTTTGTCTTAATGTCTACAGAAAATGGTGTTTAAATTGGAAAGTTCAGAAACAAAAACAGATTTTCCTCTGGCCCACTGATTTATTGACTTAACTCGTAAATGTACATTTTTTGGGAATATTAATTGTAGAGTTTAATTTTTGGCAAAGCAACTAGGAACTTTGTTTTAAAAAAATAATTCCCTAGCTACATAGTTGGTTAAAAACAGCATGGTTCAAACCACATCATTTTGAAAGTTGTGTAATTGGTGTACCTATGTGTTTGCATTAGACCTGTAGCACACATCGCTGTCATTAAAATGTGTGTTTATAATTATTAAATTACTTTAATTACAAGCCAGTCATGTTCTGTAAGATCTTCCAGTTTGTCAGCTGCAAAGGGACTTCCATTGATTTCTGCATATTGAGAATTTCACAGTATAACGAAAAACCTGCCAGTTTTGTTGTTCTTGAATGTTAAATGATATAAATTGTAACAATGAGCCATGGGCTCCGTTCATTTCTAGTGGTGTATTTTCTGGAACGATTGCGGAGCGTTTTCGTCGAGTCTGTAAGCGAGTCTTTGGATTGTGAAAGAAGGAGGCTGCAAGGCAAAGGGCCGAAACTCGGAAAGGACACGGATGCATATAATCACTTTATACTATTCGACATATAGAGCAAAGAGGTTTTCATTGTGCGTGGAACTGCCTTCGGCACATATAGTGTCGTGGACAGGAGTGACCAAATAAAAGATGTTGGTTTATTTTTCAAAGCTGAGTCGTTTTGTCTGGTTGTGACTGTTTTATGGCAACAATTTTCTCATTTTCATTTATTGACACTTTGTGAGAGGGAGGGAGGTCCAACAAGAGCAGATTATCATGACCCAAAGGTCATCTGTGTCACGATGTGCGGGTGTGAGGTGGTGAGGCAGACGCTGTAGACCCAGATGAGATGAATAATGGAAGTTTAATGATGAAAATAGGGTCAAAAATTCAAAAACCTGGCAGCACAGTTGAGCAGAAGGCTAGGGCTCAGCACTGGTAGCAACAGGCTACACGAATGGACAAGCAACATTGACAACGACAAGGACCCGACGAGGAACAAGGAACACAGGTGGAGTTAAATACACGGGCGGGTAATCATAGAAACGAGACACACCTGGGAACAATCAAGGGGAGGACAGGACAACGAAGAGACTCAAGGACACAGAAAACTCTAAATAAACACAGAAAAACACAGAACCTGACAATCTGTCCTGACCTTTTTCCGTGATTTCACTCAGAGGACGACATCACTTTGGTATAGACATGTACAATTATATTTTATTTCTCCTCTCTGCAGTCTGTTGACTAACATCCAGTCCACTGGCAATTTGTCACTTTCTTTATTGAAAACTGATGCATCAAAGCATCAAAGTTTGCCAACAGACAGGTTTCATCAGCAGTACTTGTGATTTGATGTAAATATGCATCTATAATGTAAATGAAGCAACAATGGTAAATATAACAATAATTACCTGTTAAAAAACAAACATTAAGTTACAATTGAACACATGATTTTGCTTTAAAAAGTAAAAAAATAATAATAATAAAAGAGTCTGTCATATAAAAATCATCTCATCCAACCCTGTATTTAATTGGCTTAACTGAGGGGCATGTAAAAGACCAAGCAGCTGATCACTTGCATGAACTCTGAAAGGAAGAATAAGTCTGAAAAGAAAAACAAAAGTAACTGGCGTGTGTAAAGCAGCAGGGAGAACGGGTTCACTTCAGCACCATGGACAGAGACAGCTAACCGCCTGCCGAAGAAAACCGCAAAACAAAAGGTGACCATGTTTCAGTTTCTCGCCTCCTGCTCTGGTTGGAAACATTTTCTCGTTTTCTGGTCTTTGCCTTTGAAACGGAGAGCAGACAGGCAGGAAGTTCTACAAACAGAGCCCGATTATACGACACTTCTAATCAATTACCAGATGGAACAAAAGGACGCGTACAAAACTTTGACATGTAGGTGAACACATTTGAATTTAGGCCCCATCAGAGGCCCTACATGTTTGCTGCGTCCCCTACATTATCTGACTGGAAACAGTATGACCTTTTTTTTTTTTTTAAATAGCTCTCTCAGACCGGCTTCATGAAGTTCACAACCAATGGACCTCTCTCTCTCCTTGAGCAACCAGTCAAATAGGGTGGAGAGCCATGCGTGTCTTGGAAGGTGTACGGTTGTGCTGTCCCTCGCTGTCTGTTTCCCCATTTTGGTCCATTTGTGCTTTTTACTGTCCTCTTTCCATTGTCGCAGCGGATGGACTGAACGCTGACCTGTGAAATGGTCAAAGGTTGGAATGTTATGCCCCTGATTTAAAACTCCTCCACAACTTTTTACCCCCACCCCACCCCACCCTACCGCCGACCTGACTGCTGTGTTCCTTGGTTGTTTGTTGTGAAGCAGCTTGTTTTGTTTGTTAATGTCCTTCACAGCCTTCACAGAACAACTAAACTCGTGCTCAAAGTAAAAATACAGAAAATTCCACTTTATTTACTCAATTTCAGTGGATTTATGGACAGGGGACTGATTACAAGTGCACAAATGTTCATTAAATCCAGTAAAATACAAAGAGATTTGGGTTTAAATGTGTCAAAATGTGAAAATGAGTAATTTTGCAAGGCACTGTCACTTCTGGGCCCAACAATCCAGCTTGAGTGATGCTCAACGCTAGACTTAATATGTGTCTTTTTTTGACAAGACTATTTGAGGCCACACCCTTAATATACCTTGAAATATTCCTTAAATAACTTATATTCTTTAAAAAAAAAAAAAACAAATAAAAACAGACATTCCCAACCTAAAAGACTTTTTTTTATTTTACTTTCCCCTTTAAAAAAAAATAAATAAATAATTGCAGAAAAATGCCTTCTGTATTCTATTTATCAAGAAAGTGAAGACAAAAAAAAACTTTATCTCCAAAAAAGTTAATTATGAAATGAACCTTTCTTACTACACCACAAGCAAGTCCAGATGCAGTGTTTCTCTTTGTTAAGAAAAAAAACCTAATAAAACAGCAGATCTTGTGATTAAGTCGTCACAGCTTTTGAAATGAGTCGGACCATTTTTCTACACGCCTTCGTTTCTTCTCTGGCTGGCCTTCGCCGTTTCTTCTTCTTTGTTTTCTGATGTGACGCAACATCATAAAACGGTCTGTCGTGTCGCGCGCAAGGAGGCCGGTGACGTTAAAAGGTGTCGCTGTATAAGAGCTTGTTGTCATGAGTCGCAGCAGAAAGTGGGTTTTTCCACAACTGCGTTGTTTCAGGCGAAGACAGAAAAGGTGAACTCTGTGTGGCAAAACTCTACGTCTGTGGCACTCCTGTAGATGTCTGCTTCACTCTGTTTAACACTGAAAAAACTGTTTCCTTCTTTCTTTCTTCTTTAGATTTGACACTTGGTTTATGTAACGTATATTTATTTAGTAGCCAGACAGGTTTACATAAGGGGCACTTATGAAATCAAGTCTGCACACCCAATTTGACACCAACTGCTTAAGGGAGAAGCAGCAGCAATTTTGACCTTTTCGACCACCCCTATTTATCTTTATTTATTTATCTTTTTCCAGAAACTGCTTTTTGTTTTGCTTTTTTGTGTGTGTAATTAGGGTTATTGGTCTATAACCCAAACTCGGATCAAAACCAATTACTTTTGTTTTCTAGCTATGCTGCTATTGCCTTGTTATCCACTGGGCGACTTGAACAGAGAAAAGGAAAGTTAACAGGAGAAACTTTGGCTCAGTTCAATACTTTTCACATTTTGTTCATTATCAACTCGGCTTTGCATTTATTGAGCGCCTTCTCGTCACTTCCCAATAATGTTCACATATCAAAATTGCTTTAAAGAATCTGTGATCAATGTAGAATAATTTGGTTCACATTTCAAATAATATGCAGGTTTCTCATTTGTTTAGTTTTGAGACCTGTCTCAATTTCCATTGCGTTTTCGAAAGTCTTTGTTCTATATAGAATTATCTAGCTTTGGTTTGATATATTAATCCTATTATGCATTAATATAATGAAGGCTGGTCAGCAAATATTAGCAATATAGTACAGTACATGAAAAAGGACAGTGGAATGTTTATTATGCTCTAATAAAACTTTTTTGGAAAGGCAGCATATGAAACTTTAATCAGACGACTACAGCCACATGTTTTGATTTACCAAGCAGCCAGAAAAGGCAAACTAAGTTTTAAAAAGTTACCATATTTTCTATCAAACGATTTTCTTTTACGCTTTTTGTTTCGTATGTATGTAATTTAATTTTAAAGCGTTTTGAAATTGGACACACAGGTTACACTAAAGTACTTTGCGAGAGAAAAACACAAAAACTGAGGAAAATGAGACAAATTTAACTGCAAAAACGTACTATTTTTGCACAAATTCGTGACACAGATCATGTTATTTATGTCTGCAGTATAACATCAACAAGCCTGCACATTTACAGTCCGTGTCGTTGTGCTGTACCTTCATGATTACCGGCTGCTTTGTGGAGAGGCTTCACTCATTAAATATCATCATATTGCTGATCTTAATGGACCTAACAGAGCAAAAATAGAAGAGAGAAAAGGACAGCTGCCTTTTAATACCAAGCACTGAGTATGTGGGTGTGTGCGTGTGAAAGAGAGAGAGAGTGTGTGTTGTTTCTTTTCAGAGCTAAATCAATAATTCTGCAAAACACATACTTGAATCTTCAAATCCACAAATAAAGAGAAGCTCATTAGTGGGTAACACCAAAACACAGCAGTATATTCAAAGCCTTTGATGAGAGACGATGCTCACCCTTCCTTAGCTCACTGTCTGCAAAGGAAAGGAAAGTTTGTGCAATGAGTCACACGGACATTTAGGCCCTTATAAAAATTCACAAACGTTTTTCTTCAACATTCGTTTTGTGGTTCAATGCTTAGCTTTTACAGAGCCGAGCAACGTAAATAAGGCATCGTGCGTTGCTGAAATGTGCAGAGAGCGCATGAACTCATGTGGAACTAACTTGCTCGCCTGCCACATTTTAGTCAAACTCGAAAAAGCCAAATACTAACAGGCTAAAAGGGTCACGCAGTCACTAACAGCAGAGTGACGTATCTTGCGCCATCTGCTGAAACACGACAGGGATAGGGACAGAAGTCCAATTAAACCGCCTTCATGAGCTTTAACTGTAGCTTGATTTCACTCTGGTAAAACACTCTTTAGCATCGTTAGCAGAATGAGAACCATTAGGCTCCCTCTAGATGAGGTGGAATAAACTTAGAAGCAAATTAAAAGAATTTTATTCAGTGAAGGAAAAAAGATTACACTGAAAAACTGACAAACTTTAATCTGCTGAAAATAAAAGCTAAGGTGTTGCATTCATTAGCAACGGCTATCTAAGTGTTTGGAAGCTGAGCTTGCTAGCAAGTTTGGCTAGTTTAGTTTAGCTAAATTAGTTCTTGTCTTGTCTTGTCTCGCTGTTGCTAAGTTTAGTAACAGCTAACTTAGCTGTTGCTAATCTAGCTACAGAGGGATGAAAGAATTAAATTCTTGTTTTAACACAAACACCTTCTCAACCTAAAAGTCTTGGAGGAGAAGTTGAAACGTTTACCAAGTAGACACATTGTTTCATAACACCCGCAGTAGAAAACGGCCTTCCTGTTGTCTGCACACAAGACAATTAAAATTGCGGTTGGCTGCATCATCATCTTCCACTAAATTATAATCTAAAAGTCAATAAATAAAAGGTAAAAAGCTGGTCAGTGGTCATTAGAATCATTAGATTGCTACAATATCAAGAACATTTCCTCTGTCATTACTATGAAGGTTAGAAGTCATTTCTACATTTCTGATCAAATGTAAATGAAGACTCATTAATGCTTTTTCGCTGGGACTCATTTAACATCGTTTTATCATCTTTTGAGAGATTCTCAATAAAAATAGATTTGGGGTAGATGTGGTTCAAAAGGAAGAGTAATCATCCCATCTATGGTGAGTTGTGAGTTCAATCTCAGCTTCCTCAAAGGCTGGTGTGCCCAAGAGCAAAGTCTGAATGAGGCTTTAGCCAAAGGACGCAAAAGAGCAAACAAAAATCAAACCGGGGCACCTGAACTGTATGTCAGAGTCCTGAGTTTCTTCATAACTGATGTTAGGTCTAAAGATGAAATGCTGAAACTAAATAATAGTGCACTTCATCAAAAATATTAGCTATTTGCATAATTATCCATTCAGATTATTGTAGGGTTTTTGTTTATTTTTTTGACAGATGTGTTTTCAGTTGAATTCAAGAGGATATTTGTCAAATTAAAACGGTGGAAAATTATTTATCTTATTTTAAATGTAAGGAATCTGGAATTTCAGTAGTGTAGTAGAGTAAACTTTGGAGAGCTGGGCTTGTTTGTTTTGCTCCGCTCTTGAATCATTTCCTCCTCCATTCATGTTTCGCTGCAGGCGCTCGAGTGACAGCCTCATTTCTGGGCCTTTACAGTTCCGCTTTGGCGACATCCAGCCAATTGACCTGTAGAAGTCACTGCACATCAAAATCATCAAGTCGAAAACGGGGGGGAAAAAAATAAAAATAAAAACACGTCTCACATGTCGTGCGTGTTGCCTTGTTGTATACCAACCCCCTTTTACTTCCTCAGTCCTGAGGCTGAAATGAGCTAAAAGCAGAAAAAACTGTTAAACTTCAAAAGTGGTGAACAGATATAAAAGCTTAAATGCTGAATGACAGAACGAGAGAAGAAGGAATATTGAGTAAATAAATGCACAGAGGCAACAAATTATCGACATATCTTATCTCTGGTCTTCGTTTCTAAATGGACAGGCTGTCAGAGGGTTTTTGTTACAGGCAAGTTCATTATCAGACAACACAGTCACAGACACACATGTGCTAGTCTGCTCTAATGACTTCCACAAGCAGCAGGTCTGATTGTGTCAGGAATGTGCGCCTCCGATCAATAAATTTGCCGGACAAATGATCCCAAGTCGCAGAGGGAGCGAAAGGCCAGAGTACAGATTAATCACCACGGCCCTGACACCGGCTCAGGTACTTTACAACAATGTCCCTCGAACACCATCATCATGAAATTTTCTTATTGAGAGAAAAGCGGCTGCCTTGGCCTTTGTTATATTAACTCACCTGTGGCCCCTCTTTCAGACTTTCTATCCAAAAAAAAAAAAAGAAGAAAATACCAGGTTCCTTTTTGATCAGTTGTTATTTTTCAATATCTCACGATACACAACTTGGACGCGTAATGAGAGCATTAATCAGAGACTGTCATGGTACCTCTGGAAAAGCTGTAGAGAGCCACAGCTCGGGTAGGAATCTCTCAACATGGCAACTATTAGTCGGCAAGAAAAATGTCCTATTTGTAGTTTGTCACATCTTATTTAGAGCAAAACAGAAAACAAAGGAGTTCTCCCCTCACTGTCCTTTGCAGTTGCAGCTTCCTGGACAGTAGGGGGTGCTCTGGAAATTTATGGCTGATTTTTCTCCTTATAAACTACTTAAAGACTCGTTGACATTTAGGTTCTTCTTCACTTCCAGACTGGTTATGTTGATTCTTGAAGTTATAGTCATGAACATTTCCTTCATGACTACATAAAAGAAACCAAGTAAAGTTTTAAAGCTAAACCTCTTGCCTGTTTTTAAAATGATCTTGTGACGATTCAATCATAGTAATCAAGTCTTAAGCACAAAAGACTTGTGCTCTTTATATTTAAAAAAGAAATATAATGTGAACCTAAGGCCTCCGCTTAGTTTAATATGACACGTTTCTCCAAAAATATAGCACAGTAACCTCAGTCATACAGCATATTAACCCAACTTTCCAAAGTTAGCTAAAACTGTGTTCATGTTTTAAATATACTTGACATAAAAAATTGCTTTACCTTTTTTTTTTTTTTTTTTACAAAAGAATTGTGATTGCATTGTTTATTTGCATTGATTCAACAGCTCAATTTGGTTTAACGTTACTTCAAGCTACGAGATCTGAAATGATTACGGCTCATCCTCCAATTAACCCTGAGTTTGGAACCGTTAAAGATAAAGTGAGCTGTGACACCGGCACATTAATAAAGACAGAAGAAGAAAATAATGAGAGCTGACTGCTGCGCGCGTTTGTGAGCCCAATAGAAGCAACTCTGCTCCGAGAGGCAGAGATGGGAGACAAATGGGTCATCTTGCAAATGTCAGGGGTAAGCGTCTGGTGTCAGTGATGCTATTTGTAGATTCATAACTCATCTGAGTGATGGGGGAAGAGGAGGAGACAGCGGATTCAGCCCAACCTGTTTGAGGGGAAATTGCTGATATCCTGGGAGGAATTTTTCAAAGCGTACAGAGTGATTGTTTTAAGCAGGTGCTTTTCCAGAGCTGCAGCTCAGAGGAGGAGATTACCTGAGATTTTATCACACAAAAGTCACAAGATGATTTTTTTTTTTTTTTAACTCATCCAAGCTGAATAAGAAAGGCAATGAAGTAGCAAAGTGCATTCAATAAATGTCTGCTTTGCAATTATTGGAAGGAAATTGATATCTCTGATTCATCACAGGGAGATCCTGAAGGTTTGACCGGCTCTACATGTGCTTTCATATTTTATCATTCTATCATTCAAAATTCTGTGTGTCTACATGCAATGGAATCACAAAATAAAAGGCAAGTGGACATAATTTCAATTTCAGTTCAGTTCAATTGAAACTTTTTTAAAGGCACAGAGTCCTGGTACATAGTAGAGATGAAAAAAAATAGAAAAATGGAAAGAAATGACTTAGTACAAGTACAAGAAGAACAAAGTAATTATCCATTGACCACAGAATGAAATATTGCATTTTAAAAAAAACAATATCTGACATTCTAAGCAAATATATTAAATAGAAGAATAAGTATCAGATTAAACAAATCAGATTTAATCAGGAATAATTCTCACTGACAAGTGTAATGGAGTTTTTTTTCTGGACTCAGGGGTCATTGACCAATATTTAAATGTGCTACGCCTCAAATTTAGATGACTTTTTTAAATGCAGTGCGAGAAAGCTCCACAGAGAGCCTCCCAGCCTGAGAAGGTCTGACCGGATGAGTCAGTAGGAACTGGAAGAACTGGCCCTCATGCTTCATGTATGAATGTAATTGAAAAAGAAAAAGAAGTGGATAATTTAAAAGCTGATTTTAAGGTCCACCTAAAAGCGGGAACAATACATCCATTTAGATGCTAGGTCAGATCTTTTCCTCCTTACAAACCCGCTGGGGGGAGGGGGGGGGGGGGGGATATTTAAACGACTTGTGACTTTGGTTTCGAGGGCATTTTCACTTCAGACTTGACGAAGATAACTCGTCCATCGCACATTTTGCCTACCAGTTCTTCTCCAAGCTTACAGTAGGAAATGCTGGTTGACGTATTGTGTTCTCCTGATGTAATGTGAGAGATAAGGTGGCCCTGCAGATGATAGGGAGGGGAGCAGAAAGGTTAATGTCCTGCCTTCTGATGGGTTTTAGTGCCGGAGAAACAAGGGTGTGTCAGCGAATCTGCTGTTAAATAATTCACTACGCAGGATTGCTTAAATTCAGCCATATTGAACAGCCTGATTTATGTAATAGAAAAACAAAAACAAAAAACTTCCTTTTGATATTTCAAACCAATTAGATGTGGATTTTTCTGTGTTTTGTATAATTAGCAACTTGTTGCCATCATTTCACAAACTGATGGCTGTAAATTCTTCTCTTTGGCTTTTTGGTTGAAGATGCAAGCAACCCCAGAGCATCATACTGCCACCCCTTTGTTTCACTCACAGTATGCCGTCCTCTTTTGTATTGTCATTTTCTAGATGGACAAATATCAGTGATTTTGCTTCTGAGCAAAATTTGTTTAAATTAGCGAATGAGGTGTCGCTTTTTGAGAACTTTCAGCCTACTTCGTGTTGTCCTAAAGGCTCGAGTTAAATGATTTTATTTTACACGTCAGACAGAAGGCAGGCATACGTGTACCAAACTGACTTTAACCCCTAAAAAGAAAATACAATACAGTTAATTCATGAATTAAAAGGAGGCAAGGCCAAGTTCGTTTGGGTAACTATTTGTAATTTGATTATCTGAAGCAATTTGTGACCAAAAAAAAAAAAAAAGAGAAATCTTTCCTTATACAATACATGCCAGACACAAAGAACGACGATACTGTGTTTAGAATGTGTTATTGGAAATCTTTGCTAACTTTATGTACAACCAATGTATTTTTTTGCACAGCTGCATAGAATGGAACTTGATCTGTATATCACTTTTCTCAAATGACTTGTCATATTGTGCCTGTTCCCCCCAAGAAATCTGGCAAAAAAAGGTTAACTTTGCCAAAAAACACTTATCAAAAAAATTACTAAGGGCGTTATTTTAGGTAGGTGACAATATTGTAGATAAAAAAAAAACAACTTGTGACTAAATGGATCAGAGAAATTAAATTTAAGAAGAAAACAATACTGCCCTCTTGTGCAATAAGCTCCAATTATTCTTAGGAAAGACTTCCCAAATGTGTTCACTGTCAAAATGAAAAACTAATTATAAAGAGGGCGACAGTTATTCTTGTCAGTTTATTGAAGCTTTTAAAAACAGTTTTTATAAAAATAAATATTAGCTGTAAAGTTTTACAGCCCGTCTTATTTTAACTCTAATCTCTTGCTACAGCTCATATTTATGTTTGCCATATTGAGGAACTGGCACCTGCAACTGTCAACACTGGCTGTTAAAATTCAGCAATTTCAAGTGATTAAGTTGGAATCAAGTAGAAATACCTTTTGTTGTTTCTGAAGCTTTGGAGAAGGAAGGAAAACCACAACACAAGAAATTTTATGGGAAAATTTATTTACAAATAGATTATAAAGCTGCAGAGAATCTGAACAGGACCTACTACAATAAACATTTATTTTAAAATGCTTCTAAAAAAACCTGAAAATGTGTCACATTTATTCTGTTTTAAAACACTATAAAAACATACAGTTTAAAGCTCAACATTCTCCATTGCTTTCTTTGAGAAAAAAAATAATAATATATATATATACAATAAAAGTGGCTGCTCACAAGCAGCAAGTTTCCAGTAGATTGCCCCAGCTGTGCTTCAAGTGCTCACTTAGTTCATGTGATCGGAGTCACAATGCTACAGTCATTAATCTCAAGATTGATGTTGAGTCTCTTTAAAAAAAAAAAAAAACAGGTTGGAATGAACCTTTATCACAAGCGCTTGACGTTTCTCTTGCTGCGAGCGCTGCCCGGGATGATGGCGGTTTCTTTGGAGGAAG
This sequence comes from Xiphophorus hellerii, assembly GCF_003331165.1. Taxonomy (NCBI): domain Eukaryota; kingdom Metazoa; phylum Chordata; class Actinopteri; order Cyprinodontiformes; family Poeciliidae; genus Xiphophorus; species Xiphophorus hellerii. The sequence continues at coordinate 22,875,803 of NC_045693.1, read as the reverse complement.
CGAAGTGGACATGGGGCTTGACTGTCCGGCAGGGGATGGAGCCGTGGAAGGGCTCCTGGCAGCTAGTGCAGAAGTCAAAGAGGCAGCTGGACCGAGAGCATGTGGCCCTCTGGGCCTCGGCCAAGTGGGTGGCAGGAGACCCGCAGCGCCTGCAGGAGCGCAGAGACTCGTGCTGCTTCAGAGTGCTGGCTGCCTGCAAACGAGACAAAGATCAGGTTGGTGAACTCGACAAAATTTCTGGAAGAGGGTTTGTCCACTTTTCCTCCCCTACAGTAAAATTCTGGCATTTTCAGGGTCCAGCACCAAACTTTGGAGAGAAAAACAATACAAAAGAACTAAAAAGACAGTTTTAATTCATACATTAATGTCTTGGATTGTATTATACATTCTACAGGAGGGACAAAGTAAACTAAAATATAGCAAAATTTGTTTTGGAATGCCTCTCACAGACACATTTTACATCCAATTGATCCAAGAACAAAACACAAATTAAAGACAAAACAAAAAAGAATCCCCCAATTTCAGTAAAGTTTCATGTACAACATCCCAGATCAATAAGTCATTGAGCCATTAGGAATAATAAATATTCATTATATTGAAACAATCTAAACAAATTCTTCTAAAAGTACATGACCTTCCTGCTCAAATTAAATGATTAAAACACAATATACAAAGAAAGTAAAAATCTTAAAAATGTTTGCGAGGTTTTCTGGCATTTAGCAAATGGAAATAATTTTGGTGATTCTAACTAAAGGAAAAATTAAAAGCTTCATCTGATTTAACTTCAGACACCGAGGGAAAAAAATTGTATGTCTGTTTATTAGGTGAATGAAAATATCAAGTTCCGACTGTAACTTTTCTAAATGTACGCTTTCAATCAAATTTCGGAACGTTCTTACAAAACTGCAGTTTGAATATCAAGCACTTTCCAAACCATAAACACCCAAGTCAAGCATTCTTCAAGGATTTCAATCACTAGCTAGTGGGTTTGCATGAAACTAAGACTTACTTGAACATATTCGTTGAAGCGTGTGCTCAGTGAGGGCGTGCTGCTCTTCTGGCAGGAAGCGGTGCGTCTGGAGGCCACAGCCTGCATGCAGGATAGCACCACCCTGGATGCACCAACGTCTCTGGTCAGACCGCTAGCAGGATTTCTCTGAGAGCTTCTCGACTCCTAAAACGTCAAAAGTTACATTGGTTAGCATGAAAAACAAATCTAGCAGGTATGCTTGAAACTGAAGAATAGCATATTTCTTTGACCTTGTGACGTTACAACCATTGTATGTATCGTACATCATTATTTTGAGAAGAAAAATCTACATTTTCGTACACAAAGGTCTGAGCAGTGTGGCATCCCTTCACGCCAATCAGAGCTGCAAGTTTCTGAAAGTGTGGTTCCACTAGTTTGCAGTTTACACATCCACAGAGAAACTTTGGCTCATTCTAGTTTGCGAAATAAGTCTAGCCCAGATTAGATGAGAAATCAGGTTTTGGAGTCTCCCAATAGTGTTTCTCAAAAGTAGGGCTGGGTAATAACTTGATATGAAGAATTATATTTGGGGGGGATTGAAATCTGGCTTTTATTTTTACCAATGCACTCCTTGATTTTTTCGTAGGTCAGAGCCCACTCAGGACCCGACATCTTGTTTTACAGCTGTTTTACTTTACCATAATGCCCAGCCCTACTCAGACTGCCTTGCATTTAGCTCCCACCAATGTGAATTCTGTGAAACGACCAGAGGGGAGGGGCTGATCAACACACTCCTGTTACACCACAGATGTATCAACATGTATTGGCTTACTGTAGTTTCATGAGGTAACCTAGTAGACAAGTCCCAAGACTTGAGACAAGAGTTTGTTTTAGTTTATGATGGAGGGGTTTTTTTAAACTAGGCTTTAGTTGCCACTACAGTTTTTTCTCAATAGTTGCCCTTTTAGCAAACTCTAGATCACTTCAACTGCACCTGAGTTACTAGAAGTCTCTTGGCTGTTTACTTGTCAGGCTTCTTTGTAGTTGTGCCATATTTCTCCAATTTTCTGACAATGATGTTCAATGCTAAAGATGTTATTTTATAACCTAACTGCTTTAAATTTCTCTATAACTTCAACACTGGCCTGTGCTACTTTCATTGGTCTAATCCTTGCTGTTCACAAATGTTCTCTCTTTAGCATTAACAGAACAGCAGGATTTACACCGGCACTCGGGAAAATCTTATCAATTGTGTTTTGAACATTTAAAACAAATGTTTTTTGTGCCTTCCTTGTTTCTGTTACCGTCTGATCTATCACAAATGCATTTTAGTTTGTAGATATGAGAGAAAAAGTACAATATGCACAGCTACAGGTTTCCGTATCATTTGGTTGGTTGTGTCAGTTTTCTCACCCTGAGAGCCTGCTCAGCTTGCCGACACCTCCTCGCAGCAGCCGAATCCTCACATATGATTTTCTTCCACGTCTTGCTCACATTCTTACAGCTATAATGGAGAAAAACATGGACATGTGAATGTAATCCTAAACAATATGTCACAATATACCAAGAATATTTTTAAGATTGTCTATCTTTTTTTTTGTCCTGAAGAAGAATTAATCTTACCTTATGAGGTCCAAGTCTCCCAGCAGAGCCAGAATGTCTGTCAGGATGCATTTCATGTCCCTGGAAAGCAGAGATGTGAACACGTCGACGTTCTCCAGGCCGATTTGTCCTCCGATCACACGATCCAAAGGATACTTCTCTGCTATCTTTGAGATGACGCTAAAGTCATACCTGCAAAACACAGCATTCAACCATCACTAAACAGAAATGACAAGGAATTCTTTCTGAAACAGACCAGTGTGTGATAATCGCAAAAATAATCAGAATGGTGTATAGAATGTTCGAACTGAATTAAAATATTACCTCTTATTCTTCTTGTAGCTCTTTGTGAGCTCCTCACAAACAGCCTGCTGGAATCTTAAAATGGGCAGGTTGGGGGTGGACGACAGAGTTGCTGTGCTCCTTCCATGATGATCCACAGGTGTGGAAACTGCCAGAGACCCTGAAAAGCTGATTCTAGTCCTTTGCTTGCATTTTGAGGGGGAATTACTTGAGGAAAGCCTTTTCCACTGGTGTGTCTCAGCAATATGGTCCTCTTCTTCATCTCCATGGTGATCAATATGACTATTCTGCAAAGATAAATAACCGCTGTCCTCAAAGTATTCTTCCAGGGCCCCATCTTGCTCTCTGCCGGTGTTGTTCTCTTTGTTGTGAACTGCACTGGTGGAGAAGACGACAGTCGTCTGTCCAGATGGCCGATCCTGAGATTTAACAGGGACTGGCTCTTTTTTGGGGGAATCTTTGACGTAGAGTACTTTAGACTCTGCAGCAGGTGCTGCTGCTTCTGCTAATGTGCTTTTCTCCATCGTGCTCCCTTTAGCAGACTTGATCGTGGGACATTTCATGGCACTTGAACAAACAACGTGTGCTCCGACTGAGCAGTGTGGTGATCTCTGCAGAGACACAGAAAGAGGAGACGTGTCAGGGATCGTGTTTGACTTGTGGACGTGACTGACGCTCATCAAGTAGCATTGCTCCTTTAGAAGAAGTCTAAACTCTCACAAACACATCAGCAGGACACACAGTACATGCTAGAGTAAATATTAAGGTACATCAATCATATAAACTAACTGTACAAGTCTTTAAGCAAAATAGTTGATTTTGGCGCGATGCGGATTTGGCGGAAAGTTTTCCTACGTCATCTTTACGCTAAGTTTGTATCCCCCACAGCTAAACAGGGTTTAATATCAACATGAAAAATAGGCTAAATCTCCCTTTATGCATAGGTTAGTGGATTTATTAATTATGCTTTTATGAATTCCCCTTATGAGAATGTGTGTTACTCTTGGAACGTAATACACAAACTCCATGCAAAGTAGCCTAGAACTAGAATGCAAGTTAAACTCAAATTATACTAAAGTAAAGTCCCGTGAAGCTTTCTCTAACATTTTGATTATTTCCTCTTAAGTTGTGCACAAACCTGTAAACCAGTAGCGCAAGAAAACAGCACAGCTAATCATACTCTGTCTTGCTAACACAAAACATGAAACTGCCTCAATAAAAATACAAAAAGGCCCGACTTTAACCTGAAAGATAATTAACAAAGACTCATACCTTGAGTTATTCTTCTAAAATAGCGTCGAATGCCTCTTGTTCCTCTTCTTTCAGCTCTCTCCGCGCCGCTATCTTCCCGACAGAAAAGCCGCTTGACAAAGTTAAAATCCTCTACATCTGAAAAATCCGCCAGTTGCGGCTTCTTATTTGAAATCCGTGCACAAAGGCGCAAACCAATCACATTAAAGCAAGTCCTGCCGCTTTGCAGCATCAACCAATGAGATTTGTGGTTGAGCGGACGTGGCGCAATTGGTGCAATTGCATTGTATTCCGACGAGAAACATATCCCATGACGGATCCTCTTATCCCTTCAGGGTCATGTTAAAATATGAAAAGTGGGAGGGAAAGATCTCTGTAAATTGTAAATAATAAGAAAAAAAAAATAAAAATCCAGTTACCTTCCAAACATGCACGTTTCTGGTTTGGCTTCATATTATATTTATAATACTCCAAGTTACTTTTGTGAAAATTTTCTGCAAGTCTTTGAAAATACGAAATGCAGAGGAGCATTATTAGCGTGCATTGTTAGTAATAAGTTGGTCACTGTGTATTAATTAACAAATTCCACTGTTTGAACTGAAACAGCAACACAGCTGGGTTGGGATGGGCATCGCGTCCTGATTATAGGCCCCTCTTAGTGGGAAAATGGAACAAAAGCTTATGAGAGCTCAGGTATCACTGAAATTATGTCTTATCTTCTCAAGAAATTCAGAGTAAGCGAATATAATGTGCTTTAGACAACTTTTTTTTGGTATTACATCTACATCACAAATCATTTATTTATATTTACCTCGGAAATATTTAACACCAAAAATGTTAAGGCTTTGCAGGAACAGACTTGTGTGACCTGAATACACAGCACAGTAGGGTCTATCTTCTCTAAATTTGATCAGATATGTGAAATGTTACTGTGAAAAATAACTGTTGCCAGCTTGTGTAAGATAAACACTAATAGGAAACTGCAAGGGACAGCAAAAAAAAAGAAAAGAAAAAAAGAAGTTCACAGCGCTGCCTGGAATGTGCGAAGTGGCCTTTTCACTGAAACCAGTCAGTGAAGAAATGGGACAGGGGTGGAGATGAGTTTCGATAAGCAGCAATTTTACACTTCTTTCAAAAGTCTTCACTTAGCTTTTGTGTAAATGCATTGGAGTGATACTGAACGTAAAGCTCAGCAAATGTAGCCCAATTACGATCCCTCGTGACGGTCCATGTGTTTGTAAGAGAACTATGCATACTGAAGTGCATTTATGGTAATTCAGTGATAATCCCTAGATCTACCCTGTTCAGAGTCTACTTTGAAAGGCTACGTTGTCTTTTCAATTGCAGATGTTGCAGATCACTCCATGGCACTCAGTAAGTACAGCGTGATATCGCAGCATTTATCTCTGTACTCAATATGGATCTACTCCACTCTCTGAAATGCTTTGGAAATAATGGATACATTTTCGTTCATATATTTATTTGTCTTTCTTTGGCTTACTTTTATTGTGTCTGGAATAAATGTAAGCCAAACAAGTAGACCACTAACTTTCTTTGGCAAGTTGATAGTTTGCGAAATTATTCAAAACCTATGTGGGTACTTTAGTGAATCAGCGATGCAGGGCAAAGGAAATTAGTGGTGGAAAAAAAAAAAAAAAAAAGATTTTATTCAATACTAAAACGATTCAGTTGTCATTAGCTCAGAAAGTATTTTGGCCTGATAATCCTTATTTTATGTTTTCATACACTGAAATGAGGACTGCAGTGAGCCTTTAAAGCCACCAGCACTAACACAACAAATCAGCTTGAAAGAGTCCTGCGCATGCGCACCACGACCAACATGTCTGCGCCCTTAGCAAGGTGGTAAAGGAGCTGCGTTATTGCAAGCAAGCGTTAACAAGCATTTTATTGATAGTTTGAAGAAAGTTAATGAATAAATTAAGTCGTGTTTTGACCACAGCAATGTCTCCGACAAGAGGGATACACTCACGGTAGCTTTCAATCGTTTTACTAGCGCTGCGATACTTTTTCTTTACTCTGTCAGTGATGTTATTATGTTTTCCAGTCGAACCTAGTTATAATTACAACATTTCAACTGAGCTTTCTTGTTTTATCAGTTCGTGTTGCAGCCGAAACGCTAAATGTATGTTTGAATTTTGAGACTTTTTTGGCTATAGCTACTGAAAACGTAGTTTGACTTTTAAAAAAGTAAGTTTTATCAAACTAAGGTGTGTGTACCGCCACTCCCCACCACACACACACACACACACACACGCTTGCAGAATTTAAGGTGTCGTCTTTTTGTACACCTTGACCTCTAAAAACACAGATGTGGAGCATTTAGGGGGGGGGGGGCTATATAACAGCATGCTCCAAAGGCAGACAAATTCAGATACAGACTGCTTCACTGTTACAGAAAGAGAGATTAGGTAAAGTGTACAATGGCTTCCAGGAGATTTGTAAGCCTTCTCTCTAGAAGAAGTGAGTGGGCACCCCGCTTCCGAAATCCTGGCAAAACTGTTTGCAAGCATTCCACTCATCAGTACGTAAGGAACCAAAGGCTTCTTCATACGGCTAAACCGGTCATGATGATGAAGCTGCTGTCGGTGGATGAGCTATTCGCCAAAACATCTCTGCAGGAGCACCTGAAAAAGGTGGAAGAAGAGTACGACGAGTGTTTACAGGCAGTCACTTACAGTGGCGCAGAAGATGAGCGCAGTGAGGATGACATGAAGGCCAGGAGAACCAAAGTATCCCTGCTGGCTCCTCTCATCCAGAGCATCCGAGAGCTGGACAAGAAGCAAAAAGAGGTCACGGATACGGAGACGCTCCTCAAAGGTGAGCTGGAAAGAGGTTTTGAGTTGCCATTTATTGAAGGATCTCTAAAGCGAATAACATTCTACAGGATCTAGCTCTCGGGACCAGTAGTTATGAAAGACAAATGATTTTGAATCTGTTGAACCAACTGTGTTTATTTGGTCACTGGTTTTGGACAACTAACATAGCAAAAGGCTGAGTTTTTTTATTTGAAATGTAACACCAAAACACTTGCAGTCATTACTTTAGTGGAGATGTCTGTGGCAGATGGACGAAATAAAAATGAACAACGGTCCTAATCATTATGAAAGTGTGCACAAGCTTTTACATTTTGCGGGTATTTTATGTGACAAATATGTTGGTGTTCAGTTAAACTCTTTATTAAATGGAATGCATTTAATAAATAAAGTGGAAAAGTGGAATTCAGAAAAATAAAAATGGGAAAAAGTGAAATTTGGTAAAAAAAAAAAACAACCCACAATGGAATTTGGAAAATAATAAAACGGGTTCCACTGTTTTTAACCATATTCTTGACTTCTAAGATGATGATGCGTCGCTACGAGAACTGGCTGAGCTGGAAAAAGAAAGTTGTCTGCAGGATATTCAAGATCTGAGACAAAAGGTAAAACTAAAAGCTGAAAAAAGAAGTAGAAGACCAGAAAACAGTGCTTTGCAACGTCAACTAATGTCATTCAGTAGCAGAGTTGTTGTGATGTACTTTTTTTTGTTTGTTTTTGGTTGTTAGTAATACTTCACACTCATATTTCTCATTGACCTTGCAGATTTTGGAGCTACTGATCCCCGAGGAGGAGGTCGACATGAGCGACCTCGTTCTGGAAGTCACAGCGGGGGTCGGTGGTCAGGAGGCCATGCTGTTCACCGCTGAGGTCTGCTCAAGATCTTAGATAAAGACCCTTGATATGTATAACTGGTGATGTAGTTGGGATGTACAGCTGTTTGTTGTTCTTTCTCCTGAAGATGTTTGACATGTACGAGGGCTTCGCTCAGTACCACGGCTGGTCCTTCGACGTACTGGAGCACATGCCAAGTGATTTAGGTCAGTTGATCTTAATATTTCGTTTACAAGGTCATGTTATTGTTCAGGCAAACTTTTAAGAAACACATTTCCACAAGTCTTTTAGCTCTTTTATTGAAACCGCATTGTCAGATTTTAATATGGTAATGCTGAAGACAGCAGTGCCACTTTTAGTTCGAACAGTTATTATTTGCATATTTCTCACATAAAGTGTTGTTGACTCCAGGAAGCAGGAAATCAGTTAACCATCTAACCAAAGCAGTGCTGCAGATTGTACAATCAGCTTCAGCCCACTGCCTATGAAGTGAAACGGTTAGTCGTTTTTGCAGAAAATGTCATTCAGTTCTGAATGGTTGCTTTTAAGACTCACCTGATTAAAAATAAGACTGAAACATTTATATTTTCTTAGTAGCATTCTTTCAGAACAGACCTTAAATGCTTTATGGAGTTTACATAAAGCGTGTTTGTATTGATTTATACTATGGCAGATTACTTTTTAAGCTACATATCTCAGTTCAAACTTATAAAGGACACCCATCTCCTTTTTTCTTTATGATACCATCGCAGTAACTGCTTTCAAACTCAAGAGGGAGCTCTTAGCTGTGGATCAAAATCCTAAATATAATTAGGCTCTTCACTCTATGTTGAATTGAAACAACTCAAGAAAGTTTTCCCTCTGCCTTTTAAACCTAACTAATAAAATATGACAGAAAACTAAATTTAAAGGTGTAGTTCAGAAAGTTTGAGATTAGTTTATTAGTTTAATATGTAATCTGTTACAGATGACGCTCTTGTTGTGTAATTGATTTTCACACGGACTTACTTTCTGTCAGGTAGTCACTGATCAGAAACGCATCATTCATTTTCTCTCTGCGTTCCACACAGGAAGACCTTTGGTGAACGCACCGCTTCCTGTCCCCCTTTTCCAGAGAACATATTCTGCATTCTGTGCGAATAATTATATGAAAACGTGACGGTGGTTTGAAGTTAAATAAAAGTAGAGTTTCCATGAACTGATGTAAAGGTTTTTGTTTTTTTGTTGAAGGCTTTGGTGTTTAGCTTTTAGCCTCCATTACCATCTAATCTGAATTCATACTTACCGAAGACATCAAAAGCATTATCTGCTGTTGGTAAGATATTAGCTGCTTAAAAAGTTTCAACAGAACCTGACAGCATCTCATTGCAGTAGTTTGTGCTGATCCCTGAACCTGAACACATGTTCACGTAAAACTTTTTACCGATCTGCTGTGCTGCCCAATGTTACCAGGCGGACTGCGGCACGCGTCAGCCAGCATCAGCGGCCCGCACAGCTACAAGAAGATGAAGTTTGAGGCCGGAGTTCATCGAGTTCAGAGGGTTCCCAAGACTGAAAAACAGGGAAGGATGCACACTAGCACCATGACTGTGGCTGTGCTGCCCCAACCTACCGAGGTACGGCTGAGCAACGCGAACACATGGTAAAAACAAGAACAGTCAATACAGACAAATCTGAATAGAAATCGGTGCATAAAACGAGCATGCTGTTTAGTGAATATGATGCATGCCAGTGGGAATGTCGAAATGATGTTTCTGATATAGAAAAATAACAAAGATATGTTTGGATTTGGTCCATTTGTTTGAATTTCGTCAAACGTTACAGTATGTTACATTAGATGATTAGGGCCACTGAGGAAAAAATAGAATTCTGACTTTTTCTTTCTAGATTCTTCTGTGATCAAAAGATCACAGAAGAATGTCAGAATTCTGAGAAAATTCTTTTTTTAAAATTTTCTTTGTGTAGTTTCTGCAAGATTTGTAGTTTTGCTGATTTTCCTCTGACTCACTCTTTTTCTTTTTAGATTTCTTTCACCATGAACCCAAAGGATCTGAGGATAGAGACAAAAAGAGCGAGTGGAGCTGGCGGTCAACATGTCAACACAACAGACAGCGCAGTCAGAATAGTCCATCTTCCAACAGGTAAAGCGCGTTACTGAAAACCAAACGTAATGCATTTTTGGTTTGTTACTCTGAGGAACTTAACTTCCATAGCTGCTTTAACATATCCCTACTGGAATTTACAGTCATTTTGATTCTTAAGAGAAATAAAGAAAGGCATGCAACATTTTTTTTAACCAAGCCCTAAATGAAAATGTTCTTAAATATCAGCTTGTGTCTGTCAGGCTTGGTTGCAGAGTGCCAACAGGAGCGTTCCCAGCTGAAGAACCGGGAGAAAGCCATGAAGGCTCTGACAGCAAAACTGTACAGCATGAAGCTGGAGGAAGAAACCAGCAAGCGCTACAACCAACGCAAAGTCCAAGTGAGATTCTGTTCGTTTAAAAATAGTCTGATTTAATTAATGACAGATTTAAAATGTCTGGTTTTTATACCTTACTGTTGACAAAAAAAAAGATCAAATAAAATAACTTTTTGTTGACGGTATGATCAACTATTCATGTGACACGTTTAAGATATATGCAAAATGACCAAACACGCCATGTCGCCTCCTGTTTCATTTTCAGGTCGGCACCAAAGGCAGATCGGAAAAGATCCGGACCTACAACTACGCCCAGGACCGCGTGACGGACCACCGCATCAGCATGACGGTGCACGACGTCAGGGGCTTCCTGTTGGGGGAGGACCTGTTGAACGAGATGAACTCCTCGCTGCAGGAATTCTCCGATCAGGAGACGCTCATGGAGCTGCTGGAAGAGGGCAGCCAGGAGGAACCATGAGCATGGCCACAGATGGAGAGGAAACGTTTTAATGCAACACTGGGATCTTGATCACTTGTACTCCACCTTGAATTCTCATTAATATTTGCCACTGTGCATTGAACTGAAGTTGAAGTAGCTTCTTCATATTGAAAGACTGTAGACCTTGACTACATGGATTTGTACAAGTGAAAAGTTATCATTTTTTTAAAGGCTTGTCATGATTTTACTTTCAAGTTTTTCCAAATTGTCTACTAGGTAAGTGAAAGTGGTAGCTGTTGTTTTGACTTCATGATTATGAAATACTGAGTGAAGGATGAAACTCGTTTTCTTGGCAGAACAAATGTAACATCATTTGATAAAAGGTCCCTTTATGAGGTGTAGTTCAACCTTGTGCTCTTTTTAGTCGTCAACAACCTAGGTGGCATATCTGAAGGGATATGCTGAGTGGAGTGACCACCACTCAACAAAACTGTTAGTGTTATTAGTGAGGCAGACTTTTTGAATGCTCCACATATTTTCAGCATAATTCAATTCCTTTTCAATTGAGCTTATTTATATAGTGCCACCAACACAACAAAAGTCACCTCAAGGCACCCCACAAAGGAAAGTCAATTAAACCCAGTCATACAGGTAAACTAAAAGTCAATTACAGACATTCTTAATTGATCCTAATTGAAACTGAGCCGTGTAGTTTTCAAAGGCTCGATGTTAATTTGCTTAATCTTATCTAGAAACAGTTTTGATGTGTGTTTAAGAGACACCTCAAATTTGCCTTGCCTCGTCCAATCTTACGGAATGAACTACATTACCCATAATGCCTGTCGCGATAAGGTTGAACAATCGAACGCAGAAACAGCCAAATGCTCTCGCAACGGTCTCATCCACTGCTACCGTTAGCCGCGGTAGCAATGGGTTTTTTTTTCTTTCTTTTACAGTAAATTGCGTTTTTAAATCTTAGAAGTATGTTGTTTTTTTAGAATAGCTGGTCTTGGTAGATAAAACCACTTTTTTCGCCTTTAATGGAGAACAAATATCCCTCCATACTACGTCAGTAGCCGAGCGGGTTTAGCAGTTGGTACATTTTGATACCGAAGAGGCTCATCTGTCCGCCGCTGCTGCTGCTCCCCCCTCAGCGGGGATTTGGACAAAGCCAGTCAGATGTTGGACGATAGGATAAATATCCGGAACTCTTCGCGTTTTTACACCGGGTTTTGAAATTGACTTTTCCAACTGAGCACCACTTGTAAAAGTGACGGCGGCGAGACGGTTTAGGAGGGCGAGAGTTTGGATCTCGCACCGAGGGAAGGAGGAGGAAAAAGCCGCGGGGAAGAAGGGGCGAAGGGGGCCGAGATCCTGATGCCAGTGATGGCAAACGAGCCGATCATCCTGAACGTTTATGATATGGTAAGGGGGGGAAAAAAAATGAAACCATTTGTCCTTTCTTTGCTTGTTTTTGTTTCGTTCGAGAAACGGGAGTGTGCGATAGGAACTGAAAAGCTTTTTTTTTTTTTTTTTCTTCATTAGAGTAAAGTAAAAATACTTTTGCACATATGCAAACATTTTGAGGTTTTCATCCTAAAAGTTCTTTGGGACCCATGTTGTTAGATCAATAATACAATTCAGCTGCCGAAATGTATTTGTAGAAGTAGTGAACAGGAGCGGCACCAGATTTGTTTTGTAAGGGTGTCCACTAGGAGGAGGGCAGGTGGGTGGGGCACACCTTAAAGAAGTTTTATAGTTTCCTTTGCAGAATTTTGAAATTCGAGTACAATTTAAAACAGTGAGTTAGTTCCCCCCATTAAAAGAAAAACAAAAGGTCCCTTATGGTAGGACACATTGTGTTCCCTGCCAAGCCGTTGTGCTGACAGCACTTTGTGTTTCTTCCCACGAAAAAACATATGCAAGTTCATTAAGACGACCACATAAAGCGAGCTATAGAAAGGGAATTACTCTCTTATGCATTTACAAAACAAAATCCTCTGCTGTGCTTATGCACTTTATGGAGTATTTAATTCATGACTTTTGTGCTGGCCCATTGCAGTGCTAGTTGATGTGATGTCACACACAGGAATCAGTCAGACGGAAAACAAACATGGATCTAAGCTCCGAATAGAGTCAAAATCCTTGTCAACATTTGCGTAAGCACTCACATTAGCATCCATTAAGGTTTATGGATTGTCAGTCATATTCGGGCTCCACCATATCAGGTTGAACCCGTTGCAGCTAAAATGGTCCTTAAATGTCATTGTGTTCTACTCCATCAGAGTGATTCCTCAGAGAGAAAGCCTGTCAGACTTGATAAAAATCAATCCATGTTGGATTTATTATTATTATTACTATTATTATTAGCAAAGAAATTAAGTTGTTTTATATTCTATTTTAAATTCACATTTTTCATTCCACTTTTATGATAAAATCACATCTATAGTTAGTTTATGTCTTCAAGCACCTGGCAAAAACCACTTATAACCATGGAGATGGGAGCTAATCAAGTTAATAATCTATATTTTTAAATGTATAAATAGCTTAAATTTACTTGCACAGCATTGTATAGCCTACCCTTCTGCTTTTATTTTATTTTATGTAATTTTGTTGTTCAGAGAGAAGTTTTACCGTTGGGCTTCGTTGCTGTGTTAAGTCAGTGTAACCAGATCATAGCTGAGTTTTCAAATTAGACCTGAAGAATCACTATGAGGAAGATAATTTCAAACTGATACCTTTGTTTTCTCTCTCCAGAATTTTCATATCAGGAAGGAGGAAAGCTGTTCTACAGTTTATTTAAAAAAATAAAAATTTTCGCTGAACTAAAATGGGCTTCGTTTTATCGCCATTCTTAAAGAGAATTCCCTTATTTGATTTTATTTTTTATGTGACAGATGAAGGGTGTTGTATTGTGAAGTACATTTACAACCTTAGCAGGAGACATTGCGAACCAAAATCCATGTCAAACATGTGGAAGATGACAACTGTTTCTACCCGAGAGGAAAATGTGCAGTTGTTTTTTGGTGCAAAGTGAGACCGAGGATGAAGTTGAGTAACAATGCTGTCACCATGTAGGGCCGAGTCAGTGGTTAGGGGTTTGCTAATTGATTTGTTGATGAATCATTGATTACTGTGGATATTCCCTGCGGCGACTTGATTACACCTAAAATTGTCATAGACAGACTATAAAACCATGAGCAGCACTTTAGGAAAAAGTGTGACGACCGTAAAAACCGCAGCTTCCTAAACATTTTCTCCAGACATTTGTTTCTCACCAAACGTCCTGTTATTTTCTCCCTGTTTCTTTAACAGAATTTGCATTCTGTTAAAGAACAATGAACTTGTTTTGAATAGGTTACAGAGTTTAGTATGGCAATAAAGCAGAGATGAAAAGATTCGAGAGCTTGTAGAAATCTCTCCCCTTTATCACATTGTTGAAACTTTCACCAGTGTGTTTCTTTCTTCTCCCTGCCTTTCTCCTTCCCCATCTTGTCCTTGTCATCTCTTCTCTATCCCAACTCGTACTTCTTTCATCTTTCTGCCTTCTCTCCTCCCCCACTCCCCACTTCTCTCACTTCCTTTGTTGTTTCACTTGACTTGCCGGCCGCAGTCGTTTCTTCTCGGTAAATTCTGAAAAGCTCTTATCTCTTCGTCAGTTTTACTACCGGCTGGCTGCAGAGAAGCCGACATTGTTTTGCATGCAACACGTTCCCCCTGACAGAAGCAGCTGTGTCCATTCTACAAGACGATTTGCCGGTCTTATGGGTTGTGTCTCTACCTGCTTTGCACATACAGTATATAGACAGACTTTTTTTTCACCCATTTTTTGTAGAATAGTGCGAGCTTAGTCCAATTCAATGGATGGCATCTTTGAACAGAAATGGTCAACTCAGTTAAATTTAAGTCTGGGTTTTGACTTGACCATTCTAAAACAGGAACCTTAAACCCTTGGTGTCTTTGAGTCCTAGTTGGGTGAAGCAGGACTGACAACCCTAGACTTGAGACAAGGGCATCTACACTTTGTGAGCATTTTCACATCGTCTCATGTTCCATCTACAAACGTCCGCATCGTTACAATATTTTATGATTTCAGTCCATTTTTGTACAGTAGTTGTGAAGGAGAAGGAAATGATACATGGCTCTTTGTACAAGGTTCAGTCTGCGAAGTGTGACTCCCGTTCGTATTCTGCCCTGTCTGAGTCAGTACTTTGTGGAACCACAAGAATTGCGTCTTTTGGGTTACTTCTCTACCAGCTTTGCACAGACTGAAAACTTTTAAGTGTTTAAGCTCAGTCACACAGGATGAAGAATGTCTTTTGGTACATTACTAATTACTGACTTATTTTTTTAATTTTTCGCCCCACGTAGCGTGTGTGCAGAAAGTTCAGTTTTGTGCTGATTTGACCAGATTTCCTTCTACATGTTCTTTTCGTAACTTGCGTTAAACTTCAAGCTGCAAGCTGGTCAGAATCTATTCTCAGGTTTTCACCAGCTACCTGAAAAGCTTAGAGATACTGTACATACTAATGACCTCTCCTCATTAAACTCTAGATGATTGGTTTGAAAATAAGCTATTGAAGCTGTGTGTTCTTTCAAAAGAACAGGATTGCAAATATTTTTTTCAGTTTTGTACCTTAGCTTCTCACATTGTGTCATTTCAGCACACATGTGACCGTCTTTAAGTGTAAAAATGCATGTTAAAATAAGTCGAGGGCTTCTTTTGTCTTGTGGTCTAATTTTTATATCGTATTCGACGTAGCAAAACCAAACATTTCCCTCTGGAGTGATGACGGTTTTGGAGCTCTCCAGATCAGTTATGGTTGGTGTTGGATGACTGATTTGCATGTTGACTTGTTAGGTCATTTTCTGACTGATTCTGTATGTAGACTGACTCATTCTTTGCAGGGTTGCTCAAACCTGTTTCAGCTTCTTTGTACTGGTCAGATTTAAATATATTTTATTGTTACTCTGAAGACTTTTTCTTCCCACATTCCCACATTGTAGTACAGGCTTGATCACCAGTTGATTCAAGAAATGGGGAAAAAGTAATGATAATGCCAAGAGAGAACAAAAATGAGAATTAATCACAGAAAAAAGAGCTTTTTGTTTCATGACGATACTCAATTAGTTACTACAAAACAGATTAAATGCATTCTGGAATCAATAGTATTGTCTCCTGCAGTAAATGATCCAATGTTTGTATATCTCAGACTATGTAGTTCTCTCCAAATGCTTGCGAATTGTGAGACTGACCTTCGTTTTTATTCTATTGGGTCTGTTTCTACACTGCTACACTCACATTAATCTTGATGGTAAACAGTGGGGGTGGGTAATTGAATAACTGCACCGCTACACCCCAAGAATAGCTTCAGCTGAAGTTGTACAGGAAGTTCATCGTTCATACTGGACTGTATCGACCCAGTTTTAGTTTGAGCATTTGTAGCTGCTGAATCCGTGGGTCACACAGCTGGTGCTTCAAAAACAGTCCAAAAAAATGTATGTATTTTTGAACATCCTGATGAACACAGTAGTCACAAAGTATTGGCTTTACCAATGTGGCAATGATAAATTCCCACCCCTGTTATGGAGATTTACCAGTCAGGTTTTTCCTGGCTGGAATTTACCGAATTCTGCCAATTCAAGCTTCGACCGATTTGGATTTTCCATATTTTTGTTGTTGTTCCAAAAATATGAAACGGATACGAGAATAAGCCGCAGTTTTGGGTTTTTTTTTTGTTGTTGCGGTAGTTGTTTCAAATCCAACAGCAGATTTATTAAATCATTACGAAATTATTCCTCTTTAGCTATATGTCCCACGCCTTTATCTGATCTCTTATGAACTCATAATAAACATGTCAGATTGTTGGAGCTTTTAGCTTAAATCTAATAAACTAAATTAGAAAACTACAGTGAGTTCGAAAACTATCATATTTTCAAGTGTTGACCAGCTGATTACAGAGTAGAGAGAATTGGACTGATTCCAATGTCTGTCTGGTTGATCAGTTTATTTATCTCCAAGCACTGCTAGGACATTTGACATTTTGCCAATATCCTTCTTGTCTGTACCTAAAAAGCCTGATGAAAAGCCATCTTTCCATTGGAGGATCAATATCCTCACGTGATTTTCAGGAATGTATGTGCAGACACAAGCACAGGCCCCCGTCCACTCTCTCTCCTTCTTCCACATCCAGCCCCCCCTCCAACCGTCCTGTTCCTGCTACTAAGTGGATTTTCTGGCCAGCTCTGAGTGCTTTAGTACAGCACTCTAATGAGAGAGCATTATCTTTACACCACCTGTCTGCCTGCCAGACTGTCAGACAGACCAGTAGTGTATCTAACATGTTTTCTCACTGTTCGGTCAATGGCAAGACATGCTAGGATATTGGGTTTAGGTGTGTAATGTAGCTGAGGAGGTCGTGTTTCTTGCGTTGGCCACAGATCCTTTACTGCATGAGATAAAGTGTGTCGCGACCAAGATTCCTCGTCTTCTGTGCCGTCTAATCGATGAGGTAAAGTGAAAGTCTGGTGATGCAGCAAAAACAGTTGGAGCACTTTTTAATGAGACAAACCTTGATCACTGCAGAAGTAGAGTAGAAACAAAATTGCTGTGATACTACAGTAGATTGGAAGAGATAAACTATACAGTGACTGTTCTTTTACTGTCTCTGTCCTGTATTATGGGCATGACATTCAACCTTATTTTAAAGTAGATGACATGATGGAGAAGATTTCTGGTATGTTGTGGACTTTTTGTGAGACAGAGTAATTGGATAATATTACCCTGATATGTATTAAAAACGAGATGATATTTGTTCAGCCATTCATTTATTGATGGAGAAAACATATTCAGGAGGAAAACCCAAAGATCCCTCTCCCTGGTGGTTCCCAGTGATAGTCTCCACCTCACTCTGCGGACCCCAAGGCATTCCCAACTTAGAGGAGATCTATAGCCCTTCTGATGATTTTTGAGTTTGCCAGAACCACCTCTGCTGACCTGGACGGAGCTTCTCATTCCATCTTTAACACTGATTCTCATCTTCCAGTTGAAAAAGCTTGTTTCAGCTGCTTGTATCTGGAATCTTGCATTTTCAGTTTTGATGGACATCGCGTGATCATAAGTGAGGATTGGAATGTGGACTGGTAAATCGAGAGTTTCACATTTTGAGCTGTTTCTTCACCATGACTGATCAGAGCAGGGTCTGCATTACCGTCTGGCTCCATCCCATAATCACACGTGAATAAAAGAACATACTGTAGCTTTGTATATGATTTGAACAAAAAATAGACTTAACCTTTTGGGCCAAAGCAGACCTACTTAATCAGTAGTCAAGCTAAAACAAACTCAACCATGAACACCTGTGGTTGGTAGTTACTTCCTTCCTTCCGGTCTCTCATTTAGTCCGTCTTTGTCAACGGTTTCAGAGCAGTGACATACATTGCTTGAAAAATAACCCAAAAAAATACAGCAAACATCCCTTTATTCGTCTTTCCCTGTTTATCCCTGCCTAAGAAATGTCTTAACACTTGCGAAGACTCAAAGCAATCACTTTCCAATTACTTGTAATAACTTTCTTTGAAATATCCCCAGACACTCATTGACTCATTTACTCAGACTAGAGCACAGCAGCTTTTAAGGTTTTATAACTCTTCACAAGAGGCTTTCGTAGAATGCGATACACAATTCCTCTTGTTGTTTTTCACAAACCAAGTTTCTAAAAGGCAGATCAGAGCCATTGCTCTTCCGTAGTGTGACAATAAGCTTGATGAAGGCTGTTTTTGTCTTTGGGCTACATAAACGACAAAGTCTTGCAGCTTATGCTAATAACCACTTGTGTATGCTGGTTATTAAAATGCTGTGTGGTGCCAACACACTATCGGTGCTAATGTTAGTTAGTTTGCATTGCACTGTGGTTGATGGTCTCTTCAGCTGCCGTTTGTGGTGGAAATGCAGATTTTATCAGACAGTACACAATAATTTTCATTTTATTATTTTGTGTCAGCGATAAAACACATGCATTGGGTTTAGGAAATAAATGTGCGTCCTATGGGTACAGAATATATTGCAAATATGGCGTCCTTGCAGTAACAACATGCACAAATTAACTTGGCTCATCAGTTAGCTGTAGTGTTTTAAGCTTCCAGTGTTTATTTCATTGACACACATCTACAAAAATCATTTTATCATTTTTCCCCCCAAACAAAAACTTTTATTCGTAGTTCATGTTAAAAATTTGATCTCTAATTTAAGACACAGGTCACGTAAAGCTAAGAAGCTAAGAAGCTTCCGAAATTATCTACTTTTTTTTGTCCACACTGGAGTTTGGCGATGTTGTGCAGATGTTTGCTTCACCCAGTTGCCAACCAGTCTGTGACTCTGATTTCATCATTTGTTACATTTTCAGCTGCTGTGGTTCGTTTTTACACTACACTGTGTCCAACAAATCAAACCCTTTGAAAAACCGGTCCCCCCCCATTGTATGTGGTGGTGCTATACCAAGAACCATCGAAGGAAATGACACAAGAACCTCTCAAGGAAACATGAGTCCAACCTCCTTCCTTACCAATACGTACAGAAAAATGGGGTGAGGTCGGATTTTAGCAGTTGTAGGATTTGTCTTTTATCTTTGGCTAAAGAGCATGAGCCATTTCACCCGCGAGCACCAAGCACGCGCTTTTGTTGTGGTTGTATTTACCCAGGATGCCCAATGCAACAATCTGCTTCCCCCTTTTGGAGCTGTCTCTGATTCGGTTGGCATTTCCATATTCGATCTGCACCAGAGTTCACTTCAACCAGACCAAGACACATTCACACCTCCCCAAACAAACCATAAACTACACTTACCATGCAGCATTAACTGCAGACTTTGACTTAATCTTTTCACCTTCCTTTGCCTGCAGTACTGGATCAATGAGTTCACCAGCTCTCTGGGCATTGGAGTCTTTCACTCAGGGATCGAGATCTATGGAAGAGGTAAGTTTGTGTCAAGGACGATGCTCCTGATGATCAGGATGCATGATGATGCATATCGATTTTTCTTGTCAGACATGTCTAGAAACATATTTTTCTTCTATCCTTAGAGTTTGCCTATGGTGGACACCCATACCCGTTCTCAGGGATCTTTGAGATCACTCCGGGTGATGCCACCGAACTCGGCGAAACGTTCAAGTTCAAGTAAGTACGATTTTTGGAGGGTTTTCAAAGATACATTATGTGCCTGTTGGATGTCTTAATGGCAGTTTATGAAAGTCAACAATTGTTATACAAATGAGAAAGTCTGACTAAGTCATTGTTTCCTGAGTAAAGAGGTCAGGTCAACTTTGGACTCACACAAAATAATCTACTGTAGATGATATGGACAGATCAAATAAAAACCAACCACAGTTAAAATATTTGCATACTTAATTGTTATATTAAAACACAAAAAAGATTAAATAATTGAATTGCAAACAACAGCAAAAGGTTTTAGTTTGGATGATCTCCTCTGCAGTTGATTGAAACAGCAGAGGATCAGTCGGTTCAGTATGTTGGAAGAGCCTCTGTTTATCCAGAGCTGCTGTGTGTTACTTCTGCTCTAGTTGATCTGCCCTGTGGCTTTAGAGACTCGTCCTCACACACAAACCCGCACTCACACACACACACTTCCATGGTGTCCTCGTACAGACCAGTAGGCTGCAAGTATGCATCATCTGAAGCAAATGGTGGACTAAAACTGGCTGACTTTTGATTGCAAACTGGAAAGAAAAAAAGTGCGCCTCTTGAACAAAAATACAATAAAATTCTGATGTTAATTCTAAATGTTTCACAGAATATTGACAAATATTTTTAAGTGAGTCGTTCTCCAGTTGATTTTATTTGAGCTCGTATTCGCCGTGTGTGTGTGTGTGTAGAGAAGCCATCGTCCTGGGCAGCACAGACTTCACGGAGGAGGATGTGGAGCGGATCGTGGAGGAGATGGGGAAGGAGTACAAGGGCAACGCCTACCACCTCATGCACAAGAACTGCAACCACTTTTCCTCAACACTTTCAGAGGTGGAGTACAAAAAAAAAAAACATAACCACAAGCTTGCACAACTGTCTGTATTATGGCGATGTGTTGACTCCCTTTCATTGGGAACAGCCTAAAACTAACATTTCATTGAACTCATGGCGATATATCATGTCATGGTGACTTCGTCAGGGCATAAATAACTAGAAACTGTTACATTAAAAGATTCATGTCTGTGTGTGTGTAGGCGTGTGTGTGTGTGTGTCTTCAATCAGCTTATGCTGGAGTGACTAATGAGCAGGGAGTCTTACAGTTAGCAACTACCGCTCAGACGGGGATTAGGACACTGATACAAGCCTGAACATGCAGGGCCAGCTGGCAAGCACACCCACACACACACACACACCCAAACAGCACATATGTGCTGTAAATACCACACAGAGAAATCCTCTCTAAGGAAATGACAGATTATGGTTCAAATATTCACACATAGATGCACAAACAGTATACCAGTACTGTTAAAATGTTTAACAAAACAAGGGAGGTGAAGTGTTTCCCACAGGATGGAACTCTCATATGGAGAAAGATGATCAGATCAAACGTTATAATTACTTCTCCACAGATAATATTTGTCTCTCGTCCTTTTTTCACAAATAATAGACGAATGTTTCTAGAAAGAGTAGTTTTTCTATACAAATCTATGATCTGGATACATTTGGACTTAGTAGATGACTTGTGGAAGATAAATCGGGGTCATAAAACACATTTTGGGAAGCTTTTTCATTTAGTTGCAGGCATTTGTATTTGCTCACGCTTTCTTTCTGCGTCTCGTCTCCTATTTCCGTATCGTATCATAGCAGACATCTGCTCAGATCAAGACAGAACAAGCTCATCGGCGTGATGAAATAGTTTTATCTGATGTCACAAAGCGAGCCAGGTTCATAGAATTAGACGGGGTACAAACTGCATCC
The DNA here is from genome assembly GCF_003331165.1 of Xiphophorus hellerii. Classification (NCBI taxonomy): domain Eukaryota; kingdom Metazoa; phylum Chordata; class Actinopteri; order Cyprinodontiformes; family Poeciliidae; genus Xiphophorus; species Xiphophorus hellerii. Next base: position 22,854,192 of record NC_045693.1, on the reverse strand, counting down.
AATGGCAAGTCGTTATGTTGAGGGAATAGGGAAACAAACGCTGTACTGTTAAAATAGAGAGTAAAATACACAGTGATAGTCTGCAGTGTTCAGAAAGTCCCCACTCTTTTTTTTCCTTTCTTCTTTGTTTCCCATTTAACACTAATCGGTCTCGGCGTCGGCTGTTAAAGGTCATCATATCTGCCATGAGCAGAGCAAGCGTGTGTGTGTGTGTGTGTGTGTAAATCGAGATATTTATGGATTAGCTGCTGCTTTCTGACAGCCTTAGGAAGACAAAAAAGAGAAGAGGGGAAAGCTTTATACGTGTGACATCATGTGGATTGTTACCATATGGAGGGTGGTGCGGATTCTTTTCATATCAAAACATGTGATGAGGCAATTAACCTTCATCTTACTCCACCTCAATATATTGCAAATTAAATTGGCAAAGTAATAAAAAGAAAATATTTGTTTAACCAGGAAAACACTGATATCCTTGTCCGCATGTTGCCAGGTCTTTATAACATTGTTTGAAAAAAATAAAAGAAAAATGTTTATATATTTTTGGTTTTGAAAAAATCATTTTTGGAAAATCAGGATTTTTAAAAAATGTTATCTTTCACCTGTGCGCTCTGCAGGTTTCCATAGTTCAGAGTGATGTCAGCAGGCCCACGGCGGCCATCTTGTTTGAGAAGCGTGTTTCACAGCTTCTATTTATGCGGACTTTAAATTCAAGTCATCTCTACGACAAAATATTGGGGTCTGGCTACTGTTTTTGTTTTTTTTAATTACAAGAACACAATCATCATATTAGGAAAATTACAGTAAGTACTAGTTTTATGAGAACTCTAATGGGACAAATAAAACATGAATCATTTAGGCTTTTTTTTTATTGAACAACTTATTTCTCGTAATGTTAAGCCTCTCAAAGGTTTTTTTCTCTGCTAACATTATGACTATGTTCTCATAATAAAAGAAAATGTATTCTGGCCCTAATACTCTGTTGCACAACTCACAGGAGGAACGATTGCAATAGAAGCCATTTTTAAAAAAATGTTTTCTGTATTTTGTTCTTTCTTTTTTATTTAAAAGAAAGCGAGAAAAGAATAAATTAAAATCAGAAATTAGATATGGTATGAAAAAACTTCTTTTATCAGTATAAAGTAGGACTCTGCAAGAAAAAAAAATTATATATATATATATATATCAATAGTAATATTGCAAGTCTGATCCAGAACCGCACAGCTTTCTGGGGAATGTAGGCAGAGGAAAGACTTTAGCCCCTCAATCTTTCACGGCGAGCTAAGCAATGTTTTTTGTATTTGTTTTGAACCATCACCTAAACTTTTCTTCTTCTGTTCTTTTTTTAAATTTTTTTTTTTATGTTTCTTCGTAGATCCTTTGTGGCAGGGAGATCCCTCGTTGGGTCAACCGCCTGGCCTACTTCAGCTCCTGCGTGCCGTTCCTCCAGAGCTGCCTGCCCAAAGAATGGCTGACCCCTGCTGCCTTACAGTCCAGTGTGAGCCAGGAGCTCCACGGAGCGGCCGGAGAGCTGGAGGAGGCCGAGGACGCCGCCGCCACCGCCTCCCTGGCCTCCATGTCGCCCTCCGCCTCCTCCAGCCCCCCCTCCTCTCTGCCTCGACACTGTCGCCCTCAGCCCCGCAGGTAGAAGCAGGGGGTGGGGGAAAACCCCGGGCCTTCACCCCCTTTCTTAAAGAGACAGTGTCCTAAAGGAGAAACCGCAGCAGCCACAGCCAAAAGTCCTGTCAGACCGTTGATTCAGGCGCCCAGACTCGCTCCATGTGGGACCATCGGGACAATCTGGCCCCGTCTGGACCTGTGGAAGGGTTCTCACTGATCCCCAGATCCCCCTGAAAACTCAACCCATTTCCACTCGTTTCTCCTTTACCTACAAACCACATGCAGGTTGTACCAGCATTTACTTGTCACCCCCTCCACCTGGTTAGAGTGTAAAAACATCTCCGGAGCAGTCGCAAACTATAAACTCCTTGGTACATTGACATGGAAAATTTCTCTTTTATTTTAAACAATTTTCTAAAAGTTTTTCTTCATGGAAAATGTCAATGAGCTTAAAAATAATCTTTTATCTATACCTGTCCAATCATTTTGAGGCGAATCTCTGGTGAAATCAAGTTTCTCTCGCTGCTGATTACGGCATTACGACCTGAATCCCTGGTAAAGGTGCTTGTGCACAATTTTTCACTGAAGTAGCAAACGTTAGAGAAATCCAACCTTTAATTCAAAAATGAGCTTGAATTGGTGTCCGAAGAACCGTTTGTGAGTCGATTCCTCCATGTGTTTTGGTTTTTTTATTGTTTAAAATGTGCTGCCGTTTCAAAGAGTTGGGGCCGACGTGCTCCAACCAGGTTCCCAATGACATCTGGGAGGGAAGCAGGCCTGCGGCATCACAAACAAAGCAGCGTTTGTTGCTGCAGAGCAGCTCCGGTTAATTTAGTAAAACTCTCCACATCTTTACCTTTCGTAATTCCTCTCCGATAACTGGGTGGTTTTAAATGTCTTCGTGATTGTTCTGGCTGCAGATCAGAGCAAGGCGAGGAGAGGAGTTATTGTCTCGAACATCAACAAGCATCATCTTTCTTTTTGCGCCATGCTCTCTTGTCTTTCCTCTTTTGAAGAATGGCTCTGCGCCACATCATATTTTTCACACAAGATCATGAGTTTGTAATTCTAAGTTTGTCTGCCATCATCTGACGATCTGAACTTCAAAAACGTATTAGGTGAATCCAGTTGTGGCTTTACACTGCAAAAACACAAAATCTTACAAAGTACTTTAAATAAGACAAAACTAACTCATAAGTTTTGAGCAAGATATGAGTTTTTATTTGTCAATAATTTGTTAATATTGACCTTTTAAAAAAAGCTAATAGTTACACAGTTTATTTGAGTAAAAAAATGTTTGCCAATGGAGGTAGTATTTAAAAAAAAAAATCAATATTAAGGAATTATTGACTTAAAACAAGCTCCTATATCTTGCTGAAATGTTACTTGTAAGTTAGTTTTGTCTTATTTCAAGTCTACTAAGACAGTCACACAAGAAACCAGAACAAAAACACTTGGTAAGATTTTATATTTTTGCAGCGTTATTTCCCACCACTGAACGGATACACTCTAATTACAGGTTGCATGTTTTTAATATGTTTAATATCAAATTATGCTGCTGTTCTAGAGCAGAAGTCATTTTAGGGCTTTTCAAGCGTCTTCACCAGGGATTCCATCAGCGCAGCGGTTTCTGTGTGATTTCCTTTGAGGCTGTTAAATGTCTTGGCAAGGGATTGTCTCGTAAATGAGATTTTTTTTTTTTTTTCCCATCTCGGTGGGAGTTTCCTGCAGATAAAAGTAGTTCTGCAGTCGAGTTGATTCGGCCTACCAGACGCCGCTGATGGGTAAAGTTATAGATTCGGCCTATTTTTTATTTTTTTGTATTTTATTTCCAGTGAAACATTTAGCGGTAGCTCAGGTCCTTCCAGACTCGTAAAAAAAAATAAAATAAAATACTGAAAACAAAACAATCTGATGATTCATACTGACTCATCAACCAACTCAAAAAGCAGTGAGGTGGAGGGATACTTTCTAAGTAGCAGCTGCAATGGTGCCTTTAAACCAGGTACTTTTTTTATGAAACCTATACATTTAGCATATATGACAACTTTTAATAGTTTTTTTATTTTAAATCAAAATAAAATTGAAATTCACGCTAATGCTGTATGGTAATCTATATAAAAAAAAACAACTTTTTTTAAACTGACCAGAGATCAGTCTGCATCAATTATTTTCCTCCAAGGTAGTGATGTCACATCAAACGAACGAAAACACTGTGTGTTGAGGGTTTTTTTTTTTGCAACATATTTTCGATTGTTTTCATCATCACACTGACAAAAAATCAAAAAATAAATAAAGCTTTACATTTCACAGTAAGGTGCTAATTTTTCTGAATGAGCGATTGGTTTTAACTACTACAAGGCGAGTTCTGCTCCGAAGCGAGAGCCGCTGACGTGCTGGAAGGACGTTTGTATCGACCGACGTTTCTGACAAATCTTGTTCTGTTGTATTCCGATTTTTCTGAAATTCTGGCCTTTTTTTTGTCAGCTTTGTTTAATTTTTGGACAAACTCAGGACTCTTAAAGGCTTTGTAGTTTGAACTTTTTTCTTTTTTTTAACACGTTTTATGTCGGGGGGGTTTTCTAAAGCATTACATGCCCAGTTTTATATTCCACTCTTAAAAAAAAACAACAACTTTTGTTTACTATCTGTACTTTTCTCTCTACCTACCTAAATGTGCAGGACTCTCTTTTCAAATCTGATTAGCATCGAGCTAACCTCTGGGCCACATTTTCCTCCACCACACATAAATACTTGGACACCTTTACAAATGTACCACTGTTTGAAATTTATTGTCAAATATTATTTTTAAGGGACTGTATTCCTTTCTTTTGTTCCCCAACTCAATCATTTTAGTTTCCTTTGTTTTGGTGCTCTGGCACCCAGATGTAATTTGATTATTTTAGATTTGTTATAAATAAACATCAGTGTTACAGAAGAAAAGGTAAAGCAAAGGTATTTTGTCATAAAACCAGCAGCTGACTTGGTGTGAGAAGATAAAATCAGAGCTTTATCAGTAATATAACTCCTGTTTTAACGAGGACGCAACTTTGGCGCCCTCTGCTGGAAATCTTTAGAGCTACTGAGGTTTCCTGAAAAGCAGTGACTAGTTTGGTGAAATTTTTACTTAACATGTTTGACACAAGTTAAGATTATTCTTAAAAAAAAAAATAGCTGAAGATGGCTTTGATGTGAATAAAGATTTTCACCAACAACCTGTGAAATGTGAAATTTATTACAAAAGTAAATGTTCCATAGTAAAATTAGAATTGAATGCACATCAGGAAACCCCAGAAAGCTGTTTTACGGTGATTTCTTTTCTTCCTTTTTCCCCCCAGAGATTTTAATACAGCCCAACACAGCTGGATCCTATCTGAATATTAAAATAATACAGTATATCTCTGTTTTTTTTTATGCTGTGATAGTTTAACTGACAATAAATTATACTTATTTAGTTGCAGAAAAACATACCAATAAAGCCTTGTTTTCATTCACATATGTAGATGAAATCAACCCGTCTCACTTTTTGTCTCTTTTGTTTCCAGCTCTGCTGAACCTATTGGAAATTTTAAAAAAGAGAGAAACTGTCCATCTATTCACAAGCAGTTATAGTTTTTGCTTTTTAGTTTGATCAAAAATGTAGACATAAAAGTTTTTAGTTTGCCAATAATAATTTTTCATTAATAATCATTTTGTTAAAACATTTAAAAAAAAAAAAAAAAAGCCACACACTACACACATTGCCTTGCAGGAGTGCTAACACTCTTCAGCGTTAGCAACACGATGTGTAGCAGAAACACAGCATTGGGACTGTTCAAAATGTCAAAAGAAAGGTTATTATTGCTACTTATTAATGTTTTTACATACTTAACGATACCAGTGTTGACACATGAATTTTTATAGTTAGAAGTCCTCATTTATAATTCCAAAAATTGTTGATTATTTAAAACCATCAGGTTCTATGTAATTATTTTTAAGTCAGGATGTTATCTTCAATAACTCTTTGAAGAATCTAAGTGACTTACAACAAAACTTCCCTTATAGTGGTCCCCTTTATTAATCCCTTCGGGGTTAATAAAGTATTTTTTTGGTTTGCATTGGGAGAAAAAAAGCAGTAAAGGAACTTTATGCAGAATTCTGAAAATCCAAAAAGCTTTTGTTTTATGATGTGTGCAACCTAAATGTATAAATTTTTATGCAGTAAATATTTTTGGTCTGAACTGTCCAGATTGTTGTCAAAATATCTTACAAAAGTTAGAAATTTCAAAATGAAAAATGTGGCAGAACCCTCTTAGAAAATCTACTAAACATGTTTGTTCGCGTGAAAAGGAATATTTCACATCTAAGATTTTTTATTTATTTATTTATTACAAGAAAACGTTAAAAAAATATTGTTTTTTTTTAAATTTTCTTTGTGGGTCTCATGCATGTCAATGTTCAACATCCATATGAACGTTTCTGGTTTGAGCTTTGTATATTTTGTAGAAAGGCTAGAAGTGTGAACATTTTTTGCAAGGCACTGTACACACACAATGTGGCCTTCACCTCAAAAACTGAAATAATTGCAACATTTTGTGTGAGTCAGGTGCACATTACAGCCAACAAAGATCGATTTTAGAAAGCACAGCCAAGCTACATGATCACTCAGCAGTGGTGGAATTACTCAACATTCAGAAGCAATCATCCTTTCAGATTATCAAAAAAATAAAAAATGTATAATTCTCCCATTACAGTTCTCTGGGAACAAACTTCAGCACCACAGGCTTGACTGGTTGGAACTTCCAGTCAAACTGGATTGGGACCTGAAGACGGAAACAGATGGAAATGAAACGCTGACATGGTGGCAGAGCAGAACGACTGAATTACTGCAGGCTGTCGGTCTTACCATGGTGTCGCTGCACGTTTCCACAGAGTAATTCTGCAGGATGCGCACGATGACCATCTTCATGACGAGGATCGCGTATCGCATCCCGACACAGTTCCGAGGGCCGAGTCCGAACGGCATGTACACGTACGGGTTCAGATCCTTCTCATTCTCCTTACTGAACCTGTAGGGACCAGATTAAAGTGTCTGTTACTTTTTTAAAATTTATTTTAATTGTCTTGCAATTGAGAGATGTCAGGAAAAATAAAACAGTAGCTGCTTTTCCATTAACCATAAATGTGCGCAATTTGAAATCACAAAAATAAGCTTGCTTAATGGAAACACATTGAAGTGTACAATAATATCTTTCTATGATATTTATCGATTTTTCATTCTCGAGTATCGATACGTTAAGCCATAGGGGTCCATAGGCTTATACTGTCTTTTTAACATGTCTGGTTTGTGACGGCGTAGCAGCAAGACTCCGCCTCCCACAGTCTCACTTTCAACTTGTGTTTAAAGTGCACATTATAAACTACACACCGGTTTTGAAATTGTGTTAATAGGCCAAGTAAAACCAGAGTTTTGCTAAAATAAACAAACCATATTTTTCCGAATGTCAGAGAAATGTCTAAAACCGGCTTTTCCGGTAAGGTGAAAGGGAATGAGCTTCCAAACGTAAAAAACGAAACGCAACATTAGATTCCTTTGTTTTTGAAAATCTCAAATCTTCAGTAAATAATTATGGACTGTATTTTGTTGCTAAGAAACGAAGTAAAGTTGCGCAAGTAACCGTGAAAGAGAGGCGGAAAGGAGGAGTGGTGCAAACGGAGCAGCAGCAAAAGCATTGAGATCGTGAAATTGATGCAAAGTTTGGATATTGGAGCGATCGGTGGCATCCACTTATTCATGTGAAATCCACATGAATTAAATGACAGAAACTAATTTTCTCACTGAGAAGTCATTTTTTTTAATTTATTTTGTCCAGCTGTAGACTCTTAGTCTCTGTCCAATCAGAGTCAGGTATTATGTAATTGGTGCTTTTAATCAGTTTTCAGTTAATTAAATCCAAGTATATGGAACACAAAATGTCACTAAAATCCCTCTGTTCCTCTAAAGTCTTTCAGAAAATTGTAAAAGTGCATTGAATCGTGTAGAATTGAATCGTTTGCCAAATGTTGTGATATATATCGTACCGTGATCAGAATATTGTATCACATCGTGAGATTATTGTATCACTACACCCCTAGAAACACCGCAATTCAAAATACAAAAAAACAAAAACAAAAGGAAAAATAAAGAAAAAGCCGAACAAAGAATAAAAAATACCATCTGACCACTAATATTGTGACTATCATGGAAATATAGACAATCACAGAATATGATAGCTCACATATTGTGACCACACTGTAACTTATTGTACAATAAGAAACTCTACTAAATAACATGGTCACTTCTGAAAAGAGCTGTGACCATCTATATTTCCATAATAGTCCTCGCAGCATTGTAGAGCTCATGAAAAGTTTCATGTCATTCGAACGTGTTGAATCCGTAACTCTTCTATAAAATCGCTAACTACAATTTCTCCAAAACGCCGCATACGTAGCCATAGCCGTTCACATGTAGGTATAAGTAGCTTGTCGCTCCAAGACGCCGACGTCTCCTCTGATGGATGATAGATGGTGAGCAGTAGCTACTTAGCGCCATGGTTGAATTATGTTTCACGTAAGTGTTTACATCCGTCTGCCATGATTTTTAATGACTTAAAGCGTGAACAAGCTTATTTACATGTGGTTTTAATTCGACTTCTTCTTTTTCACTGGAAACAGGGCAGTTGGAAAACTGCGCTTTTTCAACATTAGCAGAATATTGACAACGTTGTGCGCACATTTGTGACGGAAACACAGCTAGTGTTCTCTTTAAATGTACCTCTCTGGTTTGAAGAGTTCGGGCGAGCTCCAGTACCGTGGGTCCATGTGCAACAAATTCACTGGAATCCCAATTAACGTTCCCTCTGGGATGGTGATGCCATTAATTTCTATCGTCTTTTTGCATATCCTCTCAAGTCGAGGTGCAGAGGGGATTATTCGCTGCGATTCCCACAAAACCTGGTCCAGGTACTCCAGACTATTAAGGTCCTCGTAGGAGATGGAGGCCTGGATGCAGCAGAGTAAGTTGGATGTAAACGAACACCCCAAAACTCGGAGATTATGTAAAAAAACCCCCAAAAAACAAAAAAACCCCCCCAATAATTAAAGTGTTAATCTACGTTATTCTGTAGGCGGTCGTCGATTTCTTTCTGCAGCGTCAGCATGATATCAGGGTAGATGGCCAGGTTATAAAGGATGAACGACAGGGTTGTGCTGGTTGTCTCGAAGCCAGCGAAGATGAAAATCGTGGCCTGGGAAAGGATCTCGTGCTCAGTCAGACCTGCAACCAGAAACACTGGTGTGAGTTTTTCACGTGCTTCAGATTACTTCTGCTCAGTACGCAATAAATGATGCCTTGATCCACAACAAGTTCAAGAAGGGATAAAAGCCAAAAGGCATCTATTGACATTTATCAGTTTGACAAGGTAACGAAGCCATTTTCTAATTCGCCCAGTGAATCATCGTTCACAAATGGGGGGAAACATGGAACATGGCAAACCTCCAAAGTGGGATAGTTACTGAAAAAGTGAGTCAATGATTCTTTGTGAAGAGAGCTGCAATTTCACTTGCCATAGTTAAGGTAAAGAGGTTGTGGAAAAAAGAAAGAAACTGGGCAAAATGGTGGCCATGGGAGAGCTTCAAGACAAAAACTATTGCTGATCAAAAAATAAACAAAAAGAAATTTCTCCCCCAATAAAAAATAACACAAGTTTGGACTTTTGGTCAGGCGTGAGTCATGTTATTTCTAACAGCAAATAACTAACAGCACTTCAGAAGAATACCATAGCAACAGTCAGACATGGTGGAGGTAGTGTGATGATATGGGCTTAACTTTTAGTGTTAACGTGGATTAATAAAAGTACCACTGGAGTATCTTTTTCCACTTGTAACAAGACACATGCTATAAGTTTAAAAATCTTCCAGTAGTGATTTAAAAGAAGCTCCTAAAAAGTTATTTTTAAGTTATTGCACTTGAAATAAGACACAACTCATATATTTGCACTAGAAACGTGCCCAAAAAAATAAAAATAAAAAAAATACTTGGTGAGGGCTGCACAGTGGCGTAGTTGGTAGCAATGTTGCCTTGCAGCAAGAAGGTCCTGGGTTCGATTCCCGGCCCGGGGTCTTTCTGCATGGAGTGTGCATGTTCTCCCTGTGCATGCGTGGGTTCTCTCCGGGTACTCCGGCTTCCTCCCACAGTCCAAAAACATGACTGTCAGGTTAATTGGTCTCTCTAAATTCTCCCTAAGTATGAGTGTGTGTGTGCATGGTTGTTTGTCCTGTATGTCTCTGTGTTGCCCTGCGACAGACTGGCGACCTGTCCAGGGTGAACCCCGCCTCTCGCCCGGAACGTAGCTGGAGATAGACACCAGCAACCCTCCCGACCCCTTTAGGGACAAGGGTGAACAGAAAATTGATTGATGGACGGATGGATAGAAAATACTTGGTAAGAAATTTCCCTTTTTTTCCCCAAAAACAAAAGCTAAAAAAAAGGCTGAAATTTACATTTCGTAGTTTAAATTTCAGCCCCAGTCATTCACATTCACAGCCAGTGAAAACAGACCTTTACTTGGTTGCTCATGTTCGCTCTTTATGTCGCTTTCTGGGATCTCACTCTGAAGCATCACCTGCAGGAAGTCTCCACGAGTCTGGATTTACATAGAACACATTTACCTACACGTACTAATGTTTTGTTGTTGTTTTTCTTTAACCATAGGCGATATGACAGCAAATCAACACTTACCGATACCTCTGCATTATGTTGGTCTTTAAACTTCTTAACAATGTTGCAAAAAAAGTCCAAACTGGATGAGGGCAACATCTCAATCTTGAAGAGCTTCAGCAGGTAACGAGCAAGAGGAAAGATTGCTAAAAAAACACAAAGTTGTCAAATGAAAATAGACAGTGTGTTCTACTAGTATTAAATGGCATGCTCGCCACCAAGGAGGAAAGAGGATGGCTTACAAGAGAGCAAAAGCGGCAAGAAGTTGACTTTCATAATCTTCTCTATGTGAACTTTAACAGGGTCGTCGGGGTTGTTGATGGAGTCCGTCTCCACGCTGAAGGAGGCGCTGGTCACCACGTCCAAACTGTATGGCGAAACGAGTCTGAAAAGAAAGAAAGAAGTATTGCATTGTTGTTACTCCTTTGGGGAGGAACGGTTCAAAATCAGAGGGAATACAACGGATCAGAGCACTTACTGTTTGACAAGAACGGGCTCATCCAGGTTCATTTTTCCGAGCTTCACAATGAGTCGATCTGCATAGCGAGCAACCAAGGGAAAAACCTTCAGATAAAAGAAAACAGAGTTAAAACTGAAAAGTGCTACACCTGGGTGTTTCTGTTACTACTTAAACTTCTGCAGAATGTGAATGTAGCCAGCAGGTGGCGCCCTTTGTAAGCTTTGAAAACAAAATTCATTCAGTAAAGGTTCTCTATCAAGCAGGAAAAAAAATAAAAGAGTTTCTTGTTTGGCCATTGAGAATTGGAGAAAAGTTCGATCCCAAACTGATGACCTGCAAGTTTCACACCATGCAGCACCAGCAGCTTGTTATCTGTCATTAAGCAGTTTGAAGCTTATGTGATCAACTGGGTCAAAGAGTAAAACATGTGACTTTGTGTTTACTCAAAACCACCATTTAGATTTACACAGATCTTCTACAAAAGGCGACACAGCGACTTTATATACAATAGGTGGCGCTACGGATCAATTTTGCAACACCAGCTGAATATTCATATATAGATCATATAAGTCCAGATCTGGGCAAATATCCTTCATGACCAGTTTGGTGGAGATCGGACAACGTTTAAATGAGTCTTCATCAAATGTCATGTTCAAATGTGTGTTCACCCTAAAAACACGCAAAAAACCTCAATCGAAACTGCAGCTGTATTACAAAATGACTGACTTCCTCCCTGTTGCAGACTTCTTCGCGACAAACAGATGTGGATGTGGATTTATTTTTCTCATTAAAATATGTGAAATGTTGACAGACTTAAAAAAAAGAAAAAACTAAATTGTGCATTGTGGTACTTTTTTCCTTCATTGCCCTTAAAACGCCTGTGTTTTGACAAGTCTTAATGCATTTGTTAAATTTTAAAACTTATGTGTACACTTACCAATACTTGATAAAAAGAAAATAGTACTCAAGTAAAAGTTAAAAGTGCAGTGTTGTAAAACTACTCCTAAAAGTACCAAAAAGTTACTCAAGAAAATGTAACTAACTGTAACCAGTTACTGCTCGCCTTTTCTTGAAGGAGATACTAGCAGAAACCGTCCCCGGTAAAATCGTTATCATATTCTATTTTTGACTTATTTTTATTGTTCACTTTGATCTTTTTTTATTTTTTTTTTTACAGTAAATACATTAGTTTCAGTCTATTTCCATTAATGTTGTTAACATAGACCACAGTAATGCCAATAAAGAAATAAACAAAATTTAACAGCATTGTAGATCTTGACCTGCTTAAGTCTTCCGCTGGTGAAACATGGAGATATGGTGCTGCGGATTCGCTTCCACCTTTCGTCCTTCACTGCTGTGATTGCGTCATACAGAGGTCCGCTGTCTTCAAAGAAAATCTGGAAACGGACGAAACCGCAGGACATGCTTAGACTTTACACAGACGGGACAGACTTCATTTGTCATTCAGAAACAATTAATCTGATTTCTTAAGGATATGAGGTCTTTATGGTTAAAGAGTGCAGCGTGGACATTTAAGACCTTCAGGTTTCATTGTTACACTCCCAGTAGTGAAAAGGTGAAAGTGTAATATTCTCAGTGAAACAGAGCCTTACTTCCTCTTACATCAAATGATGGGAGTGTACGGATGTATTTGGATGTAATCCTTCTTAAGTGTTTGGTCTGTCGTAAACTTTGCCAGGCGTTCCAGAAAAATCTGGATCGCCTGAATGAAAGGCTTTCCCCCCAAAGTTCAAGACATGGAAGTTAATCTTGGTTCAAAAGGTGGATATAATTTTATTCTTAAACAGATGAAAAATTAGATTATTAACCCACAATTATATAATAATTATCTCACCCTGCGGTTTGTAAATGCAGTGTAGCACTCCTTCACCAAAATGGCTTTTATCATCTCAGGGTCAGCCACCATCAACAGTGGGGTTCGCCCCTCAAACAAACTGAAAAAAGAAGGAATATTACAGAAAATACGGGCTGCGTAAAGTTGTAATTGACAACGAGATGCCGTAAAACTGTTTTAACGTTAACATTAAAATAGTTTGATTATTCTGTCAATATAGCTAAAACATTAATAAAAAGGCTTGGGTTTTGTTTGCATAACTTTGCTAACTATTTACTGAAATAAGAGTCTCTCAGTGGAAGCAGTAGTGGTTCTTCTCCAACTCACCCCCAGACATCCCCATACTTGGACCTGTTCTCATGGTTAAACTGAAGTCCCTGAAGGGAGTCACAGAAACATTAAACAGGAGCCAAAATAGCTGACAATAAAACATATTCGCTTCTGGTGAAAAACACAAAAAAAAAAACAGAAAAAAACCCCCCGACTCTTCCGTTTTTTTATATTGAACTGTTTGAATTAATGAACGTCTCTAAAAGAGTCTCGCTACTACCTTTCTGACGCCGTACAGGGTTCCAATAAAAGGCAGGGGCCTCGGTCCGGATATGCCAACCTTTTTGAAAAATCTGTATGGCCAGATTCCATACCTTATGTTCAAAAAGAGAAAGAAAGGTGCGACGTCGTAAGTTTTCTTTTTCGTGCATGGTAAACGACATAAGAGCAGCAATAATACAAATACTCACAGTAATAACAGAGTGACAGCAAGAGCCACTAAAGTCCATGTAGTCGCGGAAAACAGCAGGAAATCCATTTTCTCTCTTCTGTATTACTGAAACCTGGGAATTGCTGTCAACTAGCTCTTTAGAAAGATTTTTTTTTTGTGGGAATGATTAGTTGGAGCAGGAAGTCATAATGTGTCGCGTTTTAAGACTCCTCCCCGTACATGCAGGCTTTTAAATATGGAGTTCCATTTGTGTCAAAAATAAGCAGAAGTCATATGTGTATGAAATAAGAGTCTCTCAGGGAAATTTAATCTACGTCCAATTCTGCTCACCAAAAAGACCCATCTCTTTCGGCTCTCAAACGGTTTCTTTATTGATAGGTTTAAACACCATCTTTTTGCCATGAACATGTGTAAATATAAGCAATGACAGCAATTTATTTTAAAAAAATATATAATTATGTAAATTGTGGGTTTGTTTTGTTCACTTTTCGACCGAGCGTTCACCTGAAGGAATCAGCACACAGAACCGACTCTGTCTTCTCAAAACACATCCCTCCGAGCTTTAGCTAGGAGTTTATAGCCAAAACAATAACGAAACACAAAGAGAAGTGAGCTGTTTCTACTTTTTATTCATTTATGTGTATTTTTCTTCCCGGCCTTTACCGTAATAACCATATTACCCGTGAAATAATAACTGCCGTTGCTAAGCAAACCATTTACAAACTAACAATCGTAAATGTTCAGTGTCCTCAATTACACCTATATTTCATGCGCCCTAAGATTTGTATGTTGTTTTATATTTTCTTTCTGTGCTTTCTTTCAGGAATACTGTTTGGTGTACGCACAACTTATTTGTGCAACATTTAAAAGACAATAAAAGTAAGAAACCATTTGCACTGAAATTGACAAAAAAAATATGTTCCTAAATAAAATGTATTGAAAAAAGCTTACTAACAGTCTCCTTACAATTGTATTGAGTAAAATATATAAGGTCGGTTTTGTCATCTTCTGCCATTCAAATTTTAAGTGTAGATACTTATCTAAAAATATAGAAACGAAATATGTTGCCATTAAAGATAAAAATCCAGTGGTTTATTTTTATATTGAAAACTTTAGAGTTGTGGTCATAAATAAGTATGAATTTCTATCAGATTGGAAAAAAAATACAGAGGACTGAAGAGACTAATTCTACTTTGTGTGTATTTTAGTTTGTGACATCACAAGAAGAATAACAATAAAGTAGATTAGCTAGCACTGGTTGATAGAGGATACAAGCAGATTAGCAACTTTTGATTCCATTTTTTACTTTTACATACAGTACAGACCAAAAGTTTGGACACACCTTTTAATTCAATGAGTTTCCTTTATTTTCATGACTATTGACATTGTAGATTCACACTGAAGGCATCAAAACTATGAATAACACATGTGGAAATATGCACTAAACAAAAAAGTGTAAAACAACTGAAAATACCCCTTATATTCTAGTTTCTTCAAAGTAGCAACCTTTTGCTGTGATTACTGCTTCGCACACACTCTGCATTTTCTTGATGAGCTTCAAGAGGTAGTCACCTGAAATGGTTTTCACTTCCTAGCTGTGCCCTGTCAGGTTAATAAGTGGGATTTCTTGCCTTATAAATAGTCATGAAAATAAAGAAAACCCATTGAATTAGAAAGGTGTGTCCAAACTTTTGGTCTGTACTGTATATCTATGGTTATTGTCAATTTTAATGTATTGTTCTTATTATCCTGCCCCTGTTTATTAGACAATTTTCTCCCATAGGAGAAAATAAAATTACACTGCTGAATGAACAAGACTTATACCTGTTCAGGAAGTTAAATGAGGGCGAACAAATTGTAACTTGGCATATTTCCAACTGGCAGCAGCAATGAAAATGAACTGCTTGATCAGCTAGGAGAAAACAAAAACACCAGTGAGAGTTTCTGCAGGTCAACAATCTGTTTATTGTTGACCTGACAGCTTTAATGTCAGGTAAAAATAGGAAAAAAAGATAATATAAGAATAGATTGAAAGAATTACACATTCATACTGATCAGTGTTAAACAGTGCAGAATTTTGAACATGAAGAATAATCCTACAGGCCCATCAAAAATAAATTATATTTGACGAGAAGGCCAGAGGTTTGAAGTAATTATAATTATAGTTCTCTGGGAACAAACTTCAGCTTCACAGGCTTGACTGGTTGGAACTTCCAGTCAAACTGGATTGGGACCTGAAGACGGAAACAGATGGAAATGAAACGCTGACATGGCGGCAGAGCAGAACGACTGAATTACTGCAGGCTGTCGGTCTTACCATGGTGTCGCTGCACGTTTCCACAGAGTAATTCTGCAGGATGCGCACGATGACCATCTTCATGACGAGGATCGCGTATCGCATCCCGACACAGTTCCGAGGGCCGAGTCCGAACGGCATGTACGCGTACGGGTTCAGATCATTCTCATTCTCCTTACTGAACCTGTAGGGACCAGATTAAAGTTTCCAGTGAAGAAGTTGAAATTGAAAAAAAATAAAATAATAAATTTGTAAACAGCAATTCAGTTTTGAGAAAATTGCTTTCTTTCTCAGATACCAGTACCAATCCCTGTGTTCTGTTACTTACCTCTCTGGTTTGAAGCTTTCGGGCGAGCTCCAGTACCGTGGGTCCATGTGCAGCAAATGCACCGGAATCCCAACTAACGTTCCCTCTGGGATGGTGAGACCGTTAAGCTGCATGGTTTTTTTGCATGTCCTCTCAAGTCGAGGCGCGGTGGGAATCATCCGCTGCGACTCACAAAACACCTGGTCCAGGTACTCCAGACTGTTCAGGTCCTCGTAGGAAATGGGAGCCTGGATCGGTCAAAGAAAGCTGAATGCAAATAAGGAAGGCGTGCGCAAAAATGCTAGCGTCTGCTGGATTCAAAAAGCCAATATGCCACCATAAATTACATTTTTCTTCACACAGCCGTCGATTTCTTTTTGCAGTGTCTGCATGACGTCAGGATTTGTGGCGAGATTGTAAAGGGTGTAAGACAGAGTGGTGCTGGTCGTCTCGTAGCCACCGAAGATGAACGTCAGAGCCTGGGAAAGAATCTCGTGCTCAGTCAAACCTGCAATAAGAAACATCGGTGCACCTTAATAAAACATAACTTCATCATTAAGTTTATATCAGAAACTCAATTAAAAATATAACTTTTTTGAATTAATATGTGGAAGTGTTACACACTTTGTGTAGTACACGTGACGCTTTGTGTGGAGCGCAAGTTTCCTTTTGTTTTGGTTCCTGTAAATTAACTTTTCAAATAGATATTAATTTACTGATATGTGTTTTATTTAAAGCGTTCCTACTGTTTGTTTTTTTTTTTTTTTACCATAGTCAATACCATGCATAGACCGCAACAAAGCTAACACAAGCACTATTAGTGGGGAAACTGTTTTGTTTTCTTAACTCCACCAGTCACATTTTTATGTATCTACTGTATATGTATTTATAGTCACACTTATAGTTTTCTGTATTTTTTCGGTGTACTCCAGTAGCCAAGCAACAACATTCTGTTGCCAAATTTCCTCTGTGCCATGGCAATAAAGAAAGTCTACGTCTAAGTATATTAGTTTGCAGAACTAAAGCATTGCCCTGCATAAAAAAACTGATGGTTTTCTTGGACATTGCCGATTTTACTCCTATATATTACTGCTAGCAGGAAGTGTCTCCTGAAAACTTTCCTTTGAGTTTGAGTCCATCTTCGGCCTGAAACGATCCAGCTAGCTCATCTGTATTAATACAAGACCTTGTTGCTGTACCACTTCCTCTTTGCTGGTGTCTGAGTCAAAACGGAGCTCTGTATCTGATGGACAGCTGGTATATCTTGTTCAGTGCAGGTTGACTTTCGGCCTCCCATGTGTCTGAGACTAAAACACTTTGTATTTCTGAGGCATATAAAAAACAATAATTCTACATTTCCAGCGTAGAAAGATGACTTTTTAGAGTTGACGCCTCACTGTTACATCTTACTCTGAGAGACATGTATGATTATTTGTATTGCACTGAAACTAGTTAATCATTACTGCTACTATTACATTTATGAACATAGACTACGCCAACTTTCTGTCAATTATTTCCCTTCCCCTCGTTTGTCATATTATCCTTCGAAATGTGTTGTAGATGGGACCTGTGAACTCACGTTGCTCCTTCTTTAACACAGAAGACTTTAAAAGATTTGATAAAAATCGTTTAAATGTAAAGTAAGACTTTGTTTCTGTGACTTTCAGACCTTTATTGGGTTGCTCATGTTCGCTCTTTATGTCGGATTCTGGGATCTCACTCCGGATCATCACCTGCAGGAAGTCTCCCTGAGTCTGGATAGGACACAGAAATGATTGGAAGTTTCGCATAAATAAGTTTATGCACTTTAGCTTTTTCAGAGTGCGTTCATGTGAGCGAACAGCTTGGACTATTTTATTATCTTTATTTGACTCAGAACTAAACCAATCACCTTTCTACAACTTTTCAAGTCAACACTTACCGACTCCTCTGCGACGTGCTGGTCTTTAAACTTCTTAATGATGTCGTAGAAAAAGTCCACGCTGGACTTGGGCATGAACTCAACTTTGAAGAGTTTCAGCAGGTGACGACCAAAGGGAAACACAGCTAAGAAGGCAGAGTGAAACTGGTAAATTTAAAAAAAAAAAAAAAAGCATGACCTGCTCGTACCCCATGCAATGCCTAGCAGGCAACGAGTTGACGTACCCATAAAGAGAAAAGGCCAAAACCTGAAGTTCATGATCTTCTGCATTTGAGTATGAACCGGGTCCTTGGGGTTGTTGATGGAGTCGATCTCCACGCTGAAGGAAGCGCTGGTCACCACGTCCAGGCTGAACGGTGCAATCACTCTGAGAGGGAGAAAAACAAAAGCCAAAAGGTTGGGGCTTGCATGCTTATTTAAAATAAATAAAAATGTTCGTAATCTGACAATATAACAGATGCAACATACTGCTTGACATTAATGGACTCGTTCAAATCCGATTGTCCAAGTTTTTGCATGAATCTGTCTGCAAATTTAACAACCAAAGGGAAAACCTGGAAGAAAGAGACACAGATTAATGAGTGAGGCTCAGTATGTTTTGTCTATTGTTACAGAAAACAACCTAATTGTTTTATGATCGATTTAACTTTCCCAACCCTGGTCCTTGGGGCACATTCACTGCCCAGCATGTTTTTGATGCTTTGAGCCCTCTTGATTCAGATTATTGCAGATCAGCAAAAGCCTGTTAATCAGCCATCAAGTGAAATAATTTGCGCCGAAGCAGGAAAACGTCTAAAACACACAGAGCAGTGAGCCTTGAGGACCAGCGTTGGAAAAACACCAGTCTGAGTAATAGCTTGACATCTACGTTCAAGATATTTCTCATTCATATTTAGATACCTTAAAGGCATTTTGACAATAAAAACTACACCTCCAGATATATCTAATCTAGTTTTGCCAAGTCATTATTTGCTCTCAAGATATCTGCAATTTAATTTCCATTACAGTTGAAAAAACAAAAACAAACAAACAAACAAACAAAAAAACAGGTATTAAATTCTTTACTATGGAAATTAAAGCAAAAGACTTGAAACCCCGATCGTCTCAAGAGGAAAGCGTTAACACATGTAGCAATGGGTAATTAAATGAGTTATGTTTGGGGGAAAGCACAGGGCAGAAGTGATTTACGAGCAGCATTGTAGGTCCTGACCTGCTTAAGTCTTCCACTGGTGAAACATGGAGATATTGTGGCGCGAATTCGTTTCCACCTTTCATCCTTCACTGCTGTGATCGCATCATCCATAGGCCCGCCGTCTCCGATGATAATCTGCAAACGGACGAAGCCTCTGCTCAGCTTTGGCAGTTCTCCAATCTCGTGACTCTTTCCCACTGTAGCCTTTTATGCGTCACCACACTTTACTTAGATGGATTAATTATTCCAGTTTCAGCTGACGATGCAGATTCTGGACATTGTGTAACTTAATCAAAAACTATCCCTAAAAATGTTGTTTTTTTTTTTTTTTGAACTCCAGAATCATTTGAACTGACTGGACTAAACAAGAAACGTGTCTTTTTGGTTTTAGATTTGTCATTCATGTCACCTGACTGCTAACAGCCTTCCCATTTTTCTCCGTGTGCCAAAAAAATTCAACAATAAGAATAATTTCAGGTTTTCAATATCTGTCAATCACAATCATCAAAACTAAAAGAAAAAAAGAAAGGCTTGGAATATTTGACTCGTGAATCTGTGTAATACATAAATTCCACTTCCTGAACAGAATAACCAGAAATATTGAAGTTTTTCCACAACATTGGCTTTTTTTTATGTAGCTATAGAAACTATACCAACTATAAGACTTTATGTTGTTTGCTAGGGTGTTTCTAAGCGCCACACCAGTATAACTATAATCAGACTAACACCAGGGTTATTACCAGGTCAACTGTGAAAGACAGTTTCCTGTTTTTGTACCCAGAGCTGCCCTGGCTATGACCAGTAGATGACTTTATTGTACACATACAGTAAATATTAGCATTAAATATAGAACATGAGATATTCCATTAACTAACAAAGCCAAAACAAGTATTGGTTTGAATTTATGTGCAGCAGAGACAGTAACTCTCTTACACTTCCTGTAGTGTGACATTGTTACACTACAGGTTTCGACAGGTCAGTAGAACGGACTTTTACTTCCTGTTGCATCAGATGTTGTGGCTGTGTGGCTGGGATTTGGATGTGACCCTTCTCAAATCCTTAGGACAGGTTTAATAAACCTTGAGGAATTTTGGGAAATCCCTCAAAACCCAAACCTTTTTAATGGCGTGTATTCCTCAAAATTAAAATGATGAAGTTAATTTTGTGTTTTCAGGTGGATTTAAAGCTGTTTTTAACAATAACAAACAGTAATTAGCAGCCGATTTTATAAGACTGTCAGCTGAAAGGATCACTTCCCTAAAAATGAAGTTGAAAATGCTGGATTTCCATAGTTTCATGCAGCATCTCACCCTGCGGTTTGTAAACGCAGTGTAGAACTCCTTCACCAAGATGCTTTTTATTATCTCAGGGTCAGCAACCATCAGTAGCGGGGTTTTCCCCTCGTACAAACTAAAAAAAGGAGGTAAGAAAACAAGATTACAAGCTTACTTCCGATAAAGTAAAGGTATGTGACAAAACATGCATTTCAGCTCAAATTCATAGTTAAACATTGCGAAACAGAATTTTAAATTATTGGTAAAGGACGTCTGTATCACTAGATTAAAAAGCTTTTCAAATAATCTGAGTTCAGGACCGAAACATTCACGAACTGCTCCATAAATAAACAAACTTCATTTCTTTGTCTACTCACCCCCAGATATCCCCGTGCTTGGCTTGGCATTCCCGGTCAAAGGTAAGTATTCCCTGAAGAAGATCATTACAGAACATGGTTGTAAAGAAAAGCTTCAGTTATTTTTTTTGTTGTTTTTTTGGGAGCAATCAATGTTTGCTTTGAGAAGAATGGGAAGTAGTAAACCATAAAGCTCATCAGCACTTTCATTTGAAATTTTCTGTGGTTGTTTTAGGCATTACCTTTGAGAAACCCATCAGGTTTCCAACAAAAGGCAGGGGTCTCGGTCCAGAAACCCCTATCTTTTTGAAAAACCTATGCGGCCAGGTTCCATAGCTAATGTCCAAAAGAGAGAAAAAGAAACAGACGGAAGGAATTAGACTCTTTTCCTGCACTGTTAAGGAAGCATACAATATTGCAGAATACTTACAGTAATAACAGAGTGACAGCCAGAGCCACTAAAGTCCACGTTGTTGCTGAAAACATCAGGAAATCCATGTTCTCTTCTTTCAGAATGAAACATGCAGCAGAGAGGTCAAACAAGCTGCTTTTTAAAGCCACGATTGAGGGGAGGAGTCTTGAAACTGAGGGTTACGTCAGTCTTACATTTCTTCCTTTGCCCTTTGCCCGGTTTCATTCTGTTTTCATTCCATTTGTTTAGATGTGTATTTTTGGGGCGTGCCGTGGTGGCGGACCCACATTTGGGAGGCGACGCGGCTGTCGCGGGTTCGACTCCCGGACCCGACAACGTTTACCTTCCTGTCAACCTACTTTGAAAAAGGGGCACTAGAGTCCACAAAATGACCCCTTGCGGGGTAATAAAACAGATAGATTTGTATTTTTGCTTCAAACCAATACATTATTATTATGCTGCTTAAAATGATCTTCCTCTACAGGTTCATCCCTTATAAATGTAGGCTCAAATATCAGTTAAACAATATTACATGCTTATTATACACAATTTTTCGTAAATCTTGATTTGGGTGTTTATGACAAAAATAGAGTTGTTTTTTATTTGTGTTTGAACCTTCTCCTGCGCCGTACCGAAATGGGAATTGAGGCTCTTTTTTTAATAGATCGGAATTATTTATCTCGGCTCACTAGAAAAAGAGCCGATTATTTCGGCTCATAAATGTTTCTGTCATTTATTGCTTTTTAAAGAAATACAATTTTGGAATGTATTTAGTATATTTATATAGACAAATGTATGCAAAACTATTTTTGAGTTAATCATGTGAAAAGTCAAATTTATTTGAACATTGCATTCACTTCGTCGTTCATTGGAATGAATCAACACATCGAGCCGACTCGGTTTCCAGCGACACGCCGCTGCTCCGGAAGTATTACAAATGACCCCCGAAGCTAGCTTGCCGTCACATTTTTGATGTTTGACTTGTCTTATTGAATTCTGGCTGTGTTTCTACCTCAACGTCGAAGGTTTGACTGTATTCAACACTTGTTACAGGTGGGGGAAATAACACAATTGTCTCTTACAGTTTCGTTATTGCTGTAAGTTTAAAATGATTCTGTTTTAGTCTGTCCTTGTTGTTGCTAACTCAGCTTTAGCTTGTAGCTTAGACAGAATGTTAAAATGCTAACGCTGCTTTCTCCAGCTCTGTTTTGCATTAGTTTTATGTGAAACTTCTTTTAAAACTGTGCGAGCTGCGTAAATATTTTATTTCTTTGTATCTTCTGCCCTTTTCCACAATAACCCTCCTAAACAAGCAAAGATAAAGTAAACAAAATTTTAATCACGCTATCTTCCTGTTGTAAAATGATCATCATCGTGACTCAGTGTGCAAAGGGCAGCTTTTAGTAAAATAACAAATTAGCAAGATTTATTGCATTGGGAGTGAAACTCTTGACGTGAGTTTTGTTATATAAGTTTTTGTCTCAATAATAAGAAACAGTGCTACTGTTCAGTTCTAGTTAGAACAGTTAATGTGTTTACATCAGTAAAACAAATACTAAACTCCAAAACCAGAAAGTAGTGATAGCTAGATAGGTTTTAATGAAGCTTCAGCAAATTAAACCTTCGTACCGTGTTGGTAAAATTTTTTTATTATTACAGAGAATAAACTTTATTTTCATTATACTGGGAGGCACAACAAAATGGAGGATGCTCCCACTGAGTCCCACAGAAATTAAAAAATGGCAGAAAGAGGTACTTTTCTTAAATTGTGCGACCTATGAAATATACGCTGATGATATAAAATGTATTCAAAGAAATATATTGGTAACATTAAGACAGTGTCGACAGTGAAGCACTGTGTGTCATTGTTCTGGTGATTTCAATGAAACAAATGTTGAATCAAGGTTTTCAAATGTATCCCAATTGCTTGGAACATGCTACTGAACTTTGGTTCAAGTGCCTTAAGAGCTGATGCAAAATAAGTCAAGACTGGCACAAAATTAGTAAAATTCAGCAATAAGTCTGACGAGAAATAAGGATCATTAAGTCTAAGAGGCTGCAAAGTGTCTTATAGTATTATGAATATCAGAGTACTGAACATTGCGCAGCAACAAGATGATTAGCATTAAATAATATTTGCATTTATATTTTGTAGTTCTTTCTTGCATTGCTTCCTCTGATTTGGACTGCTTACCAATTATTGAACAAGCTGCTTTATTTCAGCAGTTGCATAAAGTGGTGCTGTTGTACAAAAATACTGATTTCAAAGGAACAGTGGACGAAAAGAAGAAAAAAAAAACTATTCAACCTGTGAAAGTAGTCCACACCAATAATGTGAAGGTTTGCGGAGTTCTATCCTTATCAAAAATTGTTTTCAAACGTTTTGACGGCTCGCGTCGTTCCAGGTGGGATAATTTGCCGCCATGTTCCTCACCCTCATGCTGCTGCGCAAAGGCATTCCCGGGAAGCAGTGGATCGGGAAGCATCGGCGCCCGCGGCAGATCACGTGGCAGATGAAAAGCAAGATGGTGGAGCACCTGGAGCGCGAGGCAGAGACCGAGTACTGGCTCAGCCGGCCGTACCTGACGAAGGAGCAGGAGGTCCGCCACGCCGCCGAGCGCAGGGCCCAAACCTGGCTGCAGATCAAGGAGCCCAACTTCGCCAACTTTCCCGAACACAAACGCATAACGGATCACCTGAGTCATCTGAGGATCACCAAGACGTGGTCGAGTTAACGCCTGCGGCTGATTTTATTTTTATTTTTTTATGTGCAAAGACTGGTTTTCTCAACAAAATGTTTGTTTCCTGACTTATGTCAATCAGGCTATTTTGGCGGAAAATATGTAAAAGATGTTGTCTGTCTAAGACGTTGCTCATGTGTGATTGTGGTAATAAAAAAAATTATGTCCCAGCTCGGTGTGTAATTTGTCCTCTTCATATTAGTACTGCCAACATCAGTAATTTTTATTTGAGTCTTTATTTAAAAAAAAAAAAAAAAAGTTCAGTTGCATTCATTTAGCCGTCGTCTTTAAAGGTTAAGTTCAAGTATTTTGTAACCATTTGAGAAATGATGTAGGTCAGTCTCCATGATATAACTATAAAAATAGACTAATTTGCTTTTAACTCAAATCATAGGGCTTTCATTTTCCTCCAGAATGTATGTGTTGGTTGAAGTCTGAACCAGTGAATGTTATTATTTTTCAACACATTGCTGTGATAAAACTGCTTTTATGGCACGAGATAAACAGCCCGTCTGATAAAGCCTCGCCTTTGTGTGAGAACTGCAATATAAGGAGACAGGCTGTAATTTAGGCCACGCTTGTTGCCATTTAAGGACCGACTGCAAGTGAACGCCATACAAGGCAAACATTCACTTGAAGTATAACTTACCTTTGTAGAAACATACTCAGTAACCTAGTTAGCTTTATTTGGACTTCCGATACAAGGGTCACGCTGCTGACATGGACTTCTGTCAAAGTGTGTTTTATAAAAAGCGAGTGAAAATAAACATGAATTTTATAATGTAAAATCATTGGGAGCACACTTTCCATTCTGAAGTAGAAGGTATCACTGCACAGAAAGAGAGGTCAAAGCAAATATTACATTAAAAAACTTGTTTATATTAACTGTATAAACTGAAAAATGTTTAAAGATCAGCTTTCCTTTGAATTCCTGCACTAACGTCTAGCTGTACTACCTTGTTCTTATAATTAATGTCTGGAATTACCTAGATTTCTGAAGAAACAATCATAACTACCATGTGCAATATTTGCTGTACATGCTAGTTGATCAAAATTTACATTTGGAAACCGGTTTTCCTTTTAAAAATAAGGGAAATTAAAATCATAGACATTCATATTTGATGAAAACTTTGTATTTTTGGCAGTCAGGTGTTGTTCATATTCTGAAAAATTCATAATCGCATCACTCGCATTAAGACATTAGGCAGTAGGTTATGTTTTTTGCACTGATCGTGCCATCCCCTTTTGAATTGTGCCCTGGGCAAGTGCCCAGAATCCCCCCCAGAACTGCTGTATGTTTGCTTGTTTGTTGAATGTTTATTTGAATGGGAACAAGTGTTCAGGATACATAATATCAAGCACTACAAAGCTTGATATTAATGTTATAACTTCCTTTGAATGCTGCCCTGGGTAATACAGTTACAGAGCAGCTGTATTTGTTTTGATATTAAATAAGGAACAGAACTGCAAGTAGGTGAGCTATGAAAGAAACAGAATGACTCACAACAGAAGGGGCCAAATGCAAAATGTACTCCACACTTTGCAGAATTTGATTTGCACAAAGAGGACAAACACACTCATTTATTTCAACATATTTAAATTACTTTCATTACGTCTCAATAAAATATATTGAAGCTTGTGGTTGTAAATGATACTAATAATCATCCAGAGGTATAAATTATTATTTTTTTTGTGTGTGAAAGAACTGTAGCAGATCCGGCAGATGGCGCTCCTGGACCTTCCAGGCTCGGCTCGCAGGCTTGCCCCTCCTGCACTGTGCAGTGCGGTGCGTCCCGGTCTTGTTTTCCACTCCTGCATGATGAGGCGGTGCGTGAGGCGCCAACGCATCCCACCGGGCTGAGGAGGAGGATGAGGAGGTGGAGGAGGAGGAGGAAGAGGCTAACGAAGCAGAGCAGACAGCTCCTGTCCGCGAAACGCACGCAGCTCCCTCAGTGAAAGAAAGAAAGAAAAAAAAAAACCCACACAGGAGAAAGCATGAAGAGCAGCGAGGCACTGAGGGGTACATTTTCATCTGCAGAGGACTGAGTGAAGCCGCAGGATGGCGGGGGGGCGGAGGGGACTTGTGGCCCCCCAGAATACTTTTTTGGAGAATATTGTCAGACGGTCGAACGGTAAGGATGATGATCACTATGACGGTAGACTAACCTGCCAGGTGTGAACAGTTTAGCAAAGGTCTCAGTGTAGCCAGAAATTGTTAGACGGCATCAAATAAACGCACAACGAAGGGAAACAGGAGGCTGCTGAGTTGCACAGAACCCAATATTTCTTTCTTTAAAAGAAGAAAAAGAAAAAAAAAGTTGTAAGAGAAAACTGCTGAAGTGTGTCTAGTTCTTGTTAATGTAATTATCTATTTTCACAATGATAGGATTTTTTTATTTTTTTTAAATTTTTTTTTTAAAGCACCAGTTTTAGTCCCTGCGGTGCAAGCAGAGAGGAGAGACAGCAGGTCACTGAAATCATTACATTGATTACATAAGACCAGTGGAAGTCTCCGCTGAGAAACGTATGGGCCAGATAGAGATGGAGAGGGATTTCCACGAGCGAGAGGAAAACCTTAAAAGAGGCTGATGCAGAAAGGTGCAGAACTGCCTTAGAGCTCATTGTCATTCCTGGTGTTTGGGGGGGGGATCATCATCATCATCATCCAGGGTGCAGTTTGAAACTCAACTTAAGCCCTTGTTGCAAATGCCTCGAGCTGTTAAGAGGATTTAACACCCAGCTTTAACTAAACAACAGATTCTGCTCACCCAGGCAGAACAAAACCAACAAAAAAAGCCCCGGTAGTTTTTGTAGAATGCTGCTGATTGTCAAAGTAGAACACAGAGGGGTGATTAAACAAGCAATTAACAGACTTTGTTTAAGGATAAAACGGATTCAGATTAAACCCTCGTCACATAATCACAGTTTTATTCACAGAGCATAAAAAAATAGAAGGGTGAATTTTTTGTATCCATTTCTAGCTTGAAAAAAAAAAGAAAAATCAAGCTTTTTTTTTTTTTTTTTTTTTTTGCTGATAGAAAATAGATAATCCATCACATTGGACACAGAAGCGTACTGTGAAAATTGGAAGCCCTGTGCATTGTTTCCTGTCACCCTTTGGCCTTTATTAGATGAAATAGAAAGTGGCAGGGTGAGCTGGAGAGGTGTAACACTGAGCAGTGATCTGTGAAACCGAAGCAGGGACGCTAGTGTGGTTTTGGGTGCGAGCCACGATGTATGTATGTATGCATGCATGTATGTATGTGTGCAGGCGTGTACGTGTATGTATGTGCGCACACATCCCATGGCCGCAGCGTTTTCTGTCAGAGGAAACGATCATTTCATCAGAAGCAAACCCTTCGGCTCCACCATCATTTTAAAAAAGACATCTGTATTAAAATGCACGATGACGGAAAACAAACATCTTACCAAATATTAAAAAGGTAAATCCAAACTTAAAAAAACAAAAAAAAAATCCATTCTTATGACCTTGTGGTTATTGATTAGTAAGCAGTTTATTGCTACAAACAAACCGAAGAAGAAGAAAAAAACATGAATCTTTAAATCTGCAGGATGCCACCGGGACAGTGGTGGGTGGGAGCTCGTAAACAATGAAGGAACTCGTCCTTTTGCTGCTAAATAAGCAACTCATCACAATTGCCTAGACATATTGATTTTTACATTCCTAGCCAGTAGTTTGTCTCTGACCACTAATTAAAAATTGCTACAGATCTTTGGCTCTACAGACATTTTTGGACTGTAGCTCACAAATAGCAGAAATGATGAGTGAACGACTTCCTTTAAACTCAGACGTGGATTTTTAAAGCAGCCTGCAGATGTGGATGAATTTATTGGCACCTGTACATTGATTTTTTTCTGAATATAATTTTGTGTTTATAATCGCTGATTATCAAAATACACGCAATACACTGTGTGAAAAAGGAAAGCACTTTTCTTAGAAGACAAAATAAGGTTAGAAAAAAAAATCTGCGCATTCCTCATTACAAAATCTTTCTAGATGGAGTTAAGGAAGAGAAACAGGCCCACAGCATCATGGATTCTGCACTGTACCTTAACAGCGGGCAGGATGCGCTTCTTCACATCTTCATTTGTAGTTTTATGTCGAGCTCACTCGGAGTGTTTCATAGTCTCGAGCTACACTAGAGTTTGAAAAACTCCACATGCTTACGTTTGTGAAGGTAGGACAGAAGAGGCTTTCTGGTGGCTTCACTCCCAAACAAATCAACGTCCCACTTAACTGCTGCTATAGAAACTTGACAGGAAAGGGTTGAACTATGTGTGCTGTCACATTTACTCACCAAGGAAGCAGAAATTTATAGTTTTTTTAATTCAACTTTTTACAAACAAAATAGTTTCAAAAGTAAAGTACAAATTCAGGACATACGCCACATTTATATTAAAGGGATATTTGCTAACAACTGTGCAATCAGTAATAAAAATAGAACAAATATTTCCTAAGATGGATTTTTTCCCTCCACTAAACCAATATGATCAAGTCAAAGACTTGATTTTTCTTAAATCTTCAATTTCAGATTATTCGACTGCAATGAAAGACTAATTTATTTTCCACCAAGGGTCCAAGGAATTTGTCCACATCTGTATCTGTTTTGTGAAAAAAAAGGATGTTTTTAACTAGTTTATTAATTTTTATAGCTAATTTGCAAAATCTTTGGGCTTTGTTGGGTCTTATTGGATCCGGCCTGATAAAGAGCTTTTTCACACCCTCAACATCAGTGCTGTATCTGCAGTGGGTCAGCTTTAACACAATTACACGTGTCCAACCTGTTTTCTGTGTCGTGCCAAAGGGACAGGAAATGGAGACCAATAATCCAGGAAAAAAGTGTTTTCATGTAGCCACAGACTCATCAATCAGACTTTTTTTTCCCGGCTGACGCTGATTTCTGGTTTTCTCTAACATCTGACCTGCCTGTTCCAGTTTTGACTGATTAGATGTTTTGTTTTTTTTGTTCTCTAGGGCATAAGTCACAAAAAAAGAACAAAATGTGCTGCTGCTTTTTCATATAGAAGTATTCGATTTAAATCAAACAGAAAATGAAGGCATTACTAGATTCTAGGTCACTAATCTTTATCTGGTTTTCATTCAACTCAAGAAAGTTGCAACAAACCACATAGGTTTGTGTGTCAATAAAGTAGAAATTATGAAATGATGGAATTGCTTTGATGACTCAAGACATAAGTTTTCATCATTTCATGGATCTCTGGTAAAAGTAGAAAGTAAATCCCCCAATTCTGATTGATTGATACATGTTTGGTTTGACTTTTTCTTCTTTTGAAAGTGACTATAAACGTTTGTTTAACCCCAAAACGGAATATTGTTGTAAAGCTATTTTACACCCTGGATTCCCTTCCAAAAAAAAAAAAAAATACAAGTGAAATTGTATATTTTCTGCTTCTTAAATGCAAAATGTGGTACTTTTATTCATGAGAGCCCCCCCCCCCCCCCCCCCCCCCCCCCATCATCAAAATAAAGAAGTAAAATTTGGATTCTAATCAAAGCGGATTCATCTTGTGTTGCCGCGTCTGTTTCGCATTGACACTAAATAGCCGGGTTCTGTTGCATCAAAAGTAGCAGCCAAGAAAACGCTGGCAGCTAAAGCCGTGAAGCCTGCGCAGCATCTTCTGCGTGCTGCAGGTTATGCTGTTCACCGTCAGGCTCCGTGCGTTCGTATTTTTTTTTTTTTTTTTGGCACCATTGTTTGCGTGTTGAAGAAATAGGGTTGAAAATAAATTTGCAATGGGTTAGGGTTTGTAATTGCTCTTATAACATCTGTCAGGATTTTTGCTCTCACTTCTTCTGCTTGGCATGTAGGTTGAGCACATTTTTAAGCAGCTCGTATCAAAGCTTATAGAGAGAAAATGCAGCCAGCAGAGTCAAGTTAAGGTTGAATATACAGTATATGTATATATGACACTCTAATTATCTGGCTTTGCCCTTACTGACAGTCAGTGTCTGCCTCTGTGTTATTTTGATTACTTTAGATGTAGACATCCTTTTTTTTCAGGCAGTGTTTTATGATGTTCGTGTGACACAATGAGCTGATTTGACGAAAACAACAACAGCACAAATCGGTAAGGAAGTTGCCAACTACAGAGAACTGCTAAAATGTGCCCACATTCAGTATCTCTACTACGTTTAAAAATGAAAGAGAGATGCTAATAGTTGGAGAACTATATGCCAGCTTTCATTCTGGTTGTGTGTGAGAGAGTGAGACTTTCAGTAGCTAACAGGAAGGCTGAAAAAAATACAAGTTTTGCCATTGAAAAAAAAAAATTGAATCGTTTTGAGCTTCCAACTTCTGCCTGTCATTGAACATCCTGGATTTGGGAATGCTGTCAGCCTCTTGGAAATTTCGCAATAAAGAAAAAGGTTGACGGTCTCTTGAAAGAATACGAAAGCTGCTGTTTTATTAATGCTGGCTGTGCTAACTTTGCTAATTGCTAATAGAAAATGCTCGTGAGACTTAAGCATATCAATATGACAATTATTCCATGTATTTTGTAATACAGGAGCAAACAAAAAAAAAAAAGGAACTGCTTCACAATGACTGCTGGCTCTGTGGGACACTGCCTCGGCTCCTGGTGCCATTAATTATTGACCGCTCATAGCAGGAAACCAGGAAGAAGCGTTTTGAAGTCGTGAATTGCAGTTCTTAATGAGAATCAGAAAAAGCAGCGATTAGCAGGTCAACGCTTTATAAAAACCACAGATCGACAATCAGCCACAAAAATTATAACCATGTGGACAAGCGCTTTTAATATTAATAAAGCTACCATGTTGCATTTACCCCTAAAAATGCACAGTGTGTTAATGGAAAACATTTGAAACACTTGAATTATGGATAAGTCCATTGGCATTAAAGATCCAGAGCTGTGTGTCTTTTGTTTATTGCAGATCGTCATCTCTGTCTGACATTCTTCATTCATTCAAATGTTTCTCCCTGTACTCTGTTAACTTTCTTTTCTTTTCAAACATTTCAGTTTGGACACTGCCACATAGACAGACAGGTACACTGTGAAGTTTAACATGGAGTGCTCCCTATTTCAGTATCTCTCTGCGCCTTGTTAGCTCTTTAGCCGTTTCAATGACGTGTATTTCCCAGAAGTAAGTCAGCCAGAGAGTGTTTCAGTTCCAACCCCGTTTCTCACAAAGATCCTCATGCATGTGGCTGTTGTGAAGGACACATGGGCATGTGATGTGTTGTGGATCATCTTCTGTCACTGTGCTGATGCTTTCAGTTGCTGTTTGTGTTACTGTGACTTTCTGTGTCGATGAAAGTTTTCTGTTTTCTGTGGCCAGTTTTCTTTTTTCCCCTCTCCTCGCTCTTTTACCAACCCTTTTATCGTAGTAACTATAAAAAGGTTCGTCTCAGACTCAAACTCACAATCTCATATGTGAAAATTAGGATAATTCATTTTAAAATGTTTGTTTTGTTTGTTTCTATTTGCTTTAAAAAAAAAAATGCTACTCTTATTGTACATTTAACTTTTTTTTTGTGGATATCTGCAAAACAAAAAGACTGATTTTCTTTCAAGTATTTATCTCTGCAAATTTTCCTAAAATGTAGCCGGAAGATGCCAAATAATTAGGTGCAAATGTTTTATTCTCCTACAAAAGTTAGGTCAATCTAATTAATCTAATAAGTGTAACAAATGAGATTTACATATCGTTCTTATTATATTTCCCTTAGAAATATCTAAAAACTGAAATATAAATAGATATTTAAGGATTTATGACAGACAAGCATGACTATAGGATGAGTTTTAGGTTTATTAATGATTTACTAGAATTGTTCTTTCTCCAGGGTGGAATGATTGTACACATGAACACTTAAATAAATCTCATCAACATAACTTAAAACGTTCCAAAAGCTCAGTCCGAGTTTGCTTTATCACTTCTCAGCCCAAGTTAGGCCTGTCTTTGGTGACATTGTCTTTAGGGAACATTTGACTCCGTTGCAATTCATGCATCTATTTGTTGATGTGGAGCTAGGTTAGAAAATGTTTAGACTAATATCAAAAAAGCCTCACATCATGGTGGTGAAAGCACTACTTGGTACAGTTAAAGGCTCATCTTGACTATTCCAAATATACTGATGGTTGTTGTTGTCATATTGCTCGACCTTTGTCGAGCCTAAATTCAAAGGGAAAAGTTAAGGAATGGGGCTAAAACCAGCTCTGTGCCAGGATGACAACCTGTTTATTTCTGTGCAAGAGCGGTCCAACATCCAGCAAAATGTGTGCCAGACGCTTTTTGAAATCTTAATGATGTGCTACAGCGGTAACTTGCGATAAGGTAAAACATTTTTGAGGTTGCCGTTAAGTCCAAAATGACTCGCACCCCTTGGCAGATGTAAATTTAAAATGAATTTCATCCAAACCAAGTTTGTTTCTGGTTGGAAGTGAGACAGGCATGTCTCAAAACTCAACAAAACGACCTAAAACAATCATTAGTTTAAAAAAAACAAAAACATTTCATTTTATTCACAGTTTAATAAAAAAAAGACACATTACAAGCTATTTATAACCTATTCTTCTCAAAAATCAACAGGAAAACCCTATTGAAACTACCAACAAGCTTTTTTTTGGATGATTTCTTTTAAAAAAAATTTTTTTGATGATTTATCTTTGATGATGAGTTTCAAGCCTTTGAAGTAGGACGGGCTCCTTACCATCACCCTAATCTTTGGCTTTCTGAACAAATGTTTTATCATATTTAGGTCAGGACTCCAAAAATGTTTCATATTATCGCCACTCAGAAGAAACATGTTGGTAAAATTAAAAGATGACCTAATCATCCACATGATGAAAAAATCTTCATCTTAGTTGTTTTTGTTGTATGATCATTTCCACCCTTGGCAAATAACAAATCAAATAAACTAAAAATCCTCAAATGAATGTGAGTTCCAACCCCCTGACGAGTAAACCCAAACATTTGACTGAAACTGTAACTACTGTATGTCTGCATCTGAATATTTAGGTTTTCACATTGTTCAACTTAGAAGCCTTAATCAGATTAAACCTCACACACTGGCAAAATGATAAATTAGGTTTCTTACACACTCTCCATAAAGAGCGGTCAAGAGGAGAGCTGTTTGCGTTTTCCACAGAGAAAGTTAAGAGAAAGAAAAAAGAAAAGCTGGTTTTATGGTGTTCTGTTCTTGAAGCAAGAGTTTTACCCTGTGTGAAGAATGTAATGAGGCGTAGACAATTAGAGACCCTAATGGCAACCACTTAAAGCGTTTTGGCACTCAAAGGCAGTATAATGGTGTAAGCGTTACTGTGTAAACTACACTTTTCCAATAAAATTCATGTTTCACACAGCTTTCAAAGATTCAAATTATGAGGATGTACCTTAGCTAGACGTCGAAACCAATTAACATTTAAATATTTTGAACCGTAAAAGTCTGTATGTAATTACAAAAACAGATTTAAGACATATTTAACTTTTAACTCTTGTTTAAACATGCTTTAAGTCGGATTTCCTTTGAGTTTCCAAAGAACTCGCTCATCTCGACCTTCTCCTCAGCAAAAATATCATTTTAGATTGTGGATGTGACGGCTTTTGATAGCACCCTGTCATCTAAAGTTGCTCTCTTCTTTCATGTCCTCTTCAAAACAGACACCAACTTTGTCCTGGGCAACGCTCAGATAGTGGACTGGCCCATCGTCTACAGCAACGATGGCTTCTGCAAGTTGTCAGGGTACCACAGGGCGGAGGTGATGCAGAAAAGCAGCACCTGCAGGTAGGGGGCGACGAGATGTACGCCTATAAGTCACAATGTTGAAATTTGTGAACTAGGGGTGCACTGATTTGTCGGCCAGCCGATTTATCCGTGACGACTTCCTTAGTTTTGGGAGATCGGTGATCGGCTGATTATTACATATGAAGCCGATCTTATCCACCAATCTTATCTAGCTTGGCAAATGTGTAAGAATCAAGTACTGTCCTCTTTTGCTCTCCGGTGAGAAAGGTTCGACTGACAGACCAGCCCTCCAAGTTATATCTGCATGTTTACAATTAACAATAGTGACCCAACTGTTGCCAACACAACAACTTTCTTTCTTGCTCTATTGAGCAACATTTCGGACAAAAAAAAAAAAGGTATCGGCCAAAATCGGAATCGGCAGATTAAGCTTTCTAAGAGATCGGTAATCAGCGATCGGCCAGAAAAGTGCAATCGGTGCACCCCGATTGTAAACCTTTACATTCCCCAATGTAAATTCAAAAAATATCTTGAAAGCCTTTCTATTAGGCTATCCATATTCAATTACAGACTATTTTTGATTTAATATAATAAAGTTGGTCAGTATTTCACCAGTGGAAATAGCTGTTATTAACTCATTCTTGAAAGCGGGTGAAATTCCAGAAATATCTTTAAAACTGTGTTTTTAGTTGGATTTCTTTTTTGTTCTGATTCTGTACCCTGTTTATAAAGACTGGCATTGGATTTGCTTAAAATGTTCTTCTGTTTTAATCAAGCAGGATTAAATGTCTGCAATGAAATCTGTGTAGTCTCACATAAAGCAGTAGGAAATGGGATAGCGAACTACCGTTATTTTCTAAAAATACGTCTGATTATATCCAGGAATATGATTGGCAGGAAAGATTTTCCGCAACAGAAAGCAGCGTATAAATATGAAGTAAAGAGAGATGGATCCATGGTTTGATTTTTATTATTACAAATAAAAATATGACGACGGAAGCAATTCCCAAATGTTGCTTTTGCTAACCTCGTGCTCACATGGCTGGAGAACATTTGTGAACATTCATTTTTCAAATATTGCAGGAGATTCTTGGTTGGATTTTGATCTGAAATTTGACTGGGCCACTAAACCAACACTAACTAGTGATTCCTTGACTTTTTAGAACTTGTACCGCTTAAGAAACGAGCCTAAAACTGTTGTTTTACTTCCTAAAACAACAGTACAGCTGGAGTTTAATTTTCATTTGTTGTGAAAACAAAACAAAATTTCCTCCATTAGCATTTCTTTGATAGTTGAAACTTAGTTATTTGTTTAATTATGTGTTCCTGTGATAACATTTGAATTCGGCTAAAGCCTTCAGGATTGAAGTTGATAATGTCACAAAGTGGTTTGTAGATGAGGATTGAGACCCGGGGTAAAGTGAATGAAGGAGTTTAATGATGTTCAAAGTGAATGAAGGAGTTTAATGATGTTCAAAACAGAACTCAGTGCCAGGCACCACAGGTGAGGAACAAGACAACACTAGCCCAGGTTGACACACCTATGACACGGATCCAGCGGGGAACAGAGGAGACAGGCAAGGTTAAACACACAAGGGAAATAATCAGGGGAACAAGAGACGGGTGGGATCAATCAGGAACTCGACAAGATAACACAGGGACTAAATTAACTAATAATCGCACACCAAAACCCAGATCCTTACAGATATAAGTAAGAAAAATGTTCCCAAAACTCAAAGCCCTGACTGAAAACATGGCCGTCTTGTGAGATAGAACTGCAGTGATATTTATGGAGAGTTTTTTATTTTTAAAATTTTATTGCTCTTTTCGTGATTTGCGCACAGCCACAAACAGATTTATATCATATATTTTCGTTAACACGTTGCTACATTGTTTTAAAGTATAAAATGTGGAAAACAAATATTTTGTCGTCAGTTCTTAGCCTGGTTATTGAGCATAACAATTACCCAGTCTGACTGGTTTGCAAACTTAGGACAAGAAACGTGTTTAACTTTGGTTAGTTATTTCCAAATTATACGTCTAAGCTAAAAGTAAAAAGAAAACTAAACACGTACCTGCACTTGCACCTGATTCTCCCACAATTGCATTTGAAATGTTTGTAGTTCATTTGCAAATGAGTCAAATTAACATTATTATTAAATTATTCTTGTTAAACACAACGTTAAAACCAGTAGTTTTAAGACCAAAAACGATGATGCTAAACCAGTCCATTGTTGCTCTTGTTGTGTTTAAGGCTGTTGTTGTTCTGGAAGGTGAATCTCTGCCTGTAATAGATTCATCAGTCTTAACATAAACTCAAAGCAGTTTTCCTGTCCTTGCCTTAGAAAAGTATCCCTCCTGCATGATGCTGCCACCACCATGGCTCACTGTGAGGATGGTGTGTTCAGGGTGATTGCGGAATGTTAGTTTTCCACCACAGATAGTGGCTTAGATGTTGACAGAGCATTTAATTACGGGCTCATTGGTCCAGAGTACCTTCTTCCAGGCCTTTCCTATTTCCCTCATGTCTCATGGCAAACTGCAAACTGAAATTCTCAGTGTTTTTTTTTATTTTTTATTATTGCTTTCTCCTCAACAGTGACACAAAACGGCCGTATTGGTGAAGTGTTTCTTGTTCATCTAACAAACTCCCGAGTCTTTCACAGAACATCAGTATTTATATGTTTATATGAATTTTTGAAAACTATAAATCATTTCCTTTTCCTTCACTGACGCATGGGCCGTTTGTCTTGGTCTATCACATGAAATCCTAACACAGCACATGGAAGTTGGATGTCCTGTATCTTAGAAAGTCACGGCTTATATTGTTCAGCTAAGAACACAATATAAGCTTTGCAGTCATTTTTTTAAGTAAGTCCAAATGAGAAGTGTGTTTAAGTGTTTTAAGTATGCATATAGAGTAATATTAAAAAAAACCTCAGGGAGTGATTGTTCAGAACAACACATTGGACTACTAATCATTGAGTTTGTTAAAACATAAAACTTGAATTCCTTTGGGTTTTTTTTTCTTTCTTTCTGAGACTTTAAATCTTTAGTGACAGTGATATAAATGCTCCACCTACATGCTTAAATAATAGAAAACGGAACACCCTCTCGCTCTTGTTCTTGTTGATTTTAATGGGATTTGTGAGAACTCTCTATGGCTCATTGTAAAAAAACCAAAAAAAGTCAATTAAAAGCCAAAGGTGCCTAGAAGCAGCGTCAATCTGGACATTTTCTGCAGCTACAGTGTTTTCTCTCCCGTGTTTACACGACAGCCTCTTTCTGCAGGAAGGTGCCTCGAAGGCAGCGCTCCAGCACAACGCATAGAGAGGGAGAGGGACAAATGAGGCAGGCCGAAAGTTGTA
Source organism: Xiphophorus hellerii (assembly GCF_003331165.1). Taxonomy (NCBI): domain Eukaryota; kingdom Metazoa; phylum Chordata; class Actinopteri; order Cyprinodontiformes; family Poeciliidae; genus Xiphophorus; species Xiphophorus hellerii. Next base: position 22,817,186 of record NC_045693.1, on the reverse strand, counting down.
TTTATGGAAATATTTCCGCTTCATTTGTATGGACTGTAATTTGTGTACGAATGCAATTATATATATATAAAAAAATACTTTATTTAATTGTCAAGATAGTTGCAACACAACGAAACAGCCTCTTTTTTTTTTGTCATTCCAAGAAAAGTCTTTTTTTCTTTGGGAATTGTGATCATTGACCTAGTTTCCTTGAAATCCGTCCAAAGAGTTGTGGAGATATTAGCGTGGGCCAAAGTGACAGACTTGTTGACTGATTGACTTTGACAGAGTCACGACGCCGACAAGGCCCAAAGGCCGAGCTGTGACGAACCAACACATTTTTCGTTTGTCTGTCGTTACAATAAACTTTAAATAGCCGTCAATTAAGTCGAGAGCCCCGGGTGATTATCTTAATGACTAAAGTGCGTGTGCAGAGTTCAGCGGCTAATTGCAGCCACTCATGACAGCGTTTCTTTTCTTTTTACGCCAGACAATGACAATCTGATGCGATGTTCAAAGTCCAGTAGGTGTTTCCTGTTGGAAACAACAGAGATCTGTGACGTGGTCAGGCTGCAAGAGCTGAAACGGGTTCTTTGTCGCTGGAACTGTAAAACTGCGGACATACAGTCTCCCCCTTAGGCGCCCGCCCCAAAACTGTACTCGTAAAGTGATAAAAGCCATCACAAATGAGCCATATTTTCGGCTATTATCCAACTTGTGTTTTTACTGTGCCTGTAATAAGTAAGTCAGTGCCAAATATAAATAGGATCACAGTTGGTGCTGGCAGATTTAAGAAGCCGTGGGAGATTTCATCTGCTCCGGGAGATGGTGTTCGTCACAGCCGGCACATCGGCTATTACTATTTTTGACATGCGGCCCCCCCCGTAAACATAAGCTTAAGAATACTTGCCAACGCAAATATAAAAAGCGAGTGTCAGATGATTTGTTTTAGGTTTATTTTCAGACTGCTGCTGGGAGATGCGGCGTAAGAGGAAGGAAAACAAACCTGGAAACCTCCCGGCTGAATCGGGGAGCCGATTGAAAGAGCTTTGCTAACATTTATTAATGTGTCTCACAAATGAGTTTGGAGGGTACTCGATACCACAACCTGGCAATTAATGAATGATTAATGACAAGTTCCTCCAAACCCCTAGCTGAGGTAACTGTAATGAGCTGGAGGAGGGATATACTGTATTTATTCCTAATGATATAATCATCGGTGAGACGCCTTCCACAGACGGGCAACTAAAGCTTTGTTCATTTGAAAGGAAGGAGCACACATGCTAGTTAGTGCTGCTTAGGTCTACTGATTAGTGATGCAAGCATAAACCTGTAGAAATATAGATAAATAGAAGAATAGATCCAAAGATTTTGGAAGAAACGCATAATTTTATTGAAAAGGATACGTTTCAGACATTTCCCCACAGTTCCCGTCTTGCTTTTGACTTTGCCTTCTTTAAATTAACCTCAGGCTCTCTGGCTTTAACGTGATTTTTTTTTTTTTTACTTTCTAAAACGTTTCACTCTTGCAAATGATCTCAGGTCTAAAATCAAGCCCTTCCTTTCTTTCATTAACATTTCTTCGGCAATGTTCAGGTGACATCAGTGCGTTCTTGAAGGAGCACTGAGAGCAGAGCATCCTGGAGTCCATAAAATTGGTTTGAAGGAAAAGCGGTTTGAATAGAAACCTAATGTCTGGACCTGTCTGGACGTCGTATCCAAACTTTTAGCCTGAAGTTTATGTAGTTGATATAAAAAAAAAACTCCCAGCAATTTACAGAATCCAAGACTTAAGTCCACGTAAGGCGTCGGTTTGTATGAGGCGCCACACCATGGCATAATTTTAGTTGTGCAAACATTTAAAACAAAAATGTAAAACAGTCAAAGTGGTTTAGGTAGAAATGCAACAATTTTTTCTACTTCTGGTTAAAAATGCTGATTAGAATACATCAGAATATTATCTTATAGGTCTAAATAAAATAAATTTAGATTGTCATTTTGGTGGATTGAATTAAGCCAAGCTGATGCAGACTGAATATTTTGGAGGGAAGTTAGCACACGGTTGAGTTGTGTTAAAGTTTTCTCTTCCACATCCGTCTCACTTTGTCCCGACTCTGCTCCCAATTAGCCTTCAAAGTTAGGCTGAAGTAGGCAATAATAGACAAGATGAGGTGAGTAATATGAACGAAAGCATGAACAATTGTTCTCAGAACATCATGTGCTTTACGCTGCTTTAGCCACGCTCAAGATCTTCTTTCGAACTTCTATTAGTTTGATGTGGTTATTAGGACTGATTGGTGCAGCATAGTTATTACTGAGTATTTGCTTGGGATCTCAGAGACCTTGTTGTAGAAGGATTCTTTTCTAAATGGAGAAAAACAGCTATTTTAAGTAAGAAAATAAAAACCTGGAGTTGTGCAGGTTTAGCCTCAATCGTTCGAATCTGAACTTCATTTCCAAATATTCCAGTAAAAAGCATCTTCTTAGTTTTGTCATTAAATTATAATGAAACATAGTGACTTGTCCACCTTTGAAGGCGGCGCCAGTGGCTTACTGACTGCTGTCACAACATTTAAAAGTTCTGAAATAGTGTCACTTGAGGTTGAATAGTAAAAAAAGGTCAAATCTACCATTTATTTACGTCTTAACTATCTAAATTTAGATGTCGTTAATTGCTCAAACCCTTAACACATCCACTTCCGCCTCAGTTTTCATCATAAAATGAGCCAAATACATGACTTGTACAGAGCGAACAGAGAAAAAACAAAACAAAACAAAACAAAACTGCAAATCCTAAAGACAATCTCCAAACAAGCAAGGCGCATGTAGACAGACAGGAGTGAGGATTCAGCACCGAACAATGATAATAAATGATAGAGTGAGGAGTGATTAGGGCAGCGCATGCAGGTCCTGAGCAACGAGTGGGCAGTGGTGACATGGCAAGCAGGGGACACGGCGAGGGTAAGTCAGGACGCCGCAGGGGAACGACAGGAAACGGAAACAAAAGATGGAGATATTTAGCTTCAGAGCTGAAGAGAGGTAATAAAGACCAAGAACTAAACCAGAAAAAAAGTCATGAAACGTATAAAACAAGCAAAAAACAAAACAAAAACCCCCTTAGCAGTAATACTGCTAACACTGTTGACTTTGCTGGATTATTTATTGACCAGTTGACAAGGCGTTTTACTTTCTGAAATCGTTTAATTTACAACAGCAAAAAGAAATGCAGTATTCACTACAAGCTTTCTAAATAAGTTTCATCTAGAAATATGAACTCTAAAGTTAGTGCAAATCCTGCATCCTGCGTCCATGCTGCAACACACCTGAAGCAAATGAATGATTACTGATGAGGCCTTTGCACATCCTGCTGTAATTCCGCCTTTTGATTCAAGCATTGTGTGTTTGGAAATCCTCTTACTTTGCACATTGAACATAGCTCTTAGTTCATCTGTTGCTTTTTATCATTTGATTTCACCAATTTGGCGATTACACTTACTCGATGCCACTGGAATAAATGGAAACATATGAATCATTCTAGAAGATATCCAATGGGAGCCTCTGTTAAATCAAGGTGGCAATTTTTGTTTTTATTCTTTTTTTGGTCAAATGAGTATGAACGACAACGGCTGGGATTATCAGGGAAATAGTTTACAATGTTATCCTGTTAGACTTTTAGCGTTTCTACCTGTTTCATTGACTGTTTCTCAATTCCGGTCCTCACGGCGCCTTGCCCTGCATGTTTTAGGTGTTTCCCTTTTGCCACACACCTGGACTGAACCTGTGGGTGATTAACAGGCTTCTGCAGCACTCAATGGTCATGCAATCATTTGAATCAGCTGTTCTGGAATAGAGGCACATCTAAAACATGCAGAGCAGGGGGGCCTGAGGACTGGATTTGAGAAAAACTGGAATAGGGTGTTAGCATTAGCACATCAGTTAACTGCTTGTCCGCCTCTCTTAAGGACGTACAGAACAGAGTGATAACAAGATACTACTAGCAATGAGACGCCACATTGTGCTTCTGAGCTTTGCTCTCCTCTCCTAATAACTGCTTTTGATATTGTGATACTTCAAAATTGGCTGCTACTGTTACACTTACATCTTGTCCTCTGACAAGATGGGCTGTGGGTACATTTTGTGATGTCTTTGCAAGCACCCCATAGATTTTTAGGAGGCTTAATGGGTCTGCATACCTCTCCCCAACATGCCAATAGGCTGTAAGATTGCTCCTTTTATGCACCGGCTCCTCAGTGAGCCTACGTTCTCAAAAGTGCAAGTTATCATGACCCCGCATCCTCTGAGCAGCTGCACGTTTGTCCTCCTCATCCTGATCAGTTAAAGTAGCACTTTAAGCTTTCATGTGACAGCTTGACAGACACATCCTGGATTCCAGTCTGCACCTTGAAAAAAAACCCCCCAAAAAAACCTGCAGAGATCCTGGATGTCTTCTCCGTCTCCCAGCAACCACTGTCGCACTTGGGTACAGTTAATGAGCATTCGCTGTTCTTGCTGCATCTTGTTTCCCAGAGATAACCCTCTGATTTTGGGACAAATACAGATGAGACCGGATATTTACACTGTCTGTTGTGGTTACCAATAATGCCACATTGACATCTGTATTGGTCCCGATATTGAAAACAATTCTAGATCGGGTATTGGAGAAAATGTGCCCTAACCATAACGGTGAATGAATTCAGTTGAAGTCTATGCTTTGTGCTCCAAATGCTTTATTTAATTTACAATATATTGAGAATTCCTAATTGCACTTGCTGAACTATTTGAAAGAAGGTTTTATTGCAATTTATTTTTTACATGTTTGACCAAGATAGTTAGCCTGTTGTTTTGTCAGTTTCAATTTCTTTATTATTTATTTGATATTGGCTGCTCTACTCGTGACTGCAGTGACTGAACAAATTAAAGTTGCGTTGTTTTCACATGCAGCTTCTGAAGCTATTGGTATATTTTAGCGTGCCTGTAAAAAGTGTGGAATTATCAACTAAATTTGTAATTCAGTATATTTATGTCTGTTTTTTTTTTTGAAAAGAAAAGTTTTAAGTCAATTCAGCAATGTTTTATTGGATCGGTATCGGACGATGCTAAACTTCAGATGTCTGTATCGGTATCAGAAGTGAAAAAAAGTGCACCCGTTGGCTTAATTTCAGAATAATGAGACCAATAGACACATTTTATTGTTCTCTTCAAAACTAGACATTTACACACACTAGAAGAAGCCATTATAGTGTCATACACAGTTAAATTAGCTATGTTGTTGTTTGCACCCGGATTGTGCGTCCTTTGTCTTCTCTTTTCCTTCGGCCTCACATGCCTTTGCGAAGTTTTGAGCACTAATCCTCCAAATAAAACTCTTTAGAGGTAGATTTGGAATGGTATGCATAATTTGTAGAATTTCCAACCTTTAATTAGTTTTTAATAAACAGTCCTTCAGAAAGTTTCACTTTTTGCTTTCATTTCTCTTCAAACATTTCCCCCTGGCTTTAATCATCACATGGACTTTGAGTCCTTTTTAGCTTCTGTCTGAAGCCATCTTTTTGAGCCTCGTTGTGCGGAACATGAAATATTCACTCATTGTGGCTCTTGGATGTTTTTGAGCGCGATGCAAAACATTAAATGTATACTCCTCCTCCCCGAGTCCAAAACCTAACTCCCTATGTGCTGGAGATGTGTTGAGATCAAAGAGGCTATTTCCATCTTAACTGATCTTCCTGTGTATCCGTGATGTTTTTTTAAATTATTTTTTTTACCCGTGCTGGATCTTGTAAACACTGTGGCAGACCTTTGGGAATTTCCACACATGACAAGGAAGTTGTTTCAGAAATTATTATGCAATATTGTTTGTCTTTGAAGAAAGTCGCTCTCCTTCCGGCGAACAAAAGACAGAACGAGAAAGGGGCGACATTAATCAGCGTTATTACATCAAGCGCTACTCGGAAAGCGTCAGAACTGTCTTATTAGATACGGGCCTCCTTTTGTATTTCATAACAAGATATATTTAGATCATGCTGGAAACTGCTGCTTAAGGCAGCAGTAACACATGAAGTGAGATGAATCCCTCTGGAGCGTGGCTGAAGACAATCTTTAGGTTAAACTCCTATTCAAGAGACTCGTTTTACCAATTAGACATCACGGATGGCTTACCTTTTTATCGTTTCATGGTACATTTCAGCGAGTTTGTGTCTATATATAAATCGAGTCTAGACTGCAGATGTAACAGGCAACCGCTTTGGTTTTCTACCTTCAAACTCTGGTGGTTGTATTAAAATTGTCTGCTGTTTGGTTTGCAAGACATTTCAGTTTTTTCGACACGTTGGCCTAGACGTCGGGATTTGAAAGGCGGTCTGTTGTCTTGGCTTGAACTTATTGACAAAGCAAGTGGATTCCGACGCAGCGAAAGTAAAAGCGGTTCCACGTTTTCACGCCCAGTTACTTTTGGAAGTCGCAAAGAAAATGTACATTTTCTGCTGCCATCAAGGTCCTGGGAGAGTTCTGGCTGGATAATTGAGAGCTCCACTAATTAGAAGCTCATTTAAATGAATTGGTCTTCTGACTTTATTTTGAATCTTTTTTTCAACTTTTAAACGGGTTTTCAAGTGTTTTCACAACACTGTCCTGTTGGAACACTAAGCTGTATACATTTTTTAATCAACCAGCTGTTGAATACATAGGGACTGCAACTATTAACAAAACACACTCTTAACATGATACCGTCACCACCATGCTTGACAATTGATCGTTTTGCTAAATTTGAAAACCTCCTCTTGCCTCCTCAAAATGTTCTTCCAAACATTGTTCCACTCTTCGGAAATAATAGTTCAAAACATCGTGTTAAGCCCAGATTTAAGTAGACATTAATATTGATTATGAGTGCATGTAGCCTTCTGATTGTTTGATTGATTATTTAATTTGTTTCAGTTGCTTAATTTACAAACTAATAGCTGGAAGATTTCACTACACAGTGCATTAATGATTTTTTACTTTCTTTTTAGCTTCAAGGTTTCCACCAGCAGGTGTTGAAATACAAATAGAAGAATCTGTTCTCTCAGATTAGCAGATTAGTAGTGTGATGAGTTCATGCGTAGAGAAGTGAAACAGTTTGACCAATTCTCACTCTCACAATTAATATTCTCCCGAATAAATCATTGTAAAAATCAGAAGTGTCGTTTTTCTTCAGCGACAGAGAAATGACAAATTTGATACAGCATGTCATATTCCAACAGATGTGCAATCAATCTGCTGCAGAGACTCTACTTGATATGGTTTTACTAAACAGAGTGAAGGGACTTTCCTGATTTCTGGTTTCCCTTCACCACCTGTCCCGTGCAAAAGTTTGAAAGAAAACATAACTAAAAAATGATTTTAAGACTCACTGAATGATTTTTTTTATAAACACAAAGTGACTCAAACTACATTATATGTACTGGCCTATTTTATCATATTAAAAAAAAAACAACAAACAGAAGACAAAGAAAATAAAAGATAAAACCAATATGTAACAAGATTTCATTTAATAAAAATGTGTTTATCGTAGAAGATTGAAACATTTGTTCCAGCTTTATGCCTGGAGGGCAAGCCTGAAAACTGGCTCTAAGTGACCTTTAACTTTTAAACTTTTTGGTGTTTATGGTCAGCTGACCAATAGGGGGGAAAAAATATGCAAACACACTGAAACTAGTAGCTTCCAGTAATAGCCTATGACAACCGAAAATGTGGCGTATTTTGCATGATGCAGAGACATTTCACAGTTAGCGGAGTGTCTCCAGAGAGTTTACAACAATAATGATGGCAGAAGCAGCTGCTCATTTGGAATTGATGAGGGCAAATTTGGCAGCTTGAAGGTGGCGCTTGTCTGGAATTGACAGCAGAGCTGATTAGGAACCTGATCTGCATTTTGTCATTTGTGGACAAAGAGAAAAAAAAAAAAGAAGAAGAAAAATAGCGCATCCCCTCACATCCTTTTTCCAAACTGTCATACAAACAAACAAACAAAATAAAGCTTTTTAGATACAGTCATAAATTTAGCTTTGCTCAGCAATCTTCATAGAGGTGTCCATTGAATGTACACATTTCCCCTCCCCTTCCTCTCTCCTCTCTTCAGCTTTATGTACGGGGAGCTCACCGACAAGGACACGACGGAAAAAGTCCGACTAACGTTTGAGAATTATGAGATGAACTCATTTGAAATCCTGATGTACAAGAAGAACAGTAAGTAGCGGTGGCGAATGCGAAGGAAGAGAGGAACGAGAGTCTCCTCTCCTTTGTAATGCAAATGCGCTCGGAGCTTGGAGCCGGAGTTCAAAGGCAGCCCAGAACATTTCGGCGTCTGTAGAAATGTGCTAATTGGCTTAAGAGCCAGACTGGAACTGAAAAACCTTCCAGAGGAGAATATGGTTCTGTTTGTTTCAACATGCAGGTGTGGACTGATACAATATTACAGTCCCTGTTATGTAATGGATAAAACTGTGATACAAAGGCTAACCGAGGCCCATTGTAAAACTGTGATGAATGAAAATAGTCTTTTAAGGTTTTTTTTTTATTGCTTTCATATAAAATCAGATAATAAATATTTCTTAATATAAATTTGAAATACTAACAAAATTACATGGATTTATTTTACAATTAAGAAATCTCTGGAATGAGTTGACTTAGATTAGTTTAAACTATTTTTAAAATATTTCCTGAATGAACCAAAGTGTCTTCTCCCAGGTTTGTTGTTTTATTAACTTTTTTTCCCCCTTTGATTTGACAAAACTATCACAAACACTTCACAAACCATCTATGTCTTACTTAATGGTTTAACTTGTGCAGATCTGATGTCACTTATTTGAAGAGAAACATTTTTCATGGCTAATTTATTTAACAATTTGATTGAAATGAATTAAACCCAAGACTATTAAAAAAACCCTTTTTTTAAAGTGTTTCCTAAGTCTGCATAATTATGAGAAGAAAAAGAAGTATTAAGTATATAAAAATTTTCAGAAATTGTCTTTGAAGATAAAAATGTAAGTTTCTATAAGTTGATCCAACCGGAGTTGTTTACCGTGATGATTCAACCACTCTACTCTTCATCTATAAATAATTGCCTTGATTTTATTATTTTAAATTAGCTTGATGTAAACGCAAATAGTTTGATTTTGAAATGTCTTTTCATTTTTAAAGTAAAAAAAAAAAACAAATTTGAAAAATTGTGACGTGAATCTCGCGGATTACAATTAGAAACAGCTGTTGTACGTAATCTTTAGAAAATTTGATTCAAAACTTTAATGAACTTTGAATTATAGATTATTGTAATGATAATATTTTTTTTGAAAATATTTTTTTCAACAAGTTGTGTTAATTTCCGTATTAGTAAAAAGGCCATTTCCTCCTAAAGAAAGCAGATGACGCAGCTAAACTTGTGTTCTGTGTCTTCAGGGACGCCGGTTTGGTTTTTTGTGAAGATTGCTCCCATTCGAAACGAGCAAGAGAAAGTGGTTCTGTTCCTCTGTACGTTCAGCGACATCACGGCCTTCAAGCAGCCCATTGAGGACGATTCTTCCAAAGGTTAGTCCCAACAGTTCACATTTGTTCAGCAATCAACTTCAGAATGACTTAAGCAAAAACAACAACAACAACACATTAACATTTATAACAAAACATTACTAACACAAACCTGAAATTATAATACCTGAAAAAATACCTGAAATTTAAACTGTCAGCTTCATCTTTGCTTTTGAACGTGAATAAAAACCCAATTTCACATTGGCTATTCTCTCTCTCTCTCACTGACGTGACGTTTCTCTTGGTTTTAATGCTAATATTTAACTACTGGCTAGCAAAGCAAGTTTTCCATGCTGTCCTGATAGCTTATTATATTCCGAAAGACGTAAAACTGCTATAATTGGTGCCTAAGGTTTTACAAAGACGGGGAAATATAAAACAGAAAATGAAAAGGAGTACATAAAATATGATAAGATAAATAGATGTACTCAAATTGAACCCTAAAAGAGAAAGTTTGAAATGATTAGAGTATATGTAGCTTGAATGTGGATCTGTAAACTGCACTAGAAATTTGGTGCAGCCTCCAGAGAGGCCAAATCACCGTTCGCTTTTAGTAATAATCTCAAAACATCAGGGGGAAACTGTAAAAGACGCAGACCTCCTAGAGGACTGGTAATGTTAATGAGAATAATATGCTAAATAAGATTGTGGCAAGGAACATAAAAAGCTTTAAAGGTTAGCCAAACATCTTCTGGGTAGCCTGGAGACGGACAGGGATCTGTTGCCTGGACGTGAAAATGGGGAAAATAAGAAGCTACTAATGCTTTGTACCGATTATTGGTGAGTAGGATTTCTGCAGTAAGAGGCTTTTCAAAGCAAGGACTCCTAGGACTTAAATACATGTTCTTGGAAACATGCAGTACCTAAGATCTGTTTGTGCAAACTCCAGGTTGGGGGAAGTTTGCCCGATTGACTCGAGCGCTAACAAGCAGCAGGGGAGTCTTACAGCAGCTACAACCTACAGTTCATAAAGGAGAGAATGTCCATAAGCATTCCCGCCTTGCTGAGGTAAGACCGGTTCAACCCTGAGGTGCAGCACATATTGTCAGCCAAGAGGGACAAATGTGTGTATTTTTCTCCAACGTCTTCCCTGTTGCGCCCTGCAGGTGCTGCAGCTTGGCTCTGACATCCTACCTCAGTACAAACAGGAGACCCCCAAGACCCCTCCTCACATCATCCTGCACTACTGCCTCTTTAAGACCACATGGGACTGGGTCATCCTCATCCTCACCTTTTACACGGCCATCATGGTGCCCTATAACGTCTCCTTCAAGACGAAGCAGAACAACGTGGCCTGGCTGGTGGTGGACAGCATCGTGGACGTCATCTTCCTGGTGGACATCGTCTTGAACTTTCACACCACCTTCGTGGGGCCCGCTGGCGAGGTCATCTCGGACCCCAAGCTGATCCGCATGAACTACCTGAAGACCTGGTTCGTGATCGACCTGCTCTCCTGCCTGCCCTATGATGTTATCAATGCCTTCGAGAACGTGGACGAGGTGAGTCCGCCGCCGCCCGAAGAGGTGCCGCTCAAAGGCCGAGTTCGTCAGGCGGCTCATTCGGTCGTCCTAGCGGAAAAGCTGCTGTTCTCTAAAGGATACCGTCAATTTAAATGCTTAAATTGACAGATTTTTAACTTTTTAATTCCGTATTAGGTCACGTTTAATCGTCAATTTACATTAGAACCATTCAGTTTGGACACTTTTGATTGGTTGAAGCGATGTCAGAATGAAGAGCATGCTCATTTATGAATTACCTAAATGTTTTTTCCATGGGGATGAGTGTTTGCTGAAGAGCCATCACAGGATGTTGAGATAATTGGCACATTTTAATTGGCAAAGTGGCATTTCTTTGTTAAACTAGGGCACACTCCAGAGCTCTGCGACACTGAAACCCGAAAACCATTAACGCCTTCTGACAAGCAGAGGAGGACTGACTCATTGAGAATGTAGTTTAAAGGCTTCCCCTCTTTTTTTTTATTGTAGTAGTGCTGAGCTCTACAGTTTTAGCTCCATTTGCTATTTTTATGATTTATTTCAGGTATAGTGAATGAGGGGGTTTCTGAATATCTGGCTCCTTTTTTTTTTATTATCCCATTTTTCTCTTGGAGAAAAGAGTCCCATAAAGTTTATATCACTCTCCAGAATTATAGGCAATGCTTTTTAGAGCAAAGCCTTAGAATTAAATTGATCTTTTATCGCAGTAGCATAATTTAACACAGACTTTCTTTTCTTTTTTTAAAAGAATGCTTTGTCCCGTACACGTCGACAGCATCCCTAATGTCTTTAGGAAAGCGTTAACTCAACATTTATGGTGTTTTACAGAGAAAACAAGGAAAATTTGAGCGTTCTTTGCAAAATCTCAATCATCAAGAGTACTGGGTTTTTGCTTTAGCTCACTCCACACATTTTATTTTTGATTCACATCTGGAAAGGAGCAGTGACGTGCGGTCAGGGGAGGCAGGTGAGGCAGTGCCTCACCAGCCATCATGGAAAGAAACAAAATATATAATCATAAAGTAATTTAAATTGTTATATTCATCCGGTGGTTTGTACTAAAAAATATTTATTTTTCATGTAGCTTCACCAATTTCGATTTTTATTTGTTCAAAATCGCTGAATTTTCTTATTTTCCCATTCAAATGCTTGGAAGCGATGCCGGTGAGGCAGCAGCGAGCTCTGCCTCACCTTGGATTGCGCAACCCCTGGCTCTGCGCTGGCTGCTAAGCGGAGAGAGCATGTTGCTGTACGGCGTCAATAAAATGGTTTAAACAAATTTAATATGTGAACTTATTTCCAATAATTTAGCTTATGTATATAATGTACAGTGCTTTTTGTCACCAACTGTGTTTGTGTAACGTGTTTCGTGTAATGAGCGATTATAAACGGCAGAGAACAGGTTCGAGGTGAGGCAGGCAGTTCTCTTGCCTCATGGCAGGGGGCGCTCAAGATCCCAGACGTTCGTCTTGTTCACTCCTCAACTGCCGAGTAAGTGACAGCGAGCTAGGCTAAACGATTCGGGAAGCAAGTCAAGTGCTATAAGTAAAGGTAAGACAGTAATAACATTTATTTTGTTTTGTTTTTTAAGGAAATGTGTGTTTTGTGAGCTACAGTTTGTATGTGTAAGGATGCAGAAGTGAAACATAACCTGTAAACTGCTGTCAATCTATGCATCTATTTGCAAATCTGATTCTGATGACGTCAGTGCCTCACCAGCTATGAACCTCACCGCACGTCACTGGAAAGGAGGCTGATTTTGTGTTTGACAAAGGAGATCTGTTTATTTGGTCAAATCTAATGATGCATTATTTGTTGGGTTTTTTTTTTGGTGGAGGCTGCTGGGTTATCTACTTCAAAGAATTCACGACCTCGTGCACTCTGATGAAAATCCCTGGGTCTGGAAGAGAAACAGGCCCACAGCATCATTGATCATTTTAATGATTTCTCTGACTATAAGTGAAAGATCAGATGAGCAGCCAGAAACAGTTGGGTTCAATACAATACCAGTGTGTTTTAAAAAAGTCAGCAGAGAGCAAAGTCTGTATAATACTTTTTATTCCCTTACATACAAATGCATTAGGAATACTACGCAGTGCACATCCTGTTCCCAGGAAAAACAGAATGAAATATTTATCTAAATTTATATCCCTCTGCAGACAGTCAGGAAAGACTCTGTCTGATTATTTTATTTTTATTTTGTTTGTAAATAGAAAACATTCATTGTAATATAATCTAGAAAATAACCACTGTTTCTCTCTGGCATCCTGGGTATCCTTAAATCCATTCAAAGTGTAGTGTAGTTTTCGGTTTTCTTCTACCGCTTTTTTGTTTTGCTTTCCATCTTAAAGCATCTGAGAACATTTAGGCTGAGAAACTCGTCATTTCCTACACGTATATTTCCCCCCGGCCAATCGATTGCTTGTGAAAGTGCTGGGTTCTTCTGGTTCAGGCCTGCAATGACCCATTTTACACCGATTTGCAGAGGGGAATTCTCTATAGCGAACATGCACAGCACTGGCCACCTTCACCCATCAACAGACATGACACTGCTGATTTTTATTGTTCAAGTTGCTTTCTAACATATTCTGTGTGTCATCTTGTGTTTGTGTTTTAATGCTTTTCTATGACACGTGGTCATCTGTGCTTATACATAAAGTTGGCTTAAATAAGAGCCACCTGTTTGACACCTGCTTTTCCACAGAATGAACCACGTCACTGATCAGACTGTTATTTTAAGCGTCCTGTCTGCACCTTGCTTATAATGATTCTCTCACATTGACTTAGCATCAGCTAGCTGTTGCTAACATATTTCAATGTGTTGGCATCAGCTAGCTGTAGAGTTTTTTATTACTCCACTAGTTACTTCTGATTTGCTGCCAAAATTGGAGATTGAACTGATTTGTGATGTTGGACTGCTATTGTTTCGAACACTTTTAATCATTCCCAATAAGTCAACACATACTGATTCTTTTATTTTGAAGAACAGCTTTAGCACAAAGATTCTTCTTCTTTAGATTTTAACGGCAGCTTGCATCCATTATTGTTGCACTACTGCCATCTGTTGGACCCTACTACTTATTCCTCAAATTCTCCCAATGAGCCCAGTATTTTTCAAAAAACGAAAAATCTTCTCCTTCCCCTCATTACTATTTAACTGATCAACCACATTCTCAAATTTCAATTCCCTATTAAAACCTAATTCTGTTTTTAGTAATCTTCTTTGATTTAGCGCAAGTATTTCTGTGTCACGTCATATTTATACCCCAGGAAACCGTGAAGACGACGATTACTAATGAAAAGTTCCTAGACGCTGGGAATTAACGGGCACCAGTCATTTTCACTTTGTTTGAAACAATTATACTTATCCTACTGCAATAAAAGATCATTTTTTTTGCACACCACTCTTTCTGTTTGTATCATTTGATGTCAGTGAAGAAGATAAAATAAATAGTTTAAACCCCCTTCATGGAGCCAGGAGAACGATTGATCAAGATCAGTTTGGAAAACCTATTGGACAGATGAAAATGGCGGTGGTTTAACAGTAGTCCAGAAGGAGATGCATTGCCTACGTTTAATTCGATTCACATTGATTAGACGCAGCTCTGCGGTGTAACATTTGTCACTTTTCATTGTGGACCATTGTGTGCTTGTGTCCCTCAAAGTTCTTAAACGTGTCACGGTTCCATCGTTCATGTGTGTTATTGTGTCAGTGTGAACTGCTGCAATAGCATTTAATGTCTCCGTGTGTCGGACAGAGTCGAGCTCTGGGTTACAGCTCTTGGGGACTATAAGGTTGCTCACGGAGTCTGAGGTAACGTGAAAATCGGCACTAAATCTTTAAAACAGGGCCTCGGGTGTGGACAGACCGCATTGATCTGTTTCTGCAAGTCCAGCATTTTGGTCCTTTTGGGATCATTCAAGGCTGCAGCATCCGAAATGCTGACAAGTTCAAGTGTGGCAGAAATGTTCAGAGGAAAAGCGAGAGCACTTTTATGGCTTCAGAAGATGCTGTTTGGGGTTATTGTAACTTTTTTGATTCGCTGAGAAAAGCAAAAGTTTTAATAGCATTAGAAATGAAGTTGTCAAAAAAAAATCTGAGCAATGGTTATGTGATATAATTAAGGCAGCTAATTTGGAAACTTTGATTAAAACTGCTTCCCGTTGCTTTTAGTGTAAAAGAACAATGTTGAAATAACAAAAGTAATTTCTTGTTTTAGTCTCTGAAATGAAGTCAAATAAATATAATTTTGTGACATTTCTATGCAGATTGTTGGATTTTCTTTAAGATTATTGAATGTATAATTAAAACCAAGAAAATTAAATAAAGAAAAAGTCACCAAATTGGCAACAAAAGCAATAAGACAGGAAATGGACCTAAAGAGTGAGAAAATAAATCAGTGAAAGGAATAAACATTTGAACATTTCTGGACAGAATATTAAATGTTTTTAGGAAGGTTTTCAAACCTGTGCTGACTCCATAAATATTAGAAAAGAAAATGTTATGCTTTTCTTTAATCATTTGCCTGGATTTCATAAAAATACTGATTCACTGGGTTTTAATATAAAAAAATTGGATTTTAAAGATGTAAAAAGTTTAAGACTTTTGGTTCTCCATGTTTTTTTTTTTTTACAGTTTAACTGAGAGGTGTGCTCAGAAACACATTTCTAAGATTTTCCTCCCACTTTCTGCCTCCAACAACTCAGTGAATCCAGTAAGTTTTATATTGGCTGAAGGCGGTCGTGCTGCTGCTGCAGGCCTAATGACTGGCATGAATAACTTTGATGGCTGTTCCTCCCCAGCAGGTCTCCATTAAAGAAAGGGTGGGTGATGATTAAAGTTATTCATGGCGGTTTCTAAGTTATTCTTGTTCTGCGCATGCCTTCGTCACACTGTGCACTCTGATCAGTTTCATTTTTGATTGTTGAATTTCTTTTTTTTTCCTGTGTATTTGTTGCTTATCAGTAATTAAGTATTCTTTCTCATGTTCCTCGCTTTTGTTTCTTCTTTTTCATCCCAACGCCCCCTTCACATTCTGTTTGCATGGCGTCACCCTCTTCCTCTTCTGCCTGTGTTCATGCATGGGACGTGATGGGAAGAATTGGAACCACCGAGCTGTCACCCAAGTAGGCTTCAGTTTGATTAGAATACGATAATGCACAGTTTTGGGTTTTTACTTCACTCATGCATACTTAACAAACAGTTTAGATAAACTTCTTCATTAGGCTTCAGTAATGGCATACGTTGCACAATTTGTGGCAAACCTGAGCTTGGCTGCATCCTATTAATGGCTGTCAAAGCCAATCGAGTCACAAGACTTTCTTTTTTTTTTATGTCAAGTTTAATTTTTAATTGCATTATAAGAGCTATGGGAATAAGTCTTTATATCAGCGATTTTGGATTACTTATGACAAAGCTATAGTAATTAATTTTACTCATTCCAGTATTAAAGTTGCAGATGTTACTTCAGACCACAGTTTCGTGAAACGGAGTTGAAAGTCATCTGAAGGCTTTTCTTTCCTTCCTGCCTCACAGGGTTGAACCTAACTACAAACTTGAATGTATTCCATTTGGGTTTTAGTTGATAGAATAAAACAAAAATAGTGCATATTTGTGAAGCTGAAGAAAAATGATGCGTCTTCTGCATTTTTTTTTAACAATATTGCATTTGGATTCAGTTCCACGAGTCAATTCTTTCAATGCATTTACAACTATGGATCCACTTCGCAGTCTAGAGAATTTATTTATTTTTTCTCCCCTCCAGGGGGTCTTTTGTGGGCTCTAGTGTCCCTTATATGAAAGTAGACTGACAGGAAAGGGGGAAGGCATGCAGCAAATGTCGCCTGGTCCGGGAATTGAACCCGCAACGGCCGCATCGAGGACTCAAGGCCTCCAAATGCAGGTCGCGCTAACCCCTACGCCACCACAACACGCCCAGTCTAGAGAATTTTACCTGTATTTATGTTTTTGCAAAAGTGCTCAAGTTCAGTCCGAACCATGCGATTGTAACGCATGTGTGTGTGTTTAGGCTTCTGAGGCTGCATCAAGTGCTTTGGCAGCCAGGTTTTCTTTCAGGATTAGCCTGCTATCCATCTTCCTATCAACTCTGATCAGCATCCATGTTCCTGCTGAATAAAGCATCTTCACAGCAGGATGATTTCAGAGTGATGTGTAAAAATTTGTTTTCTGCCGCAAGGGTCATTTTGAATGGAAACCAAGAAGTTCATTTTTCTTCTCATCTGACTAAAAGCACCATCTTCCACATGTTTGCTGCCCTCATTAGATGAGTTCAACGAGACTCTTACTGTTTTTTTTTTATGCCATGCTTGCATAAAGACCAGATTTGTGAAGTTCAGAACTAATAGTTGTTCTGTCAAGCAGGGGTCTCAAACTCCAGGCCTTGAGGGCCGCAGTCCTGCAGTTTTTAGATGTGCCACAGGTACAAAACACTGGAATGAAATTACTTAATGACCTCCTCCTTGTGTAGATCAGTTCTCCAGAGCCTTAATGACCTAATTATTCTTTTCAGGTGTGGGGCAGCAGAGGCACATCTAAAAGTTGCAGGACTGCGGCCCTCGAGGACTGGAGTTTGAGACCCCTGGTCAACAGATTGTCTCACCTGAGCATTAGATCTCTACAACTCCTCCAGAGTTACCACAGACCTCTTCCCTGCTTCTCTGATTAAATGAACAAACCTGTGTTGATAGATTAGCACCTGATTTGACTGGTGTGTTTATTGATCTTCATGACAAACCTATATGGTATGACCAGAACAACTGAGTTAGTATTGTATTACCAATTAACTCTGTTTATTAATTAAACTGAAGGCCATTGGTTGCACTGAATTCTGTTTAGGAGTACAAAAGTTAAAGGGTCTGAATACAAATGCACACCAAAAAGATTTGAAAACCAGATGTTATTTTCCTTCTGCTTCACAACTATACATTGTGTTGGTCTGTCACATAAAATATCCATATAAGAAATTGGAGTTGTGGTTGTAAAGTGACAACATGTGAGAAAGTTAAAGGTATGTCAATAGTTTCGTAAGGTAATTTATATTTAATATGATGTGATAAGTAGCGAGAGGTCAAACGTCAATAGGAAATAAAAGACCAATAAAACTTTCTCCAGCAAGGAAGTACAGCAGGCTGAAGGCTGCAAAAGGCCAAATACCAGAAAATCGACAATAAATAAGCAAGTCATAAGTTCAAAGCAGTTTGAATCTCAGCAGGGGCTGATGAGACACAGGTGGAAACAATAAATATAATCACAGGGACAGAAAAGTGTAGGAAAAATTCCAGATATAAAATCCAATGGCAGACTGCTGAAATAAAACAGAACTCGTAAGATAAACAAGGCACAGAGGGGCCTAATGAATTGAAAAAGACACACTTTCTGAGACCCTAACGTTTGCACTTCATGACAAGTGAAGCGAATAGCACCAGAAAAAGAGATGGCATCGCTTTGTGGGTGGAAATGCCATCAGAGAAAAAAAACTGCTGATACTAAGCAGCATATAGAGCTTAGCAGTTGGTCTATCAAATTGTATCTTATTTACTTATGAGCTTTACTATGATTTGTTGTTCATTATGAAATCCAATTACTCTTTTACAGAGTAATATCAAGTTTATTTTTTGTCCTTTACTGCAGCAGTTCAGGTGTACCAGTAGCAAAGTGCCAGACATTGGAAGCACACAAACACGTGGAAAACTAAGCAAAAGTAACAAAAAGAGATGCTGAAAAAGAGACTGAAAAGTAATTTCAAATATACAAAATGAAAAAAAAAACAGTGCTCATGAAAATAGTGCAGATTCTTAATTTAGTGCAAATAAATTAGCTAATTTAAAAACTGTTTAAACTGATTTTGTTTATAGTCTGTTTGCAAAAATATGGAAACCTCTGAAAAGAAATAAAGATATTTAAAAATGAAGTGAAATCAAAAATTGTCAAGAGAAGTAGTTTCTGTAATGAGCTTGGCAGATGCGCAGATTCACCAGGTGTTTGCTAATTGCTGCCGCCGCCGGTTGGTGGAGCTGAGTGGGTGAGGTGTGGGGTAAGGGCGCTCTGTGGGGCCCAAGCTCGGCTGGTGACTGCAGCTCCAAGGAGAAACTTGAGGGAGCAAGCATTTAAGCACCCTGAAAGAATTAAAGCAACATGGCAGTTGCTTTGAATATATATATTTTTATGAGGGAATAACATATAAGGCTAAAAAAAGTTGTCTTTTTTTCATAATACACCTGCTTTAAAAACTTGTTAGTTTAAATAAGTATAAAATACACCCCCGATAGAATAAAATGTTGTCTGTCTGTAGTGACTTTAAGTTAAAGTGTTTGGTAAAAGCTTAATAATTGACCTTAGCTAGCATTAGCCCTATGCTAGCTTGCTATTCTAAGTAACCAAACACGTTTTCTGCTGTGTACTAAATTCAATTCCACAACCCATTCACTTTAACATTATTACACAGCAACATTTCACCATCTTATAATTTCTTTATTCAGCCTGTGAAAGAGGCTCAACAAAGTCTCATGAGGTCATTGTGTATCTTAAAATGGCTGTGTGAAGTACGATGAGGCTCTTTCTATTGTCTTTGTTGGCCCAAAAAACTGGCTAGACGTTTCTTTGAAACTGCCCAACTTCTGTCCCAACAGTACAAACTCTGCATTTGGGTTGAATAAATACCGCAGCTGTCTTGTTTGTAGCGAATCATCCTCTAAGTCGAGCAAAAGAAAATGACCTGGAAGATGACAAAGTGACAAAGTTTCAGGAAAAGAAAAAAAATAAAAACACATACAAACAGATGATGCTGCAGAGGAGCAACTAATTAGATTATTCTGAACAGGATGTGAATAAATTATGAGAAACTTGTGGAAACTTCTTTCCATAATTGGATATGCCCCAAGGTCTTTGTGGTGCATAGCTGCTGTAATGCTCTTTCTGGTTTATCTGAGTGCTGTGAATCATCTATTTTTTCACCACAAAGTGATAAGTTAACAATTTAATCCTCACATTTGACACAAAGGAGATGTATTATGTAAAACATTGGTAGAGGTGTCAAATGCGTAACTTTTATTCTCATTACAAAAGATTTATCAACTTCGACCGAATAAACATGCTCCTTTTCATTAAAATATGAGGAGGGGATCAGAAACAAGCATCTGGATGCATCAGTAAAAAACAGATTGCAATACACTGTTTATAAAGACACATGGCATTTTTTTTCTCGCTGTCTGACATTTAAGTTGCAGTATATAACTTTTATAAAGAATGTTTTTTTAACGTATTTTTTAAAGTTGTTATATCCTGACAGCATAGTATGAGACAGATAAATTATGAAAAAATAACGCTCCTCTGCCATCTCCATGTGGTCCCACTGCCATCTGCAGAAATACACTGCTCTGTCAGAAACAACCAATCAGAGCCAGGAAGAGATGCTTAGTGCTGTCAATCACTCTCATGTACGTTCTTTAAATCAGACAAATGTTATCATGTTTTAGGTCAGGATCATCAAAATCATTTTTATTTGCTAAAAGCCAGAATAAATAATGAGAAGAATTTTTTGAACAATTTTTAGTATCATCTTAAAATTCTGAATTTACAAACACTTAGCTTACTGTCCATTTAAACAAACAGGGAGAACTCTTAATAGGTTCATAAACAACAGCTGAGTTAAATGGAGGCACAACTTTGGATGTATTTCAATGCAAGGCCTCAAACACACTCCTTCTATGACATCATGGGAATATAAAAAAAATAATTCAGGCAAGTTTTCAAAAACAGAGTTGTGGACCTCTTCAAGTCCAAAGCTTCCACTTTTATCTGTTCACACAATTATATGCAAGAAGAGTCTCAGTGTGGGAATGTCTAACTACCATACTGTTCAGGACGACCCACACACAAGCAAAATGCCTTTTTAAGATGCCGATTGAAGCTGGTAAGAGAGAGCAATTATCCACGCTAAAACAAATCCATGTATTGGGCTAAAAGGCCACTCAGGGAGAAAGAAGCTATTATTACAATAATAACATAAATAGCAAGATTGCATCTCGTAAGCAAACTTGGAGACAAAGACCACAACTTTTGGAGACACGTCCTCTGGTCTATGAAACTAAAATTAAAGTGTTTGCCCATAAAGGCCGTCATTGCGTTTGAAGGAACAAGGCGAACTTGGGAAACATCAATCAATTGTGAAGTTTGGTTGCAGCAGCATTGTGTTGTGTGGCTTTTTTGTTTTGCTATAGGAGTGATTGCCACACTTCACAAAGTAGATCGCACCATTAGGACCTAACATTCAAAAATATTGAAGAAACCTCTCAAAACCATCGACTAGGAAGTCAAAGCTAAGGCGCAACAAGCTTTGGTCCAAAAGCACGGTGACCCCAAGCGTACCACCAAATGAGTTACAAAGCGGCTTTAGGACAAAAAAGTCAATGTTTAGTAGTGGCCATTACAAGTGTCTGATCTAAAGGCTGGAAAGTGATTTCATACAAGCTGAAGTTTAGGTGTCTGATGGGCATCTCTTGACAGATCAAGTGACAGCCAACACAGCAGTTGTACTCGCATTGCAGACCACAGCACTTTAGCTAAATCAATACCCAGATAGTGCACAGACACACACATAAAGAATACCAACAGCACTGCAGAGCAGACTGATGGGATTGCAGTTGTCGCTTTGAATCAGGGAGCGAGCGTTTCAGGTTGCAGCTAAGCTGAGTAGACATTTAGCCTTTGGTTAGAGCTGCTTAGAGTTGTAAAGTTTTATCACACTGTAGAAGAATGCTTTTGCAATAAAATTTTAATAGATTTTTTTTTGTTCTTTTTTTATTAATTATGTGCTTGTTGTTTAGGGTGGACAATGTTTTTTAGGAAGATTTTGTTTTTATATAGTGGCTACTCTGAAAAGCTTTCAAATTTTTAAAATATATTTTATGTTCATATTTGCTGTAGGTTTTACTTCAACATTCAGATGTTAAAATATCTGTGAATCGCATAATTTAGGCCGATTAATTTTATTTCGACGTGCGTCAGTGGTCTGTCATCCTAGCGTCTGTCAAAAAGGAAAGCAAGTGAAAGAATTACAGATAGCATTTTGCCTCGTATTCAAAATGTAGAAAAATATGTTTTTGATTACTACAGATTTAATCTAACCCAAAATACATAAACATTGCCCCAAATGTGCAACGGAGAAGGTAAAAACAAAGAAAAGAAAAATCTGCAGTCCTCATCCAGCTGTTAAAACTATATTTTAAACTTTTTAAGTTTATGTTTCAGTAACAAAACTAAAAAGAATGTTAAAATAAGCAATGTCAAGAATTGAGTCAAAATATGTATTATAATTTAGACATTTACTTTCCTAACAAAAACAGATATTTTTTATCGACACTTTTGAGGACAAACATGAATAACAGAAAAAAAACGTTTGCATATTTTAAAAAAAACCTCTACTGAGAGTCTTCCAATGCTCTTATCTAATATGTTTCCTATTTCGCTTTTCTTCCAGGGGATCAGCAGTCTGTTCAGCTCTCTTAAGGTAGTCCGGCTCCTCCGTTTGGGTCGAGTCGCCCGTAAACTGGACCACTACATCGAATACGGGGCGGCCGTCCTGGTGCTGCTGGTCTGTGTTTTTGGACTGGCAGCACACTGGCTGGCCTGCATCTGGTATGTCTGTATGTTTGTCCCAGATCAACAAAACATTACATAACGCTTTTTCACTCCGCAATATTGCAGCGCATTGATTGCAGAGCCATTTCATATAAAAGAGGTCAGTGGTGAAGCTGATCTGCGCATTAATTATATATTTTTTGAAAACATGCTTGTCGTCACTCGTCAAACCAGAATCTCGAGGGCTAAAGAGTTATTACACTTTGAGGAGAGTTATTATTTTACTCATTAATATGCAGATTTATGGAGATGGGTCTCTAAAATCTAATCAGATCATCGACGCAGCAGGGGCTCTATAGAGTGTAATGGCGGCATTAAGTTGTCATGATATGTTGTATCTGATTTATTGTGCTCATGAGAAGATCTACAAACATACTGATACACAGATTATTTATTACTTTGTCTATTTATTGCTCCTCCCACACAGAGAAACAGAAGAAGCCATTATCTTTTTTTCTGTTGTTGTGAATAATGTTCTAATCTTTTCTGCAGATGTCTTTTATCTATGCTGTTTTTTGTTTTTTTTTCCCCGATTACACACTTGTTACAAATGTTCACTCACTGTCAGTTTCACTCGGAGGCTCCAAGCAGCGCGGTTTGCTTCAACTGTCGGTCCAGACAGCATAATCAGACCTGAATAAATGTAGCTGATGGTGCTCCAAAACCAGACAGCGATACCAGTAAAAATAGCTCCTCTGTGGTTTCAGTGGTTGCCATGGTCACACGCGGAGTCGCGTCGGCGACTGGAGAAAAGTTTAGCCGTCGTCAACTGGGATGACAGCAGCAACTGCAGGAGCTGGCTTCCTGCTCGCTGCCTGCCTGTCATTTTCTTTTGCGCAGAAAACAATGGAGGTGGCTGAAGTGTTAGTTTCACTCTGGGGCTGGAAAAACAAAAGCATATTCTTGCTCCTGAATAAGAACACTGGAGATTTTTTTTTATTATTATTGTTGCATAAAAAGCCCAAAATTATTTTCTAAAGAGTTGAATAAAGGAAATCAGGCAAAAAGGAAACGTGTAAACATTGCCTCATCCGCTTCTGTTCATTTATATTCTGGAGACTAAAAAAAAAGAAGTAGCGCCTTTTATACAGGAAGCCTGGTATTTTCATATGCAAATAGCTAAAACAGACAGGTGCTCCTGATGATGAATTGTTTTTTTCTATGCACCCTGGATTCTGTCAGCAGTTGCAGTGAATTACTCACTAAAATTCTCTCATAAAAGCCACATAAACCCTAAAGAGGACTTTTTTTTTTTACAAAAATAAAATGTCTCACACTGCAACGGCTGTCATTTGCTTGGGATGCCTGTTTTGACATTATTTTCTGTTCTGTTGGCACAAGTTCTTCTTTATCATCTCTTTCTCTATGGCATTTATTGTATTGTTGCTATTGTTTGTACTATTTATCCTAACTTGAGGTCTTTTTTGGTTTTCATCTCTGTGTGGTCAATCTGTGCACTGTTGTTAATTGTGTTCTTGTGTATTTCTATTTTTAGGGATTTTTCTTTTGTAGTTATTTATTCATCATGTCAATTAGTTTGTGATTGGAGTGATTTTCTATCATTTTTTTTTTCAATTGTGTATCCTTAAAGTTATTACTCTTTCTTTTTTTCTTGACACATTTTGTCTTCCTTTCAAAAATCTTTTTTCTTTCTGGTCATTTTACATGAAAAACAATTAGCTTCATTTCGTCAAACTACAATGTATAATGAATAGACGGTTTTGTTGAGTTCAAACAATTCAGACTTTGTGATAAGACTAATCAAGTCCTACAGATAGTCAGGGGATGAAAAGGGTTGTATGAAATGCTTTTCAGTGTGGATTCACATTTTTTCTTTCTTTAGTATGCGCACAGAAGCAAAAACAAAGGAGTAAAGAACAAACCAGAATCTTTGTAAGCTAAAAGTGTTTTTATAAAAATCAAACATTTTGAAATGCTTTCAAGTCTTAGTGAATTCAAGTCAAACCTGCAGTGGAATGCACATCTTATTACATTTATTAATTACATAGAAGTGTGTAACTTTTATAAAAAATATATTTTTACATATTCGTTGAAACTGTGACCGTATGGTATGAGACAAATAATATGTGGAGAAAAAAAATCAAGCTCCTCTGCCTAATCTCATGCTAACTTGAAACAACCAATCAGAGCCAGTAGGCGGATCTTAGCGCTGTCAATCACCACTCCACGTGGCACTGCTCATTCACCCTCTCCTTCTCCCCCGCCCCTGGCTCTCTGCATCTAGCACAGCCCGCTGTGAATGCTCAGGCTAGTCAGCATGCCCACTCTTTATGGTATTTCCTGTAACAATAAGTTGTTTCTCCACCATGAGTACATTTAGCAGCGAGTACATGAGAGTGACTGATGGCGATAAAACCTTCCCCCTGGCTCTGATTGGTTGTTTTTGGCCAGGAGCTGTGCATTTCTTCAGACGTCAATAGTAACTCGAGGTGGAGGAGATTGATCTTTTCACAGATTATCTGTCTCATATCATACTGTCAAGACATGACAGTTTTAGCAAATACATATAATATGATGTTTTTAATGTAAAAGTTACATACCGCACATTTATGTGATTGTGTACTTTAATACAAACATGTTCTCATGCTCAACTTTGCATCTCAGGAGAATATTTTTTGTCACCTTGTTTGTTTATAATTCTCCAAACTGGTGACATCTACAGTGTTACTCAAAATGTTGAGTAAAACGAAATCAAAATGTCATCCATGTTGTAAACTAATGGCCTAACAGGATAACAAACAAAAGATTTGCAATGATCTGACAGGATATGAAGAACATCAAGAGGTGGACGATGATAATGCAGGATCGTGACTGGCACATATGTGCAGTGTGATAAATTACCCACGTCCAGGGATCTGCACTACAAAGCAGGATTAGTGGTTTAGTTCTGGATTCTCATGCTCCACGAAGCTGGTTCACTTCTTAAATAAGTTTGTTACCATGGTAACTGATGTTGGTAAGCTAACCTGCTCTAAGCAGATTAGAGTTTTTAGTTTGAAGAGATGCATTGCTGTGAACTTGCACCAACAAAAACTTCGAAATGGATCTAAACCCGAGCTCTAAGACTTGAGATGAGATGAAACTGTGGAGGAAATGTTTAAAGAGAACTCTTTAATGTTCCTGTATTAAATTACACCTAATGACAGACAGTACAGGACGAAGGACAAGTATTTAATGGGAAAATATAGTTTTTAGTCATGAGAAACTTGAGACTTGACTTGGACTTGACACTCGAAGAATTGAATTGGAGTTGGATCACAGTTCATTCCTGTTTGGAGATGAAGACTTCAAAGGTTTTAAATCTTAATAGCTTTTACCCCGGTAAAATAATATAAAGGTTTAAAAAAAAACATCTAGAAGTCGA
Source organism: Xiphophorus hellerii (assembly GCF_003331165.1). Taxonomy (NCBI): domain Eukaryota; kingdom Metazoa; phylum Chordata; class Actinopteri; order Cyprinodontiformes; family Poeciliidae; genus Xiphophorus; species Xiphophorus hellerii. The sequence goes on along the minus strand of NC_045693.1, from coordinate 22,791,112 downwards.
TGCTAACTCTATTAGAAGCATCTAAAGTAAAATATTCACAAGCCATTTATCCATTACAAATTGTAGAGCAGTATCATAAAGCACTTAATTTGTTCCAAACAGCTTTATCATATTATATCATGACCTTTTCTTGGTTTTGTTTTATTTTTTTGTCATTGTCACATGTTTAACCTGACTTTAGAGACAGAAAATAATCTCAGATGTTTAAATTGTTTTAGATTTACGCTTTGTCGTTGTGATTGGGTCACAGATTCCAAATCCACTCATTTTACATGAATTTGGACTTAAGCAATATCTAAAACCATGAGCTACTTTACCGAGTTGATAGCCAGCTTCATGGTACCCACCATAATATGCACTGCTAGGGTTCTTTTAGTGAGATGTGTTTGAGAACCCTTATGTTTCTTGAACCTGCTTTGTAGATTAGAGTCTCATTCAAGCCGTGGTGCAGAATAAACAAAAACTACAGACAGAATATGACAAAAAAAGGAGGGCTTCTTAAGCTTTCTATGTTCCTGATATTAAAGTTTTTATTCTACGTGCATTCTCAGTCTCTTTAACTTATAAAATGTCAATTGTTCTCAACTAAATCTTTTGTACCTTTTATATGCAGGCCTTAATTAGGAAATTAGATTTAAAGTGTGGCTATTAGATGCTTTTTTAGTAAAAAGTTGCTTATGTGCACATAAAGATGCAGAAAAGGTACTTTAACCTTTCCAGGAGGCGTTGCTTTGGGAGCTCCACAAAGAAATGTTTCAGTGAGGACATCTAACCTTTAGCACATTTACATAAGAGCAGTCCCGGGTAGATGTCAGCTTAGTTTTTATTTAAATTAAGGTTTCATTATTGCCTCGGCCTTCTGGGGCGGTTGCATTTTTACGCTCTCTTCACTCTATATCCCCCAACCCCACACAGCCATATTGTTCTGCACTTTGCACTGTCACATCATCTGTACTTTGCCATAATTGGACCTGCTGCTACTTCTTTGGTGTGGTTGAGTGCCTTTAGTTAATTTAGTTGTATATATTGTTATTATTATTATTGTGTGTTTGCTTATTTTTACTGTATATATTTGACCTTTTGCACGGGAGCTGCAATGGAAATTTCGTTGAATTCTGTTCAATGACAATAAATGCTATCTATCTCTAACTACACAAAACCGGGTCTTTGGGATTTTTGTTCTCATAATAAATTTATGTGATTCTTTAAAGTCTCAAGATGATCTGGAAATTTTTTGTGTGTTTACTTGAGTTGCAAGACACACTGTTGGAAATCACTTTTTTCTTTAAGAATAATGTTTGCTTTCTCTTAGGCCTTTATTGATATTTTTACTTGAACCTAAGTAGACCCCCTAACTTCTATCCACTAGAGTTCTTCACTGCTGTGCCTTGTGGCGTAAAAACAACATTATGAAACACTATAATTGAAAAGCTGTATCATTATTTACCCTCAGGTATAGCATTGGCGACTACGAGGTGATTGATGAAGAAACCAACGTTGTCCGCATGGACAGCTGGCTCTACATCCTGGCTGAGACGATGGGCAGGCCCTACCGCTTCAACACCACCGGTTCGGGAAAGTGGGAGGGCGGGCCCAACAAAGACTCGGTCTACATCACCTCCCTGTACTTCACCATGACCAGCCTAACCAGCATCGGCTTCGGCAACATCGCTCCGACGACGGACGGGGAGAAAATCTTCGCTGTGGCCATGATGATGATTGGATGTGAGTGGAATACGTTTTTTTTTTCTAGTGAGGCAGATGTGTTATGCTTTTAGAAGCCACAGTGTTGACATGTGTGATGAAGTAAATTATGAATGGAGCCATCAAAGTTTAGAAAACAGAATGCCAACAGATGAGTAGCAGTGTGGTCCGTTATGCTGTTCAGTTTGAACATCTTACAATTTATGTTGACAACTACCTGACATTAAAATCTCAGAGTAGCTGACCTCTGTCTAAAGGTTAATTAGATAGGTGTGCGGACATCCTTAAAAAGTCTTAAGTTTAAAATTTATGTATCTCAAATTAAGGCTTTAAATATCTTAAATTTCAGGTCTTACATTTTGTTGTGACAGGACGATTTAATCTGATATATTCTATGCAGTGTATTTTTGTCGCTGTACTACGCTGTCAGGCAGAAGTTTGAGTTGCACGCAGACATCTTAACTGTGCTCTGTGACTTGAAGTTGTCGATGCTACTGCTAACTAGCTACTAATGCACCTTATCGCTAGGTAGCTAGTTTTTTTCCATCAGTCATGGGTTAGTGTTAATTTATCGCCAGTTGACTGGACGACAGTCATGTTTGCCACTGGCTCAGTTTTGTTGCGAACCCGTACAATGTTATGTGACAAAAAAAGCCTAGCACTACTACTACTACGTAAAATACACAGTTTTCTATTGTACATTTCTGTGATGATACAGGTCTTAAATTTCATTCATAATGGTATTAAATGGCCTTAAATTTGAGTTGGTGAAACCCGCAGAAACCCAGTATAAAGCAATTCTTCGTCTTGTTGTTGGACTCCTGTTCTTCCTGAGCTTTAAATGAGAATGCGCTTCCTCCAACAAACGTTCGATTGGCTCTGCTATCAACAAAATAAATGACTTGAAGCCTCATAACTATTGTAGCTGAAGTTATGTAACAGCTTCTTGAAGATATATAACTGCATTCCGACTTTTATGTCAAAGGCAGCACTAATTTAACATCATACAGAGAAATCTCTAATGAATTCCACCCCTTAGTTTCCTTTTCGATCTCATCAGCGCTGCTGTCAGCTCCATTCAGTCTGGTTTAATACAATGACATAAAGCAAAGTGACATTTCACTCATTATCTCAGCCCGCCGTGTGATAACGTGTTAAAATATTTAGATTTTCTAGCACATGCTTTCTGTTATCCTTCCTGAAAATGGTAGGCCCGAAATGGTAAATAAGAAACTAACATAGCAAACTTTAGAGCAAATTCAATAGTTTACAGTTCCTTGTAAAAGTATTTACACCCATTAAACTATTGCCATATTTTGTCACATTGCAACCACAAACTTCAGGGTATTTTATGGACTAATAGAGCAACACAAAGTAGCTCATAATTGTGAAAAAAAGGAAAACGGCAAATTCGATTTTCTGAAAAGTGTGGCATTCATTTGTATCCACTCCCCCTTTACTTTGATACCCCAAACCAGACACACCTTTTGGAATAAGTGTGAAATGTTGTACAAAAGTTACTTCATCCTGATTGAGTGAAATATGGCAGTGACAGTCTTGGGAGAAAACCTGGGGCAGAGGTCAACCTCTCAGCAGTACAGTGGCCCCAAACATATCAAAGCATTTTCAGGTGTTATAATGGTCCAGTCAAAACCCAGACCTGAATACAAAACAGAATCTGTAACCAGATTTGGAAACTGAAGTTCACAGATGCTTCCCATCCAATCTGACAGAGCATGAGCCGTTTTGGAAAGAAGAATGGACAAAAACAAAAGACTTACTAAAATATTTGCTTGAGGAGAACAAATGATGAATACAAATACATGGCATCGCTTTAAAAAGTTTTAAAACTAGATACACGTATCACTTTATATTCCTGTTCAGTAAGGTTTGAAGTTTTAAAGTGACAACATCTCAGAGAAGAAAAAGGAGTAGGATTTTTTCTGCACATCAATATACACTCACTCTGCAGCAGTCTGATGTATGGCACTAATCTTGTTGTCGGGTTGCTCTTCATCCATATGCTTTGAGCAGAGATATATCTTACCAAACAAGACTTCCATCGACTCCGCTGTCAATACTAATAAAACAATTGAGCAAGTTTGAAACCTCAGCACTACATACGCAGACTTACATAACAGCTTCTTGTAGAAATGAAGCTGAACAGAGTAGCTCGATGTGGGCTACCGTTCTGTTAGCGTGTAGCAAATATTTAACATGATACAGAGAGAGCTTTAACGTATTCCACCCCTTACTTTCTTTTGCAACCTTATCAGCGCTGTTGTCAGATCCACTCAGTCCGAATCAATACGATGACATGAAGTATGAGGACATTTTAGTCGCTGCTGTTTGAAGACGAGTTAAAATAGTGTAATAGGAAGGGAACATCTTGGACCTTAGAGCAGCTTCAACAGAATACTACAAAGGTTTTCACATCCCTTGAACTTTTCTCCATTCTGTCACGTTACAGCCAGACACTTAAATGTACTTTCTAGGTGTTTTTTAATGTGTGAATAAAACAGAAAAGTTTTTTACTAAAGGAGGAAAGCCAAGGAAACTTATGTTAGCCTGTAAACATTATCTACATATTAAAACATGCTGGCAGCACCAGGCTGTAGAGATTCTTTTCTTCAGCAGGGACTTGGATACTGGTCAGAGCACATGGAGAAGATGGATGATATTAAAATACTTAACATTCCTGAAAGAAGACTTGTTGGAGGCTGAAAATCATTTAAGACTGGGTGAAGATTCACCTTCCAGCAGCCCTAAACACCTATCCTTAGCTATAATAGAAAGGGTTAGAATTTATAGAAGGATTTGTGGAAACGCTGAAAAGTAGGTGTGATCTGATCCGATATTAAGATCGGCCAAAAGTATCGAAACCGTATCAGCCCCAGCATTTCTATCCAGCACACAAATAAAGGGGTCAGTTCTTGTCATACATATTGTTGTCGACTATTATTGTCTGTCTGAGTTATGTGACTTGATCAAATCGTTTCTAACAATCCACTCTACAAAGTCAGCAATAAAATTTGTGCTGATAATGTATTGGGTCAATATCAGTACTGACTAATTCTCAAAGCTGCAATATCTGAATCATATCGGAAATGAAAAGTTGTATTGGGACATTTCTAGTTGTAGACTACAGCAAATTGTGAAAAAAGTTCAAAGGGTGTGAATAACTTTGCAAGGCACTGAGTATGTTTGGTTTTTTTCCTCACCCAGTGTTGTTCGGTGTTCTTGTTATGCTGCAGTTACTGGACTGGAAGTTAAAATCTGCTAACAGGGGCTGGAAATGTTCTTTCTTTCCACCGTTATTAACGAGGATCTCAGCTTTTGCAGCTCATAAAGCCGCGTACAGCACGGTGCCATTACTGCACACAGAGAGCTACCTCGCAGCAATAACTGACTCCGCCAGATCAATTTAGCACAGCGCTCCCTCCGATCCCACCGCAATCACCCCTCACCTCCGCTGTATTTTTGTCAGCTACAGTCTCAACCCTGAACACACACGCCCTGTCCCTCCACTCTCCATTCCCCTCCTTCTACCTTCACTCCGATTTGCCTGTTATGGTTTATGAACGCTCTCCTCAGGGCTAGGGGTGGGCCCGGCAAAAAAAATAAAAAAATAAAAAATAAAAAAACTCCTTTTCAGACCCATCTTTGTCTCAGATTTTCATTGTGAGAGACAAATTACCTTAAATCTCTCAAAACCAGACCGCCTTGGGAGGATTCTGTTGTAGATGCAATCTAGTCTACTCCGTGGCTGTTCTCCATGAAATATGGATGCGCTGATTCTTGCTATTTTTACCAGCGGCATCGGATCGGCGCTGGCAGCAGAGGATCACAGCGTGGGGAGGGATTGTAGGGTGACATGGGAAACAGTAAGTGGAGGTTGTGGGGGGGAGAGTTGTACTGTACATTTGTCCTGTTTCCATAGCAACTGGTGGCCCCCGGGGCTGGAGTTTCAATCAACTATGCTTTAACTACCTTCAAATGAGCCAGCTGTTTGATGGCATTCAGGGAAGTTGTGTGCGGCAGGAAGTACAGGAGGATGTTGCCAGCTAGATGAAGCTCCTCCGTGTGCAGCGAAAGATCAAGTTTCTTTTGTAACAACATTTCCTGCTCTCCAAAAGGCGCGCAGTCGTCCCCGAAGTCTCGCTAAATGGAGTTAAAGCTGCAAAGAACGTTTTAGGTCTGAAAACCTGTGATAACGTCCCTACAGCTGAGAGATTGTGATGGTTCCCCCCCATTAAAGGAGTCATGAGCTGTTTTTAATTAGCATTATTCCCCACGTGCAGTTTTTTTTTCACCACTTTGATTGAGAGCGAAATAAACAAACACGCATTGGTGCGTGCGTGCGTGCGTAGGTTACTGTCATCGTCATCGTATGATAATTGAAAGGTTTGGCTGGCATGTTTCCCTCTCCGTCCCTTCAAGCAGGGCTAATTATGGCTGCATTGCCAAGAGAGGCCTGCTCACACAGAGCAGACATCTGATAGCTTTGATCCACACGCGCCAGCTGTTGCCACCTCTGATCCGCTGCTTGACTCTTTCCTTTCGCCTTCCTTGATGATCGAAGAAACGAGTTTTGATTCTTGCGTCGACTTGTGATGTGGGACGGAACGTCCTGGAAGCAGCTTACAGCGTCTCAAACTGAAGCTGAAACAGTAGGTTTTCCCCTTTGGCAAGAGGTCTTTGATTATGTTTGGGCCTAGTTATGATTAATGCTCTGTAATTTCCCAAGGGATTAATTTAGGCGTTCACTGCATAAAATAATATTCGGTCTGGGGGCATATTTGGTCCTGATAAGCCATATAAATATGAGATATTCATGCCCCTATAAACTTTTTCACATTTTGACATGCTACAACTACAAACTTCACTGGATTTTAATAGGATTTTACGTGTCCAGCTGCTCTGTGAAGAGCTCAAACCTTTGTTGGAGAACATTTGTAAATAAACAGCATAAAGAAGAACAAGGAACACAGCAGACAAGTCAGAGAGAAAGTTAGATTAAACAATAATGTAATGTTTGTACATCTCACAGAACTTTGGTCAGTCCATCATATGGAAATGGGAAGAGCATGGCACAACAGCAAACCTACTAAGTAATGCCCGTCAGTCTAAGTTGATGCATTCTGTCAGGACAACATGAACTGGAGAAGCAAGAGGTGCATGCTGTACCAAGGACCACTGAAGGAAACAACATGAAAACCTCCAAAGAAGATGTGAGCACAACTTCCTTCTTTGCAAAATGCAAACAAAAATGAAGCGACGTCAGATTGGTGAAAGGATTTCTCTTTTGTCTTTGGTGAAAGGCCACAAGTCATTTTTCCCACTAGCGCTAAACACACAGTTTGTTTTGGTTGTATTTACCCAGGACGCCCTGGGTTTGCTTCCTGTTTTTGGAACGGTCTCCAGTCCGCTTAGCATTCACATATGCCTTCCTACCGCGTCAAAATCGTGATCCTCTGTTTCTTAGGCGGACCAGAGTTTGCTGTTTTGATCCGATTGAACATTCACACTTCCTCAAACGAACCGGACTTTCTACTCAAACAGACTAGAGTTCAATTAAAGCGAACTAAACATGACTGGTGTGAATACATTCTTACATTTCAGCACATTAATGACCTCTAATCTTAAAGGCAGATGTAAATCCTATATAGAATCAGTAGTATGGAAATTGATGATTACAGATCAGTTGTTTTCCATCCAATCTGACTGAGTCTAAGCTATTTTGTAAATAATAATAAAATGTGGTGTCTATATATGCAAAGCTTCTGCAGATAAAATACTTTCAGGTGTCATCATAGAGAAAGGTGGTTCTTCAAAGTGCAAGCTGCACTTTCCTAACAAAGAATTTTGTTAGGAATTTTTTTTTGCTAACAAAGAATTTTGAAAACCGTGCATCATTTTATTTTCACTTCACATAATAATGTTCTGCCTTGCGTTTGTCACATAAAATCCCAATAAAATACTTTGAAGTTTGCGATTCTACGGCGACAAAATGCGAAAACGCTCAAGTGGCGTGACTACTTTTGCAAGGCACTGAAAATGGCAGAGTCTTTGAGAGCTGTAGCCATCAGCGCAGAACAATGAAACCTTCATGGACGAGTGGCCAGACTGAGGCCATTCCTCATTAATAGGAATTTGCCAAAAGGATCTTGAATTATTCACAGGCCAAGAAACAGAAAATCTTCAGGTTTAATGGGACAGATTACAAGAGACTCTGATCAAGATTTTAATCTCGTCATATCTCAGGCTTTATTGAAATTTCCCATCTTCAGCCTTGAGGTAAACAAGAAATATATACAAAATGAGAAGCTAATTCTCTTTTTATTTGGTTAAGCAAGGACATTTTAAAATAAAGACGAAGTGAGGTTTGCTTGAAGCTTCAGGCCTGAAAGCCAATATGTTGCACTGAATGTGAATGGGCTCCTACCATCTTTACAAGTGAAGGTATCAAACTCTTCCCCAGGGGGCTGTTTTATATGTTTTATAAATGACATGAGCAGCTAAACATGTCAGCATGGAGTCAAATGTGGATGGCTAAATTTGACTGAAAGTATCACACACTGAGGGGAAGTTTGGCTTTTGACAAGTCAATAACTTGAAGGATAGCTAAAATAAAACCCAAGTGGGGTCACGAGGGAAGAAAGTCTGAAGAGGTCTGAAGTCAAAGTGAGCATCGCTGGAGGAATCTAAAAATAGTAACGCGCTGATGCTCCTCATCTAGCCTATTCGAGCCTGAATGTTTCTGCTTAAGGATACATAAAGAAACCCTCGAAGACAGTTTGATGCTGCTGTTGTTGCCAAAGTTTCCCCCTGAAGAAGCATAACGCGAAAGGTCTCAAACTTGAAGAAGCATAAAAACCTTTTCATCTGCACTGTATTTATTGATCGAGAAAAGTTTTTTTTTTTTTTTTTTTTATCTCCCAGAGAATATTCAGTAACTTTCTTCTAGGTTGTGTTGAAGCTTGAGATGCATAAAAACAAGAAAAGTTTTTCAGAGTCTCTGGGCGTTGAGAGGGAGTTATCTTTCCTCTTTAACCTTTAAAACTGGAATTTTTATCAATTGAACAATTCATTAAATACATTAAATAAAAGCCAACGATAAAAACAGAAACCCTGTTGCAGGTTTTCTTACTTCTGTGTGTCACAGTTTAAACAACCGACTTTCACGTCATGCAATTATAACAAAAACATTTTTTTCATATAGTTAGCTTTTTTATAAAGAATGTTATATATTTAGCAATGCGTTGAATCGATTTTTGTTTTGACGAATCGACAATTAACCTTGTTAAAGACGTAGAGAATTTCTTTTAACAAATAAATAAACCAGCAAGTATCACAGTTTAAAACTAAATTGTGAAGAAATTGTATCATTTATAAAGTTGTTGTTTGTTAATTAAAACATATACAAAACAAACTTAAAATAAAAGAGTAAAACAATATTTTTCAGTAAATGCTGTCATGTAAATTCTCTGTGTTTCTACAGCCCTTCTTTACGCCACCATCTTTGGTAACGTGACAACCATCTTCCAGCAGATGTATGCCAACACTAATCGCTACCATGAGATGCTCAACAGTGTCCGGGACTTCCTTAAACTCTATCAGGTCCCCAAAGGCTTGAGTGAAAGAGTTATGGACTATATCGCCTCTACCTGGTCCATGTCACGGGGCATAGACACTGAAAAGGTACATTCTTCTGTTTCTTTGTCCATTAGTTTAAAATATTTGAGCCAAAATAATGGAATAATGTCTGTATTATTCTTCAGAAATCAAATAAGATGCAATATGTGGGAGTTGTTTTCTGATAAAAGTACCGTATGCAAGTGCTTAGTTATGAGAAAATGGTGTGAAATTAATGTAGCTCCTTGTTTGGTAATGATTAAAGTAGCTTGAACTGTGGATAAAACAAAAGGATCTCATCATTTGTCATCAGTTGGACTCTCGTCTTCTTATTGACAGATCAGCTTTGCAGGATTTTCACAAAATGCTTTCATGAATCCAATCTGTGCACATCCAGTGAAATGGAAAACTTTCTGATTGCTTGCCGGTCATATGTTTGGGTTAATGTGTCTTTTGGGCAAAGTAGGTTTGAACACTCTTTAAGCTTCAGCATGATGTATATTCACCCAGAAAATAACATTCAATCTTGCTTTTTATTTACTGAATCCGAATCGTGTCCAAAATACATAGTCAGTTTTCTCCTGAGATAATTCCTGCTTTCCATTCCCCATATGTTTCTGCTCCTCCAACTTCTGACCAAAAGAAATTACAGCAGTCTTACAAAGTCCCTGTGGATTTTCATTATACTTTTTTTTTTTTAAACTAGCAAGCTAAAAAATGAATATAAGGAATAATTAAAAAATTTTTGTCTGTGCATCCGTGACATCTGTGTGGCTTTGATCCAGTTTATCCCATACACCACAGTATAATTGGGAAATAAAAGTTGCTTTGTTTAATGTCATCTTTTCAGTTGAAAATTTAACAGCAGTGGACAGGAAAAGAAAAACGGACCAGAACCTAAAACAGCTTTTAAATGTTCTATTATTGTTGCGTTTTGAAAAATGTTTACCTAATCAAAAAACTACATTTGATATTAATTGCAAGAATTTAATAAACATTTGGAGGCATATTTAACCTAGCCAGATGAGTTGAGTCTAATGAACATTCTCCAAGCGTGAGGAACCAGGGATTTTTGCCAGGACCTTGTACAGTTTGCCTTAATTTGTTCCTCTCCCAGATTGCAGTAATCCACATGGGATGAGCTCTAAATTAGTATTCTCGATTAAACCAGAAGAAGAAACCATTAGCAATCTTGTTAATACACCCCTCAGTTTTTATGTGGATTTAATAAATTTGACATCAAGTCTTGAACACGTGTCTGCAGCAACGGATTTTTTTATTATTTCTGACTTCAAAGCTTTTTGATTGTCAAAGGCATAACATGAGCTACTGCTCTTATAACCAACCAGAGTTATTTTTGAAGTGGGTTTCTGCTGAGAGGATGTAACCAGTCAATATCTTACCTACAGTAAGTATTTCTCTCAACATTAGCTTTAGCAGGAATATCTTATGAGAGCAAAAGCAAAACTCTGGCATCTTAAACGACTCCAAGCCAAACATTATTTTACAATCCTTAAATCTCTGTCACAATTGCACAAGAAGATTATTTACATTAAAGACGATGGTGATTTACAGCAAAGACCAGGGTTAGTGCTCCATTTTATTGGTCCCATTTAAAACATGACTGTTGTGTGCTAAAAAGAAAATATTTGCCCTTTTCAGATTTCTTCCGTTTTTGGATTATTTGTCACACTTAAACATTTATTATCCACAACCACATTTTATTATCAGGTAGAGATAATAAATGGGCAATAAATACAAAATGCAGTTTGCAGCATTAAAAGAAACTGGCCGCGTGTGTAGAAGAAAATCCTGGAAAACCAATAACTGGCTGCGCTGTTCTTGGTGGAAACAACCGCCATGAAGCATTTACAGCAGAAGGCAACGAGTCTATGATTATTTCATGAAGCCACCATTAAGGGATTTTCTTTTTGGTTTTGCTTTGTTTTAGTGTTATTTTTATATCTAGATATCAAGGGCCCATTAAGGGAGAGACTTACTTGTGTGTACTTGGGATTATTCTCCTGCTGCATGACCAACGTGTGCTTGAGTTTAGGATAAAGAAAATAATGGTCACACATTGTTCTTCAGGAGTTTTTGTTACAGAGCAGAATTGAGGGCTCTATGAGTTAGAACAAATCATCCTGGTCCTGAGGAAGCAAAAAAAACTGTCAGTCTACATAATATTTTCTGGAAAATCTTTGGGATCATCAAAATGCTTTTTTGTTTTTTTTGGCAAATGTGATATAGGAATGTTCTTTATTTGTGACCTTGTTGATCGCCTAGCCACTTCTGAAAATATTCACTACAGTGTTACATGTTTTCTCTGTTTGTTACTGTTGTTAAATTTCTTTAAATCGGGATAATGTGTTGTTTCATAAGATCTTTTAGCCTCTTTTGTGTTGCCAGATGCTAAAATATCTATCTAAGGCAAGTAAATTAGCACAATTACAGTTCAATATAATGCTTATCAGACGGATAAAAGAGACAAAAGAAGCTCCCAGATGAATGTGGTTCTACAAATCCAAAAGAGCTTCACACTGGATATTTACCACAGGAATTTATTTTAGTTGTCAAAAGAAAAGAAATGCAGCACAGTGAGAAACTTCCCATTCCTTTTATGAGCCATGATGAAAGAGACAGAAGGGTTAATTTATTGATCTCCATCCAGCAATTAATCAGGAGACTGCAGAAAATTGATTCAGAAGTTGTTCGGCCTGGTGGGAGACTGGTTAACCGCCGTGTTTGAGGAAGAAATATGGTCAGGAAAAAGATCCAATAAGCAATCACTCGAGCATTTGTTAAGCTCTCTTTTTCTGAGCGCATGTCGTTGTTTACTGGTGAAAGTAGGAGCGTATCCAGATGCACAAGGTGAAGAAGGTATTCCATCAAAACGGCTTTGGAGTTTCAGGAGTAAGACTAATTGAAAAGAATGTGTTTAATTTACTAAAGTCTGGACTCAGGAGTAATGGAAAAGGATCATTGGGTTTTGGGGGCGGCTTTATCCTGTTTCATAGTGATTGGCGCGTCTGGATGAGAAAAATGATGGATGAAGTGGCCATGCTTGTCGGCTGCTCTTCAATTACGGTCTGACCACCACCAGCAAGTAAAGAGAGGGAAGTTTCTTGCCCAAGGACACGACGACTGAGACGGATGAAGTAGGGTTTGAACTGGAAAACCACCACTTACAGGACGAAGTTGGATTATGTTGCTCAATGAATTATGAGTTGGTTATCTTAGTGAGACAAAGTCAGGCACATACAAAGGTGACACTTTTTATAAGGTTCATTGTATGATGATGTTCAGTTTATCTCTAAATTATGGCCACAGCGGTGCTCACTACAATCTTCAGTAGCTCTGAAAATCTTCTGACACCAATGACGTCAGGAGGTTTAATGTAAAAAAAAAACAACAAAAAAAAACCACACACCTTGAAAGAGTTCACAGATTTTTGCCCTTCATAAGATGTTTCTTGTGTGACACCATGGTAATCAGGCACCTTTTTATAGACCATCCGCTGGGACTGACCCATCTGATATTAATTTGCACTAATTGGCAGGGTTGCTTTCTAATTGCTGATGGATTTCCACTGGTGTCATGACTTTCCATTCCCTTTCGCACCTTCGTTTCTTCATGTGTTCAATACTTTTCACCCCATGTCATTCCATTTAATTACACATAATTTATTGGTACAGTTTAATTTTCTTGTGTGTGTGTGTGTGGACTGCATGGGTTGTTACAGACATCTGGGGTGAACTTCAGGTCGAATGCACCTTCAGAAAACTGGAAATGTTTAATACTTTTTTCTTTTGCCAGCTATATAATTGAAATATTTTTGTTCATCCATGTAGTTTGATGATCCTATCCATGTAGTTTGTAGAAATGTAAATTAAAAAGCTTGCACACAACTCTAAACTTTCTCAGATTTCAACTTTAATGTTATGGGAGGACTTTTTAAAATTATTTGTTATTCAAACACAAATAATTAGCATTGTCCTTATGGACAATATTTTTATGCCTTCATTTGCTATGTTTGATATTGCTGTCATATTGCTTTTTGAAATGTTTGCTATTTATGAGGCAAAATGAGCTTTTGCTGGTTAATTTGGGTGTGTTTATATCTAACTTAATTGATGACTGACATTTTGAATGAAATAAATTATAAATCATTCTGCTCACTGAAAATGTGCAAACCATCTTGTTGTTATATATATATATTTTTTTTTTAAAAACTCGCTATTTCCTTACCATCATCTAAAATGTTTTCATCAAATGAGTATATTTTCTCTTTTTAATGGCTCACATTTACATCCAACATTTCAGCTGAATGCAGATGACGGTAAAATGAGCTGAGTGTTTGGAAATTAGGCATTTCAAGCTGTAAACAGCTCATTTGGACTGTAGCCACTCAGTTGATTTGAAGCCAGAAAGTGTTTATTGCACGTACCGGTAATTAAAATCCACTTGTCTTAAGTCCAATCATTTGACGTTTTCATTTGAAATTGGAAGCAAAACTTTAACCATGCAGATTTTTTACCAACAGTATTTCTGTGTAACTTAATGATCAATTTGAAATCTAATGCAAACTAAAACCTTTTGTGTCCCTGTGGTCTTTTTTTTTTTTTTTTTCCTGAGTTTATGTGTTTTTCTTTCTCTGGCTGCGGGCCGCGCTAACGGCGCTAAAAATGGCACATAATCTCTCTCTGTTTGGCATTCATCTTCAAAGAGATTTGTTTTAAAGGAAGGGCCGTGCGACAGCCTGGCATCCCGTTGACGAGGTGTATGTGAACAACATGATGCCACTCTGTGACACTCAGCATGCAGGCAAATAGACGCGGAGCTGATTGTTACTCTCATGCTTTCCTTTTGTGAAACTGAAATATAAGTGCTTAAGTCATCCTGGAATGACTCAAACCGTACCTGACTTGGTGAAATGAATCCAAACACAGTCAGATTTATTGGCATCCCTTGTAAGGTTATGTAAAAGGCGAATGGAAAAAAAGAATAAATCAAAGTAAAAGAAGCATCAATATCGAGACATAAGCTGGTTGTATTATCATTTTATGAAGAAATTGCATATCCAAAATGATTTAAAGTACAGTCACACTTAATGAATTAGGTTAAGAGTTCTGATGAGGTTCATTTGTCAGATTAAATTAAGTATCAAGCCCATATTTCAGTGCTAAAAAGCCTCTTTTTATTGGTCTAATGTTATAGAGTATCATGTTTTAATAAGCTGAAGAAAAAGATAATCACAATTAACAACAAAAAAGGCTTGAAAACATCACTCTGTGTATAATTAACCTATATAATGTGTTTCACTTAGTGAATTGATATATTAAAATAAATTAGTCTTTCAATAATGTTGAAGTTTACTGAGATGTACCTGCACATTATAGGTCTCCATAACAACCATTTGATTCTTTCTGCATGCAGAAGGTGATGCCATAAAAAACACTTTTTGTAACTTGTAGTTTGCTGAACCCTACGCTTTGGTCGGATAAGATTGAGCTTTTCGGCAATACAAAAAATAAATGGACAAATGATTTTCTAGAAAACCTGAAAGGTGAGCTTGATAGAATAGGAGTTGAAGGAAGACCCAGTATCCTGGACAAACCTGTGAGATTGTGCACAAAGCAAAATTTCTGCTAAGGATTTTACCTCGTTTGCAACCGGTCCCATTCAAATTGACTGGCATTAGCTGAAAATGATTTTGTTTTTCAGCGGCCTTTAATTAGTTTTGAGTTTACATATATTAACACTTGTTGCCCTGCAGCATCAATAATTGCAACTGATTTTCCATTTGCAACATTAACGTAATGAGATTAATTCAACTGTTTTTAATCTTTAATATTTAAACGATATTCCTCCTCGGAGGCAAAGTATAAACGAATTTGGAATGACAAGAAAGAGTAACCGAGAGTGCTAAAGCAGAGATGTGTGTCTTCTCTAACTTCCATATCCCTTTCTCCCCTTTTCCTCGGTTCTAGGTGTTGCAGATTTGTCCAAAGGACATGAGAGCAGATATTTGTGTTCACCTGAACCGCAAAGTTTTCAAAGAGCATCCGGCTTTCCGACTGGCCAGTGACGGGTGTCTCAGGGCTCTGGCTATGGAGTTTCAGACGATCCACTGCGCTCCCGGTGACTTGATCTACCACGCCGGCGAAAGTGTGGACAGCCTCTGTTTTGTGGTATCTGGCTCCTTGGAAGTCATTCAGGATGACGAGGTGGTGGCTATTTTAGGTGAGCCTTCAAAGAACTCTTGACTATGAAGAAAGAAAGAAAACAGGTTTGATGAAAATCCTATGACCGACTTTAATTGTTTGCTCTCAAAACAGTGCTTTCAATAGACCTGGAATTCGTATGGGCCAAAGTTAAAATGCAAATTCAAATCTTCATCTTCAAATTGTGTAACTTGGTAAATGGTTAATCTAAAGCTAGAATGCTAATAAGATCTGATGTTTCTGACCAGCCATGACCACAAAACCCGATATGGCTAGCTTGCTATACCTAAAAAAGGAATAGATTGATTGCTTTTCTGATGGGTTGCAGTTAAAGTGAATCACAAGTTCTTTTAGTAAACATGAATTTAGTGTTTGAAAGGGCAAAATCCAGAGAAACACATTGTTGTTCGCATGTGTTGCTAATCAGAATTAGTCTCACCATCTATTAGCTAATGCTTGATATTTTTGAACTTTAAATTGGAATATAGCTAAATTTTGCTTAATGTTAAGCCATAATCCAAGTTAGCTACCCTGCTAAACATTCCTTTAAACAAATTAGGGACATTTAGAGATGTTTTCATAACTACTTACTAAGCTCATATCTGCAATGGAGTATATTACGCCAAGTGAAATAATGCATTTTTTCTTGACATCTAAAAAGAGATGTGGTCAAAGTGATCGTTTTACAAAGTGGAGCATAGGCGTTGATTTGATTTGATCTCATTAAATTGGTTCTTTCTAAGGCTTTGATGAAGATACGGTTTGTATTATTTATCTCAGAAGCTCATGAACTTAAAAAACCTGTCAGCGATGAAATAAAAAAAATTGGCTTCTACGGTTTTTCATGATCACAAGAAAACATTTTTGTAGCAACGTTCCTAATCTTGCTTTTCTGTTTTTGTGCAGTAGCACTTTGTAAACTGTCGCAGACTGCAGCGAAAACTGAGCTGCTCGAGGATCACTTTCTGCTGAGTGATGATTCAGGATTTGGACTAGAATTTGTTTGCTCCAGACTGATACACAATCCTCTCTGCTGCACTGTGTGACCAATCTGACATTTTCAGTCTCAACAACAGTCAGTCTCATTACTTATTCTGGATCCATAGGCCCTTTTTTCAAAGATTTATCCCAATAAATGCATGAAGTGTAGAGGCAAAGGAGCAGAGAACGATGCTAATGACTTCAATTTTGTACAATTTAATATAGTTATGTCATTACTGCAAAGTTTTCTTTGAAAATTGTCAACAGATTGGGTTTCTGAAGACAGATAGGAGGAATATTTCCTCCTCTGAGACATTGCTTTAGGATTTTTCCCCTCTTTTTGAGCAAAACGCCACAATGAAAAACTCCTTGTAGGGTTAGGATCGATACCCGTGTCACACACTCCTGACAGTGACATGTCCTGGACGCATGGCTGGGTCCAGTTTGCATTGATTTTCTTAGAAGGCTTTGCCAATTTGTAGCTGGTTTGATATCATCTGTGAAATAAGGATCTTTAGGCGTCTGAATCAGTGGCTGCTCAACATTAACAAATGAAGAGAATTAAAAATGTGGACCTTCGTTCACACAGGAAAACATGGCTGGCTTAAAAAAAGTTTCTCGTTAACCAAACAGAGTTATTCTCAAAAACAACATACGGCGTATGTCCTCATACTGATATTTGTAAACAAATATCAGAGGATATTCCTGGTATCAGAGAGGATTAGTCACAAGGAGCCAATATATTTTTTCTCTGGTCTAAACATAATGTTGAATCATGCTGAAATGATGTCTCTTGTTTTTCACTCCCCATATGGTCGTGTTGAGCCTTTTAACTCATAATAGTTCTGAGTGTGAGTCACAACCAGCAGCAGAGTGAGCACATATTCATTTAACTTCTCTATTAAATCAACCTTTATGAAAGAGACTAATCTATAATTCATAGTCATTTTCAGCATTAATATATAACTTACTTGATCTCATTGTTGAGCAGCTGAAGGCCTGTTATCAGAGCAATCCACAACTTGCTTTATTTTAAAAGTTCTTATGAAGACTTTTTTTTTTGTTGCTCTTTTAAGATTTCATTTTTATAAAAGTCACATTTTAAAAAATTTAAACCGAAGAGAAATCTGTTTTATTGAGGCTCCGTCATTTATTAGTTTAAAGATGTTGAGTTAAAAGTCTTTGAGTGAATGAAGCCGTTTGAGCAGCGCATGTTTACACAGACAGATTGTGTGAATCTGAAAAAAACAAACAAATCACTTGCCACGTTGTTGTCTTCAGTAAATGTCATGATGGTGCAGCAGGTGCCATTTATTGGAAATAACGTGTTGATCTATGAAGAAGAAAAAAAAACTGGTAAGCTGCTCATAAACCGTCTTTAAAGAGCTGCTTTCATGCGGTGACTAAACGTGTTTCGACGTCCTTCAACGTACAGTAAAGTAGTGACCTTGAGATATAATAAGAATCAAGTCTGACGGTATATAAGAAAAACAAAAATATGAGATAGATGAAATGTAATTCAGTGATAAAACTGGTTATCAATCACTTTACTTTTTTAGGGTATTTTGTGACACAATAACTTGCTAAAAGAATTTATACTCTTGGATTTTTTTTTTCAGGTTTTGTAATTTTTATGTTTTTTATTGAAATTTTATGGGACAGACAGAAAGAAAATTAGTACACAATCGTGAGGTAGAACTAAAATAAACAAAGCTTTATAAGACTTTTTACAAGTAAAGACTATTAGTGTGCATTCAGCCCCATTTACTCTGAGACCCCTAAATACGTAGATACATTATTTGCTGACATTTCTGGTATTTAACTTGTAGCCAGGCCAAAAAATATACTTGGGGAATGTAACTTTTTAAATCTGAAATCAGAGAGCGACCCTGCAACCTAAGCTTGTTCTCATGAAAGATAGACTGCATAACCAAATTTTAAAACATTCCTTAAATATTTTCTTACTACAGTTGGTCCCTTTTTTAGATTCATCAAACCTGCTTTTGTCTTTGCTAAGCCGCGTTTCAATGTAACCTCGCTGTTTAAAAATGTGTCCTCTCTTTGCAGGTAAAGGAGATGTGTTTGGGGACGTTTTCTGGAAGGAGGTGACGCTGGCTCAGGCCTGCGCGAACGTCAGAGCGCTGACCTACTGCGACCTCCACGTCATTAAGCGCGACGCCCTGCAGAAGGTTCTGGAGTTCTACACGGCGTTCGCCAACCACTTCTCCAGGAACCTGCTGCTCACTTACAACCTGAGAAAGAGGGTGAGTGACCCTGCAGACGTCAACGCGAGCAAAACACTCACCCATCGCTTTATTTGGATTATTTAGGTCTAGCTGATTTTCAAAAGCAAGCTGTATAGACACTAAAAAATGTTAAATAATTACACGAAAAGCTTTTGCAAACAACCGTTTTGCATCTTTCTGCACTAGCTACACTTGATAAATTCTAAAATTATTAACCCCTCAGGCATTTTCTTCTCCTAACTGGACGTAATGATAACATTCTGGAGTGGCCAAAATGTTATCTCCACCAATTTGATTCTCCACCAAATTCAAATCTTCTGACTTGAATTTGGTGGAGAATCTGTGAAGGGAACTAAACATTAGGGTGATGGCACAGAGGCTTTCCGCAAAGACTTGCAGCTCATTGTGAAAAATAACTTCTCAAATTACCAATAAAAACATCCAAAAAGCTGTTCAACAACTAAAGGAAGGGTATGATTTGTCACTGTAAAGTCAAATTATATTTTTCTTCTAAATATTTTAAAGGGTGTAAATAATTTTTGACTTCGTTTTATTGTTTTATTACTGCTGGAATCTGACCTCTTGCTTGAAAGATGAAAGAAAATAATTTAAAATGTGAATCTCCCAGAGAGCAAAGGGGAAAAAGGAAGTACAACTCCATAGTCTCACTGTATGCTGTATGCATATTGTGAAGAACTGTCTGGACTATGCTGTTTAATGCTGCGGAAAAATGTTTTACAAGCCAAGCAAGTGGTCAAGCCATTAAGCAGCTTCAGCTAAGTTGTTTTAATGCCATGTATGCAGAGACCGCCCAGAAGCAACTTTTTAAAATAAAACCTTGTTGAGATGTAAATACTGTCTTGTAGCTGAATCGTCATTAACTCCGTTTTTTTTTAATCACAACAATCACATTAACACAGGTTTCCCAAATATTACTACACATCAAAGTAGGATTTTTTTTTGTTTGTTTTGTTATTCAACTGTTGACTTGAATTTAGTCAATTGGCGAAAGACATTTTAATAAGTAGCTGTTTTAAATAAAAGCACCAGTAGATCAATTAGTGACACCCATATAAATTCTTGTAAAACAAATTGAGAGAGCAACAATGAACAATGATCTACTGGTCTACAGACAGAGTTATATTTTAAAATGTTTAAAACAATCGAAACTGTGATAAATAAAACTGGACGAGGGGTCGAACTTATCTTGGCACCAGGAAGTGAGGAACTGGTGGAAAACTGCAGCATCTTAGGATTTTAGGTTGCCATAGCAACAGTGTATCTTTGGGCTTTTCAGACATCTTTACTAGGGGTGTCTTTTCATTACCCTACGGGGCGACTCAGCAGCGTTCTCAACTCTTTGAAACTGGAGATTTCAAAATTATCAAGACGAGCAAGTGTTTTTATAAAGTAAAGTCTGAAGATTTTAATCTCTAATTCAGTTTTAATCGTATCAAAGGATGAGGTTCAATCTGTTCTAGCAAATTGACTGCAGGTCTGGATGATGAATTACATCCTGTAAATTAATTAGCGATGACTTTTCCAGAGAGCCAAATCTTTTCATGTGTCCAGTCACCTTAGGTTTACATATCAACATGCAAGTAACTACAGCTATAAATTAGAGAGGGCCTCTCTAATACAAGCCTCACAGTTGGCATCATTCCTCATACGGGCTGACAGTTTTAATGGTTATCCCTG
This sequence comes from Xiphophorus hellerii, assembly GCF_003331165.1. Classification (NCBI taxonomy): domain Eukaryota; kingdom Metazoa; phylum Chordata; class Actinopteri; order Cyprinodontiformes; family Poeciliidae; genus Xiphophorus; species Xiphophorus hellerii. Next base: position 22,770,624 of record NC_045693.1, on the reverse strand, counting down.
CTCTCACGGGGACTGTGAGTACAACAAAGGTCAGATGAATGTTGTAGAAACACAAGCAGTCACATGGGAGGGAGCAGGTTGGGGAAAAAAGACAAATGGTGTTTGGTAATAAGGGGGGGAAAAAAAGCTGAAAACACCACGCAGATGCAGCAAGAAGAAGCCCTTAAACAGAAAAATACTGAAAAATGGGCAGATGACTCCAGAACAGAGGGCAGAGCTGCTTATTGAGTGCAGTGTGATGAAGCAGCGCTGGATAACCATCATCATAAGAAGCAGGTATTTCAGAAATTGCAGCACATTGATAATAAAAAAGAAGGTACAAGCAGTAACAGAGTGAACCTTGAAGAAGATTGTCATCGCAAAGCCCCAACATTTAAGATCTAAAATTAGAGAATATCGTTGGTTGTATAAAACATCCTGACAATGTCAGCAAAATATACAACCAAACACGTGTCAGTGTTGATATGCCAGCATACTTTTAATACAGAAAAGTCTTTTTTTTATATCTGATTTACTTTGATGTATTTTGGGGAGATAACATTTATTCATGTAAAGGATTTAAAAATCCCATTTCAACTGAAACACAGTCACTGTACAGAGTGATATATGTTGGACACTTTTGCATATAGAAATGACAGAAACCCAGTTCTGTAAATATAGAAGTATTTCAACCTTTTCCCAACATAAATGCATGATTTTGAAGAACATAATTTCTGAAGCTGTGGGTTTCCTTATTCTAAGAATTTTAAAATGTTACCTCATCTGGGTCTGTACGGTTGCATGAACCACAGCATGAAAGCAAAACCACAAAATGCTACTTTCCACTAAATACGTAATAAATCAAGTAGAAATGGGACACTAAAGTCAGGCTGCAATCCCAGAGCGGCTTAAACATCTTTATTTATAAATACATAAATGTGATCTTCAGTTTCTCCTTTGGATCTGTGTCTGGTCAGACTCTATAGAGCAAACAGGATGGTGAATGACAAATGGTAAATATTGCCTAGACAGGAAGTAGTTGATACCCCCTACCCACCAGCAACTCCTTCAAGGAGAATCAACCCACAGCCAATTTGTTTCCTTGGAGAAGTAGCTGCAGAGAAAAACAGGGGAATTTTTCACCCGCGGGACCTCATGCTGCAAAAGAGTTAACTCTATAAGCTGGAAATTCAGAAACTTTGGGAAACTTGTTGTCAGGATCCTTTTCTCAGGACAAACCGTGGGAGAATCAGTGGTAATAATCCACAATCCGATACTCAGTGGTCGGGGAAACGATAAAAGTCGTTAACAAGGCAGGAAGACTAGAAACAGAATCCATGAAGCAACACTCCAGGTCCAGGTACATAAAATGAAGGGTCAGAGCCGGAATTCGAGTTGCTCACAATACAGACGAGAAGCATTCGAAGACCACAATCGAAGGTGTTGGTCAGGAGGCAGAAAAAGGTCAGGGACATGAACGGGGACATGGACAGCTGGAAGGCTGTGACAAGGATGACGTCAGACGATCTCGCACTGAGTGCAGAGAAGGACTTTATATCGGCAGCAGCACAGGTGGAAGCAATCAGCAGCCAACAGTAGCAGGAGGGTCAGAGCAAAAGAGCAGCATGAAACATGGCAGGAACACAGAAATCATGACAGGATATTAAGATAAGAGACACCAGAGCCAGCAATGCAGATGAGCAATCTCAACGGAGGCGCAGGCTGATCGCCTCCATGCTTCGTTGTGTTAATTCGCTACTTAATGGTAAATTATTGAGAGCGTTATGGACATTCTTTCAAAAGGCTAACATTTCTACATTTTAAAACAAATCCTTTGCCATTGGTTTTATGTAATATTCTAATTATCTAAGAAAGTGATGTTTTACGTTTTCATCATCTGTAAACCATAATCATCAAACATTTTAGTTTTCAGTCTGTGTAATGAACTATCATATTTCCTTTTTTAAAATTAAAATACTAAAAAAACAACAACAAAACAAAACAGAAGTTTCTGATGAAATTCAAATTTATTGAGATGCACCTGTTTGAGACTCGATGTGTCCTCGTCCTGCCAGGAAGCCTGGCAGCCTGTCTGAGGAGGCAGCCAGACCCTTGTCACTCAGCACCTGCGTGGTTGTAGATGTCGTGTTTCTATGCAGGAGATGAAAACACAGTACTAAATTTGCTAAAAGGAGGTCCCACAACAAAGGACCTTGTTTCAGCACATCCAGCTTTGTTATTTTCTTCATCTATCCCTGCGTGTGTGACAGGAAAAAAATCATTTAAAAAAAAAAAGAAAAACGCTGCTCCACAGTCACAGCTTTGCATCTGCTGTGGGGGGAAAAAGATACTCAGAGGAGCGCCTAAAGTGGCAGCTCTGCTCAAGTGGAGGATAGGAGGGAAGACATGTGAGAGCGTCGCTAGCAGTTCATGAGAAGAGACACCTACACACACACACACACGCACACACACCCCTCCACACACAGAAATAATGAGAAATGGTACAGCAGGTTAGACTGCTCCCTGAGTTGGTCCCAGGATTTTATGCCCAGTCAACCCAACAGTTCTAATCTGTAATTAGCTTAACATGTAAATAGTTGTGCAGCTAGCAGGGCTTCTACTGTTCATTTTGTCTGCAGACCTTTAGCACTGGGATAGCTCGGTTTTCGAGTCCTTCCCATATCGGCTCAACAGGGCCAAAAGGCCGGAGTCCACCCTGACGACTCTGATGGCTCAAATTAGCATCCCTTCTTCAATTGTAAATGTGGTCGTTGACCGTCAGGCCAGAAGGTAGGAGTGTGAATAGTCCATGTTGGGGGTGGGTATCTATGATACCAGCAGGAGATCAGGTCTCCTGTAGGTAATGCTCTTCAGTTTAGTTTTGAAGCATACATGAAGTGTTTTTGGAGAGATGTGACCTTTTGCAGCTGATCCATGATGTTGTGCTGCATTATCCAGGTCATTTTGCCAAATGTACATAGAGTTTGCAAAACATAGAATCTGTTTCAAAAAATATGCAAAGGTTTTTCTAAAAGAAATTAGTAATGTTTCTCTTTGAAATAAAGCTAAGAGGGTTTAAAATGACAGTTTAGAAATAAACTAACCAAATTAATTGTGTTGATCCACCTCAAAAAAATCATGCAAAAAGTGTAAGCAAAAGAAATCTGGGAGACTTTGCACATGCAAATTTGCATGCAGCCTTTTGTGCTGTGGAGGATAAATAGGTGACTGCTTCACCTATTTAGTTCACAAGAACTAATGGCATTTATTTCAGTCATAATCTTGCGGGGGGTGACCAAGGTTCCATCACTATGTGACAGCTGGTCAGCAAACCTGGCAAACATGATTGACATGGCAGCACTGAATGCACATGTGCTTTATCAGGCATGCATTGGGGTGCAGGAGAGACGGGTGGACTTCCTGGTTGAGCTTGCAAAAGAGTTCGGTAACTCTCATGTGAGTGAGAAGAAGGCACACAAGGAGAAACTGCTTCGGCAACAACCTTCCACACCCAGCTCAGGCAAAAGGGCGAAGTGTCAGGTCAACCATCGATGCAGGATGCGTGTCCTGAGGCTGAAACATCATCAGTGACCCCTCACACCCCCACCATGGACTGTTCTCCCTGCTGCCCTCTGGAAAGAGGTTCTGCAGCATCCGGTGCAGGCCCACCTGGTTCCGAAACAGCTTTTTCCTACTTGCCATCAGACTGCTGAACTCTTAACTGGACTGCACTCAAAAACTGGTCTCCACTTTATACCTTGCACATGTACAGAGCTAAATAACTTCTATTTTACTGTCAGTCCTGCACTTTATATTTTATATTTAGATTTAGATTCATATTTTATACTGTTGAAAATGACAACAAAGTCAGTCGAAGTCGAAGTCGAAGTCTAAGGAACAATTGTGCAACTGTGAGATGCGTTGAGGCCATTACCAGGGTACTGATAAGGTAATGGCCCTATTTACTGAACAAAAGCACCTGCTAGATAAAATCCTTCAGGCCAGTTGGACTATCGAAGCCGAAATAGGTATACGTCAAAGTGGACTAACTCAAGCTATTCTAGGAGCAACCATTGTTGCCACATCTGAACAGCCAACGTGAGTTCTTCATAATAAGCTCATCTCCCCGACTGAAAACAGAAAAAAAAAAAAAAATCAATATGGATTCTGATCCTAATCCTTTGTGAGTAGAAAATGTTTCCACCTAACATAGTTCATTCACTGGAGGTTCGACTGGAACTATTCTTTTCTCAGCAGCGACTTAAAAGCATACAGGGTATTTAGGCTGTCAGAACAAACAGATCATAAGAAAAGGACTACAGGGCACAAAGAGATAAAATAGCTGCTGGCTTTGGTGAAACAGCAAATTATTTATCGCTGCTGCATTAAATTTCAAGCCAAGCAGTTTTTCAGAAAGGGTGGGAATATTTAGTAGCTAAATGTTTCCCACAGACATGAGCTTTTGGCATAATTATTAGTTTTATTTTAAATATCCAGGAGGATATGTGATTTTCTGTTGCTCTTTTTAAGCTTCACCACTGCAGAAATGCTGTCATAAATTTATTGAATAACCTTGTGTTGGTGTAGATTCTCAGACATCCAGGGCATGAGAGTCCTGACTACTTCATCTGAGGGCAACTGAACTTCTTCTCTTGTTTCGTAAAGACTTTTCACCACTCACCTAAATGGTTTCTTCAGTTCCCATTCAGGACCCAGGAAGCCATTTAAAATAGAGCTAAAATGTTTTCGAGAAAGATAAGAGGAAGTCCATTTGCCTCCTTCCCCTTGTGCACTTACAATCTTGGGTTGTTAAGACACTTGTTCTCACTGCTGTTGAAGCTGTTTGAGCTTGTTAGTTAGTTTTAAATGAAAAAAGTCAACCACTTTACCAGCTGGATCTGTCTAATTAAAGAGACACTAATAGTTTATTTGATTTCCACATAGAAAATCCGCAAATATAACCACTAAGCTAGCTCTGTCAGACACTTAAGCTAGTGTCCATGCAGACTGCTTATACCAATCTTATTAGAGAACATGCATCATATAACACCGAGGTGTAACACTCAGTTACAATTTATTAAAGCTACTCTTAAATCCTTATTTCAGATATAAACGGCTGAGATCAACAGTTCAAGCGTAGCTACCAATCATTACGGTTAGCCTGTCCAGGAGAGTGTTAGTGCAAGATTGAATTGCCTGCATATAAAAAAGTAATCTCATCTGCTGCATCAGAGTCACTGTTCATCAGTGTGTTTCCTAAATGTACACTGCAGGGGAAACTGTTTACGGAGAGACGGATTGAGGGATTTAGATTAATACTCTGTTCCTATAGTGCTTGCGAGACTTGCCTCCTTTAAGCATACAAGATAAAAGACCAGCAAATTACATGCAGTCCAGGTAGCAGTTATAAGACCAGCTTGACTTTAAGAACAAAGAAATGGAGCTGTCTTACTTTTCAGGAGAAATAAACGTTGTTAAAAATGCTATAAAAAAAAACGAGGAATGAGTGAGGAAGCTGGGATTTATTTTCTGGCACTGTGTTTGATGATAAGCAGAGGTATAAAGAAGAAGAAAAGCCAGCATAAGCTTTTGAGAGTCAATCGTGACTCTCAAAATGCAAAACTAGTACCAATGGACTAATGGTACACAACACTGAAGATATTGAATTCAAGCATGAGCACGCGGCACAGCGTGTCATTATGGAGGTATAGCAAGGAAAGTTTTAAGGCATCACATCTAAAGCTGCACCCTTTAAACAAATGGACAACCAGAGTTTTGTTCCCTTCCTTTAAATGTTTTTTGTAATTCTGTTTAGTTTCTATTATCCTGGTTGTACTTTGACTACTTACTGAGCCAGTACTTGTTTTAAACAGTGGTAGAACCTCTGCTACCTGTAAAAAACTATCTGTAAAAAAGGTTTGCTAAATATCATGTTTTGATTCTGTTTTCTGCTTTGTACATAATATTTTTAAAAAACTGCTGTGAAATATTCTTTGTTTGGCTTTACTAAGAAGATTAATGATAATCTGACTAATATTCCAGTCAGCAAATATTGGTCATAGCTTAGTTTTGTACAAAAACCAGGTAAAACATCATTATGCGTTCACTGCTTTGTGGGTTTTATATGGATGAGCTGAAGTGTTGCCTGTTTTGTAGTGGCTTAGTGAGTTTAAATTTTCTGGTTGGCAAGTTTGATTATAGTAGCCTGGGTAACTATGCTAGTGTCATGCCAAGGATGCTAATTAAAAACTGTCATATTTGCAACTTAAAAGTTGTTTCTCCCTGGTAAACGCATGTCGGCCTTCATGTTTTTTTTTCAAATAAGTGAAAAACGTAGCTGATGGGCACTAATTTTAGCTGATTCTGATTAACCTCTGAAAGCTTTCAGTAATTGGAGGCATTAAAAATGTCGCACAAATAGCGCAGAGTTAAATAAAATGCAGTGTGCTGGATTTTTATTGCTTTAGTTTTCTTGATCATTATGTAACATACAGGAGGCTGAAGTGGAGATAATGAACCATAGTCACATGTTAATGGGTGTTTTTTTTTTAAACACTCCTCTGTTTTGTCTTTTTTTTTAATCTTGTTAGCGATCTTAATCTTTTGCTGACAAACTCAAAGTACAAATCTGACTGGAAGAACATTTTATTTCTTGCTAAGTCTTTGAATCTGTGTGTATTGCTAAGCGATAGACAAATCCCCGCAGCATGCTCTCCTTATTTTCATTCCTGGAAGCTGGCAGTAGTGTCAGTGGACAGGTTGTTGGCTCCAGCTACACCAACATCAATGTGGTGTTCTGCTCATTTTGGCTAGCTTCAACATTTTTGAAGCTTCCAGCCACACAGCATATCACCCAGCCTTCTTCTGTGTGCCGCCTTTTCTCGGGTAGAGCTGCTTCTATTTTTCTTCACATGCAGCAGCTGTTTTGATGTCGTTTGCTGCATTAGGACTCGCTGTATCATTTTGCAAAATAGGTACTGCATGACACAGTTGATAAAGTTGTGATGTTAAATGAACAGAGGCTGCATTGAGGCTTGTAACGATGATGTAATTCGATATGTACGTTTCTTATCTCCTTATTCTATAAGAACTCATTTTTAGGAAGTTTTTATTCAAAAGCATGCAAGATTAAGTGTCTTGAAAGATGTAGTAGCATCCAGCCGCCTGGTACGCTCACTGTGTCTCCTTGCCAAAGGCTTCATGTGAACTTTCTGTGTCTCTTATGGGAAATGTTTTCTTTAAGAGTGACATTTCCAACATGCGCACACTTTGAAATGTTGACAGTTTTCCTGACAAATCTCTACAGTCAGCACAGGCCTTCAAACCAATGTCTTGAAGAAACATGGTTTTCTTTAAGACGGAGCCGTGTGAAGAATACACAATATTTATACAGATTTTTCTCTCTTGGTTACGTCACAAGAAAATTTTTACTGTCTTTTATTTGGAGTTCATGCAAAACAGGAAGAAAATCCATAAAACTACAAAGCCGAAAAGTGTTCCATGCACTTGTATGAAGATTGTTTACTCTGTTACTCCTAAATAAAATCCAGGGAAACCAACAGGCTTGTTGTAAATCCAGCTGTTCTTTGAAGGTCTCAGAGGCGTGTTAGAGAACATTAGTGAACAGACAGCATCATAAAAACAGCAACTCTCGAAGAAAAACCTGTCAGTGACTGATAAACTCTGGAGACCGAGAAAAAAGATTCAATTTTCAGCAGGACAAGGAAACTAAATTCATACCCAGAGCGACAAGAGTCTGGTTTGGATCTTTAGGTGTTAGAAACGCACAGTGAAAGGTCAGACTTAAGCACTACTGAAGAATCTGTGGCAGCTCTTAACAATTGGATGTTAACAGATGCTCTCCATTGAACCTGACCGAGCTTGAGCCAATTTGAAAACAGCGGGCAAAACCTTCTGTAGACGTGCACAGCTGGTGTAGACTCAACAGAAAAGACACAGAGCTGTAATTGGAGGGAGAAGTGGTTCTCCAAAATAACGACTCAGGAGGGCTGGATGCGAAGGCACAACACAGTTTGACGTTTTATTTGTAAAACTTTTTGAAAACCTTGTGTTCATTTGCCGTCAGTTCTCATTCATCCAGTAGTTTGCTCAATCACATAAAATCCCAATTAAACAACTAAATGTAAAATGTTACATGTGAAAATAAAAAATAAAATCTCAACCGTCTCCCACTTTCGCCACATTAATGAACTTAAAAACTACAGCGTCTGCAAAGAAATGAAGAAAGTGTGTACTTTTTTTGTCCTTAAGAGGTATCGGACAAATAAGAACAGATGAACAAGTTTAGAAGTATAAAATAATATCACTTTCAACGTTCTTTTACAGAATTCAAAATGTTGCCAAATGATTGAATGAGCTGCTCCTCTTCCTCCTCGACCAGCTTTACTGCCACTTCAACATTTGAAATTTCCTCCATTTTGTTCAACTTCACCGTCTCTTTCTCTTACTGCTACGGACCGGATGGGGTAGAATCAATCAATCAATCAATCAATCAATCAATCAATCAATCAATCAATCAAATTTTATTTGTATAGCACATTTCAGCAGCAAGGCATTTCAAAGTGCTTTAGAGTCATGCGGCTACAGACTGTACGCTTAGCGCAGCCTACATAAGTGTAGCCTACAGATACACTTCCTAAAAAAAGGGACTTTGCCTTTTGATATTTCACAGAAAATATCGACGTGGGTAGAATGACGTTCATTTTTGGTTTATGGATAGCATATGGCAGGGGTGTCAAACTCCAGTCCTCGAGGGCCGCTGTCCTGCAGTTTTTAGATGTGCCACAGGTACGAAACGCTGGAAGGAAATGGCTTAATTACCTCCTCCTTGTGTAGATCAGTTCTCCACAGCCTTGCTAATGACCTAATTATTCTATTCAGGTGTGGTGCAGCAGAGGCACATCTAAATGTTGCAGGACAGCGGCCCTTGAGGACTGGAGTTTGACACATGTGGCATATGGCCTAACAAAAGAATGTTTATATGGTCCAAGTGTGGAAATTATACCGGGAAAAAACAAAGAAGAAAAATCCCCATCAAAGAACAGAATTTCTTGCGTCTGGTCAAAACCTTTATCAATCAATGCATGATGCCGAATCTTCTGGTTGACGTAAGCTCTGTAACTTGTTTTTTTTTTTTTTTTTTGCAGATCGTCTTCCGGAAGATCAGCGATGTGAAACGGGAGGAGGAGGAGCGGCAGCGTCGTAAAAACGAAGCGCCTCTGAACCTGCCGCCGGATCACCCGGTACGAAAACTCTTCCAGCGCTTCCGGCAGCAGAAGGAAGCCCGCATGGCAACCCAGAAACAGGAACTCAACGAACAGGACGTCGAGAAGGGCCCGGTCTACGTGGACGTGTCGATGGTGAAAGCTCCTGTTACGACTACCAGCATCGTCACGGTGACAGAAAGCCCAGCAACACCGTCCTCCTCGGCCCCTTCACCTTCAACGCCAACCAGCTGCCCCCCCACAGACAAGGCGAAGCTGCAGGTGCCTTCAGCAGTCGCTCTGGCGGCGTGCCGACCCGCAGAGCCGGTCAAAGTCAAAGGCTGGGGCCGCTTCAAGGAGTCCATGGCCAAAGCCGACAACTGGAACAAGGTGGCTAAAGCCGAGTCCATGGAGACTTTACCCGAGCGGACCACCGAGCACGAGCCGCACACCACCCTCAAGAAGACGGACTCGTGCGACAGCGGGATCACCAAAAGTGACCTACGCCTGGACAAAGTGGGCGAGTTCCGCATGACTCCTCAGGACCGCAGTCCCGCCCAGCCTCCAGAAACCAGGCATGCCTTCTACCCCATCCCAGAGCAGACCCTCCAGGCCTCGCTTCAGGAGCTCAAGATGGAGCTGAAGGAGGACATCAAGAAGCTGAGCGTGCGAATGTCCGGCCTGGAGACGCAGCTCGCCGAAGTGCTCCAACTCCTCAGAGCCAGGAAATCCAGTACCGGCTCGGAGCAGCCGCTTTTCGACATTTCGAGGCCCACCTCGCCGGAACTGGACAAGGAGGACATTTTTTCATGAGGAACAGGAGCGCTCGTCAGGTAACGGCAGTCCGTGAGCTCAGCCGGGGATCCAGTAATGTTGATATTGCTCGGATAGCTGAGGCGGCGCACGGCGCACCATCTGCATGAGGCGGTCCGAGAGACCCACCGACCTCAACACGAGGTGTTCCTCATGGTTAACGCGGGACCGTCAACGATTACGGTATTCGTAGCACTCAACGCTTGAAGGTTATGTAACAAATGACAGAAAAATGTTTGTACATAATTTATTTTTCCACTGTGCCATGTTGGGTGGGGGGGAATACCGCGCTTAGTTCGATTTTATCTCAGAACTTACTGCAGAGTCTTAACTGTTGGGAAGCCCCAATGGAGGCAGCATGACCCGCTGGTTTGTTATTGAATCATTCGTATGAAACTCTTTGCATGTCATATAAAATAGATGTGTACCCACGGGGGCCATATTTGATTAATTGAGGCTGCACAGCGAGTCATTTGCATTATTTCAGTCAGAAAGAGCCGACTCCGTCCAGATGTTAGAACAATCTCGCAGTAATTTGCTCAGACACATCTCTTATTAAAATCTGCCGGGATCATTATGAATTATACAACAGATAACTCTGGCCGGGGCAATCCGATTTCCCAAAAAAAAAAAAAAAAGAACTAACATTCTTGAGCAGAACTTACAACGTCATTTGCATAAAGCACTAATGGATGTGCTAGATAGAAAATGAATTTAAATGCTAACCAGTGAGCCTGCAGTGAGGAAGTTATCCATCTTTGCTGAAGTCTAGCATTCGCTAATCTCATCTGGGAGCGCTGCAGCCATATACGTGATGCACTGTTGTGTGAAAGTTATGCGTTTTTTTGTTTTGTTTTACCTTTGGGGATGTGTTGCGTAATCTGATAATGCAAACTACAGCGTTTGTTGTGGCTCCGCACTTTACCTTCTTTTGGAAATCTCATGAGCCTAGAAAAGGAATGCCCACTGGGACGATGTTTCTAAAATAATATGTGCTAATGTGTATTTGTCGAAGAATAGGCTGACATAATGTCGCATAAAACCACTGGGTGATCTGCATCTGATAATAGTAACCTGCCGTTACATAACAGTGTCACAGATTCAACTCCCTGCTGTATGTGCATGATGCATTTTGTTTCCAACTCCAGTACTTTTGCATGATTCTTATTTTTTTAAATCCTTATCTTTTCTTTTTTTAAACAGTGACATTGTGTTGCAGCCCGAAATGTCTCCTAAATTCTCTCTAGTTCTAAAAACAATACTTATATCTCACAGTTTTCATTGGATGTAACCACTTATAAAGTAAGCTGAGATCAGCATCTCTTGCTGGGGGAAAAAAAATGGATTATTTTACAGAAAAATGTATATCATTCTCAAAAATGGAGGCAAAGCCTTCAGTTTTGGTTTTTTTGAGCATAAATACTCCAGATCAGTGTTTAAAATGCAGAAAAAAAACATCTTGAATGAAAATAAACTCATAGACATTTACTTCTAAAATAGTGATACATTTACACTCTAGTGTTGTTTCGGTGTTGCTTTAAAGTACACATTTATTTATTTAGCTCAGTTTTTGTCAGTTAACCCATCAGAAGCTCACAGAGTCATGAGAGCATCATCTGGCTCTCTCAAACAGCTAGAAGGCATTAAGATATTATTTTAGAAATCCTAAAAGACTGAAACCTGGAAAACAGAACAGAAATAAAGAAGGAAAGAAAAAAAGTTGTTTTGCTTCATACAGCTTATGTTTCGATTTGGTTTCAACTGGATATTTTAAAATGTAACATGAGATGGAACAAAAACATCAATACCCCATTTGCCACTGATCTGATGCTGCATGTTTAACATTTACTTATATGTTTATATTTAATATTAAAAACCCCTCATGTACATATCTGACATATAGTTGACTGTGAGAAGTCTGCAGATTGCACTACAAAATTGATTCTTTTTTATTTCACTTTGAGCCTATAATTGTCACTATATTTTTGGGCAACATTGTTGTTGAAAAGTTATTGATTTCAATAACTCAGTTCACTAAGTGAAACATATAACTTTGATAACTGACACACAGACTGATGATTTCAAGCCTTTATTTCTGCTAATTATGATGATTTTCTGCCTAATGATGAGGGGGAAAAAAATTCAGATTAAAATATTACACGAGAGCAATATTTTAAATATATAAATGTGGGCTTAATGTACCTGCTTAAAGGTTATTTTTAAAAGCCAATTCTTTTATTCTGACAAATGACCCTCATCAGAAAAACACATATTCTAATATGTTCAATATGACGGTACATGTATATTTTAAATATCTTACTGCATTCCATAATTACAAGAAATTAAACGGGGCTATTGTAGTTCTTAAATACTACAAATGTAAAAATAAACAAGAACAAAAATAAAATGTTCAGGTCAGAAAAAAATATTCACCAAATACAAAATAACAGAGCCAAGAAACATTGAATAAAAGAAATGAGCTTAAGCTTTACTCAAAACCTTTTAAAAATTGACAAATGGATGAGAGTTAAAAAATGTATTGGCAAATATGTTGAATCTTTAACCAATCCTTGCCATTTTTTGGCACGTATTAAAAACCAAAATAGATGCTCTATAGTTAATGGCTAAACTGAAATACATCACACAGTCCAGTCATTTTGAGCTGATTTACAGTTTACAGTTTGCTGAATCTAAAATTACAGCTAAAGTCATTTTCTGTGACTAAAATAAGCAATTCTCTGTGATATTTACTGTCTAGATGAACATTTAATGTTCCCTGCATGCTGTTTTTTTTTTTTTTCCCCATTTAAGGAGCTATAAGGCGAGCTGAAACGGACACAGCGGAGGGAAAAGCCACGCTTCGGTTCCGTTGCCTCCATTTTCATTAAATATTAAGCTCGCATAAATAAACGGGAACGTCTTCACAGAAGGGAGAACTTGTATTGGTTTGGTGCCAGGGTTTTTTTTTTTCTGCTTCTACAAGCGATTCGGTTGCTGAGTAGAAAGAAAAAAGCAAAAACGCAGGCGCCTTCTTGCACTCAAACCACAAACGAGTTACAGAGATGATGATCATGTTAAAGGATGATGATCAAAGGGAGATCAGTCGGCAACGTGGGGAATTTAGACACTTTGTGGATAAGAATTATGTAGAAGAAGATCAAAATGTGATCAAAGCCGCAAAATCACTTCTGACATATCCTAAACCATTTAATAACCTCATTACATATGAATTTATCACGCGCTTTTCTTTTGAACATCCTGACCGATCTGATGGATTCCATGGGAAACTCCGTTTTTTTGTTTATGAGGCACAGGTGATAAATCTAGTAAAGAAATAATGCAAAAATAACACACAGATAATAATAACAAAACTATTTATAACCCTTGAACTTTTCCAAAGTTCAAATAAAGTATTGTATTTATTTTTTCTATGCGATGGGACAACAGAAAGTAGTGCTAAAAAATGTGAAGTGGAAGGAAAACTTTTTTTTTTTTTTTTTACTTTTTACCACAAATGCAGCAAATCAAACACCTCCACCAAACTGAATTTCCTCTGCGTTATGTCTCGACCAGACAGTTTTTTTGTTTTTTTTTTCATATCTCTTCTAAAATAAAACCTGATCAATCAGATTAGGTGGAGAGCACCCAGTCTGTTCCCCCATGGGAATTGGATTTAGGTCGGGACTTTGACTATGCCATCTTAACGTATGAATATTGCTTAAAACCACTTTGTTACAGCTGTGGCTTTAGGACGGTATTCATGATGTTTGTGTTTTTGTTTTTTTTTAGGTTTCCACAAGTTTTTCCTTCAGGGATTGCACCTCATTTAGCTCCATCCATGTTCTCATAAAAGGCTTCCCCACAGCATGATGCTGCCATTGCCAAATATCACCACGGAGATGGTGTGTTCAGGGCGTGAGTGTTAGTGCTTTGCATGTACGTTGAAATGTGCAATAAATGGCTCTCGTTGCTTTCGCTCTGTCATTCTTCCATCAAGGCCAAACTTGGGAAACAGTTTAATAACCCGACCCTGCTTCTCCATAACATGACGTCCTCTAAATTAGGCAGCTTCTCTAAGTATTTGCTTTGGATTCTGTTTGTGGTTATCAGAGTAACGGGGAAAACGTGAAAACAAATCCTTCACTGTCACGCACTACTTTGTGTTGCTCTGCCAAACAAAACCCCAATCAAAGCGAAGTGAACTTCCTGTGTCTAACATGACGGTCGTCGGGGTGTGAAAACTTTTTTTTTTTTTTTTTGGCGAGTCACCGTGTGCATCGTGTTTGTTCACGTGTTTTTAAAGAAACAAGTGTGCATCAGGAACAGCTGAGTTTGGAAGGCGGGTCGGAACATGAGGCCGTTACTATTACTTAAATACTTTTCGTGGCAGTGGCCGCCTTCACTCTTTGACTCGTTTGGATTAGCGCTCATTTAGTTCCTCAGTTTAAACGCGTTTGGCCGTCCCACAGACTCGACTCCCACACATTTAGGGATTCACTCTGCTTGTTACAGCAGCACTCGCTGTATTCACCCCTGACACGAACATCTTGCTATGCAACCACTCCTGACTAACAGCCCCTGAATATAGCCAGGCTATTATTTCCCCTCTGCTTCCAGCCGGTGTGATGAGCTCCGGCGTTGGACTTCCAGGACTAAAATATTTCAAACGAGTCCTTATTTTTCACCTTCCCATCCGACAAAAGGAAGCTTGTTTTATAAAAAGAAAAAAAAAAAACATTTCTCAAGCTGAAATGACATGTCATCGAGCGTGTAAAACGGTTTTAACGGCGGTAAAAGTGATTGTAAACGAGATGATTTTGTTTTGTAATGAGAGGATTTTTATTCGTGCGGATTTTAATCTTACAACGAGAGCTTTAAGATGAAAACCCCGAGTCACGGGGTTGAAACTGTATATCTTTGAATGTTGAACTTGAAATGAAAACATGAACTTTTATGAACATTAAGGAGGTGATATTTTCCCTCTTTCTTTTTTGTTTCTCCTGATCCAGCTGAGAGGATATTTATTTTTTACAACAGATGTTTTTCTTGTACTTTGAAAAAGAAACAAAAAATGTGAACGATCTTATTCTCTCGACTTGTTTTGTTCCACCACTGACACAGATGAATGAAATGGTTTGTAAACTTTCTCTTATATTATCACTTTGACTATGTATTTTTCATGTTATGTTAATATGACACTGGCGACGCATTCTGCTTTTGTTGGGTTCTAATGAAATCATGTCGTTTTTAATAGTAAAGTTGCCATTTGTTTTTAGCTGAAAACTCGACATTGCGTCACTATTTAGAGTCCAAAAGCCCGGAAACGGCTTGTGGGAGCCAGGGGGAACCATCTCCCACACACTTTGTTTCAAGGCCATAAATATTTGACAATTCAGATCCTTAAAAGCAATATGTAGCTCTGCGCTCTAACATTTAGACACACCTTGTGACGGAAATGCTTAAACTACTGCACTAACCCATCTCATCGACCCTCACGTTACCTTGGAGAAGCATGCAAACTCGTGCCTTTGTATTAATGTTCCCCCCCAAAACCCCGACTCCTTTTCCAGCCTGCAGACAGAAATGTTCATGATCTAAATTACCGTCGCTCCACTGAAATGATTTGAACAAAGATCTATTTTTGTGGTCAGCTCTAGAAAGCTGCCTAAAAGAAAAAAATAGAAAAAGATACGGATATAAACATATGCACAAGTTATAAAGCAATGATAGGATTCTATATAAAGAGCAACGTTTGAATTTGGTGTATGTATTATGCACATGCCTCTATGTTAACACGTCCTGTGTTGGGAGATGTACTATTTCAAGCACAATGGGAGCGCTCTTTGTTATGAAATGTGACATACTGTGCTCTTCATAATAAATATTTTATACATACTGCATCCTTTCTCTCTGCCTCACCCCTGATCCCCACACGAGGTGAGTCACGCGAGGTGTGTCGTTCCGTTTTTGGCTCCACTGCTGACGGTAAACACTAATCTTTAAGACGCTGTAACCAAGCAGGTGTGTATTCTTCAGCGTGAGCTTCTTATGTCAGATAAACCTCGCAGTTTTGTGCTTATTTAAGAGGATTCCTGGCTGACCCTCGGCTCGCTTTGATCCAACTTACTGCCACAGACGTGATAATCCCACAGAAGTGAAATCAGCTAATGGAAACGGCCCGAGCGTTTACAGAAGAGTTCATTTTAAAACACAAACCAAATTAATTG
This sequence comes from Xiphophorus hellerii, assembly GCF_003331165.1. Classification (NCBI taxonomy): domain Eukaryota; kingdom Metazoa; phylum Chordata; class Actinopteri; order Cyprinodontiformes; family Poeciliidae; genus Xiphophorus; species Xiphophorus hellerii. The sequence continues at coordinate 22,754,381 of NC_045693.1, read as the reverse complement.
CTTGGAAATCATGTTAGAAAAACTCGTTTGTTTTCTGGTTCTACAATATTCAAAAATCAACCAGATTTGCTGCTCGTCTCTGTTGTTAAACTAACTACTATTAACAATACAAGCAAACATGTCACGTTCACTGACGGACGTTGTAAGGCGTGTATGAAACATTTAATACTTTATGATGACCCGTCCTTCTTTTTCTTGTCAGCATCAAGTGCTACTACTAAAAAAAAAAAGAAAATCCGCTTTTCATTTGTCTTGTCATTTGAACATGTAAAAACTATTAGTAAAACAGCAAAAATAGCTTTTTTAAAAATGTTAATCTTTATTAAAATTATGAACATTGCCATTTGGAACATTGATAGTTATACATTTTCAGCAGTTCTTACCAGAAACAAACTCATATCTATATAAATGACAGGTGAGTTTGGGGACGTTTTCTTTTCCCATCGTGTCTGTAATGTAGAAGAAAAATAACCAATACTTTACTGTGATTTCACATGTCTGCTACATCCTGATTAAATGTGTATAGAACAGAGCCTGGGTCAGGTTTCTGCTGCTGCCCTCTGAAGTCTGACTGACCAGCGGTTTTTAGCAGTAAACATTGCACTTCTCCGATTTACTGCACCACTGAGCAATATCTTATCAAAGCCGTACAATGAAGACGGACTCTGGGGTCCAGCATTTTTTTTTTTTTTTTGCTTTGCGGTGCAGCTCTGCAGCAGAACTTGGGCTGTGTTTTGGACACTCGGCGTGGCTGTCGGGTCAGGTCGCCGCAGCTCCGCGGCCAACGGGTTGTCCTGCTTGTCCGGCAGCAGGGATTCTCAGTTTTCCAGGAAGTCAAGGTGACTCACGGTGGGGAAGAAGTTCGCTCAAGTCCAACCTGAGCAAAGCAGTAGAGGAAGGTGAGCATCGGCGGAGCGACGGTGGACCACCCTGAAACGAGAAGCAACGCACTCGTTACGTCTGGTGATTACATTCACGACGACTTATCAGATCTGTTTGTATAATTTCCTCCTCAACATAAATAAATGCTAATCAGCTCAACTTATATTCAGTTCATTCAGGCGCAATAACGCGTTTTTGTTCCTGTTTTGCTATTTATAGCCAATTCTTAGAGGTTGGAGCGCAGGCAGCAGGTAAGGACGGCCGGCTGCGCGTCCTCCCATGCTGGCCTCCGTCCAAATTATCTCAGTAACCTGCACCTGCACCCACAATGCTTTTCAAGGGTCTATTCTCTTCTATTCATGTCAAAATCTAATTCACATACACATGAGCTGCTTAAAGCTCAGCTGAGCTGTCAGCCACTTCTCTACAGCGAACAGTTAAAACAGGAGAATGAGGAGAAGACGTTTTATTTTCACTAAGTTTTATCTTTTACTTGGAAATAGAGGTGAACATTGAGCATAATTCTGGAAAATAAGGGTAAAAAAAACTATGCAGTTGTAAAATGTCACATTAAAATTTGAGTAAATGTATTCAGTGCTTAAGCATAATTGTTTTTACGGAGATGCGCTAGCAGGACCAATAAAGGTACAATAATCGTAACAATCCTTTAATAACTGCGCTAAAGTCAGAATTGTTTTGAGTGGTTCCAAACTTGGCCCTGCAGCAAATGGAGATAATGCAGATGGACGCTTTTTGTGATTTTCAGAATGACATTTTCAATGGAAAATGTAACTCTTCTTAATGACGTAGCAAGCAGGGTCATACATACGTTACTTTTTTACAGAAAATACATATTTGGTGTTATTAAACTTGGCTAAATACAGGAGCTATTTTTGCTGAAAGTTTCTTTACACCAACTAAATAGAAAACAACACTTTTCTTTTATTAAGACAAACATCAGAGACCCTTTTTATTGGACCAAAAATTTGTTATTTTTTCCTTCCTTGTGTGTTGTTGAATGTTCAATTTATTGCTTAGCAAGTAACAAGAAAGTAATTCACACCATATTTTATTTTTCAACTGAAAAGTACTTTCTAACTTTTATTTGACTTAGCGTAAGCAAATTTGCGGCTCGTTCATAAAATGTTATGTTGAATCATAGACAATTTTTACAAAACTTTTGATGCCTTCTACATATCAGGTTGTAGCCAACCATTGAAACTCCGGTTTCCAAATCAAACTTTGTTAAACATGAGGAAGGGTCAGGTAGTGGATAACACAACAGTAATATTTGGATTTGCTATAACACCCTTTCAAACTGCAGTTTTCTTTTTCAAGAATGAATAAATAAAAAAAGGCAGTGGAAGACACATTTGTTGCCTTGAGCTTTTTGAAATACCAGGAGGTTTTAAATCTGGTATGGCGAGGTGAAAATGGGTCATCTTTGGGTCTTTCAGCAGGATAGTGATCCAAACCATGTGAGAAAATCGACAAAGAAACTTTTCCCCAGACTCAAAATAAACCGTCTCTCATGGTCATCTCAGTCTCCAGAACAAAATACTAAAGAAAACCAGTAAAGTACATCTACTGTTGTTTTAATTCTCTAAACATGGGCCAAACGTATGCACGCTCTACAAAAAAATAAATAAATAACAGAGATTCTCATCTCATTGCTGGAGTTGAGCTGAATGTCAATTAGTTCATCATTTTTGCTCCAGACAATAATCTCCAGATGCTATTTGATGGACTGTTGTGCAGACAGTCTGTATACCAAGGGAATAAATCTTACTGCCAATATTTCATTAGGCGTACACCGATGAACTGTCAAAACAGCTTTCGTTTGGGCCAGCAGAAATTTAATAATCATTCTGCCCTCTGGAAGAATCATAGCAGCCCTTCACACTGACTGTAACGTTAGAGTCCTTCCCCCAAGGGGACACGGAAGAAATGCACACTCTGTTCATGGGCTCGGCTCACAGAGACGGGCAACAAGAACAACTTTAGACGCACAGTGCAGGTAGGAAATTGCAGACTTCACCCAGAGAGGTCAGAGAGCAATTACGCCGCTGCCAGAACAAGTGAAAATCCCAGTCGAGTTGATTTAAAAGCATTGATCTCATGGTAATCAAACTATCCTCCCCATCCTCCTGGTCGACACCAGAGGGCATGAAATATGCTGGATCAGTTACATTCAGAGCAGAAGAAGAAAAGCAGAAAGGTTACTAAGCAGATGGTTCCATGATTTTTTTTTGAGAACACGTCGGACGCGCGGCAGGCGGCGGGTACGTCTATTGTAGTCCTAAATCACCCGAGTGGATTCTGAAATTATTTCCAACAATCCGAATAATTCAGAAGAGAAAAATTTTCCAAACACGAGTGGTTTTGTTTTACTTTATTTTATTTTACTTTTTAACTCTACAGTAGTTCAAAACAGAGCAGGAAGAAGAAGGCAAGACACCATTTCCTATAAGCTTTCCAGCAATTTATTACTGTCACAACACAACTTATCTCGCGACTGGAATATGACCTTTATCTGAGGTCTGCAAAATGGTGGCGACAAAGCATCTTCACACTTACTCTGCAATTTTTTATAGATTTATTTATTTATTTTTAATCCGATGGCAGAAGGAGCGCGAGGTGGAAGTCATGTGCGGCGATGCAAAGCGAGAGAAAATTATAACAAGCAACACGTCAGCAGAGGCTGCCTGCAGGCTGCGTCTTACTGATTTTTCATGTCAACATTTCAGATTTCTCATTTCTTTCTTTGAAGCTGTTATTGGGGTATTAATTCAAAACTTTAATCAGATGGTAAAAAATAAGTAAACAACTGAATTAAAGGTACAGAAGCAACCAATCAGAGCCAGGAGGAGGCTCTTAGAGCTGTTAATAAACCTTGTGTACACGCTGCTCAATGTGCTAAAGGCGGAGAAACAACTTAATGTTACAGGAAAACTATTCATCCGCCATTATTGGTGGCTATGCTAACTAGCCTTGCCATTCACGGCCAGCTTCCTTGTTGAGAATTAGCTGCGGTGATAGCAAGGGGGAGCGTAGAAGAGCATGATTGACAGCACTAAGGCTCTCCTCCTGCCTCTGATTGGTTGGTTCTGACCAGGAGCAGATGACAGCAGATCTATAAAAAGTAGGCAGAGGAGCTTGATTTTTACCGATCATCTGGCTCATATATTACTATCATGACAGTGACATTTTGACAGATATTTAATTACAAAAATGACCTACAAAAAGTTTTCACACCAGGAAAATATTGTCACACCATAGCTATATTTCTCTGATCTTTACTAGAAAGAAACCTGTAACATAAAAAAAAAATGATTTTCACAATATGGAAAATAATAAGTATTTTTATTTTAATCAAGTTTTAAATATTGTGCATATTTAAGTTGTGGTTCCTATTGCTGCATTTCATCATAATTATCAGTATATTTTCATTTTGCATCCCATTAAGACTGTGAATGTCCTCAAAGCGCCAAACGCACTGACAAAAACCACCCGTTAAACTGCAGATACACGGCTTTTAGTGAGTTATTCTTAAAATTCTATAATTTTACAAAAACTTCTTTTCACATCAACATAATGTAGATGCATAAAAACTGATTTGGTTTGATATATTCAATAACATTTAAGCACACAACTGCTGTCTTGAAGTTCTACTTATGTGGCCTTCCAGCGTCTTGAGGGCCACAGAAATGGCCACGGCGGGACAGATTCGGCCCAATGGCCTCAAGTTTGACACGCAGTATAAGGAATGTGCGAAGTACTGATAAGCATTTTTAAAATTCTGAAATTTACACCAAGAAACACAGTTTTTAAAAATCTGCATCAAACATTTAGAGGCTTTATTACGTCACTAATAGGTTTAGTGTCTTCTAAAGCCTAAACACGTGAAAGGTTTAAAATAATCAAACTTCTTGAGGCGAAGGGTTGAATTTTCCGCTCTGAATCCCCACCCTAGCACCTGGCCCAGCAGTGAATGCACATTAGACTGCTTATCATTAATGGACAGGCTTCAGGAAGGCCTGCCATCTCTCTTTAGGTACCAAATGGACCAAATACAACCGCAGGGAGCAAAATAGGCCCTGGTACATCCACGAAGCAGATGTGCCCCTCCGACGTTCACGACTCTAATTGTTAGTTTCGGGTCTTTGCTCAAAGTAGCGGGAGGCTATTCTGTGCACCTGTGTGGATAAATATTAGACTGAGCATAAAGCAGCACCACGTCAAACAGTTTTATGATTTTAATTCACATCTAGCTCAGGGCCGTCTCCGACTCCTATAAACAAAGATTCCGTACTGATAATCTAAAAATCACCCCAACACCACGGTGGGATTAAAACATGCAATGTCTGTGGAGGTGCAATTTACCCTGAATGAAGACGCGCTTCCAGAAGATTCTGCCCACGTGCGTCCCCCCGAGGAACACCAGATTAGACAGGATGAGCATGGCCGTCGAGAAGGCGCAGAGGAGGGCGGCGCAGCGCCTTCGCATCGCCAAGGAGAAATTCTGCTCCTGGGAAATCAGTAAATAAATAAGCAAGACCACGAGACGTTCTCGTTGTTAAGTCTGCGAGAGAACCCAAAAAGCCGAAACAAATGATCCATGTGACCATAAACTGGGAGGATCACACGGCGCCCCATCAGAGTTTAGGACTATTTTGAGGATGAGCCGACTCCCAAAGGAAGCCGGCGAAGAAATTCCCGTTAATGGAATGCAAACGGCTCACAGTGATGTCGTGCCAATTAGACGAGGCCCAATGGGTTCGTCTGCTGTCTGCGCTCTGTAAAGCCGATCAACAGTCTGCTTTATTAAATGTAATAACACGACTTACGTTGCTAATAATTTCCTCCCTTGTAAAATAAGTGGAGAAATTTGATCTGTTGGAGCTGCTGCTGCTGCTGCACAGCTGGAATTTAACGCCTTGATTAGAAACTCACAACTACGGAGTGAAGGCGGGATGAGGCAAAGAGAGCTCTGATGGCGTTTTCCACCAGAACGCCGGCCCAGTTCATCAGGGCCCAGTACCGCAGGTAGTCCTGGCCGCCGTGCCAGAAGCAGACGAACGCAAAGGCGACGCCGGTGGAAAACACTTTGGAGAGAGGACCGTGGCGGGAACCACCCAGAGGCACGTAGATGTATCTGGGAAAAATAAAAAGGAAAACTAAAGGGTTTCACAAGAGAAAATACTGGGAATATTACAGATGTGACAACAAACGTGAATAAAAATTAGACATGCACCAAGATATCAGCTGGCGGTGAGGAAATAAAAATTTCAACATTTTCCTTATCAGTGTCAGCAAAGCTTCAATAACTTCAGTAATCTTCGGAGTGGAAGTTATTACTGTGGAAAGTTTACTATTCTTGCCGTCAGACAAATGATTTAAAAGTAAAGCCATTTAAAAACAAAAAGCATTTCCTGAGCAGCCAGGCTGCTGCTTTCATGTGAAAAGAAAGGCTAAATGTAGCATAGCAAAGTTGCTGTTGTGTGTGTTGTCCTTTCCAGGGACATATTGCCATTTTATAGCACAACCAAGTGATTATATTACCTTCAATCGCTATAAAAATGCTAAATATATCAAAACATGATTTAAAAGAAATTTGACTTCGCAATTTATTGCCTTGAAAGAATCTGATGCTCATTCCGATACTCCGTCTTCAGCGTGCCATCACAACAATCGCTTTCTATTCAGCCATTTACAACCATTTTAGGTGTGTTGGACTCAAAAGTAGTTTGTACGATAAGCTCAGCAGACGTTTGCTAATTGCTGCTGCTGCTAGTTTGGAGGAGCTGAGTGGGGGAAGGGTCGCTCTGTGAGGTGGAAGATCAGCTTGGAGACTACAACTCCAAGGAGGAGTTTTGTGGAAATGGGCGGAGCTTTGTGAGAGCAAACGTATAGACATCCCCGAATGGTTGCCATGGGAGATACAAGGATTTCTCAAATACGAATGAAAGAATCAAAGCAACTTTCCAGGTATGTTTTGGATGATGGGATAACATTAGAACATAATATAAACCTCAAAAATATTGATTTTACATAATATCCCACCTTGAAGATTTTTTTCAGCACTAGAGGCTTTTATTGATGAGAGAAAAGGGGAAAGACAGGCAGCAAATCTTCCTGGGTCGGGAATCAAATGCAGGATGGCTGTGTGTACAAAGCGCTCGCTCTACTACTACACCAGGTAGCACCTCATGTCGCTCTGTTTTCTCCTTTTTGATCATTCAACCTGTCTGTCAAGGAACATGATAGACTTGAAAATGCTGACTGACTGTAAGAAATCTGAAGAGTTTGCAGAAATGTCTACTTACTCTTGTGAATACACCCAGACACTTGTAATGACTAATTATAGTCGGTGGAAGAAAACCTCATCTCTCATACTATTTTTACTATTTTTTTGGATAGGTACAAATATATAATGCGTGTGAATATGATGTGTTTTTATATTTTGAGGAGTGCAAAAAAATACTACTAGTGGCAAATCCGTTTTATAAAAGAAAAAAGGAGATGAGCTGCATTATACTATAAACATAGATTTCCAGTGATGCAGAGTGAGGCGGCTCTGCAACTTTCAGTTGTTTTGGAGAAAATCATCGTTTCATTTTACTTTGGACATTTTGAAGCATTTGTTCAATTTCCAAACATTCCAGAAGTTAGAAAAAAAATGCTATTATACCTCGAATGATGAAATCTCTGCTGGCAATAACAGGCGGAACGATGCGCTGAATTGTGAGGAAGCCCCGACACAGAAACCGTCGTGTCATTTTCACGATTTCTTTTCATTTCATACAGTCAAATGTGGCTCTAATGTCCACTGAAAGCACAGCAGCACTCCAGGGAAGAGAAATCCCTGCCAAGACGTTAACAACACAGCCGACTGTGTTAATGAATCCAAAAATAGAAAACCTGAGCTTCACACCAAAGCCTTGACACAGATTTGCTGTTCTATTGTTTTTCTTACCCTTTCTTCCACGGGTAAGTTTGCCCTTTGGGGTAATAAACAAGACGTGCAGTTAGATGAAAAAGCAGTATTTATGTTGTGGTATTTTATCAAACATTAAAAATTTAGTGCATAATTCATGCATGAGACTGAACTGTATGCGGTGTAAAAATAGAAGCCATGCTCCCGGGATAGCCCCACTTTATGTGCATAATGCAACACCAATCGGTGACAAATGGCTTCATATACCGGGAGCACCTCATCTGTCCCGCGAGGAGCTGCCAGAGCCTGAAAAGCGCGACACACCACTCCGACACACTCAACAAACATCTCGCTGTGTGTGTGTGTGTGTGTGCGGCGTGCGCCCGCGCTGGAAACTAATTATCTCAGCCTCCCTGTGGCTAATCAATGTTTGTGAAAGATGAGCCAGCATTTTCTGAGCCCTAAATAGAGCGGCCAGCTCGGCCATATTGCCGGATGAAAGTCGGAGCAAAAACAGATGGAGAGCGTCAGGACCCAAGAAAACCGGATACCTGAACACGCTCGGCGTCGGCTCATCATCGGCGATTTAATTGGACAGATAGGCGCTGTAAACAGATGTTAGTTAAAATATGATCATTTTTAAGACATACAGGACCGCCCGACTAATCACCGTTATGTAACACCAATACACTTAATGTAGGAGGTTCAAATAATGTGCTGTCAGGCTTTATGGAGCGAGCCATCAGACAGGAGGAGTGCTTTGTCATTATGGCTGCACCGTCGGTAGGAAAAAGGACGATATAAATGGTGATCAAGAACTGGGACGGGTTCTTCCTGAATCTGCCGGACGCCACGGCAGTTACTTTCATTGTTCAAAACGAGGATTAGGTCAACAAAATTCATTCTGACGCCGAACAAAAACACACACAGAAGCTTAGGAGCAGCTGAAAAATGATAAAACACAAAAAACACTTCAATATGAAAGGACCAGATAACCCAGTGTTTTATCTGCAAGCGCTGCCAAAACCTCATCACCGCAGCACAGGGTGCCAAGTAACTAGAACTGCCCAACATATAAAATGGCAAAGTGCTGCTTTGAATTAAACATTTGGCCAGAACTTGCATTTTCAGTGCCATACATTAACACTATTCATGTCGAGTTCTTATATTTGGCCAGTTGGATGGTCTCCCGCTGTCCTTGGTGGTCAAACAAGATGCATATTTTGTTGAGATGTCAGAAGAGAAGAGGAAAAAGTCAAGACATATGGGTTGATTGTAATTGTTATTGTTACTGTAAATCATTTTTCTGATAGGTTTTAACTCTAAACATCTGCAAAATATAAATTACAACAAATTTCATAGGGAATTTTTCCAGCATGCTCAACAACAAACAGTGTGTGCAATATAATAATAAGAGTTTTGCAGAAAGGAAAAGTTTCTAGTATGCAGATGTTTTCAGGGCTATCCTATAATTTCTTACAGTCTGCTCTCCAGAAGAAAAACAGGATTTGAGTGACTGTGTAATAAAATAACTAAAAGCATTTGCGTGCACCCCAGTCTGGTTTTGAGTCACTGTCTATACAGTTTTGTGAAAACGTGTTTTTCTTGCTCCTGCTGTTGCCGCCGTTTCTACAAGCCTTAAAATGGGGAACTCTGGCTTCATAAGTTTACCCAGAGAAAAGTCAGTGCATGCTTAAACCAGGCCTGACCTCGTTTTAAACAAGACACGAATAGTATTTATATTGTCCGGTCGCAGGTAAAGTGGTGTGCTGCACTAGAACATGTCACCGTTGCTCTGGATTACAGCTTCGGTGAATATCATCAGACTAAACACAGAGGAAGAAGAGAACCAGACCAGTGATGTGCGGCTGCACTCGGAGGATTTGCCGTTAAAACAGTCGACGCTTCATTAATAATAGAAATATCCATTTTTAGATTAACCATGGGGAAATTCAGGATAAGAAGTATCAGATTATTAATAGAAGATAGTAGAAGATAAGAGGCATTCAGAATAAGAGGCATTCAGTTCACATTAGTAAATGCTGACATAAACACTAAAAAAACCCTAAAGTTTCAGTAGTCGGTCTGGTGGGTCACATTAGTTTTTATTTTCCATGTTTATTGGTTTCAGCAACAAAGTTGAATTTCAAATTCATATTTACAATAATTGAGTTGGAACTATTAGCCTGATTTTCCAGTCAGAACCTATTTAACCTTTTAGCAAGTTTTTCCATGTTGAATAATCATACTGCGTTATATGCTGATTCTCATAAAAATCATATAATGTCTTTATCGAGTACCGTTAGGTTTGTATTAGTTTGTTTTCGGTGCGTTTCTCAGCGTTTTATTAGAAATGAGGTTCATGCTGTGAGGCCAATATTTCCCAGCTGGTGAACTGTGAAATATTATGGGGCAACGGGGCAGAAAGACCTGACCCATAAATGTCTGCTTCTCCGTGTACTCTTTAAGGAGACCACAGCCTCGGCTGACTGACAGATCTGCAGGCCCTGAGAGGAGGTGACACCGCTTGGCTCTCCCAAACTGGAGGGGACGGTTTGTTTTGATGTAACCCAGAAAAGAAAGGAGGTTAGATTTTTATACAAGTTAATCAGTGTCTTTTTATGACTTTTAGGGATTGTCATTGAACTGGACAGCTTTAGTATCTGCGTTGCATTTGATTTATTTTTTAAAGGGGTTATATTGTGTAAAAATCTACTTTTTTGAGCTTTTTATGATGTTAAAATGCTATTCCGTCACTTGGAGCGTGACAATTAGCAAATATTTGCAGAGCTCACCATATAAACTACTTAGTGCAATGCTCCTAAGAACAGCTGTAAACTGCATAATGAGAAGCATTGTTGTGACAAGGTGCTAAAGACGGAGAATCAGAAAGAGAAGGAGCTTCTTAAAGAGACAGAGACCCAATTTTAAGGCGTTAAATTTCTATTAAGTCATGTTTGATATGTACAGCATTTTTTCAACAACTGAAGGTAACACAGTCACTCGATTGTGCTTTAAAATGGCACTACATGCCTGGAAAATACATATTGCCGTCCCTTTAAATGAGGAAGCTCATAGGAACTATGACATCTTTTATATACTAATCAACTACAACTTGTCACATAAACACCCAGGAAAAGACAATATAATATTTCTACTGTACCATTTGTTGCCAACAAATGCAGTGAATTATAACCATTTTTGATTATATTTTGTTCTGAAAAGTGGCTCCATTTCAGGTCCTTTGTGATGGATTTTGTTCACATATGGCAAAGAAAAAGGAGCCTAAAAAACTCTAGAGCCGTTTTATCAGATTCTCAGATGACATACTTGGTTTAGAAACAGGTAAAGTGAACAACCTACAGTCCAATATAAATATTTTTACAAAAAAAATTATTTGCAGGATCGAATGTCCATCCTCTGTTGAAAATGTAATAACTCAATCAATCACCCCTGAAGAGCTTTCTTTTTTCTTTTTCAGCTGTACTTGATACCTGGTGGCACAGAGGCCTGGAAAGCATAATGCAATGGCAAAGAATGAGGCACTTAGCTGCCCAGGGAGACGAGGTGCCAGTGACTCATGTGGAGCACACCGTTTAACACCTACACGCTCATCCAGCCCTCTTCAGACGACATCGGCAGAATTTTTTTGGAACTGCATTAAAACATCTTCAGAAGAGGAACCGTCGAGGTATTGTGTCACGGGTATCATCTCGCATCTACAGAAGGATAATTGAGCGAGATGCCATTAAGCAGAAGAAAACCCATTTCCAGAGGGCTTTGTTTAAAATGGAAACACGTATGTTTGCAATTAAAATGGAAGGGACTTTGAGCGGATGAATTAGAGCTACTTTAACAAGTTTGCTAGGCTGTAACAACGTGAAAAACAGACCTTAGTGTATGTGTCAAACAGACTAAAGAGGAAAAAAAATAGCAAAAAATAAACACCACTTTCACAGACTTTTTTTTTTTTGTGTTCTGACAACCGTGCAGCAGTAGAGTCACTGTAACGCAGAAATGTGCGTCTAACAAGCAGACCACCAACTCCCAGCAGGCCGGACCCAGCCGAGTGTGCATCATTAAAAGAAAAAGCGAGTAATAATGTGTGTTGTCCAAAGTGAGAGTGAGAAATCTACAAACTCCTCCAATTACACGCACACATTAAACAAGACAGCCTCTCTTCACGGTGCGGGAGCAGAAAGGCGACAGTGGAAACGCTCGCCGCCACATGAACATAAGAAAGCAAGCGCGCGTGGAAATACAGCATCCGGCTCTGTCGTACTGAAACACGTGAGCAGGCAGCATGCGAGCGGCATGCTTTTTCAAACGGTTGTTCCGCTGCCAAGCTCAGTGTCCCACAGGAAATGCGCTCTTTAGAGCGCAGTGAGTAATGAGCACAAGGCAAAACTGCTGGCGATCATAAAGCAATAAAAGCAGACGGAGATATTTTGATATAGACAGCGCCTCACATCTTTAGTGAGCATCAACATGTGAATTAGTCAGTCCAGCGGTGATGAAGAGTCTCTTACCTGATAAGCCATCGATACAGCCCCTCATCAAAGTGCCTGAGGCAGAAAACAAATGGATATTTCAGGCCCACATTTGCATATCTGCAGGTTTCAGCAAGTCGAATTTAAATCTTTTTAGAACTTTTTGTTAATTTCGCCTAGAATGAAATTTAACCCCCCCCAAAAAAAAACACTATAGAATGGTAGGGGGAACTTGCTGCATTACAATCAAGCATAGCAAAAACTGTGAACTTAGTGCTTCTCACACTGCATATGGCTCTCTTCAGCCTGAACCCCCACAGTGCCAAGCTTAATTTTTTTTTACACCAAGCCTTGTATTGATTGGCAGCAGAAGTAGCGCCAGCCAACTGGAGATAAATTTGCATTTATCCAGGATAGACACCAAAACGCTAGCTAGCAAGTTAGCTAGATTGCTAGCTAGCTTTGTGTCCCCTGCTAGCTTGTTAGATAGCAGGGGAATATTAGCAGCTAGTTTCTAGCCGCCTTAACCACCTCAAGTCATAGAATGCAATGAAAATGTTTGTGTGTGACTCAAAATTTTGCTTGACAGAAAAAGTTTGAGGATAACAAAAACTACATTAAATAGCCCTACCTACAAATTTAAGACCTGTAGCTAACATGTTTTCTTTTATTAAGTAATTTTAAGGCCTTAATTTTAGACAAACGAATTTAAGACGATTTAAGGACACTGTACACTGTACGTAAAAATAAAAAAAACACAAAGTTAAAAACACCTGAACGCTGGGCTTCCAACGACGTAAACCTTGTGCTGTAGCCAGACTGTCCGGTGTCGAGTGTTTGTGAGCCGGCGCTTTGTCATAACAAAGATTAGATCTGGCAGCGTCTATAAACTGAAACTGGATTTTTGATGGTGTCGGCCGACAGCTTTATGCATTCTATCAATGTCGCCGGCATCGACCAGCTCAGCACATAAGAGCCGGATTGGAGTGCATCGGCGTCAGCACATCGGCTCTGACTGCTGCAGAGAGGACATTTTATCATGCAAAGCCAAACACATCCTGTCTCCACTTTATTAGCTCACAGTTAAGGAGGCATTACTCATGGTTAATTACATTCAGGAGCAACAATGTATGCATCTGAAACGTGAGCAAATCTAAAGGCTGACTGGACTTATTGCAGTAAGCAAGTGGCCATCAGGTAAAACTCAAGCTGAGTTGCTAAATTCTGAAGCTTTCTGACAAATAAAACCAGGTTTAAATTTAGCTGCATTTGGAGAGAAGTACAGTTGTCAGCTTCATTGGGGATTATAGGAAGCTTTATTTATTTATTTAGCCAACTTACACTCAAACAGGTTGAATTTAACAACAGAATCCTGCAAAATTAGCAGATCCTTAGAAAAGCTGAACCAAATAATAAACTTTGAAACCATATTAACAGGCATAGACCAATCTCAAGTGGTTAAATTTTCAGAGATTAGATGCTAAACACAAATAGTGTCATGTCACAAAAAAAACATGACATAACATAACAGAATCCTCTTTAATGTTTCCTTCATATTTAATTGTCTTCTGTCTTTATGTATGCAGAATAATGCACATGTGAGAGGCACCACTTGTTGACTCTCAATTAACTTGAGCAATTGTGACCCCTTCAGCATAAAACAGGGATGATCTCTTCTGTAGCAAGAACACCTAAAAATATTAGGTGGTATTTGTCTGGTAAATGTTGTGGCTTAACATTCAGTTGCTGGCAGAAGACTCAAATTTATACATTTATAAATAAATGCACCACTACTAATCTCTGACTGAGCTTCTGCCATAACTCTAGCTGGATACATGACCGCTCCTTGTGGCAGAATCGGCAGAGAAAGTTTTAAACTGGATGTTTTTCTGGTTTTCAATCAGAAACCGTTCATTTTTCTGTAAATAGTATTTACGTAACGGCTTTCCGACGCCGTTATTTAAAATTTTTGTCATTGTCTTCTCGGAACATCAACTTGCATCCAAGTTACAGCCGTCTACTTTTGACGATCTGAAGTAAAGTTGAACAAATTTTGAGGTAGACCTCCTTCATCAATATTTCACCCACTTGGTGCATTGCATCTGGAAGCCACTGGCAAAAACAACCTCACAAAATGGAGCTTAGCAGTTAGCATTATGTTTCAAAACCTGGCAGTGCTGATGTGACACCTTCAAACTAAACACAGAATTCCATAAAGAATTGCAGGATTTTTAGATCACAAATGTATTGACGTGCCAAACCCATTTCAGTATAACCAGAGAATTATGCAAATCAAGTTCACACTGTTTCCAATGTCTTCTCCATCTTACAATAATGCTTAAATAAATGCTAATGATGTTCAAAAGGCAAAATAAGAATATGTTTTTTAAATTCCCTCTTTAAAAATTTAAAATCTGTAATTTAAGTCTTCTGATTTACTTTGTAGTTTGACATATGCTGATGTTATTTTGTTTTTAGTTTGAAAAAAAAAAAAAAAAAAAATTCAGTGAATTGGTCCCAGTAAACAAACCATTATAGTGTGAAGCACACACAGAGACACACTGCTGCTGATGTGAGGATGACCCTTTGTCCTCTTGTAGGTAATGACTCAAGATGAGACAATTTTCTCAGGCCAGTCTGGACCTGACTGCTAACGCAGAGAGTTGCACTTTAAAGCTATTTTGCGTCAGAGTTCCCTTTTTTTCCTCCTCAAAGGTCCCGGGTTTTAGTCCAGCCTCTAACATGAAGATGCCCCCCGTTACTCACTTGACAATGAGCGCTCTCACCTCCACATCCCTGTGAAGCTGTGCATGACGCTGACGCAGCGCGGGAGCCTCGGGGGGACCAGGCCGTCCAAAGTGGCGAGCATGGACGGAAGCCCAAACAGCACCAGATACTTCACGTAGAAGAACTGGACCAGAGCCAGGGCCAGACCCCCTGAGGCAGACAGGAGACACGGAGCTAAAAATCATTTCAGATTCTACAGAGACAACAATGAGTAGTCGTCCATTTAGAGAATGTAACAGAGGAGCAACAGCAGGAGATTAATAGCTGCACTTTAACTTGGTTTAACATGATTCACTGCTGTGATTAAACAGCTGCTAAATTATTGATTACGAATTAGCGTATCTAACATTTAAAATAAACTCCTTGGTTTTGACAACTTGGAAGAAAAAGATAATTGAAAGCAAAAACCATTACTTCAGTTAACGGTTATTCTGTCAATAAACCTCATGGTTTATTGATTAATCGGAGGAAAAATTGGCAGATTCTGCAGATTTTTCACTTAACCACTTATGGATTTCTTGGACAAAATTAGAAATGCATTAAAAGATGAAAATAAACAAATAATGTCATCCCTTTTTAAAATAACAAAATGAACATTTTGTTACCTAAACTGCAATAACACAGCATTCCTTTAGTGTATGCTTCATCATTTGTAGTAAAAGATGCATCTGCAGCTGAAAAAAAAAATGTTTTAACATCAACATGTGAAAAGCTCACAGGCCTTTCCACTTGACTTAACATCAACACAGCATCTGTTGATTACAATTTTAGATTAACCAATCAATAATTGGATGGGAAAAGGCGCTCAATAGGATTCTTTTTACAGAATTTGAACTGGGTGAATAGAATATTTACAGAAAAAGGCGTTATTTTTTTATCTTAATGCAAAATGTGTATATTTTTGTACAGCTTTGCCTTAATTACTGGAACCATGTGAATCCCTTATCCACGTGATAGGGTGTTGTTCTGCAAGTGTTGTTCTTTTTTGCAAATGGCTCTTTTTTGCGTCTGTATACTCCAGTGAATCGACAGCTAAATTAGTTGACGGTCATTTCAATAAATCGATTCGTCATGATTAATCGTTTCAGCCCAAGCAAAAATGAAAATGTCTGAATGAATGAGCTGATGACCGGCTGTCAAAGCAAAGCCGCCCACATCAGATTAATAAAATCATAAATCACAGATAATTAGTAAATGTGTAATAGCAGATAGCAGTCTTCTGCAGATATAATCTCTATATATTGTTCAACATATGTCTTCTGTGGGAGGAACGTGTTGGATATAACACCTCGTTTTAGCTGCGATGAAACACAACAAGCTCTGAGTGGAAAGTCTTACCCAAAGCCCAGGGAGGAAGCAATTCTATGTAGGTCTCATTAGAGTGGATGGAGTGCATGTACATGACATGGATCATGTATTCTGCCAGGATCCACCACAGAATGACCCGGACTGATCTGACCAGCACGTAGCCAAAGACAGATTCCTCCCCGCTGTTCTCGTCGGCCGACTTCCTCATCTGGCAGTGGAGAGACAGGAAGCACATACTGAAGGAGGGAAGGTTAAACATATGAGACACATGTTGGGGTTTTCAGTGGAATGGAACGTCTTTTTTTAATATTTCGACATGTTCATCAGCCGGTTGGAGGAACTGTTATTTTTTTTATTGAGTGGTGTCAGAGTACAGAGGAGTGTACACAGATCCTTTTCCATATTCTTCACAATTGGCTTCACAATTTGTGAAACCAAATTGTGGCAAACATACTTGTATTGATGTCTTAATGATGGCACTCTACAAAATGCAACATTTGTTACTGGTTTCAAATTTCTTACTGTAAGATGGGATTTTTTAAATGTTTTTATGACGTAAAGCCCTTTAAAATGCCTTGTTGCTTAAATGTGCTGTACAAATAAACTTGATTGATTGACTGATTCACAAAACTCCAATAAAATGCATTCAAGTATGTGGTTGTAATGTGACACAACATGGAAAAAGAGGAAAAATATTCAAGTAAATGATTTAGCAGAAAATTGTATCTATGTATTGATCTCCCAGCTCAACTGTTTAGGTTCACTTTTATTTATTGGTTTTGCTGTAATGCTGGGCATTTATTGAATCATTTATCGTGAAGAATTTCTTATACAAGAATTTTGATTTATTGTTGTCCCAATAAATTCCAATTAATGAAGTTAAAAAACCCAAACTGTGTTACTGGAAATGTTGTTTTTATCATCAACTACCCGGCATCAATAAGAATCAGTAAATGCAAAAATATGATTAAATGCAGTTATAGTTTGGGGGTTAGTGTTATTAATCACTTCTTTAAGTAAATGGTGTCCTGAAGAAACATATCCCAAATGGAAATGTTTTTCAAGATCAATATTTGTGTTAGTGGTAAAATGAATGCTGTACCATGCAGTCAGAGTCACACAGGTTCCTAAAAAAGCTTTTTATTTAATCATCATTTTAATCTTTTTTATAATGGTACCACAAAATATCATGATAAAACCCTAAGTCAGTATCGTCCACCCATAGGTCAGTAACAAAATCCCAATAAAATGCGCTGTGGTTGTAATGTGACGAAATGTAGAAGAAGCTCAAAAGATAAACATGAAAATGATTTTGCAGCATATTGTATCTAAACAAAACGTATTTATAAAGCGCACGTTTAAAGATTATAAAAGGTTCACGATATAAAGAGATGAGAAATGGCTCAACTGCAACCAAAATTTGTTTTAGTGGTTTTAAAACCAGAACCCCGAGCCTGTATTGCAACACCAGAAGAGGCAATTTTACCCTCACCTGCTCAGCGTAGGCTTTGAAAGTGATAATGGGTCCGTTGTAGAAGAAAGGATGATAGAAGGTGTATGAAAACAGCCAGAAGAGATGCGCGACTCGACTGCACTCTAAAGGGCTCCAGCAGTGCTCCAGGCTGAAGCTGATGAATCGCAGGCCACAGACGGCAACGCTGAAAAGTAGCAGGTAGTACTCCTCCTCTGTGCTGTACCAGCCTCTCTGAGTAACACAAGGGTTCACATTCTCTGGCAATTGTGATGAAAGTCTTACAGTACATTTATTGTATGTGCTTCTCAAAAGGAGAAGTTTAAAAGTTAGGGCATCTCTTTACAAATTTATCTTTAACTGAGGAGTTTCTTTAGATCTGTGTCGCTTTGTTTAACTTCAGTACCAAGCTATTGTTTTCATAATTAAATCATAAATATTTTTCACTGTAGCATGGCTTGCTAGTTCAGATATTGTGTTTCCAGCCGTAAAATATCATAAAATGTTGAAGTCAATCAATTCAGACTGCAATAAGGCTCAGAGTGAGGAAGGGTGCGCCAAAGAAATTCAACAAAACCGAAGAGGAAAGCCTCAGTGGTTCAACATCTTCCTAGTATATTCTGCCCTCTTGTGTTCTTTGGGGGTATAACAGTCAGTGAAAATAAAAAAAAACGTGGAAATGCTGTTCCGGGTAAAAAAAAGACAGAAAAAAGATTCATTAAATGTCTTAGCTTCTGATTTGACAACTGACGTGCATTTTTGTTTTAATCTACACCTCCACTCAGCCAAAATCAATATAATTGTAATTATCTTGATGTTATTTATGGCATAAACACAAACAAACAAAACACCTCAAACATTAGGAAAAAGCTACAGTGTGGGACACACAGCTCACCTGGATGTCTTGCAGTGGCTGAATGTGAATTGTGGAGAGCAGCAGAAGGTTAGTGATCCACGCCAAAGAAGGCTTTCGCAGCTGGGCCACTGAGAAGGCAACGGACAGCTGTAGAAGCAGAACCCCCACACCCTTAAAGCCCAGCAAGCTGCTGGCTGCCAAGAAGTCGAACATTGTGAGCGCAAGCACCTTAAGCTGCCGAGACAAAAAAAATACAGCTACCTTTCAACATACTCTATTTGCTTTAAGTGTACCGTGGGATCACCTCACCTTGGGGTGAAAAATGGCCGCCAATCTTGATAATACGCCATGACCGACTAGAGTCCACAGTAAAGACTTTTTGGCCCACTCAGTCCAGAAACTCCACTCAAAGTCAGACGGGTCCTTTATTTAAAAAATATATATATAAATAATAATAATCAACTTCATCAAATATAAGCCTCTCTCACACTGGTCTTATATTACTGGACTAATACAGAGAGGGACTTGTGTTTTATTATTTAACATTATAATCAGATATTTAATATTGAGGATTTATATCCCTTGAACTCTTTACATTTTCCCTTGTTACATTCACTTCAATGCATTTTGTTTTATAACTGCAGAGAAAGTGGCTTTACAAAGTAGCCTATTGATACAGATGGTCAGAATACATTTCCAAGCAACTTAGATTTTAATCAGTAAAGAAAATGAAACTAATCTTTTCAATGCCCTTTACAAATTATGTGCTACCTTGTGTTTGTCTGTGAGATCAAATTAAGGTTTGTGATTAAATAATGACTAGACAGAAAAAAATAAAATCAAGAGGCATTCTTTTTCACAACCCCTTCGAATCACCACTACCCCCCTGTGCATGGAGTAGTGGTGTTTTTAAAATTCACATCTTAACTTACCCTTTTGAAGCTCTTAAAAAGGCCATTTTCCAACTGGAACTCTCTCTGTAAACCAGCTTCATGCTCTGAGGCGGAAATCAGAGGAGAACAGTGACATTTTTCTTATTCTTATTTCATCGAATCCAATGTAACAACTGCTGTCTACTTTACCTTTGGAGAACTTGTGCAGCTGGTAAAAAGAGTAAAAATGAGAGCCCAAAGAGAGCAGCCAGTAGACAAAAATCTCAGGCCATGGCAGCGGTGACAGCTGGGATGGCATCGGGTAACGTCACTCTACTGTAATGCCTCTGAAACGGAGGGAGTCCGATACACAGATTTAGTCCGATTTATCCAAATATTTCTTTGCAACACAGCAACTGCCAGTTCAGTGAGGGTCAACCTAGTAGGCTAAAGGACAGGCTCAAGATCAGGCTCAGTTTAGTTCTAGTCTGTGAGGCAATAATTGTTTAAAGCTCAAAAACATCTCAAGTTTAACCCATGTAGATTTAACCTGACCATTGCCTTCCTGCGCGTTTCACAAACCTGCTTGGATCAGAACTAAACCAGTAAAAGCAGCATTTAGTATCTTTGCTCCTCAGCTTGAGGCTGTGCAGAACCTGCTGGTTCCTTCAAATCAAAACTGAAAACATTGCTGTTTAAGACAATTTCCCCAATGTCAAATTAATTTTAGCAGCTCATTTTTATTCATTTAAAAATGAATCTTTCACTTTTTCATTTGACGTTCTCTTGTTTTTAATGTGATTTTATTAACTTCTGATCCTTTATTTTACTGTAAAGCACTGCGAATTACTTTGCCACTGAAACGAGCAGTACATGAATCAAAAAACTATCATTAAATATTGAAGAAAATACGAATATTGTAATCAAAATGACTATTTCATAATTTTTTTTATATTAACTGGTGTTCGTCAACTTGCTTTCTGTGTCTTTAGAACAAATCCAGAAGTAAATACAGCATTAAAATATTAACTTCAGCCCACAAACATATTTGAATTGTGACTATTTGTGAATATGAGTTGTAAAACAAAAATCTAAAACACCAAAAATCCCTTTATGAATAATAATACGTCCTTTTCAAATATGAAAAGGATTTTAAATAAACTAAACACCATATTTCCTGTTTTTCACTAGTAAATCATTTAAAACCGCAGAAAGCTTGTAAAAGTGTCCTACTTACCGTAAATCTTTTAAATACCTTCCACAAAGGTTTTAATAGCTCCAGCATTCCGAACTGGGAGGTTTCGTTCGGTGCTGCTATTTTATGTTTTGAAAAATACCTGTGATACCTTAATGTTTGTATAAAAATTTACATTGTTTTCGCATTGCTAACTGAACCCGGAAGCCTCCACAAACTAATTTAGCTGTTCACTCCGTGAGCTGCAGGCAGACTGAGTTATGAAATTACCGTATTAACTTCATAACTGGCCATTGATAAACTACTGCTCTGTTATAAAGTGGTTCCACAACATCAACTCTGAGCAGCAGCGCGTTCTTCTTCTTTTGTTTTATTGTCGGATTGCAAACAACTCCACAGAGGCACACTGCCCCCTACTGTACAACCTCATAGCCTGCAACTACTAATTTCTGTGTTCATTTGATATGTAAAAATGAAAATATCTTATTTATAATCCTGATTGCTTTTATCCCTTTCTGTTCCTAAAATTCCTTTTAGACTCCATTCTGTATTTTATTTACTTTTTCCCTCATTCTCTGTTGTTGTACTTTTCAATTTCACTATTAAATAAATAAAGATTCGTTTAAGTAGCTATGACCAACTCTCAATCTTGTCGTTGTTACACCTTCCCTCCTGTTTTCTTTCTCCATAAATATTTTCTTTGTAAATGTTTGTCGTTAGTTTTCTTCCTTTCTTACCTCCATTGCATATTGTCTTGTTTATATTAGTTTTTTCTTAATTATTGATTTACCCTCCCCTTTTCCAGGGGGATAAGTTCTGTTATTTCCTTCTCCAAAGCTCTTTTAGAAAGTCTATATTTCATTTCCAACTAATTGGCATATAGATTTCATTTAATAGATGTTTCCTACAGCTCTCTTACAGGTAGTTTTTTTCCTAAACTTTGTTATAACCTGTCTTACCATACATGGTGTCTCTTTTTTAAATTTATTTTTTAACATTGATTTATATATATATATATATATATATATTTCCCCGCTAAACAAACAAATTGAAATTAAAGTTAACTTTTTTAAATTCCAGAGTGTGATTGATTATGCCTTCAAGTTCAAAGCTCCCTGTCTGAATCAACTTCTCTAAAGAACAGTGGAAATTGTTTGTTAAGTCCACAAAATGGATTTAAGTTTTCTTTTCATCGCTCAACAAGAGGAGGGTTTATTTTGGCAAAAATGATGTTGCTTCACTAGGGTTCAACAAAAGCTTACAATCCAAATCAGACAGCATTGCAGGCTGTGTCCATACCACCACACAGAATAGGTTTTTAACAATAATAACAACAACAACAACAAAAAAGGCAAAGGGAAGTAACAAGTGAAGAAACATTTTAACATTGAGGGAGCACACATAGACATCACATAGGTGAAATCTCAATCTCCATCCATAAGTTTCTCTTTTCCGCCAGTTTCATCATTTAGGCTTGACAGTCGACGTTTTATCTCTCAGTAGCGTCTGCGGCTTTTCCTTTGCAACTCAATACAGAGAAAATGACGAGCATTTACACTTTCTGTTATTCACACCGAGTCTCTCAGTTTGATCAGTTCTACAAAACCCCTTTTAGCTCACCTACAGCGCGCGCGCGTGTGTGTGTGTGTGTGTGCATGCTAAACTTAATCCATACAGTCAGGCTAACGTGGAAGTAATCGCAATCACAGCATCGGGTTTTCACAGCTCGTCTGTTTCTCCGTCGAAGGGCACGGCATCCGTCTCCATGTGGATGCTGCTGGGCTCGTTGCTGGTCACCCAGCCGATGGGGGTACGGTTGAAGGAGGGACGGCAGCTGATGTCGTGTTGGTACACCACCGCGGGTTCAGGCTCCTCTTTGGTCACCTCGGTTTCTGGCAACTGGAATTTCATGAGCTGGTTGGCCTTATCAAAGCCGCCGTACGGCATCGCCATCCTAGCCAGACGAGAAGAGATAGATTAATGCGACAGCTTGTCGTCACAAAGCAACACAAAGATATAGTTTAATAATAATAATAATTAGTATTGAGGGAACCACCTGTTGAAGCTTTTGTATTTGGGCAAGTCTTTTCGCTCAATGGGGCCAGGCATTTCAGATTTTAGAGTGGCTAGTAGGCCCTGGTCACCCTTCATGGCCTTCTCCCACGGTGAGATATACGTCTTTACAACAACCAGCGTCTTACCCTTGCCGTCTTTTCCAGCTCCTGCATAAAAAAACATACATCTCAATCAATAAAATAATAATAATTAAATTTTATTATTTTTTAAAATCAGAAACAATTATTTTTCTTGTGGAAAAATGCATGTAAGCATTTTCACGTACAGTGCCTGGCAAAAGTCCTCGTATCCCTCGAAGTTTCTCATATCTTGACACATTACAACCGCAAACTTAAATATGTTTTACTTAATGACAAACACAAAAAATTGTTGAGTTTTTGAACATCAAATTGGAAACTGTGCTGTGCGTTTATATTTAGCCCTGCTAACTCTAGTGCAGTGAAACTAATTATCTCCAGAAGTACGCTATTAAGTACATAGAATCTGCTTGTGTGTAGTTTAGTCAGTCTAAATCCAGCTGTTTAGTGAAGGCCTCACAGGTTTCATAGAGAATATTAGCAAAAAAAAACCAAAAACAGAGTCAAGACCAAAACATGGCTGTCCACCGCACCTGACAGAGCATCGCTTAGAGGAGCAGCTGAGGCGCTCATGTTAACTCTGGAAGAGCTGCATAAATCTACAGCTCAGATGGGAAAATTTGAAAAACTGGCCTTTATGGAGCAACGGCAAAATAAATAAATCAAAGAAAAATAACTAAATACATAAATAAATAAAAGCCAACTGTAAAGTGACACAACTTGAAACATTTGAAGACGTATCAACATTTTGGAAGGAATTGCCTGTTTGGGAAAAAAAGTTTGTATCAACAATTCTTTAATGCAAACAAAATGTATCAACCTTTTGAGGATGACCACGTTGCTTCTCCTTTGATGCCTTTGTCGACTCCTGCCAGTCCTCCTTCTCCTGCACCTCCTGCTCCTCCTGCTCCTCCTGCTCCTTTGCTTCCGGGCTTGGGGGGAGGCACCGGTGCTCCTCCTTCCATAGGTGTAGCTCCTAAATACAGATGTCTAGTCTCTTTGCTTACATGGTGCCCTCCGACATTGATAAACTGACCTCCCACCTGACCCCCCAAAGATGGAACAAACTTCTGGAAGTCGTCCTGAAAAATGAGAGTTCGATGAATATGGAGAACACAAAGTGCAGGAGGACAGAGTCATTAGTGATGCTGCACTTTCTAAGTATTTCGTAACACATTCAGTTGGAATCTAATCAAAAAAATATAGAAAATGAAAATCATCATGAACACACGTAATAATCTGGACAGTCTTGGTTAACTTTGGGAATGTTAATTTCAAGCCCTTAGAAAATTACTTAATGTTACTTAAACTAAAAGCTTATAAGAATAATACAGGCGTGGGACCTTTCTTTTTCTTTTTAAGATTCATAGAGATTTCAATATGTTGTATGAATTATAAACTGCATCAATGTTTAATTGAAATGAACACAAAGATCCTCTGTTTCTGGTTTTGCCTCACCATCGAGTTGGTGGTGAAAACATCTGGGTTGTTCTCGTAGATGAACTTCTCGACTCTCTGCTGCCGCATCTTGAACATCTTGGAGCCTCGGTTCTTCATCAGGGAAAGCTCCTCCAGCATGATCTCTTTGGGAGTCCTGATCTTTGTTCCCAGATCGAACTCGGATGCCTCCGGCTCCAGCTCAAACTCTACAGAAGATGTGGAAACGGGAATGGTTTCAGTTGAGCAACAGCCACCCTAAATTTACTTGGTAGTTGTTTTTTTCCGACAGCATTTGTGAATCATTTTAGTGCTTGCATCTTATCAGTCAATATTTTGCAATGAATGAATGAATGAATGAAGGAATGAATGAATCAATCAATCAATAAGAATTACAAATCATATAACCAGTAAATTCTAAATACTTGGACAATTTTAAAAGATAAATATAAAAACAAATTGCAAAAGAAATAACAAATGTTGAATAAATTATTATTATTATTATAATTACTTCTTCCGTTTTATTATTATTATTATTATTATTATTATTACTAAGGCTTATTTTAGGATGTCAGTTTAATTAATTATGCTGTACATCATTTTCTTTTGTAATACAGTTAACATTTTTACCAACGTTCATTACATTTTTACAATATTATTATTTAAAACATATAGAGGCCAGGTTGCCTATGAAGTCTGGAAAAGTTTTGAAAATGAAAGTGAGATCATGAAAAATAGGTTTATTTTGAGACTTTGTTCAATGTCCTTCTGTCCTTCCCTCTTTGCATCCTTCTGTTTTTCCTTGTGTTGCTCCTTCCTTATATAATGGCTTCCTTCCTTTGTCTCTCTTGTCATTTTCTTCTTCCTTCCTTGTGTCCTTTCCTTCTGCCCTTGTTCTGTCACTTGTTCACTTTCTTCTTATCCTTTTTGTGTCTTTTTCCTCTGTGTCGTCATTCTGTTCTTCCATGAAGTCTCGGTGTTATTTTTTCATTAAAACCTCTCTCATTCCTTCTTCTCTTCCTTCTTCCTTCTGTCTTGTCATTGTTTCCTTCCTTGTTCGACCATTTCGGTCCTTCTTTCCTCCATTATGTCCTGTTTCTGTCCTTGTTTGTGTCCCACTTCCAACCCTGCCTATCTAAATTCTTAGAGCATCTTTGTTTTATACTGTGAAATGACTGTAAAGAACGGAAGAAGTCCTGGAGAAGAGTTAGAATTAGACTGAAACAAAGTTTTTAAGGCTTTAATATTGTTTGACAGCACATCATCTGCAGTGTACAACCCTCTTCTGTGCCTGTGTACACCCGTTTCACATCCCGAAAGGCTTTTACTGAGTAGCGGTAATTTCATAGTCACATCATTTTACGTCAGCCTTACCATCCTGACTGATATGCGATAGGTCGGTTATGATCTTGGAGGGCTTTTTCCGCTTGTTTAGGGGGGCAGGTGTTCCCAGAGGCATGGCTGGAGGGAGAGGGAGAAACCATAGAACGTTACCCGCGGGTACAGAAATGCAGGACAGCATTCCTGCATTTGAAATTTACTAGGCAAGAAAAATAAAAAGAGCTTCAAAACGGTTCTGAGGAGACGAGGAGGGTTAGAAATGGTCTTAATTTACGACTGATCTCCACCAGCTTCTGAGCATAACTTAGGATCATTAACACCATAGCCTACCGCCAACCCCTGCAAGCTCAAAGGAGATCAATGTAACACACCTGCAGACAACACATGTCCCCCTAATTCTTCACACTCACAGGAAGTGTCAGAGGCTCTGGGTTCCTTGCGTGGGACGCACGTCTTCCCCCTCAAAAGAAACATTTAGCTCAATCTGTGCTCCAGCTTTTGTTTTGGGGATACTAGATCTTTTCTCACATCTGACAGAGCCAACGGAAGTACGCCGAGGTTCACCGAGGAACCTCTCGTCAGGTTTGTCTGCAGGTAAAAACGCAGGAATACTGTCCGCGGTTTCGTATGGCAAGGCCTTTCCCACCTGAAGCTCATGAACATCACTTTCCAGCCTTACCACGCGACCCATCCTCTAATAAGCATCTTACTTCATCATATGTACCTTACTTTACATTTCACATGCAGATTTGATTCTAAATGTCTGCAAACTCAGCCATAAACATCTTCTTTAAGGTCCATGTTAAGTGGCAAAACATCACATCACATCTACTGGCTGTAACTGAACCCGCTGCGGCTATTTTTAAAAGCCATTTCCAGCCAAGACATTTTAGCGACATGCAATGGCGTCATAAGGCTATCAAACGGGCTTGAAGCAAACTCCGAAGAACACAAAGCACACCTCCAGAAAATCAGCTGGAAGTGCCCGTTTGGGACTCACAAGAGTCAGAACTGGGGTGCTTGTTAATGAGGAGGATTTTTGATGCAGTGCTATAATTTCATGGCAGGAGAGCTGTGGAGATTTGGTGCCCACCTCTAAGGTCGGCTCTGATAACACTATATAAAACTTCTGTAACAGTCAGCACATTCAGCTCTTTATTTAGCTTTTTAAGGCTTTACAAAGAAATCTATTTCCCCCGCCATCATTAGCCGAATAGCCTGTGTAGCTTATGTTTGGGAAAACCTTTTTTTTTTTTGCCACTATGCAACATCCAGAGTTGAAAGGCTGCAGGTTCAGTCGAGTAATCTACAGAAAAAGAAAGAAAGGAAAAAAAAGCACACCAACAGGTTTAGATCCACTCACCGGGATTCTGTTGTAATCCTGTGAGGAGAGAAGGACCTATAAATATCAAACAGAGAGGAAGATATTGATCTCAAACAAAAAGGTACAAATCCCTTAGTGCCTCTGACCCCACGTATGACTGGACTCAGGTCCCGGAAAGTGCAAAGCAACACTCAGATACCAGATCTTGCAGAAAGGTTCGGTTGGGGGGGGAGGATTGGTGGGGATTTGCAGGGGGGTGCGGTAGGAGTGTTGATGTCAAGACGGGGAGGAGGAGGCTGAGGTTAGGAGTGTGAATACGGAATGGAAAGGGGGTCATTAAGCCGGGGTGGAGAAGTCTCTCTTGGCCGGTCGAAATCGCTGATGGCGATATTAAAGGAACAAAATCATTCTTGCAGATGGCTCCGCAGCCTATATTTAGCTGCGGAGAACGAGGGGAACAGGACTTCAGAGCCTCAGGGGGACTCTCAAGCGTGTTTGGGGTGCGAAGAAAGACATGGAGAAAACAGGAGGGGTCTAAGAGTGAGTGCAGAGAGAGCAAGTCAAAGGTTAAGAACATGTGTGGATACACATGAAGGCCAAATCAGTTTGAGTTTCAAAGGACTGCTCATGTCCTTAACAGTCATAGGTAATTGTGGAATAATACTGACATCCAACATCACAAGCTCAATAACTTTCAATCGCAATATAAATCAGAGATGTAGAAAAAGAGTCCTGAAAAAAAAGTTTAAAAAAGTAGTAGATGTATCTTATATCTTATATCCACGGTGGTGCAGTTGCACAGTGTTGCCTTGCAGCAACACACCTCCAGAGTCCCAGTCTAGGGTCGTCCTGCATGGAGTTTGAATGTTCTCCATGTCATGGGTTCTCCCCAGACACTCTGGCTTCATCGCATAGTCCAAAAACATTACTTTTAGGTCATTTGGTCTCTAAATTGTCCTTTGGTATGATTGTGTACATGAGTGGTTGTTTGTCCCGTGTGTCCCAAAGTGTCTCCGCGATGGACTGGTGACCTGTCCAGGGTGGACCCTACCTTTTGCCTGAGAACTGCCGGGAAAACTTCTGGAAAAACGTACTACTGATGGATGGATTGATTCTACATACTTGGTTTTTTAAGTTGAAATTGATGCTGCACAAAACATCCATGAAATGCATACAACCACAAACTTCAATGCGTCTTGAGGAACTTGCAGGACTTCCCTTCAATTGCAACATAGTTTGCTGCTTTGTGTCGGTGTGTCACATAACATTTTAATAAAATACACTGACGTTAGTGGTTGTGTAGGCATAATAACATTAAAAGCAATACTTTCGAAAGCCAATGTAGAAAACAAGGTCTATATATATATATATGAAGAAAAATAATAATACATATTGAGTCTACCCATAGAAACTACAAAGTGTGCTATTTTCAAAATGAGCTTCCCCAAAAACATGATCCAGTTGTATTTCTTGCTCAGTTTAATTTTGGCTGTTACATTAGCACTTAATTCATTATAGCCATGTAATTTCCCTCATGCATAAATAGTATTTGGTTTGGATTTTGACAACTCTATTATTAGGCACAGTGTGAATGTAAATGGCAGGGGAGAGTGCATCTGTCTGGTGCCACAGCACCACGCAGTGGCTGCAGTTCACATTAGAAAGAAAATAAATGACTGAAAGGAATTACTCACTACTTTTTCTATGATGACATTCCAAGTTGTATGTGTAAGACAGTTTTCTTTGAAATACAAATGTATTAAATAATGGTCACAGTAGTGTTTGTTTTTATGAAAAAAAATAATAAGTCAGTTTAAATCACCATACATACATACAGTACAGACCAAAAGTTTGGACACAAACTTTTGGTCTGTACTGTATGTATATAATTTTATGTAATGTGAAATATACCCATAAAATCAAACTAGAAATCAGGGCAAAACAATTGCAATTGGTCAGTTGCATTGATGTGCACTCTGAACAGGAACGCCTTTTATGATGGTATTATCTTTGATTCATTCGGTACCTCTTTGTTTGGAGTTTCTCAGCTTCGCATGCCTTGACAAGACAATATTTGGTCACTCTACCTGTTAAGGTTTCTTCAAACCTTTTAGTCTCAAATCACTTCTCTTTTTCAGAGGCGTTTTCAGGTGAGCCCAGCGATTTTCTGTAAGATTTACTTCTGTGATTGTGATGCGTACCCTTCAGTTATGGCTCATGAGGAATACAGGAGATTATTGTCACATGTAGAACCCTAAAAGTCCTTGATGGATGGGTACACCGTGGTTTTAAAGGGACAGACGTTTTAGTCAGTTAAATTGCGTTAAAATGCAATTTATTGTGCATTCAGAGATGGTTGTCTGATGCATTTTGTGATTGTCTGATTTGCTATTTGTGTCAGAACAAGTTATTTTTTACGATATAATTCATTAGGTACAATTATATTGAGAGATCAGGTTTTTCTGTTCAATGTTTTATATTTTCTACGAAGACGATATTAACCATGAGGCCTAGATGGTGAAAGGTCGGCTTAGGGATCACTGGGCTTAATTTTCAGTAATCAATCTATCTCAAAGGAATCAGAACCTCAGTCCCACCACAGGACATAGTGGAGGTCCAGCTCTCCTGTTATTGCATTAAGAATTAATGCAACTCCGTGCTGTAATAAATGTTCTGACTTGTTGAAAAGACTTGTGAAAATTATGCTGGCAAACGATAAAAGGTGCTCCAATAAAATTGTGATATTGAATTTTATGAGCCAGCTGTGAGTTTTAAAGCCAGATTGCTTGATGGTTGAGGTCAGTTGTTGTTCCACATTATTTCCTGTAGAGGGCGGTATGGATGTGCAGTTCTTATCTCGTCTTCGAGGAGTTTCAGATTTCAAACCTTCTGCGTGACTGAGACATTTCTGATGCGAGTTTGTATTTATTTCTGTGACTGTTTGAATGTTTTTTTTGTTTGTTTTTTTTTTCACTTTTTTTTTTCTCCGAAGAGTTTTTGCGGCGCTAGTGGCTCGTATTTTTTCCACAGTAGGCAGACAGGAAGGAGGGTGAGGAGAGGGGGGAAGACATGCGGCAAAGGTCGTCGGGACCGGGAGTCGAACCCGCGACGTCCGCGTCGAGGACTAAGGCCTCCAAACGTGGGGCGTGCTAACCCCCTGCGCCACCACAGCACGCCCCTGTTTGAATGTTTTATAGGTGTTTGAATACCTCCCTGATCACTGGCCCCCAGAAGTTCATAAACCTGCATCAGAGGTTATTTTAAAGTGGCTATGTTGGCTTCCAGATCCCCATTCTGGGACTGAAGGCTGATCTGACCAGGACACACCACCACATTTAACTTTCTCCCAATATCTCCAAATGGACACTAATCCTTTGCTCTTTTAAGGATAGAGAGAGTACAGTTCATATTTTTATGTGAAGATTGTATATCATGTTCAAATACTGCATGGATATACATTGCCTTTTAAAAACTGCTATGGCATTTATTTCCTTTTCAGTCACTGTTAAACTGATAAATACATGTCTCAAAGTCATTAGTTGTATTTGTAATTTTATGTCTGAACACTAATTTTAATTTCATATGTGTTGTTGTTAAGGATCAAGTCCTTTTTTGTTCTTATAAGCTTAGCCAAATGTTGTTATTTTTTCTTTAATTCTTCTGTAGCATTTTTTTTTATTCAAGTTAAGAACTGTGTTGATACAGTACAGTAAAATTTATGTCTAGGGACCAAAAGCAAGCTGAATGTAAGCTCATATACAGAACAACAGAGAGTGGTGTGAAATCAGACATTTCAGACAACCAAAGTTCTTTCAAATCTAACTTTATTTCTCCAAAATATTTGCCTTATCTTACTCAGTATAAATTCTAACTCAGCAAAAATGACAAACAGTTTCACACCTAATCTAACTATCCAGCTGCTTGAATAACATATTTTACACCTCAACATAACTATATGCAAAATTTTAGTATCTTTAGCCGTTGTATTATAAATGCAAGCATTCATTAGAAATTATATCTAACATTAGTAAAAAATAAAAAATAAAAGCAGAACAAACAATTGTAGATATGCCTTACTTGCTTCCATCAAAACATCGGTTTCAAGGTACATTTCCATTACACTTCAGCTTTTTGTCACAACTATTGTGGGAAAAAAGATGCCAATAAAGCCTCTGTCTTCCATCCATCAGTTCTTTAAGCTCCACCACAAATTTACCTGATCATACTTCCCTGGCCATCCTGTTCACATCTACAGTCTGTGAGATTTTAGTCTGCATGTAATGAGTCAGAAGCCTTAATTTTAAAAGATGTGACCACGTCCATTTCAGACAAATGGACAACGATCTACCTAAGACTCCATTACATGTATCGCCCTCTTGTCTCGTCACAGCTGCTCTCATTCCTTAAGCCTTTTTACAAAATTGAACAGCGTCAACTTCCCATTAATTCCTCTAAGACTAAAAATAAAGTAAAATACACATCCTTCATATTTAGAATTTGTTTAATAAAATTTAACAATGTACATATATCTGCAAACAACCACATTGCAAAGCTCCAACTATCCAATGATAGTTGGAGCTGTGTTGTACCTGAATGGCATCTAAAATTAGCCAAGTGACAAGTATTGCTCTAACTGTGCTCACATAATGTGACCTGTGCAAATGAGAAATCTTTCCTTCCAGGCTAAAGTGAGCATTAGGGTTTATATTCCGTCTAAACGAAAGGCATAAGCCTGCAAATACCTAATCAAAACTAGGTCCAGGGTACTGCTTTACCCCATTAGTATCAAGTTATATGTCAAAAGCAAAGGTATATGAAAAATGCAGTATTTTGAACATAGGTATTTGTTGATTTGAAGATTTTTGAACTTCATAATAAAATCATTTCTTTTGGTAAAACATTGCCTAATATTTTGTTCTTTACCAGATAGGAAATACATTTTTAATACCTTGGTATTTCAACATATTGTAAAATGTTAAAAGAATTCCAAAATTAGTATCCTCAAAATCCTTATCTTTGTTTGTGCAGCCAGCAAAAACTTTCCTTTTGTTATTTAAAAGGAAAAAATGTGCTGTGACTAAACAAAGAAGCAGTTATGACAGTTGATACTAATAGGTTTCATGTTGATAATTACTAACCCCACAGGTGTGTTGCCATTTTAAAATGCTCCTGGTCTCCAGACATGGGGCTGCGCACCACCCCTAGTGGCAACAAAATGTGGTTTGGGGGCCTGAACCGGGTTGTTTTTCAGTGGGGGCAGAGATGCAAGAATGCTAAGTTCTGGAGCACTCTGAAACTGCTTGGCTGTCTGCAGCCCACTGGAGTATGAGGCTGGAGTGTAAGGTGTGGGGACCGAAGGAGGTACAGGGCATGGAATAGGGGTGGCAGAGAACTTTGGCAGGTTGGGTAGCCGTGTCGGTTGGGAGGAAGAAAAAACTGGTTTCGAAGTACAGACTGACTGGAGTGGAGCTGAAGCTGGAGCAAAGGCAACAGGAGGTGGGGATGTCATGCCTGAACGAGTCAAACGTTCTCCAAGAGTAGTAGCTGAGCGAGGAGCAATGACTTTAGGTGTGATAGTTGGAGCTGACATAGGTGTTGGGGTAGAGAAGCGCTTGATTTCATAGACACGGGCTGTTTTGAGGGGTATTTGCCGAGGTGAGGTCAGTGAGCTTCCCACCATTGTTGTTGTATAGTTGTTCTGCTGGGCCTGGTATGAAGGCATGGCTGACAGATTGGTGACACTGCCTCCATACTGGAACATGGCAGAGTTGAGCTGATAAGGCTGCCTCTTCATGAAATCCACGGCCTTGATGCCTTCCTTTTGGGAGCTTCCTCTTGCCTTGTTGTCTGGGTTGCTTGTATCTTTCTGAGGGCCTGTGGGAAGAGAAGGGGCTAACAGCGGGTTGTATCCGATAGGCGGAGGTGCACGGACGTTTGGAGAGTATTTCCACTGAGAGGGATGGGAAGAATTGACAGAGGAGTCAAACTGTTGAGATGTAATTTGCATGGCCACATCCGGCTGATAAGGGGTCTCAGACGGGGTGTCAACTACATACATACCCATGCGGCTCTGTCTTTTAGCAAACAATTGAGCCCCTTTGCCCCCAGCTTGAAGAATCTGTGGGGTCTCATGAATGACCCGAGGTTTTGGTGCAACTGGGGGTGGCGTCCTTCCTGTGCCAGCCTCATCACTTTCCTCCTCTTCATAGACGTCGTCAGCAGTTGTTTGGCCATATTTGTGTCTGGTAGACCGTTCATCTAGGTTCTGAACCAATGATAATAAGTCAGGATTTGGGGATTTCTTTGCCACTTCTGGTACATTAAACATAGGTTTAGGTTTGCCACTACGCCGTCTTGCTTCAAGTAAGATTCCTGTACGACCTGTCGGACCAGGAACAGGGGTTGCGACTACAGCTTCAGGCTTTGTGAATGCAGATTCTTGAGTAACTGATGGTATGGAAACTTGTGGAGCTGGTGGCTGAGCTGCTGGCACTTGGAGTGGAGGTCCTGAGGCAATAGGATCAGCTGAGCCATTAATTTGGGACAAAAGAGGAAAAGGAACAGATGCTGTTTGTGGGGGTCTAGGTACTGAAGGCATAGACACTGGGGTCATAGTTGAAAATGGAGAATGATGAACACCACTTAATCCTGGTGATGACTGCATTGTTTCAAAAGGGGCAGAAAGAGCAGGAGTGTGAATAGTAACAGGAGCTTCTGGTGTCAGGGGTAGGAAAGCTTTAGGAAAGGAGTATGGCGGGGGAACCACTGGTGGAGGACCAGGGGGTTGCTGTGATGTTACAGGTGTTGTATTATTGGCTACTTCAGAAGCAGTGGAAAATGGTGGGGTCACAACAGCTGCTGAGGCAGGTCGCTGTGTCTTCTTTGAGACAGCTGGTCGAAACGTTACAGGAGCAGTTGCGGCTCGAATGCTGATGAAGCCAGGGGTAAAAGGACGTGCCGTTCTGTTTAGAACATTGCTTGCAGGCAGTTCAGGCAACGGGGTTTCAGGAGGGGGTGCAGAACTGCTCAGAACCGTAACTAAGGCTGTGGCTGGCTTGGGTGCTACAGGAGGAGGTGCCATCACCATGCTAACTGCACTCACTGTAGAACTAGTTAAGTTCCCATGAGGTACTGCATGGGGGGAATTAACAATTTGAGGCTGAATTACCTGTGCAGGTGTAGGACCAGATGGTGACTGTTGAGGTCCTTGTGTTGGTTGTACTTGTACAGGAATTTCAAGATGCAATGGATGCATCTGACAATGCTCCTGTACTTGAGATTCAAGGGGTGAATGAGAATGTGCTGCTTCTCCTTTCTTTGCAAGTTCATCCACTCTTTTTCTTTGCTGCTCAAACAACTGAGCACCCTTTCCGACAGTGTCACTCAAACCAGGATTCAAAGCGTTTTCTGCTCCAACCTCACGACCTTCTGTGCCTGCCGTCGCCCTCTTTTCCAGCTTATCCAGGTAGTCGCTATCCCAAGTTGGGTCTGGAGCTCCAGAGAAGCCCTCCTCATCAAACTCAGATTCGCTGCCAGGAAACACCCCGTCATCCTCTTGTGAGTCCTGAAACCTGTCCTCATCTACACTCCCAAAGCTTGTCAAGGTGTATTTTTTTGAGCGCTGTCTTCTTTTCTTGAACATCAACACTCCTTTGGAGTGAGGGTTCGGAGCATCTGTCAGCAAAGATGCAATTGTCCGACACTTGCTCTTGGCTTCCTTTACTTGCTTGTCCTGAAGTGTGTCCCCTCGATTCAGTTCTGCAGAATATAAAAGTATAAATATTAGGAACATCAGATTTGTGTAACATAAGTGTAATAAATCTCAAAAAGATTTAACCTTCAAACTCATAACTGACTCTGGTGTAAGTATCTAAAACTGTCCTGACCAAAATGCCTTTATCAGGTGTCTATCTCTGGACTTGCCAAGGAAGAACTTCTGGAAAAAATTCCAGACAGGTCTTAAACTCCCCAATTTAGCTGGGGAAAGATAAATTTGCACATTATTACACTCATACACTCTGACATCTATGTGGGAAAAACATGAATTACGGTGATGTGAACATTAACGGACAAGGCCCACATATGGTTTAACTTGGCACTGTAATAATAACAATCATTAGCAACCTTATTCTGCTTCCTTAGAAGTAATTGTCATTTGAATAGTATTCTTAATTTGTCTTGGCTAAGGTAGGACATTATATTTAAACCTGAACCTTGCGATGACTTAAGGGATTTCTCAGAGTAAATTCATTTAAGTTCTTAAGAACAACTGATTGCGCAGCTCAGTTGTTAATGGCTTATTTCTATGGATGGACAATTTGAGCAGATTTTCTTCAGCTATATTTTATTATGCCCTGTCACCAACTTAAATGTTGACATTTGCAACAAAGTTGGAGAAATTATTTGTTT
The DNA here is from genome assembly GCF_003331165.1 of Xiphophorus hellerii. Taxonomy (NCBI): domain Eukaryota; kingdom Metazoa; phylum Chordata; class Actinopteri; order Cyprinodontiformes; family Poeciliidae; genus Xiphophorus; species Xiphophorus hellerii. The sequence continues at coordinate 22,718,919 of NC_045693.1, read as the reverse complement.
CATCTTTTCTTTCATATGTTTAGCTCCATTTTAGAAATCCTAACCTAAGAGTAGGAAAAATATGGCTCTTCGCATTGCCACTTGACTCCTGAAAGCAGCTGCAGAGGCTTTTCAGTGCTCACAGATTGATTGCTGTTTTTTGTAAAGACATAACTTGAGATAAATATAGTAAACTATAGTGTCTATATTTTGTTTAACAGGTTAGATTAACTTTTATTACTCTTTTCCACGATAGAAGAAGGTTGAATCTTTTCATTACCTGGAGATTCTCAGGTAAAGTTTAAAGAGTGGAGGTAAAAAAAAAAGAAATATGCTGATAGTATCTGATTATGACTTCTTGATCTAGCTTGGAGTGCAAGTCTACTCCAGTGGCCCTCCTCAACTTTACTTACTAGCTTGCTTAGCCTTTTCCATGTAGGTTGTCGTAAGTTCCTCATCAATGGGTTTATTCACAGGACCCACCATGGGCACAAGCTGACTGCGAGAACCCAACATCAGAGCCTCCTTTGCCCTCTCTGGGGACACCAGCGGCACATTGGCCAGCTCTAGAAAACCACTGTCTTCCTCCTGTCCTCCATCCCGTGGCCCCTGGTCATCTGCTGAGGAGATGATCGAGGAAGTTTCAGTGGACGTCTGGGAGGACCACATTCCTGGACCTGGCGGTTTGTAAACAACCTCTTTTCTTGTGACCCCAGGTAGGTTGCCTCCTTCATCTCCATTTCCTCCACGTCCTTCCAGTGAACGAGGGAAAGCCTGGGCATCTGGAGCACTGTCATAGCCACTCATCTCCGACGTCTCCCCTCCTTCGGGAGATGTCCTTCCGGATGGTTTCCCGGAGTTGGAGTTGCTGGGGCTTCTGCGTTTCTGCCGCCGTTGCCTCTCATAACCCGCCACATCTGCGTCACTATCTGTCTCCCCGTAATAAGCTTCGCTGCCAGGTGGGGAAGTTAATCCACTGGTCAAGGAGGAGCGACTACGGTGGACCTCGCGGACAGGCGCGTGGTGGGGTTGGGTTGGGGACATGGCTTTTAGAGCAGCACGGTACTCTTTATCTATCCGTGGAGACGGGGCACGGGTGACAAGGACAACAGATTGAAAAGCAGCAGGCGCCCTGTGAACAATTAAAGTTGTTAGCCAAGTGGTCTGGTAATGGAGGCTCACTTTTTAAAATCTCAGTACAGGCAACAGTAATATTTGAATGCCTTAGTGATTTTTGCTGATGTTTTCAGAGATATATGGCTTTTTTTCTTTACGGGTTCTGAACTGCATGATAATGTTCTGTATTAATTAGGCACAGAAAGAACAACAAGGTGAGGCTCAAAGTGAAAAACATCATCACAAAAATGTTCACTGACATCTAAATGTAAACTATTTAAAAAGTGGTTGCAGTTGATCAAATGTGTTCTTGTTTAGGACAGTGTGTACTGGCTAAAGCAAGCCTAGTTTTCAATACACATTTTACTGGGCTAAATAGGACAAGTTGTTGGCAACATTAAAAAGATGTCCATTGTCACCCATCATTTAGAGTGTTGGTACACCATTACCTTCTGACTAGGATGTTCAGTATCCCAGGGGAGCTGTCAATGAGGTTCATGGCCTGGGCATGGGAAAGAGATCCACATGGTTGTTCGTTGATAGCTACCAGCTCATCCGCCTCCCGCAGCCCAGCCCGGCAGGCCTTGCTACGTTTACGCACCTGTAAACGAGGAAGGATGTTATACAGATCTTGAAGTTTGATTGATTACAAGCAAATGTGGCTTTTTTTGTATTTAAGGGATAAGTCTGGGGTAACTCTCTTAAAACACGTTCAAGTATCTGACATGAAGTCTACATAAAACATCTGAATACAAACCAGAAGAACATAAGCACGCTCTTTTATTTGTCCAAAACAAATCTTCTCATTATAGTCAAATGATTAAACATTTGTACTGTGTGCAGATGTGGATGGATTTCCCAGTATGTTTTCAGTTTTACTTAAAGTCACTCTAGGACAATTCTAAGGTGTAAGGATTTGGTTTGAAGGACCAATGTTTCTGTCACATGACAATGTTTCTGTCTTTTGTCAAGGTAAAAGACAAAAGATTGAAAAGGTTATTATTTCCCCAGGATTTCTAGGTTTTCACAGCTGAGATTGAAAATAAAAGGCTGACCTGAGCTGTGCTTCTGCCCTGGCTTGGTTTTTGACAGTGACTGACAGGAAACAGATTCTGGCATGACAGCCTGGTCTTGCTGTGGACAAATGCCACAAATTATAACTCGAGTGGCAGCACTCACACACACTTTGGCAGGGAAATGCGTGCCAGCGGCCATCTTCATGTGGGTTCTTTTGCTATTTGTGCCTGACATCTATGAAGAACATGGCGTATAGCCTACAGAAAACTGACTAACATGTTTCTTTGTAGATTTTTTTTTTTTTTAATTTTGACAATTTTTAAAAAGTAATTCAGCACTTATTTCACTAAGCATCTTGTATTTAAATGTGGCCTAAGGCTTTGGCTTCCCTAATTAGTTTTGTTCAGCTATTCTGGTTTGCCTGTAATGAAATCCCACCTCCCCATTTAGCTAAGCCTTTCAAAGTGATCTGTGCCGACTTGTGGCCCAGGATGTCAAGTTATTTGTTCAGTCAGTCACCTTGTGGTTGCAAATCATAACACCCATAATATCCCTGCGTGCTTCCTTGCATGCGCCACACGAAACGACACAGAAATACACTCAGTCTTAGAAATACACGCACAATTACCTGCATGCTGGCTAACAATCACAGACCCAACTCTGACATACTGAAACTCCAGGCTGCTCCACCTGTTTAAAACCATATAGTACAAGACCTGACAAGCAATGATTGTGCCTCATCGCTTGCGGGGGTGAAGGAGTAGGCGGTTTTGGATGGTCAGTCAAATCAGCTGTCCACTACCATAAAGGTCATCTGTCTGCAATATTAGCCAATAATTTCAAGAAACGCCTTATAAAATATGCTTGGAAAGGCAAATTGAGAATATTTACAGTATAATGGTAAGGAGTTTTTGAATAGGTTAATGGGAGCAATATTTTTAAATCTTCACCCAAGAGAATGTCTGGATATCTATATATCTTACATTTTAGGATTACCTGCCAGAAGGATATAAGACGCAATAAAAAAAAAAAAACACTATCTGAGTTAGACCAATAATAATAATCATCATCAAGTATTTCATTTTAAACCCAAAAGTAAAGGTTTTCTTCATAAATTCATGGATTTTTATTTATTACATATGTTACAGATGGACTATCACTCATAAAAAGACTATGACAAGCTTATGGGATTAATGTTAAATGATAAATTGGGATCAATTTTCATTCATGAATGAGGACAGTTTCTATGTGTTTTTAGTTTCATCCAGTGACTTTTGATAAAAGTTTATCTAACCCACTCTGCAATTTCTGTTCTGAATTTTTAGAGAGGAGGAACTTCGAAGAAATTAGAATAAGACTTAACTCAGATCGAGTTGAGTATACCAAGATTAAAAGACTTTACAAGAAAACTTTACATTTCTTATAAAGATTTTAAAATTCTAGAAAAACGGACGCATTGCTTTGGATAATCTAGCAAATCAAATTTTAAATAAAGACCAGCATTCTTTTTGCTCCCCATCCATGTTATTTTCTCCAGTACATCACATTAATCAAACAAATTTCATTTAATATTTTCCAAATAACCCTCAGGCAACCTCCCAAATAAAATATGACTCATGCACAGATATGTGATGTTGCCTTTACAGTTTTGACCTCATGTTAGAAACCTCTAGTGCACATTACATGCAAATAAATATAAAGCCGGTTCTAAGTTCTGGGCCAGCATGAGTTCAACTTTGCATAATCTTTAATAAAGGTACAATGGTGAAATATACTAACACTCTGTAGTGCAAGATTAGACTCTGCCTAATCAATCATCAATCCGCCGCTGCGTGAAGCCTCGTCTTAAACCAAATCATGACTCATGTTCAGGCCCAGCACCAACCTGCACAGCAGCCAATGTTCCACTTCACGGCTCTTTAAATCAGTGCCAGATATATCTCAGCTACTGTTGCTACATGACTTCATTCAAACTCCAAGGTATAGTTTTAAACTTATATTTTTTTTTCCAGCAAAGCAAAATGTAACAGATTTTGGTTCCTTTTTCTGGGTCACCTGCTTACCTTCGCCACTTGGAGCGGTTTCTGATGCTCCACGCCTCCCTGCAGACGAAAGCCCCACGGTGCCCCACCGGACAGGGTGATGATCACTTCTTCTGCAACCATTGTTCTGTCTTTTTTCTTTTTTTAAAGTTTTTTCTTTTCTTGTTTATTTATCCGATATTGTTTGTCTTTTATATTTTATCTGAGGGCGGCCCCTCAGTGCTGTGGCTCCATGGTTAGCAGTCAGGGCCCCCTCGTAGAGCTCTGATCTGCTGTTCTTCTGGCGGACCGTCTGCCGCCTGAGCTCCCCGGCCAGTACTCACACCTGCACAAACACACACACACACACACACCCGCCTGCACATCCACGCCTACACACCCCTCCTGTGCAATCCACCCATACGTAGAGTGCTGCCTCCATCTTAGCTTCAGTAGAGGGGGGAGGAGAGGGAAAGGGATACATGATGTGTGTGTGTGTGTTTGGAGGGAGGGGGTGTCCTGACGCTGCTTACCCTGAAGAATGTCTGCACCAACTGAGCGAGGGGGAAGGTCCAGCCCAACACTTGTCCTGTCACTCAGACCCATGCCTCTGGATTGATGATAGCCCCTCCAAAAATAGGACCCTGCCACCTCTTGTGCTCCACCATCTTCTCTGCAGACCAAGGTAAAGTTAGCATTGAAACCATCCTAATGGTGCTGCATTTCTGACATTGAGGCCATCACGGATCCTTCAGTGTGCCCTCAGCCAGTCTCTCAAATCTCACGTCGGAGACTCGCGGCGAAAGGGCACACTAATCCCGGACAATTACGTTCAAATAGTTTTTGAAATGATGCCAAATGGTGCTGATAGAAATGAGTGATGTTGAGAAATTGCAGACTGATTGTGTGTCTGGGCCCTTTCACTGCATGTTGTTCTCCTTGGAGTCTATCAGTTTCCACTGCTGTTTTCTTGGGTGTTTCAAGTATCAGAATGGTGCCTTGTGTGAAAAGTTTTTTTTGTACATCCATACTGCAACAAATAAGCACAATAAAACCCAGGATTATCAGATTTTGACCATGTTAATGCTGAAGTTGTGTGAAAGTGTGTTTTGGCTTTTGCACTACTCTCTTTGTGTGCACATAATTTATGGGAGCATGCAGTTAGATTAAAATGAATTTACAAGAACAGTAAATGTTTTCGACTTTACTCCAAAGTCATATTTCAATTTATTCTCTTCCAAATCTTCATCCTAAACATCAAGCTCAAAATAACATAAAGTAATTGATTAATGAAAAACAAAATGGAGAAAACTTAACTAAATCTAAGTATGCTGACTTTTTCTTGGCATTAGAAAAACTGTGTTCATGAAGGTTACACTGCTATTACCAATGAGGCATACATTACTGATAGCTGCTCCGTTTGGCAGCCGTGCTCTGCACCTGTCTCCAGACCTCAGGATGGTAACCAAGATCAGCCCCGGGTCACACACACTCTAAAACATGACAGTCCGCTAGTCGTAGTCTGTTTGCTTTTTGTTTTCAGAAAAACGTTCAACCACACATAAGAGAACTGCATGACAACAGATGTTTTTTTTTTTTGTATGAATTCACCAAAAAGCGCTACCATATTCTGTATTAAGCTGAAAAAAACAACAACAATAAAACCCACTTCGTCCTCCTACTTCCCCTACTGGTCAAGAACAGAATAACTACTTGTCAGCTCACGTTCCTTTGCTTACTTCTGAATGATATGGTTATTTATCATACAGTACTTTCAGCATTCCTTCTGCATCTTTTATTAGATTTTAAATGAAGGGACATTCTAGAAGAAAACTTGTTGGAGGCTGTGAAAAAGTTTTTCATACCTGTAGGATAATCTGAGGGAAGGTGTAGAAATGTAACAAAATGTAGCTGCAGCTTATGATCTTCACTGTATTTCCATAGCATATAAATTCAGGCTACAAAAAACTTTTAGTATAATCTATTAGTTTTTAGGGTTGTTGCTTCATTTTTCAGTTACTACTTTTACGTACTTGAATCTAGTCAAGCTTAAAGCCATTGGTCTAAATTACCAATTTGGGTCCTCTAAAAACTGCTAACACTGCCTGCATGTAAACACACTAAAACTCAAAAGTCACCCAGCACACACTGTGTCTACGGGGGGGGGAGGGGGGGGGGGGGGGGGGTCCGCTGCTTGTTTTTCACAAAAGCCCCATGCTTATACCTAAAAACTGCAGTGTAGATATTTGCTTTATCCACATTTAGGAAGTTCAGCTTGTAAAAAAAACAGTACTGTTCAGTTTCAAGTTCTCAAAAATGTGAGCTTCACTCATAAGCATACATGAAATCCAAATAAGCTTCCCACAGTATTGTGTGTAGCTTTTCTTTCTCCTTAAGTGAGTTATTAATTTACTGAATCTTCAATGTCCCAAAGGGTTTTTGCTGGTGTTATTATGACAGCAAAGACGATACTGTGGAGCTACATGAGAGGTTTCCTGTCATGGCCACAGATCATTAGTAAATACGTCCGACTGCCTACCCTGATTTCAACAGCTTATTAGTCATAAACCCTCAAATGGGAGGTTGAAATAATCGTTTCAGTTGCAGCACAGCCGCCTTAATGTCATGTTTCAACCCAAATGGGAGCAGGACAGAGGCAGACGCATGATAGGAATTGAATTTAGTGATGAAACTGAATAAACTTACAGAACATGAGAGAAGGAACTAATAGAAGAATCCAGCAGTAAATGAATGAAACCAAGAAGCCTATATCCTGTGGAGATGTGATTGTGGGATCAAGTGAGTATAATCAATGAATAAAGTAGAACTGCAGAAGACGCTAAGCTTGGTGCTAAGAAAGGTGAAATAATGGACACATAAGAAACTGAAACAGAGGAAACAGAAGATCAAACTAATCAAAAACTAAGGGTTGATACTGATATAGGAGTCCAAACAATAACACACAGAAAAGGACAACTACTTTTCAACACAAATAAATTAACCAATACCGAGACACACCAGTAAAAAAAAAAAAAAGGACTTAAATTGAGAACCAACGTGCAAACACCCAAAGATTGTGACACACTGAAGAAAAACCATGACCTGGTTTCGCCTTCGACCAATCTGGGCTTGTTCAGAGCAATCTCTTGTGCAACATATTTCTCAGACAGATGGTCCCAATTGTTGTTTTTGTGTGTGAGCTCAGATGAGCATGCAAGCATGTCCGCCTGACTCACCGGTGGCAGCATACACAGGTTTTCGGCGGCCACCTGGCTCAGTGTCTGTCTCAAGCAGCAGGTGCTACGTGAACACTTCGCTCCCTGGGCAGTGGGAGTCCTGGGAGGGATGCAGGTCAATCTGGACACAAACCAAGGTCACGAGTTCAACATATGACAGGGAGGCAAACTGGAAACATCAAACAAAAGAAAAGTCAGTATGAGGGCGGGGGGTGGGGAGGGAAAATGGTTGCAAGCACTCCAGAAATGCCTCACGTTGTTAATGAAACTGTAATCTGGGGATGACGAGTGACAAAGATATTTCCACTCAGGTAAGAAAAAGGTTATTTAAAAATAGGCAATTGATTTAGTGTATTTACCATTTGTAGCTGATGAGTTGGCGTATTAAGAGACTTCACAAGGAGAAAAGGAGAAAGAATTAAAAAAAAAACAAAAAAAACCTAAATATTGTGGTATAATAACCCTTGTCATGGGTTTTGAGTTTCAACACATTTTTGCGTCATTTTAGCTTTAAGCAATCGTCAATCTAACCCAACCTCTGGGTAGTTTCTATATTCTGGGACAAACTACCCAGCGTTGCGTTTGTTCAAATTCGATCCAGCTCTGGGAAACAGGTTGGATTCTTTTAAACCCAGCATTTTTTAGTGTGTACTCACTGATTGAACTAATAGCATGCAAGTGTATTTTCTTTAACAAGAAAATATTGGACTTATAAACAACTCATTCATGCCTTGAAGTCAAACTGAATCTGTACTCAGGGTTCTAACTCTGAAGTGTAAGCTTTTGAGTTAGAACACACCAGAGTATATTGCATTGTCAAATATGGTTTAAACTTCCAACACTCAAATTTCAATGTACTTTAAGAGAATTAAATGTTATAGGCCAACAAAATGTGGTGATTGTGAAGTAGAAGGAAAATCACAATTTAATTTGATATGTGAGGATTAGAGCAGCAGCTAGATTGGAAAGCAACCCAAACTCAGTTGGTCAGACAAAATAAAGTATTAGCTGGACATCATGCTATATTGTGAAACAAAAATATATTGTAATGGTTTGGTTAAAATTTTGTAATTTTAACAAAAACAGATGTTTTGGTTTCAGTTAACAAAAGCCAAATGTTTTGGTTTTGGTTAACACAAGTGCTTGCAGTACTTTGTGAAATCCCCTTGGTGTCTCTCCACTATCGGTAAAAAAAAAAAAAAAAAAATACACAAGCACTTGCAATTCATGATGTTGTTTTTATTGCATCTAAGCCAGCATGATGCCGCTGGCGGGAGACGTCTGGTGAGATGAAATAACCTGACCGTGAAGCCGCTGTGACAAAGTGGGAGAAAAAGTTTCTGCAAAGTTTAGCAGTGGCCACTACGGCGTGAGCGGTCCCCTCACCCACTCGGCCTCATCTCTGTCAATCCATCACAGAGTGAAGCGAGGAGAATAAGGAGTGGATAGAGTTTCTGCTGGCTGGAAGATGATCTTCAAGTATTTGAGGAGAAGCCGGGTTAAGGTCTCTGTCAGTGTCACCTCCAAGTCTGATGGGTGTCTGTGCGATCCGTCAGGCTCTGCTGTCCGTCTGAGAGAAGACAAATTTGACCTCGACCATCCGTAAGTCTTAGATTACACAATATATAAAAATGGAGGGAGCAGAAATTTAAGTTCAATTTAATTTCAAGCAATTTTAAGCAAAATTAAACCTGCTGACAGTTATATCAGAGGTTTCAGATACTCTTTGAGGTTTGTTGGAGAGCATCAGAAAAGAAACATGAACTAAACTGGCCGGGCAGGGGAGGAGAACATTAATCAGAGAAACAACTGAGATGTAACTCTGGAGGAGCTGCACACACCCACAACTCAGGTGGGAGTAGCTAATACTCAATGTCCACTCCACAAATCTGGCCTTAATGAAAGAGTTAGGAAAACCCATGCTGAAAGTTGTGAAAAGTTACATGAGCCTTTTAGAGAGGACACAGCAAACATGCAGAAGATTCCTCTTTTGTTAAAAAAAACAACTATGTGTGAGGGGAAAATAAGGCTGCACATCATTCTGAACACCCCACTGTCGTAGCGAAACATGGCGGTGACGCCACCATGCTGTGGGTAAGAAGGAGGAAAAAAGAAATAAAGACATGTTAGAGGCAACTTGGGAAAACAAACGGATACAACTCTGTAGATTTTTATTTGCTGAAAGAATAAAACCCACCAAGTTTGTGGTTTTAATGTGACCAATGTAAAATATTCAATGGATATAAGTACTACTGAAAGGCAATGTAACCTGCAAATATCAATAAGATGATATTGCTTTTGCTGCGTTTACTGACTACTGTTCTTCTCTGTATTAAGGATCAGCTTACAGTGAATGTAAGATTCACTAAGACTCCAAAAATCCCTCTCATGTTGGAATTTGGCTAAAAAAAGCTTCAGTCCAGTCACAAAAAGGCACAAACGTCCTTGCTCACCTTTACTGCAGCCTCTGAGTGACTCATTCATTCGTTGTCATGAATAAATCACACACTTCCACTCTGCCGTGCTGGCTTTACGGAAACCCACAAACAAACACAAACCTACAAACACACACTGCTGTTGATCTTGAATTCATAAAATCAAGGCCTCCTCTGTGCTGTGATCCAGAAGAACAAGAACTTTTACGAGTCTGCCGTTATTCTGTTTTGTTTTTTCATTTTTTTATTTGACCGATGTGAAAGGTGCTTTAAAAGTAGAAAAATGAAATGCTTTATCTCTGGTACAATCAATCATCACTATGAGCTTTAAAAACCCGACTCCACAGAACAGAAAACACAGAGACGACCATGTATATTTTTTTCTACCTTCTCAGCTCAGGCAGTTGTTGAAAAAGTACAATCCCTTGGTGTACACCTCAAGAAGACTTTTGTCACTTTCCATTTTTAACACTCGCCAATCCTGCACTCTCCTGGTGGTTCACGTCTCCCTACATTTCCCTTAGGTACACTGATGGCTAAACCCCGAAACCCCAACATCCATCCTTGCTGTATGGGTGTTTGTGTCTTTTTTTTATTTTTTTTTTACGTTGCATTCACTTGTCATGAACAGTAAAGCTTTTCTGATCCCTAATATGTCCGCATTTCCAGCTTTCATCTTGTTTTTGTCGCGCCTCTAATGCCCTGTATTCCTCTCTTGTTTGCTCTCATTTCCCACCATCTCCCAGTCTTACGTATCGTAGCCTTTCCCGATCTCCCACTCGCACTTTGGGGAGAAAAGGCCTGTGAAATTTCCCACAGGGCTAGGCAACACGAGTTTGCTTGCTTCTCCAGCGAAGGAAATGGACTCGCATCCGAGGCATTGATTTCCTCTGAGCATAATGGGAAGAAGATGGCGGTGAGGTGAGGGCTAAGAGCCCAGTGGTCGATGCATATTCCCATCACAATGCCTGATGTTCTCCTGATAGGTTTCAGTGACCCATACAGTGTAGGCGGCAGTTCTGATCAGGTAACTCTATTAATTTTGTAGAACAAAGCCACAAGGTAAAAAAAAAAAAAAGGTAAATGACAGAGATTATTTGATTTTCATTATGGATGTGGGCAATAATTTGAAATGTGCAGTGCGGGAAGCTAAATTGGGCATGTTAAATTTGTCTCTTTAGTGGGAATGGCAGCCCTGAATACAATGAAAGAAAGACCCAGTCAAAATTGTTAGTTGTTATGCTAACAATTTTGATTGTTGGAAAAAATGGTTGAAATATCTTCTCTTCGCGGTCTACAAAAACGGTGACATTGCTGATGTAGGTTTGTGGTGAATCTGGAAACATAAACCTTATTTCAAACATAACTTAATGGGATAGTTTTTGGATTTTTAAAGAAGATTTTGTTTAAAGGACTTTTCTCACCCATAGTCTCTAACTCTATTGATATCTTTATTTTGTCCAAATCCAGATTAATTTGTTCTGGAAGCCGAAACTAATGGCTAGTCTGAGACTAGTCATGACCAAAGAGGACTTAGACATATATATATTTATGTGAGCATTCATTTGAACCACTAATCCTGTTTGCATTTAAAGGGTATTTACACCAAACGTAATAATAATTCATACAGGAAATGGAGGCAGAAAGCAGTGCCATTAATTATGTTCCTGACACCAACATGTGCCAAGGATGGAATATGTAGTGTTTCCAGTCACCAAAACTAATGAAAAGGTAAGTAATAATTCAATTTCCTGTAGAAAAGAGAATGAATCCTCAGAGCAGAGGACCCCCTTTCAGCAGATTTGAGTAATGTTAAGACAACTAAGAGTGAAAAATATTTATACTTCGCCGTGTGCAGTGCCTTTGTGGCAGACATTAATCTTCACAATGCTGTGATTCACATATGAAGCTCAGTGGCAGTGCAACACCTCCAGCTTTCTTTCCTGCGTAAATAATTAGGGACCTCTGTGTAAATAGTATAAAGGTCAATAAAACATTTGCTTTTACGAGATATTTTGAGACAGGAGTTGTTTTAAGACTTAGATGCCCACTTTGATCTTGGTTCTTCTAAGGCTAGCTGTTAGCTTCAGCTACTGGACCAACTAATCCGGATTTATGCTAAATGAAGACACCAAAACCTACTGTCAGGAAGATGGTAGCTACATATATCACCCCTTTATGCTTAAAATGACCTTTTTGTTGTTGTTTTTTTGTTGTTTTTTTAAAATTATTGTTCAACTCCAACAAATGTTTATTTTCAGACTTTTAAAGCTGAATTTTGATGGTGCAGAACAGATTCCTCTGTGCTGTATTCAGACTATGATAAGACTTGTAGATGTTTTTTTGCTACTCAGAACAACTCAGTCCTCTGTGGATCTTTGGCAGTCAAATATGAATTCTGATTTGCTTGCCTGGCAGTCCTACAAGTAGCCTTGAAATATTTTTTGGTCTCCCTGATCTCAACTTGACCTCCTACGTCGTTGCAAACTGCCATTTTTCGAGTGCAACAGAAACTGAGCAAACAGCTGAAAAGACCATAAACCTCCAGCACCGTACTTTTTTTTTTTCTATTGAGATTGTTCGTCAAAGTTGGACTGGCTTTTCACCAGCTTTATTTTTAGAACGTGTACTTGAATTGTTATGGGGAATGAGGAATTGCAAGAAGTAATGTAAGGGGGTGAAAGGACATGACTTAACTACTTATGTTTTTGAAAAGCCATTTTATCTGAAAAAATTTTTCTCGATTATTGTCAATTTATCATACTGTTGCGAATATAATAGGATTTTTATTACGATTTTCAATGCCAGAACATCTACACACAGTTTACAGCGTACTGTAAAGTAGATTTCAACAGCAAAAATTCTACTTTCCAGACTTATCCTTATGAGGCACCTGAAACCCTCCATAGGAATGTTGCGAGTTGATGAAAGAAAGTAAGTCTTCCTTTCCCAAACATTGACCTCTGCCAGCTTCTCAGCTCACAAAGACAGTTTTGCACCACCCACTGCAGCAGCCTCCATAAAAGCCCCTCTGGCTCATCCTGAATTCACAAAGAAGTATACTGGATGAACTTTCAGGATATACAGGTCATTTAAGATGTATTTAACAGCAGGAGTTATCTTTGCTGAATAACATAAAACACTGAGAGAATATCAGACTATTTGAGAGCATGAGGAAGGCATTCTGCTCTGTGCTTCTCTTTTGGACAGGTGTAATCTTACTGAGTGGTCTTGGCTGCTTGTGTGAGCATGATGGCAAAGTGAGCACAGAAGGCATTGGACAGTCGAAGACCCCTCACCTGATCTTCATCATGGTGGACGACCAGGGCTACGGAGACATTGGCTATCACGGCTCTGACATCCACACTCCTGCTCTGGACCAGCTCGCAGCAGAGGGCGTCAAGCTGGAAAATTATTACGTCCAGCCTATCTGCTCTCCTTCTCGCAGTCAGCTCATGACAGGACGGTAGGCTTCTACTTGTTATCATCTGATTACTTTTAACTTAGCACCAGAAGGCTTTTTGTCAATATATATTACTCATAACAGGGAAAGGACAATAGTGCCTGCAAAAGCACAAAATCTTACTTAGTATTTTTGGTCAAGTTTCTAGAGCAAATATCTCAGTACACTTGAAATAAGACTAAACTAACTTATAAGTAAGCTTCTGCAAAATATAGGAGCTTGTTTTGAGTCAGTAATTCCTTAATGTTGATGAAAAAGTACTAGTTCCATTAGTACTAACTAGTACTTTTTTGCAAAAATTTTATGGATTGATTATAGAATTGGTGAAAGTTATTTTTATCTTTGTGTACATTGCCACACATCACACACTGGCAAACATCTCTGTGTTTGTGAATGTTTTATGCATAAATAGAGAGAGACTCAACACCTGCACCTTTAGTTCAAAGGGAAAAAACAAACAGCACAATTTTAGAGTGAGATATATAATCAGAAATCACCTTAAAAGCAGTTTTATCTTGGTTTAAAACAATCTAATGTAGTGTTTCTGGTGGTTGCAGTTACCAAATTCACACTGGACTACAGCATTCGATCATCCGACCGCGTCAGCCGCTCTGTTTGCCCCCAGACATGCCCACTCTGCCCGAGCGCCTGGCTGAGGCTGGATACGCCACGCACATGGTTGGGAAATGGCACCTGGGATTCTCCAGGCCAAACTGCCTGCCCACACGGCGCGGATTTCAGAGCTTCCTGGGAAGCCTGACGGGCAGTGGCGACCACTTCTCCTATCGGAGCTGCGATGGGGCTGAAGCTTGTGGATTTGACTTGCATGACGGGAACAGACCCGCCTGGGAGATGAGAGGGAACTACTCTACGCTGCTCTACATTGAAAGGCGAGGAATAAACAAAATTATCCATAAAGAGGGAGAAAAGCATAACACAATGTCATGCAAAAGCATCCATGCCTCTTAAACCTTTACTTTTTTAACTTATTGCTATTACAACCACAAATCATCACCTTCCTAAAATAAGAGCCAAAAGACAAAACAAGTGATTTTTTTTTTTTTTGTCTAAATAAGAACGAGATGGCCATTAGTTTAGGAAAGTAACGAAAGGATGTTGACATTTTGTGTCAAAAAGTAGTGAAAAGTTGCGAAGTGGGACAAAAATGTTTAATAGTTTCTAAAAATTTTGCTAATGGTTGATAGCAACCAGTTTCATCTTCTTGAAGATCACCCCTGCATGATACTGCTACTATCATGTTTTAAGGCGGGGACGGTATGTTCCGGTGAAGGTGCAGCGCTAATATACTTTTCATGTAATCTGGCTCACCAATAGGACCTCTTACGACTTTCAGGTCTTTATTATGGCCATGCCTTTTTGAGTAATCAACGATTAGTAAAAGCAACAAATCCTTGAAATACGGGAAACGTATTTCCCCACCTGAGTAGCAGGTCTCTGCAACTCCTCTAGAGCTACCAATGGAGTCTAGGTTTCTTCTCTGCTGTATGTCTTGGTAGTTTGGCAGTTGTCCCAAACTCTTTCCATTTCTGAAGAAAACTAACACTGCAAGATTTTAGTTAGGAATAGCAAGAATAGAGGGAGCATATACAAATGAATACCCTACGTTAATTCCACTTATCTGTTGGGAGAGAACCTAAGCAGGGAGACCCAGACTTCCCAAGGTGTTCCCAAACATAGTCCCTCCAGCATGTCACACTGAACAAACTGAAGCTTGTTTTTCTGACATGACAAAATGTAAACAAAAGAAAGATACTTTGAAAGGTGTTGAATCTTACAAAGTTCTGTTTTTCAATCCAGAGTCAAGAAGATTTTGCAGAGCCACAATTCCCAAAGGCCACTCTTCCTCTACCTGTCGCTGCAGGCTGCGCACACTCCTCTGCAGGCACCGGACCTTTTTCTGCACCACTATGACGCGCAGAGCAATCGTCAAAGGCGTCACTACGCAGCCATGCTTAGCTGCTTGGACGAGGGGATTGCAGAGCTTGTCAAAGAGCTGAAGACTAGCGGTCTCTATCAAAACTCCGTCTTGATCTACTCATCCGATAACGGCGGACAGCCGCTCTCAGGCGGGAGCAACTGGCCACTGAGAGGAGGGAAGGGGACCTATTGGGAAGGAGGCATCCGGGCGGTTGGGTTTGTCCATAGTCCCCTTTTGAAGAGGAAGGGGATCGTAAGCAGAGCCCTAATCCATGTTTCTGACTGGTATCCCACATTACTCGGGCTTGCAGGGACCCTGCAATCCCACCACAACCTGGACGGCCATAATGTCTGGGCTAGCATCAGCGAAGGTTTGCCTTGCCCCCGCACAGAAATCCTTTTAAACATTGACCCTGTGTCCAGGAAACCCGGGGAGCCCTACGACAAGGCGCTGGAACTCAATGGCTTCGGGATCTGGGACACAGCTGTGAGAGCCGCGCTAAGGGTGGGTGACTGGAAGCTTCTGACAGGAAATGTGGGTGATGGAGACTGGATACCACCGCAGGCTCTTCCAGTCGGCCCGGAACGGTGGCAGAAGCTTGAGAAGCGGCGTAACAGGCTGGGGAAGTCGGTGTGGCTGTTCAACGTCAGCGCTGACCCGTACGAGAGGTCCGACCTCGCCGAGGTTCGTCCAGAGGTGGTGAAACATCTGCTGGCTAGGCTGGCGGAGTACAACCACACTGCTGTGATGGCAAGGAACCCACCCGATGATCCTATGGCTGACCCAGAACTACATGGGGGAGTATGGAGCCCATGGCTGGGCCTGGAGGGCTGGGGAAGAAACGAGAAAGATAAAGATGGAAAAAAGGGGAAGATTCCAAAGGTTAGGCATTGCAAATTATGCAAATTAAAAGCCCTATTTAAAAAAGTGGAGTCACGTCTGGAAAGAAAAACCCTTTTCTAGTTGACAAATGTACACACAGTACATACCAAAAGAATTTAGGTTATTTCATGTTGATGTTTGTAAACCTCTGAGAGCTCAGCTGGACTCTCTTTACAAACTGGAGTACTACTGAATGTTGCTCTGAATTTTATTTTGAATACAAATTATTAAAATGAATTTGTAAAAATTTTTGAAAACCATCCTAATAACATAAATTCAAAGTCCTGGTTGCAATGTGACACAGAGTGAACAAGTTCCAGAGGGGCAAATACTTTAGCAAGACAGAATTTATACAGTTTGTAGTTACTGTAAATAAACAGCATATATGTATAACAAGTGTTACCAATTTATTTGAAAAGTTAAACAGCTAACATGTTTAGAAGTCATCTTAGGGATGCTGAAAAGGAAAATAAAGCCCAGAATCAGAAATTCGAGTCCAATAGAAGGTAAACAGAGAAGAAAGAAATACTGAGTCTTGATGAGCAGTAAAAAAATTTGTAAAAAATAAATAAAATAGCACAAATCATATAAATAAAAACCCAAACCCGAATCCTGAAGGTCGTCAGATAAAAAGACCGACAAGCAGACACGACTGCGTGCCTGGCTGAAGACGATGACTCCTTCTCTGTCCTGCAGCCAAACTCAAGAAACGGTTTGATTTGTGCAGATGGAACAGGAGTGGTCGCATGTGGAAGTGAGGCCTGATGTGACCTCCTAATCATCCGAGAGGATTTTTTTCAAGCTGACATGAAGATACCCACCAGGGGGGCTGCTGTCAAATGTCATTTTGTGCTCTTAGTCTTGGAGGTGGGGGGACACATACAAGTCTGATTGCAGTTCTCTCTTTTGGCCTTCAAAGACCTCTGACCTCTACTTGTCTATTTATGGTGGCCCTAAAAGTTCAGTAGCCGATACAGCCAGACTTTTGTGAATATTTACATGCTTCTATGTGTTGCGTAATAAAAAGCATAGAGAGGATTTTTTTTTCAGTCTGGAGTACTACTCCAGCGTGAAGTAGCTTGTATTTAGACTAGTATTTAATTAGTCTAAATACAGAAATAAATAAATAAAAAAGTTGTTTCAGAGTTTGCTGCGATAGACACTTCAGGACTTTTTAGGTCTGAAATTTGACTAGGCCATTCTACCACATAAGTCTCCTTGGATTTAAATCATTTGATATCAAATTTAAACCCAAAATTATTTGCTTGAAAATTATTTTCATTCAACCAGAATGTGTGGGTTTTTTTTTTTTTTAGAAAATGAGAAAGGCACACCTCAAAAGCCTGATGTTGCTGCTAAGCATGATGCTGCCACCGCTATGTTTGGCCCAGGATTTCTACCACATCCAGCAGTTTGGATGTAGGCCAAAAATTTATTTTCTTTCAACAGAAGCCTTACTATATGATTACATGAATTACACACACAATTAGACTTTACTTAGGGGTATTACAGTAAAGAGAGCTGAATAGATAAGCAGCAGGCCACACTTTTCAGATTTTTCGATTCAACAAAAGTATCAGAAATCACTTCATAGATCTGCACGGTTCCATGTTAGCCTAAGAGAAAAAATACAAAAAAAATAAATAAATAAAAAATTCTACTGTGATGTCCATCAAAATCTCATCATAGAAAAACAAGAGGACAGCAGTACAAGCTTTTCTTTTGTAATATAAAGCTACATTTTCTGTAAAAGCCTCCGTTACCTCCATCTCACCACATAGGAAAGAATATCTGCTTATGCAGTTGAGTTATCAGTGTGAACATCCGTCCCCAGGACAGCGGTCTGGGGAACCCGCAGCTTCTACCAGCACTGTCTGATCCGCTGTGATGTTTAGCCTGTTGGTGAGGCTTTCTCTGTAATGCAAAGTGATGGGATCGGATCACAGATGGTGCTGTTGGTCTTTTGCCCCATCCACTGCAACAAAGCACTCCAAAATGGTTAGTTTGTTGCAGCTCACTGTTTGACCCAAATTTTCAGGTATGTATGTGTGTGCGTTTGTAATACCTTGTGTAATAAATGACCATTTTCCTGACACATACTATGTTGTGGGGATTAACTGCACAACTTTTAATGCACAAATGAACTGCACTGGATGGGGTTAGGGTTAGGTATGTAATATGTAGGGTTAGGATAAGGTTTAGGCTGTAGAAATTAATGGAAGTCAATGGAAAGTCCCCACAAGATAGCCACGCAAACGTGTGTGTGCGTGTGTGTCTCGGACTGATTTCACGATGCTTCTGACAGCAATCCCACACGCTCCGGCAACAGGGCTGCAGGTTTCCCTTCACGATGAATATTCAACTGTCCTTCAATGTCGTTTCGCCCCTCGACACGGTCAGCTGCCACGCTCTCCTCTTCTCCCTCCTTTTTCTCTCCGTCTCCCTCGGCTCTTTGCTCAGTCCCTCTGCGAATTACCCTCCTCGGGGTTTTTTCTCATGTGCATCCCACTCACTTGTTGGTGCTCATTTGGAAGATCAAACTGAAGTGGTGTTTTGCTGGGAGATCTGTGCTGTACAGTTAAATTTGAAGAGTGGAGGAGGAAGGAAAGGCGTCCTCAGAGGATGCATGGGGGGGGGGGGGGGGGGGGGGCTACTGTGTCTTTGAGTGGTTGCAAACGTGCTTGTGATCAGCTTAAAGTCTTGTTCAGTGAAATTCTCTCAGTGCATCTATCACACACAGACACAAGTTATAATAGAAAAAAATGAGTGTTGAATATTTTATTTAAGTTGTCATTTTGTGCTAAATTTCAAAATTACTTCGTACATCAGACTTCAGCTTTGAAAATGGTTTAGTGAACATTGGTGTGAATAAAGTGTTTTTGACAGCTTCGTTTATTACAGTTTCAGTTGTGTAAAACATTTACAGTAAGACTGTAATAGAATTACAGTAAAGCTAATAAATCTACATTATAACTACAATGAAATTACAGTAAAACTAATAAAATTATAGTATGATTATTGTAAAAAATAAATTAAAGTTACTGTAATTTTTTTTACTGTAAAAAATTACAGCAATTGGCTGGCAACCCTGCTGCCAGTAAGTTACTGTATATTCCACAGTGACTTTTTTAACAGTGCATGCTTTTACCCTGCTGTTTATGAATCTTAATTGTTATGTAATTAAATTTTGTTAATTATAAAATTTGCATATGTTGCCTGTATAAGTTAACATAAAACTGAAAAGTTAGTAATTAAAATGAATAAATTGCATTACATTATCTTAAAAAAAATTGAAAAAAAGTTTGTAAATGCATTTTACTCAGGATTGGTTGGAGTTTAGCTATACTATGTACAACACAGCATATTTAGCTGTTAAAACATGCTACATCATTTCTGTGTAGAAGTATTGCTCATCCACCAAAAATCAATGCAAACTGTAAATCAGTTGTATGCAACTCTTACAGTATGTTTTGTCAGTAACTGCACATATATAATAACTGCTCCATTCTTCAGGGAATGATAAAATTATACAGCTAAATGCAAACTTGCAACTGAAAGCTTTCAAATCCAAGCCAGAGCAAGAATTTAAGAACAAAAACACCAGATGGAGCTCCCTGTTTGACTCCGATGGCATCAGGAAAGTAAACTTCGCTAACAAAGCAGTCCCTACTGCAGTTATTGTATTTTTTTTTTAACCAAAGAAAATTCTGTGACGATGAGATCAAGCTGATCAGGTAACTCGAAACCTTTCAGTTCAGACCTTCACATTTTCTTCTGTAAGTTCGGCTCTTCCTCAAATGGCTAAATCCAGAAATGTCAGCTTTTTGATAAACGCTCAAAAATATCAAAATGCAGAACTCATCTCTTATATCAGCCTATAGCAAATATAGCACTGAAAAAAATCCTAATGGGTGTTAGAATCAAAAAGATGAGACTTTTTAATGATTCCTGTGCATGTGGAATCCTGCTGAAGACAATCAGTAGTCGCCCACACATCTGATTCCCATAAACCCTGATGGCCCCCAGAAATAAAGAACCGTCAGGGGATATATATTATGTAGGAGGTGCCTCACACACACACATGCAAACAGACACAGCTATCTACTATGTAGGAGGGAGCTGTCAAGTCGACTGTTAATTATCAGTGGAATGTGAGGCTAACTTCAGATCTGGAAAACTTTTTGTCTATAAATGCCTCCAAAACACATTCCCATCTGATGAAAGCTGTTATCCGTGTAACGTAGCTCACTGAAAGTGGCTACTTTTCATCCGGGGCTATCATTCAATGTAAGGGGTGTCACGACTTGAATAAGACGCTGAAGAAAAGAAAAGAAAAAGCCTCCGGCACCCGTAACCTGACACACATCAAGCACTGATGTTTCCCTGACGCACTGCACAAATCTTCCTTGGGACAGTGTGACCATCTGCTAATTGAAAAAGGAAAGGAAATAGATTTACTGGAAAGCTCTCGCGCTGACAGAGCGATCCCCAGGAAGCTGCAAAAGGTGAGAAGACGAACCGACTTTCTCACAGCGGCTGAGCTGCAGACGGGGATGGTTTTTTGACTCCGGGCTGTTTGTCAACACATAAACGCCGGAGAAACCATGAAAGCCTTAAGATGGTTACAGCGAGAGGGAGGAGAGCTGCACTGAGCAGCCACGAACAACATTCTTGCTGAATGAGTCACTTGCCTTTGGCCTCCGCGGTTCCACAACAGCCCTTTTACAGTATTTTGACGGTGAGGAGGTTTGTGGAGCAGAGGGAATTCAAGAAGACTTTTAAAAACCTCGTTTGGTCAGATTGCAGAGCCATGCCGAGTCTGTATGGGGGCATAACAGTGACGGGACTTACGGGTCTTTGGAAGGAACCGAATCTTCAGGGTTCAGTGGACCCGTTTATGAAAATTTACATTTATCTAAGAACAAGCCACATTATCTATAATAGAGTTTTATTAGGCCCAAACATCTAAGAGCTGCGAAGGCCTATTGTAACTGTACTGTTTCACAACTGTTTCATGTTACGAAACATGAAACAGTTTCATCTTTCACAACATGAAACTGTATCCAGAGACAGAAGACATGTTGGTGTGACTGGGTTTCCAACACCGACGGATTTCGAAGGAACAGGTGGGCGTGGCGAGGTGACCTGTAACGCCACTGCCATACGTTTGGCTCTAAATTCCCCAGTTTCGAGTCGAGCTGCATTAGCTTTTTGGAGGCTTTATCATATTCAAAAACTCAAAGTTGGCGGACGTGTCAAGTCCGTGTGAAAATTACGTACGTTAAGGTCGTCGCAAAAATCGCAACAGAAACGGCTCAACCTACAAAAAAGTCTCTTGCCATGGTCAAAACCCAATAGGAAGTCGTTTTGGATCAAAGCCGCCATTTCCTCTTTTCTATAGACATCGTATCTGATCAAAGTCGTCCTACAGACTTGAGATACAAACCTCAGAATCACTCAGTACACTCTTGAGGCATTGAGGGTTAAAAGTTATCACAGGATCTTTAGTACATCAAAGCATGTGGGCGTGGCTTAGTGTCAAAATCTGACCATTCGCCAGGAAACATCAAGGTGCAATAACTTCCACATACAATGTCAGAGCTGCATCAGACTTTCCATGTTTCATTACTTGCTAGCCCTCATCACATTCAGATGGTTAATTCATGACATCATCTTATCCCCCCTCCCACTCCCCCCTTTCCAACAGGAAGTCACCTGTTTTTTCTGCTTAAAGTCTTACATTTGCCCTTTGACTCATATAGGTTTCAACCTGTGCCAAGTGACATCAAATGACATGATGATGAAGTCTGTCAATGCTGGCTGCTGGCTGAACCGTGTGGCTGTGGCCGAATGGTGAATTAAAATCCCTTGCCGTATGGATACGGTTGTCTTTAAATCATACATGCATCATCAGATTTGCATCAAACGTTTTGACCTCACTGGTCACGGCGATTCTGTCGCTGCATGAAGCCTGCGTCAGTGTAGCAGTCAGGTCGCGCACAGTGCCGCCGCCATGACGAAACAAATGTTGAGCGATGAGAATGCAGTCTGTGTGCGCACACATGCAGCCCTTTGTTCTATTTTATTTATTCACCTATTAAATAAATGTGTTTTTAAATTAAGTAGAATAATAATGATTACTATAATATTATAATTATTGTGATGCCCTTACCGCACAGAGATGCGACACCTGGTGATCCACCAAATGCATCATAAAGTCCCAAAGCCTGAAATCATATATATATATATACACCCCCAAAGGAAGCTCGAACAACCATATTTAAATATATATGGTTGTTCGAGCTACCCCTGCTGGCTGGGTTTCAAAGGATGTGACCGATGCTTCTACCCCAAATCACGTTTGATCTACTGACATCTCCTAGATTTACATCCAGCTATGAGAAATGTAACCCTAGACATTATTAGAGATTGGTAATATTTGCAAGCTTAACTGTTTTCATGAGTTTTACAAAAGAAAAAGGAGTTTAATTCTAACGCTCTCCACTCCACCGCTACCACCCACCTTTCAACCCTCCATGGCAGAAAAAAAAATCCAAAAAAAAATCCAAGACTCGTCCAACAGCATGCACATCAGACAGAAATGCAGCCATTCAGCAATTAACACAACGGCACCCCTGCAACCCCGCTAATTAGGCTTTCATATCAGAGCGTCTCCCTGTAATTATGGCACAAACTGGTCGCGCAGCTCCTGCTCTCCGCTGAAAAGCTCATTAATCCTCCACTGTGCTGTCTGAAAGCTCAGTTCAGAGGCGAGGCAAGAAGAACAAGAAGGAGGAAGAGAAGACATCTGTTGTTAATTTTTACACAGTGAAAGGCATTGTCCTGGGATTGAGCAACAACCCAGATTGTGATATGCATGTATATTTTTTAATTATTATTATTTTCCAGCATCACTGATTATTTAGGTCTGATTTCTTTCTAATTGTTGCTTTTCTTTCTTTAACCTCCCGATTTCATGGAACTGTAGCTGGCGGTTGTTTGGTCCTGTTCAAGGAATTCATCTACTTCCTATCATTACACTTCTGGGCAAAGATGATCATTTTCGCCCCGTGGGCTCCTCTGTGAGCTGTAACTATTATATTTAAAATAACCACCAAGTATTGATAAGTAGCTGTTAAGTAAAGGCTTTGCTTAGAGCAATGTCAAGAAATACAAATTAAAAGCTACAAATGCAATCTGGGAAAGATCCAAAGCAGATTACAATCAAATAGATTTTTCATGATTTGCTCATTTTTTCATTTCAGTCCCAGTCTGCTGTACAGTTAGAAACTCCAGCTATTGATTCAGTTCAGATTTTATTACTAAGCGAGGAAGTGTTTCTTTGCACCAAGGCTCCACACCACACCGGCGCTAACCTAATAAAAACATAAGGAAATGGTTTCAACAGCAGCACAAAGAATTGACCCATAAGATGAATGAAGATCCAAGAGGCAGTTTAAGGCGCGTTGCAGCACAGAGCTCTGCAGAAGCACACAGTGAAAACATTTACTCTCAGTATTCCCACGTTTTTTTGTTTTTTTTTTGTGCTGTGAAAGCAGAGTGCCAGCTCAAAAGCACAAAGGTTTGATCACATCAAGGTGACGGCTGTAACCTCTCTTTGCCACAGCCATCGGATATTGCAAACGGATAATTAAAAGTCACACACTTCTAAGCTCCCGTTGTGGGACTGAACGGTACATCTGGGACATTTGAAACAACAACCAAAAGAAATCTAAAGTAAATCTCTCAGCAACCTCGGAGAAAGAAATAACTCCGTCTAAAGCCGTAGGAAAACAATGTCTTCCAGAAGTATTTAAACCCCCATAACTTTTTCCATTTTTTCTCCAAACACAAACTTCAATGCCTTTTTTTTTTTTTTTTTTTTTTTTTTTGTTGTTGCAATTTTCAAATATTCAAAGTGGTGTGCTTTGTGGGCTCCTCTTAGCCTGTCCTATGTAAAGCCATTTTTCAATGCACATACAGCCGCTTGTGTACGGGAATGTCAGGAATGTGAGTGTTCAGCATCTACAGACTGCAATTTTTCTTTGGGAAACAACTTCGATTGCATGGTGAGCAGCTGTGAACACCAATTTGTGAAAGTGAACAAAAATGATGAATTAAGCTCTGGACTTTGCTAGATTTTGCTTTTATCTACACCGTCCCATTGGAGCCGTGGCCTCATGTTTAAGGCTGTTGCTGAAAGATGAATCTCCACCATGATCTCAACTTTTATATTCTGTTAAGTCCTCAACCAAAACTTACCCAAACAGCTACATTTATGCTGAAATTAAGTTACACTGTTTACTAATTGGATGATTTGTGGAGTCATTTGAGTGAACTTGATTTTATTTAGCTTGTCAGAGTTAGAGGGGCTGAATAGTGGCTCGACAGGCACCCTTTTCTTTGCACTTTACGATATTTTGCTGCCTTTTAATGGTTTATCACCTAAAAACTGAAGATGCCTTGGTTGCAAAAGCATATCAGCTAAAGCTATTTCAATAAATGAAATGATTTCTCATAAATTGGAAAGTGGAAAACCATATGTTCTGAGTCACCTCTTCCTCTTGATCCTCCTGGTTTTTTGGGCTCTGCAGTTTGTGCACAAAATTGCTTTGTGCCAGAATTAAAATAGTGCAGCGTCAACAATCAGCACATTTATTGGTAGATGCTTTATTTGTGAACTGCTCTGGTGTGAGCTTTACCCTTTGAGCATCTGGTCTTAAATGGGCTAAAGGGATTATTATAAAGCTGAACGTCGATCTGCAGCTCGCTGTTTGGTAGAAAAAGATCTCGCGCGGCTTACATCCCACCTCTGCCACTACTGGTTGAGAGGAAACCAGAAGGAGGTCTCACTCTGCTGCCATTTCAACTGCAAAACACCATCAACTATAACCAAATAACTTTGGACAAATTTACACCTTTCAGTTTTAATGTTTGTCAGCTTTACTGATTTGCATGAGTTTGCGCTCGATCAAGAAAATGTTATATGTGAAAAATTCATCAGAGCCGGCAGGTCACTGGGCTTTGCAGGGCAGCAAGAAGTAAACACAGCGAGTTTCACAGAACAGAGAGGAAGTCAAAACAAAAACAAAAAAAAATGAATACAGCCATGCCAGAGAAAAATGTGCAAAGGATGTGCCTGTCTCCATCACCTTTTTTTTAAAATTTGTTTCATGTGTGTATTTTAAAAGTTTCAATAATCAAAAGTGTTTCGAACAATTTGCCTAATTTCTCGAAAGACTCTCTCCAGATTGAAAGTAACAGGGAACAACTTTCAACCTGGTCTCAGTCTAAGCAGATTCTAGTGAAACAAAAAAATTAATTAATGAATTAAAATGCCAATTTTTGCACATTCACAAATAGAACAAAGGTTTAATAAATATCACATTTCTCATATTGTGACTGAAGAACCTCTGTTCAATGTGGCTCAATTCCTTCGTCTTAGCACCTCAAATTTTGGACTGTAGACCATAAAACGTAGTTTCCTCAAGAATAAATTTAAACGACTCTTTAATTTTGCACATGATTTGAATCTTTGAATCTGTCATGCACTGCACTATTTTCCTTCCAGCACCTATATTGCCCATGACACACAGGAAAACATTCATTTGCTGGAAATGCAAACTCATCCTAATGTTTTTGCAGGTGGCTGTGCTGCCACCCCGGTTGGCTGGCACCCTGGGCAGTATGCCATGTTCATCATATGAAACGAAAGACATTAATTATTTTTAGTTTGTAGGTGGACATCATATGTGGCTACAGTCAAAAACCCTGAAAGTCTGAAAGAAAGCCAGAATTGATCTGCTGTTCTAAATGTAAAGTAAAAACACCTTATCACTTTAAACACTAAAAAGTGTTTAGACTGCTAAATTCAAACGATCTCATCTCACCTATCACAACGGAGACAGTTCGAGTAAATAAGCTTAAGATAGAGTTACAGAAAATGCCTCATCTTTGACTCGATTATCTAGTCCATTTCACAAGATGAAATATGGCAAGGATCAGGATCTGCTCTGTAAACTGAGTCGGATCATGTGGTTCTGTAGATGTGAGGAAAGCTTTCAAAAGGCTTCAGGGTTGATTTTCTGTAACCGTCGTGTGAATACCACCGGGTGGAAAATGACAGATACGACTGACAAAATGTTCAAAAAAGGCAAATAAACAAGAAGGTCCAACAGCAGCATTTACGGATCCTCGTCCTGACATTTCCGCTGGTTTCTCCTTCTTCCGACCAAAACTGTTGTTCAGAAATGTTCCTTCAATAGCAAGATTTAAAATACATTTAACTAATTATACATTATAGGTTGTTCATGCATGCTTAATGTTCCTTTTTGCAAAAGTTGAAAGAGAAAAAAAGTAATTAGCAAAGTCTAAGAACTCAGCCAAAATCTTCAGTGAATAATATCAAAATATTGCATTACAGTGTTTTTAAAGCTTCTTTCCATCATACTCAAAGTCAAATTTGTTCAGTTCAGTTTGTATTTGCTTGTGCAAAGTATCCCTTTTCTATATATTTTAAAATATTTCTCTTTAATATGAACTCTGCCCTGATTATAAGAGCATTGGTCACCAAACCGTCCGAGATTTTGACTGACAAGACAGCTGACTAGATCAAGTATACAAGCATTCCAAATTTGGACTTTTTAACATATTTACGGACACTAATAATGCCAAATGTAGACCCTTTGTGGGGTACTTTATTGCCCCCAGGGCTTTTCTAGAATAACATGTTTCCAGAACAAATATATTCTAGAAAAATATCTATTATTTTTCTAGGATCAATCTCAAAACTGCTCTAAAAAGTTATTGCATGACTAAATAAGCATATTCACCTACTGAAGACACTGGCACATTGTTGATAAGCTTACGCAACTTTGTGGCAAAACTTTTTTAAATCCTATATTCATTCATATGCTGTGCTTCCAGAAAGAAAGATTTTCTTGTTATAGCAAAGTCGGTGAAAGAAAGGTGAACTTGATCAAACGAGGGAAGCAGTGGTGACTAAAATAAGAAGGTGTTCTGTCCGAAATAAACAATCTGCAGTGCACAACAGTATGAGAATGCTCTGCTGTTAAGCAATAGGTCAAAGCCAGGAAACATGACTGAGGACCCGAGAGGTGTGTTGTCTTTCAGCTAAACGTTTTTAGCTCATACCTCTTTAATAGACTTTAAGAAATACCATCTTGAAACGCCATTTTGTTTGTGTCAAACTGTGTTAATCACAAAGAAGTGGCTTAGTTACAAACAACTTGTGACAAAGTGTTTAAATACCAAGCTTAAAACCGGTCGTCTTAAGGGCGTCTACTCATTTCCTGTCCAACTCTGCAAAATAAAGCCACCAGTGCCACAAAAACCTTTGAAAGAAACTGGTTCTTTAATCAGTTTTCACATTTTGTGATGTTTTCACTGGGAACTTCTGGGAACTTTATTGAGATTTTATGAGGCAGAGCAACAGAGCATGGTAAACTATCGTGAAATGAAGGGAACGTAATGCAGTTTTGACTTTTTTTTTTTTAAACAAATCCAAATCTGCAAAGAAAGGCATTCATGGGTATTCAGCCCATTGTTTCTGTAACGCCCCTAAATGAAGTGTTAGAGTAGTTAAAAAGAGTGGCTACATTATACAAAAATATCCCAAATTTTGAACATCTCAAGGAGCGTTGTTCAATTCGTTATCTGAACTTTGAAAGAGGTTGACACAACTGCAAATATACTAAGAAATGTCTGTCCGCCCAAACCCGAAAGGCCAGGAAAAGAGAGCATTAATTGGAGAAGCAGCCAAGAGGCGCATGGTAACTCAGGGGTGAGAGTCTCTGTTGACAGGACATTTGCTGATCATGAATCATTTACTCTACAAATGTGGTTGTTATTTAAGAGTTACAAAAACAAGGCCATTTTGGAAAAAAAAAAAAAAAAAAAAAAAAAAACCTAAAAGAAGTTCCGATTTTGACAAGCCGTACAGAGGACGCAGCAAACATGTGGAAGGAGGACATCTGGTCAGATAAGATCTTTTTGCCTACATGCAAAACATTATGTTTGGCAGAAAGCCAACACTGCACATGTATTATCACACCACAACACAGTGGTGGCGGCATCATTCTGTGGGGATGTGTTTCTTCTGAAGGGAGAGAGGTGCTAGTCAAAGTTGATAGGAAGGCTATTATGGAAGAAAACCTGTTAGCAGCTACAAAAGACTTAAAGGGGCGGTGTTGTGCACTTTCCAGACACATAGTGGAATTTTATAGCATAAAAATAATGTGTACATCAAGCATGACTTAAAAAAATTGTCTTCCAGTTGCACCACATGTTTGCTAGTCTGGTAAAAGCCAGCCCCTTGCTCTGCGCTTCGCTTCATACGGAGGATCTGAACCCTCTGCTATTGAGAAAGATTGCTTGCTGGAGGTGTGGACTTAAATTTTACCCAACCTAATGTTTTGGTAATCCACCAGTTCACCTCTATGAAACTTACTGGAAATTACCTGCGCTGTAAACAACCATGCCCCACTGCAAAGCAAGAAGTGCCAAACCGAACGAGATGGATGCTAATATTAATTCAATATTTGGAAGAGTGGCCTACAAGGACTGAATGGCTTCGTTCACTTCCAATGCTGTCATTGCTAAAACTACAGGCCGACTACAATTCTAAAACAGGGCAGAAAATCGGCACAGCTTCTCCTTCTGTTCACTGATTGGCCCGATTGAAAATCAGTCGGAGAAATCCATTTCAATGGGAGAAAAGCCTGCATGGAACACTGAAGGGATTTGAATCAAGTGGGATTGTGAAGGAAGGCGAGGCGCCGGACAGGTGTTTGCTAATTGCTACTGCCGCTAGTCTGAAGGAGCTGACGGCGCAGTGGAGGGTGCGTTTGCCTGCCGATTAAGGCACTGAATATGTAAGGACAATGTTGGCATTTTTATTTTTTTGTTTGGATTAAATGACTTAACAAATAAATCATTCCTGTAAAAACGGCAAAGCTTTGTTAAAAAAAAAAAAAAACAACAACAAACAAAAACAAAAAAAAAACCGGTTGCTCTATTTCGGGAAATTATTTTTAATGAATAAAAACAACAACAAAAAATTTCCTCTCCAGAGTGACACCTCTTGTTAACAGAAGATCTGTGTTACTACAGCTCCCACTGTGACTGCTGCCTCCCCTCCCCTCCCCTCTCCTCTGTTCCCCTCCCACTCCACGCTCCTCGCTCTGAGATCAAGCCTCTCTTCCCCTCTCCGAGCCTTCACTTCAGTCAACATGGCCACACTTGTAACCTCCACCAGGTTCACAGACGAGTATCAGCTGTACGAGGAACTCGGAAAGTAAGCGACCGACAACGCTGCCGCTGCTTTTTCTTGTTGCGTTCACTCTCTCTGTGCGTGTGCCTGCGTGTGTCTGCGTGTGTGTCTGCGTGTTTACACGTTTTCCTCCTCTGTGCTGCTGCTGCCGCCGCTGCTGCCATTGTGTGTGCGCTTTACTTCAAGTGTTGACAGGGGCTGGATTGGGTCTGTCAAAAAATGTAACAGGGGAAGGCTGCGGGCGATCTGCCGTGCAACAGTAAGCTGTCAGCGGGCTCTCGTAAGCGCTGCAGAGGCTTGTGTTTAATCCCGAGTGTGCGCTTTTTTTTTTTTTTTTTTTTTTTTAAAGGCGCAAGGCGCCATTGTGGCTCTTTATTAAAGGTGAGGAACACCTTGTGTGATTTATCTGCAGGTAGCACGCCTCGATACTTGGTTTGCATTTGCCCCGTTGTCTTGTGCCATCTCCGCTCAGCTCTGCTTATTCCCAAAGCAGCCTGCACAAGAGTCACAATTATTGTTATCATTATTGTTATTATTATTATTACATGTATATATATATATATTTTTGCTGCAGTGAGATTTTGGTGTTTGCAAATAGACATGCTTAGAAACATGAAAAGCGCCACTTTAGTTGCAGCATATTGT
The DNA here is from genome assembly GCF_003331165.1 of Xiphophorus hellerii. Classification (NCBI taxonomy): domain Eukaryota; kingdom Metazoa; phylum Chordata; class Actinopteri; order Cyprinodontiformes; family Poeciliidae; genus Xiphophorus; species Xiphophorus hellerii. The sequence goes on along the minus strand of NC_045693.1, from coordinate 22,688,895 downwards.
GCAGGCAGGGGCTACAAAGCCACTTTGTAACATCTTATCTCTAATAGAGCTGCTCCACCTACCAGCACAGACAACAGCGCGACTTTAAAGGAGGCGTCCCTGCTAAAAAACAAACCAAAAAAAAAATGTGGTCAGGTTGCATAGATAACTGTGACTTCTACCTTTCACTGCAGCCCCTCTAACATTTCCTTCAGCTTTTCCGGTTATGCACTAACAGACCTAAACCCAATAGGTACAACAGACTGTGTTTAATATGAATGCCCTCCCTCTGTAGGTGAAAATTAAGCATGCCTGGCGTTCAGTGTGTGTGTAAGTTCAGCAGTTGTTCATGGCTGAAGTGGTCCTCCTCACTGCTCTCTCAATCTCTCCGTCTCCAGGGGGGCCTTCTCCGTCGTCCGCCGCTGCGTCAAGAAGTCCACGGGACAGGAGTATGCTGCTAAAATCATCAACACCAAAAAGCTCTCCGCCAGAGGTTAGTAGAAGCAGTGTGAAGATTCTGCATGCTGACGAGGTTTGTTTCTTGGTGAGCAGCGAGCCGGGTGCAGACGTCCTCCACTTGAGAGAGGAGATTCCCTGACGGCCCCCGTCCTCCGCCCTCTGAGGTGTGGCGCTTTAAGCCTTCACAGAAAAAATCGGTGGATTTTGGGCTCTTGTCTGCAACCAGTTTTGGGGGGATTGTTATGGTTGGTGTGCAGCAAGTGAGTGCTTGACCCCGAGCTTTAAATATCCTCAACTACCGTTTTTTGCAACTTGTGACTAGTTGTGCAATCTGCTGCTGATCAGAATTAAGAGGAGTTTTGAATAAAGACTGACTTCCTGGTTTTACGCATGTTCTGTAAGTCTTCTGCCATCTCATTTTTTAAAAAACCACAATGACGTTGATAAAATGTTAGTTCTTGACAGCAACAGATAAAACATCTAAAGTAAATTTCAAGAGTCTCTTAACTATCTTTGTGGTTTGTCATTCTGATTTTTGGTGATTTTTAGTTTAAGTCCTGTTGATCCTGACTGAATCCAAGTTTGTTTGTTTTTGTTTAGAGTATTAAGGCCAATTTGCTTTATTTTTATTTTTTTTTTAAACTGCAGCTTATCGGACATTGTCTGACATAAATCCGTGGCTGGAAAAAATTGGAGCGTCTTCAGTTGTTGATCCACATTTATATGACACAAGTGGCTAAAACAGAATGGAAACTGGACCCATTTAGTTATGGGGGGGGAGGAAAAAGTACAAATGTTTATTTCTTTTTAAAGAGTTATTCCAACTTCTGTGGGGGGAATAAAGTGAGGTGCGTTCACTGGTGTAGGAAAAGTATACGAATTGGGTGCTCTGCTAGTGACAAAGGTAAAAAAGGCAAAGGTTTGTTGAGCTTTATCCCATCCTGTTTGTGCTCACAAGGCAGAATCATCAGTTGCAGGAAGTCAGTGACGTTGGCCAATTTAGATTAAATATGGCCGCAATGCATTGAGAAAGTTCCAGTAGTTCCACATCAAACCTGTCACAAGTAAATGCGTTCTAAATCTCTATTCATGAGAATGTTCAGCGTCTGTTTAAGTACGTCGAATTCAGAGAATGCTTTGTGGTCAGCATGCATTGCTATGTGGTTAAGGGACTACAGTTGCTAAAGCTAAAGTCCAAGAATACTTGAGACCCCACGTAAAAACAGCTATGACCTTCTATTTTCATAGTTCACACACCAAACATGTCCTAATGTAATTAATAAGCAGAGTGAAAAGTGTCTTAGCACTTACCAGAGAAACATTTACAGCCTTTCTTATTTCTACTCTTGGTGGTACAGCCAATCCGTGCCAAGGAAGATAAATGGTGCTGCTGGATTGGCCGATTTGAAAACGGCAGCCAATAGCGTGTCAGGTAGCTTTGCGTCTAGGTAGCACAGCTTGCAAAGCTGCAGCCTTCCCTTGCATCTAACCTGATTCCAAGTACCAGCTGGCCAAATCTTAAATGTTTACTAGAACTGCACCAGTAAACCAGCGAGAGATCAGAATCATCCAGTTTCCCCTTGATCTGCTCCGACTGGTGATCGTAGGGTCAAATACTGATGTTTTAAAAATTTTTTACTAAATGCCTCAAGACTAGCAACACACACAAGTTGCATTAACCAGCTGCCTGTACTTTGATGCAATTTTTGATAGAGATGGGCCTCTCCAATATTAATATCTGTATCAATCCCAATACTGAAAAAAAAAAATAGATCGGGTATTGTTGACATTGTGCCCAATCCATAAGCGCAGATCTATTTAGCATAATGCTTTGCTTTGTTCTCATGCTTTATTATGTATTTTACATTATATTCAGAATTCCTAATTGCGCTTTCTGAACCATTTGAAAGGTTGGCTGCAGTTTAATTTTTGCACGTTTGACCGAAGAAGTCAGCGTGTTGTTTCAGTTTGAGTTAGTTTCTTTATTATTTATTTTTGCGTTGCGCTGACTGAGCAAATGAAAGCTGTGTTGTTTTTACATGTCTGACCAAGTTTGTGAAGCTAGTGGTGTGTCTAAATGTGCTGTACTGCTAGAGAGTTCTCAAATCCGTTTTTAATTCAGTGATTTTATGTCTGTTTTTTTTTTAAAAAGTCACGTTTTAAGTCCATTCATCACTGTTTGTCTGTGTCGGGTCGGTATCGCCCGATGCTAAACCTCGGATATCACTATCGATATCAGAAGTGAAAAAAGTGTATTGGTGCATCCCTAGTTGTTTTGCATATATATATACAGTATATATATATATATATATATATATATATATATATATATATAAAATCAGATCAAGATTGGAGACAAGCACTTCGATGGATAAATAGGGATAATCTTTTACGTCCTCAGCTTGCTGATTAGAAAACTATTGAGTCTATCTGAGAATCTGCAAAACTTTGTTTTTCCTTCCTATAGTATTGAGGAAACCTCGCAGAAATACTGAAAATCAGTTTTGACTTGGAATATCCTCTTCGGAGCATCTCTGAAAATTACCCTTCCGTTCTGTTCATTTTTGGATCATAGCCATAGGAATCCACGTTTTTACGCGTCTTTGCAGGCATTAGAGCGCCCGGTGATGGGAATACAGCCGTGTAGCTGCGCAGTTTGCCTCGGACTTGGTCGCGATGCTACTGTGTTACTTGTTACATCAGGGAGTTTGATACACAACCCAGACTGTGTGTGTGTTTATGCCATGCGGTGTGCGTGCGTGCGTGCGTGTTTTTCACCAGCAGCAGTGGCAGCGGAGAAACGCATATTCAAATACCACCTCCTGTGTTTTGGTATTTGCAGCAGATTTGTTGTCGCCGTCTGCCCGTTAAGCTGTGCGTGTGTCATAGAGTCTCATCTGCCATGTAGCCAAATCCAAGCATATTTAATCCGTCGGTTGTTTTGGTCGCCATACTCATTTGTGTTTGCACATGTATCTCACTGCTCCTCCTCAAGTCTTGGAAGTTTGCGTGTTCATGCTACATATTGTGTGTGTGTTTGTTTGCAGCCTGTCTGGTCCAGTAAACAACAGAGCAGCCCGCCAAAGGCTTGACTGATGATGTGAGCTGCAGATTAGGGCCAGTTCTGAACTGATTGGGCTGCCGTGGTCTCCGGGGAGCCAGGCTCTCTCCACGCCCAGGCGATTTTCTTTTTCCCTTTTAAAGCGTTTTTCTCCCGTCCCTCTGCGCTCGTGTGTCTGTAAACAGATGATTGACTGGAGCAGGGATCTTTAAAAATCCCCTTTCACCATCCCATTTGATGGTGTCTGCATGCTGACGCTTGTCCGGAGCTTGCAACCCAGCGACGGCGGAGGTGAAACTCTTGGCCCAATTGAGTGTCTGGACAGAGAAACTCATATCTTTGTGGTTCAATGCGTCAGTTTTTTTTTTGTTTGTTTTTTGTGGTCACAGAGCTCATAAGAAAAACAAACAAAAACAAAACGTACTGACAGATGGCAACTTTTTACTCTTACACGCCACATTTTTTGTTTCTCACATCACTTTGCTATTTAACCAAGCAAAGTGCCTATGTAAGTATAGTTAGTCATACTGTCCTTCAGTGCACAGGGCTCTTAATCAAAGCTGAAATGTGTTTTCTTCCAACATGCAGGTCAGCTTCATTCACACTGCAGTGATGTGAAAGTGACATAGAAACATGCATGCCTAAACATGCAATGGAAGGAAAACATGCTTTTCCTTCCGTTGTAGCAATTTCTGTTTCCATCCTAGAGTCTGTCCTGCCGATTCCGATCTTATTATATATTTTTCTTTCTAAAGTGTATAACACATAAAACTGACAAATGGGTTACAGGGTTTTTTTTATGAACATATTTTTTCGAATCCAACCGAAAATTAAATAATTGCTGAATAAAATAACACTTTAGTTGTGTGATAAAGCGCTTGAAATCGGATGGTGACTTTGTAACCTATAAATGTGGCCATTTCTGAGTTGTGAGGCATTCAATGAAAGCAAATACGTGATTATTTTGGATCTATTGAGGATTTATTTATTTTTAACTTTTACATATTGTCCTAAACTATCTGATGTAAGGGGGTTTGAAATTGACAAAAACAAATACGGCTATAGAGAGCTGAGCAATAAATCGATAGCAATATATGTTGTGATAGACACCTGATCAGTATTAATAAATAATACCTGTTTACTAGTTCACAATCGAACTCTGATTCGGACCAAAAAAGCGAAGTCTCTCTAGTCTGCCTAAAAACCTAGGTCTCGATTCGGTTGAAGTGAACTCTGGTGCGGCTCAAATGCATATGTGAGCGCTAAACGGTCCGTAGACGGCTCCAAAAGCAGGAAGCAGGCTATAGCGAAGGGCATTCTGGGTAAATGCAACCAAAATAAACGCAAGAGTCAAAGATGGAGGAAGAAAAGCATTAAACAACCAGTAAAATCCACTGCTACTCCATTTTTATTTATATTTTGTGAAGGAGGCGATTGCGCTCATGTCTTCTTCTGAGGTTTTTGTTTCCTTCAGTGGTTCTTGGTGCAGCGCCACCACAGGCGAAGGGCGTGATACAGGTTTGTCAATGAGTTTGGGTTGCTTGAATCAATGCAGCGTTAAAGTGAATGGCAGCAGCTGAAATCGTCACAAATGTTGCAATTTTGTTCCCCAGTCAAACCGAGTTTACCAGACTATCAGGTGTGTGATTAGATGTGTCCCTGGTTCACATAAATCAAATAGCTGAGTTACTTCCTCAGTATGCAGTCGAGGTCTGCTGATGAACTGGATATCTGACTCAGGTGTGTTGAAGCAGTGACGCATCTAAAAGTTGCAGGACATCGGCCCTGGAGGCCTTGATTGGAAAACAACAACTCTCCTGTGGGGAGGAAAATGTTCACCAACTTAGCTGAGTTAGCCAAACCCTGCACAGGGAAAATGCCTCAGCAGTGAGATGGACAAATGAGTCATTAAGACATGAATCGCTGCCTCTGCTCAAGATGAATCTAGTTTTAATCTTGTTGCATCCTGCCTCCTCGATTTAGTAAAGACACAAAGTGTTGAATGTTTGCATAAGACTTTACCTTGGAGAAGTTCATTTGATTTGGCGTAAGTTGGGGGGGGGGAAATCCTGTTTAGGTAAACCAGATTTGCAAGGATGTTTTTTTACGGCTTGATCCAAATTTAGAGCAACTGGTCATGAATCATCATCAAAAAAAAAAAAAAGTCTGCCATCATACCAGATTTTCTTTTTCTCCTTTGGCAGAAAAATAATTTTAAAAAATGTCCGCACCTCCATCATGCTAGCAACAGAAGCAGGAGGTTCACCATGTCGCCTGTAAATAAATACACGCGGTAGCTGCCCGTGAGCTCCTTGTCACTGTTTGCAAACACTGAACATACTCTATATTAGCTCTGATAGCTTGATGTCTGGGCAACTTCATGAGGCCGTCTGTGCCTAAGAGGGTTGTGTGTGTGTGTGTGTGTGTGTGTGTGCGTGGGCGGGATTAAGGCCTCATTCTCCGCAGCTCAGGGAGCCGCCCGATGACGGCGAGGTCGCCGATTATGGCTGGGTCATGCAGCGTCACGAGCGTGTGCGCAGTCGCTGCAGCAAACAAACATGCGGCGCGTTTCCGGTTGGATTTTGCGGTGCTGACTGGTGGGATTTAACTGTGTTTATTTCTGAAACGGGGCCCAGGCTAACCGTTGCTTCATTTGAATGCTTTCGGGATTTTGACTCCAGTTAGCTGTACCCCTCACCCTGCCCAGTTGTAATGTTTTCACATTTAAACCTCACAGCAGGGGACCACACACACACACACACACACAGCTGCTCCATGTTCCCGTCAAACACCTCTGTGTTTTTTAACCTGCAGGTCTGTGGAGGGGAAAGGTTAACAAACCTTTCATTACAAGTTTATTTCTAATGCTTTTCTTGTTCTGTATGAAAGGCTTGTATCACTGTCAAATATTTTTTTTTAGCCTATAATGACAAGTGATCTCAAATTTAAAGAAAATCTGCCTGGTTCTGAAGCCAGATAATCTAGCATTTCACAAAAAAATAGTATTTAGACATGTCTGTGTTTAGGTCGCAAACGAAAATCACACAAAAGCTTCCACAGCTACTCACTATGTAAAAAGGTTAACTAATTCTATGTTTCACACAGTGATGACTTTAACGTCGTCTTCCAGCAGTATGATGATTATTCTCACCTTGAGGCAACAGTGGCACTGACAAAAATCCTAAGGTAGAGCTGGGATTAGAGCTGCTTGTTGTTTTAGTGGCTGATGTCTTTCGCTTGCTCTTATTAAAAATGGCTACAATTAAAAAGAATATTGTTTTCTCACCTTGTCTTTGTGATGACCCATGATTTTTGTGGTGGCAAAAGTGTAGAAACAGAGTAGATTAAGATGAAATGCCAGAGATCATTAGTGTGTAGATGCCAGATTCATGGTTAAGATCTTAATCTTCATATCTTTTATAGAAATTGAGTATAAGCAGGAAGTACAGATTCTTCTGGGTTGTGTTAAAAAAAATGCAGTTATATTGTCCTTACTTTGGTACTTTCAAGAATAAAACTTTGGAAGAACTATAGAGGAAAAACTGTTAATGTCCATATCTATATATGCTTATAACATATGCAGAAATTGAACAGTGAAACACTATTTTGCTGTAATTCAACGGAGACGAGGAATTAAAACAAATGTTACATTTATAGTTCAACTTGTGACAATCCACCAGTTTATTTGCAGATTCAAAGGAACAGCACGCTGAGGCAACCCTGAGAGAACTGCAAGTTGTTCACAAGCTCCATACTTCCTGAAACGATCCATCAATAACCGAGCTGCAGTTTGTCACACTACATATTACACAATAAATGTGTCACAGTTGCTCTCGTCAGCTGTGTGACCATGGGAAAACTCCTATTGTTCTGATGTATTGCACTGGTGAAGAAATTGTCCCTTCTTTTTTTTTTTTTGTCTGTTTGTTGAGCTTCAGCTCTATATCTGATTTGGCCAAGTTTGTTTTCTTTCCGCTCCTGAAACCGTGTCTGAGATTCAATAGACCTTTGGGCTAAAAAACAAAACAAAACTGGTTTCAAGAAAAACATCAAATAAGACTGGAGACGTGCTGCTACAGGTAGGAGCGTTGGAAGGTTGGCTTGATCATCACGTTAATGAAAACACTAAACGCCACTTGGCGGAGCCGAAACGGGTTCGCAGGGCTGGAAATCCATTATGGTGGATGATATGGTTCCCTCTGTCCCGGTATGTGTGGAAGAAATTCAATAAACCACAACATGTACTGCATATATGACTTTTTTTCACTTGTTAATCTAAACCTTTGGACCTGAGCTTTGTTATGATGAGTAAATAGGTCACGTGATGTCATCTGCTGCTTCCTCTTTTGTGGAGTAAACATCTCATTGGAAACTCACAAAAAGGTGAATCCAGCCTTAACCAGAGATGGCGCTAAAGCAATCGTAAACCACAACGTGTTAGCAATTCAGCAGCCTCGCTACTTTGCCCTTTTTGACTTATGACACCTTCAGGCACAGAAATAAATGTAGGTCACCAGCACTTGCAGTGTAGAATGGATAAAAACCTAAGGAAATGGATGCAAATCTGCTCCGTATGTATTGCTGGCTGATCTTTGCTGTCAGACAGAGCTTTTATTTTATTGTAGGCAAGAAAACTCGAAATCTGCGCCACATATTGTTCCAGGTTGCGACGTGGTTTTAGATGAAGCCTTCTGATGTGAAGATAAGAAACCGGGATAGGCTGGCGGCACTCATCCTACTGCTGAATTATTGAAATACACGCTGCTTTCCTCTTACTGCACATGGGCAAGAGTTTAAGATTGGTCCCTCACGTTGCTTTTTTCTCTTTCTTACTACTTTTTTTTTTTACTTCCATTCCTCAAGCAGTTTTCCTTCATGTCTCGTTTCATCCTCAGCATTCTCTCCTTCTCTCTCCCTTTCTGTTTTGTCTCGTTCTCCTCCCTTCGTCTCGTAATCTCCTGCCCTCTCCTTCTTCTTTCCGAGCCGCAGCATCACAGGCCACACAGGCGAGCATGCCGTTTGTGTGTGTGTGTGTGTGCGCGCATTGTTTTTTTAGTTTTCAGCCTTATGGTGCACTCTCTCTCGCTGCAGGCTCATTGGCGAGGGGGCAGATAAACGTGGCTGTGCCGCGCCGTCAATGTTTAATGGGACAACAGTGAATATTTAATGAGGGAGAGAATGGGAGAGTTGGATATGGAAATGGAAAGATGTAGGTCTGGAGACGGTCAGGGTGGTACAGCAGTCAGTGGTGGTTCTCGTCTTCCCACAGGGTGGAAACATTCCTCCTTCATCGGGGCGTTTGATAAAAACAAAATCTCTGGGCTTTGCAATACTCTCCTAAGGCGAAATGACCTCAAGAAAAAAAAGGCAACATAAATAGAATGTTAATTTTCTGTTTAGCTTTGTCACATTCCTGGAAATGATTGGGTGATGCAGATCTTAGGGTCTTGCATGGAAAGGTTTTGGACGTCACTTCTTGTCATGTCCAAAATAGAAATCTTTAAATTTCAAATTAGGACATTTTCTCAACATTGGCAGCACTAAGTGTCGATCATACACACACATAAATGAAAAATCACAAATTTCACCAGATCTGCAATGTATTGTATCAGAGTTAATATCTGTATCTCTAATCGTGCAATTAATGAACATCTTGGTTGCGATATTTGTATCGCAAGTGCAAATGTATGCAAATTCTGCATGTCAGGAATATATCTGACCTGTTGGAAGGAAGGACTTTTACTGCCCTTGATGTCAATACCTGATGTGGGTTTTTAGAAGCTCGTCACAATGGTAAGGACACTGCGACGAGGGAAGAGAGTCATAATTATAATCTACATCATTTTTTCAATATTCAGTATTAGTACACTTCCTGCATCCTGATTCGGAAGTTTACTCACACACATTTACCAACGATTAAATTTGAGATTTTAAATCTTTAACATATAATACCGACAGCATAGGATAAATTGATGAAGGCTCGATATTTCCTATCTGAATCTGCAGGACAACCACTACCACAGCCTGATGCTCAAGTTAGCATGTAATTTGTAGCTTTTGAATGTGGACATTTCAAGGGTTATTTCACTTTTAACGCATCTTTACAGAATCTGAGTAATCTTTTAATCAAAAGCATATCTCTCTTAACGGGAAATGACTAAAATATATTTTAAAAACTGCTAAAATAGTCCACATGCACATAATGAAACCTTGTCTTAAACCTTTAAAATGTCATGATTGCTTTAGGTGGTTGATTACACAAAAAAAATTCGTTTTCACAAATATAACAAAGGACTCGATTACCTGACATTCTGACCTCTGTACAAAACGGGGTCAATTATCAGGGATTATTTGTTTACCATGTATGACATCTTAAGTCTTTGAAATTAAGTATATTTCTCATTATGGAGATCACGAAAGTGATCAAATTTGAATGGAGAAAAGTCCTGACATCATTAGTAAACATCTCTATGTGATACAAATAATTATGAAGTGGTGGAAGATTTTACAATGGTTTTCTGAGTACTGTCAGGCTGTTCCAAGAGATATCCCTATTGGTCAACCATATCAACACAACAGGGCAACTCTAGAACTACTTCCTTCAAAATCAGAATCTCAAACTTGCTTCCATATCCAGGACTTATAATAATTACAATTATGTCATCAGACAGCCCTACATTTCTATCCACCAGCAGCTTTGATTAGACGCAACCATGAGTAGCAACACCCCATTTGACAATAGTTATGTTAAATGGAAGAATTTGAAATTCTGTTTGAATGTTTCAGCGCCAAAGGTGGTCACAGTCACTGTATATGCGTGTTTGGTGGTGTGTTCAAACTTTATAGGTGTGTCGGATACCATCCGCAGCATAATGCTGTTTCCCAAAGGAATACTTGTTTTCATAAAGATTATTTATTGCAATAGTCGCAAGAATGAAATGGCAATAAAAACAAGCTTTGCTCACGGGAGAAGCATCCAGCAATGATGTGACAGTCAGGGTTTGAGTCGCTCCGTGTTCGGCGGTTTAATCGCTTTATGCCGAGCGTGGGCTCACATTGAGACGCTTTGAATTTTGTATTTCTTTATTGTTTTTTTTTTTTTATTTTACTGCCATGCCTCACAAAGGTTTACTTTTAGTTTTATATGGTCCTTTCCTCTGAGGTGGTGTGTCTGATGCATTCATTTAGTTAATAAGTATAATAATTATTAGCATTTTTATGACGGCGACAACAATAAAAACAACAATACTAAAAGCGACAATAAAAACAATAGACTTTTAATGTGCTAACATTTATTTGGTGCTCATATACATGCAGAAGCCAAAATAATTTGGTCTATAAATGAAAGTGTTGAGGCTGTAAATAAACATAAACAGCTATATCCTAATTATGAGTAGTTTTCCGTGGGTTATTCTTCTGGTGCGTTTCTTTAACTATGTATCGGGTTACATACTCTTCAAATTTGGTTATGTAAAGTAGAGTCAGCAGGTCTAGATTAAAATTCGTAGAATTCCTGAGATCTGGAGCACATTTACAAATACATCAGGAGTGTGGACTAATAATAGCTTGCAAAATATTGATTTAACTTGCCTTTTTTTCTATTTTGACACATTACAAACACAAAATGTAATGTATTTTAGTGGGATTTTATGCAATAGATCCACACAACGGAGGGTATCCATTTCTCTAACAGCTGCTGGTGCTGTTATGCAACGCTGGTGGAGACATGCACAAGTAGAGACTGACTTTGTTTTTTTTTTTTCTTCCATTTTTCTGTGCAAAGCAGTTCAAGCTCAGTCAGGTTAGGTGGAAAGCAGCTGTGAACAGCAGCATTCAAGTTTTGCCACAGATTCTCCATTGGATTTAGCTCTGCTCTCTGAATGGTTTTGTCTAATATAAACTTCGGCTTGTATGTTCAAGGTTGATGCCCTACGGGAAGGTAAACCTCCACCCCAATGTAATATGTTTTTGGACTGTGGGAGGAAGCCAGAGTACCCGGAGAGTACCCAGGGAGAAAAGGCTCTAGGCTGGGATTTGAACCCAGAACCTTCTGGCTGCAAGTTTTTTTTGTTACACATTTATATATATATATATATATATCCATCCATCCATCCATCTATTTTCTAACACTGTTGTCCCTTTAGAGGGGTCAGGAGGTGCTGGTGTCTATCTCCAGTTAACGTTCCGGGCGAGAGGCGGGGTTCACCCTGGACAGGTCGCCAGTCTGTCGCATATATATATATATATATATGTATATATATATATACTTGTGCCTTTTGTTGTTTGTTTTTCCCAGCTCCTAGCCAAGCAGTGCATTTTCATGGTAACTGCTAATTTACATTTCATGTAACAGAAAGCCAAAATTACATAACATGGTCACGATATTCCCAGTATGTCATCCTGCACGCACTGCAGGATTTAATGCAGTCAGATTAACCTCATCTTTTCAGAATACCTCTCATAGTTGGTAATGTCAACATAAATGTTTTTCATCTCCAGCATCTTTCATTAGATTATCCAAAAGAAGACGATTGCTATTTGCAAACGGAGGGATCTGTTGGCTTATTATGTCGGATTCGCAGATTCTTGCCAAAATTGATAATAAAAAAAACAAAACAAAATGCTTTTTACTATAAAGCAACATGTGCATTCCTACACAGTTGAAAAAAGTCTGGAAATTGATTTTAGTCCTTTCTTGATCTGAAGAGTTATGAATTATTTATATTTTTAGAGTCTTCTACCTTTTCATTGTCTTATTTTCCATCCATCGATCCAAACGTCCATGGAGAAGAGATTAGATACATGCAGTGACATTAAGTGCTTGTTTGTTTCAGTCTTTTTGACTGAAAATAAAAAATGGATGCAGAGTTACGTTGAAAACCTCACGTGAAATCACCATCAAGGTTGGAGAAATCTCTGACAACATGAAGTCAGATGTGGAGAAGCTTTTTTTATTATAATTTTTTATAAGAAAAAAAAAAGATAAGATAAATCTTTATTGTCATTGTCACAAGGACAACGAAATTCAAAGAGTGACATCAGTCGGTGCACATGCCCAAAAACAAAAAATAACTGTCTCACAATTCACACACAACGCAAGAATCAACAAACAACTGGCAAAAAAAAAAGAGAAAAGACTAAATGAAAAATATAGTAAACTTTGTCCAGTTATAGTAACCTCCATCTTTGCCAAGTTTTTTTTTTCCTTTTTTCAGAAATTTGTTCAATATACGAGGGCTACTTTGAAAACCAGATTATCTTGTTGCTGTGGGGGTTTTTTTCTAACAATACATTTAAAAGTCGGGGTAAAGTACAGACAAACCCATTAAAAAATGGAATTACAAGACCCAACCCACACAGAAACACAACCCATCGATCTGTTTCAATATTTGCTCACCTTTTGTTGTCATTCGCAGTAACAGTTGGTGCTCTGCAGAGAGCAAAGCTGTTTTCCCAAGAGGAGGATGTTTAACCAGCAACACACACACACACACGCCCGCCCGCCCACAGATCATTGCCACTTCACACACATTGTGCTTTTCTGTTTACTGGTCTCTCTGTGATGTCTGTTTAATAAGAACAAATGACACCTTCCCTCGCCTCCACTTAGATCTGCTCTGCAGCTCCAACAGCTGATAATGAATATGCTCAGCGGAGTCGAGTGTGTGGCGGCCACATTATTTGGTTGAAGTGTTCACTCCTGCAAACTGGCACAACCATCAGCTCGGTTGGTGCTTTTGTGTCCGCTTCCAGGGTTACAATCTGAACAGCCTATCATATTAGGAGTCTCTCATTCAGGTCTCACTGCTTTTACGCACTTCTGTGCCAAAGGTTTTTATGAAAGCTGTTTTGAATGAAGAGCAGGCTCCATCTGCTTACTGATAAATAACAGTTAAAACGATCTGAGGCAATTTTCCAAGGCAGCCAGATGTCTGGTGTTTGCAGTCGTGCAAACCCCAGCTGCAAGATTGTTGGGGATTAAAATGCATTTCATTTTTACAGCTTTTTTGGCTGCATTTGTTAAATTCTTACATTTATATTTAAGTTGGTATGTAGCAGCTTTTAACCTGTAGGCCGAGTTTTGTCAGCTGCAAGTCATTTTGTCCCGGTTCAAGTTTCTAGAAGGAACGTCAAGGTTGAGTTTGTCCTAAGTTGAGTCTCAAGTCTTTAAGGAACAAGTCCAACTCAAGACTTTGAAAGTCTTTAAAAATACTTTTAAATACAAGTTTTTCTCAGTTTCTATCAAGACTCAAGTCTTTTATCCCAAGTACAATTCAAATCTCAACTCTTTAAGGTGAAAGTCTAAGTCAGGTTTCAAGTCTTTTGCCCCAAGTCAGAGTCTAGTCTAAATTTTTTAACAGAAAATGTCAAGTAATGTATTTTTCTATCAGTTCATATCATGTCTCACATATATTTGACCCTCAGTCCAAGTCAACTCTAACTCACAATCAAGGATCAAGTATTTTAGAAACAGCTGCACGCTAAATCTTTGTTGTTGTTTTTTTCTTTACATAAACTCAAATCTTAAAGCTGCAGTATACAGCCTTTTTATATAAAAAAAACAGGGAAAGGTCTCAGTGTTGTCAATCAATCTCGTGTACAGACTGTGTTAGTGACAGAGAAACGACTCGCCATTACAGGAGAACTGTTTATCCACCGCCATGGGTGTCTATGCTAACTAGCCTAAGCATTCATGCCAGGCTCCGCTGTGTAAAAAGTGTAGCGCAGCAGCAGAGAGTAAAGCAGTGCAAATAGTGAGCAGCACATACATGAGCCTGTTTGACAGCACTCAGACCCTCCTCCTGGCTCTGATTGGTTGTTACCGACCGAGAGACGTGCATTTCTTCAGATGGCTGTAGTACCACGCTGTATTTTTTCACTGACATTTTCTTATTTTATTTCTTTGCAAATGCTCTCCAAGTTATAATTAGTCTGGAACAACATGGATGTTGAGTAGAATTTTACATCAGCACAATATGTTGCAGAATTATTAGAACTTAAAAAATATACAGATTTTTATAGATGAATCATGCATTCTCTTTCATGACATTGCAAGTTTTCACAACCTGATTAAGTTATTTTAGGAATTCAACCTAAAAAACTTCTTCTCACGCCTCACTTCGCCCAAAACGCTGCCAAGCTTAGAAATGTATTTTACCTTCAGAGTACTGATGAATCTAATTTCCCTTTAATCTCTTGTTGTGCGCGGAATGGTGAGCATCTGCCGCCATGTGGACTCACCGGCACTTTCCTGGATGAGCCGATGTCTGTGTTTTCACTTCGACAACTCAAGAGGGCTGTCAACATTTTACAAGCAGCCGTTGCTCCTGCTCTCATCCACGATTTGAAACGAGTGGTGAAAGTAAGAACATTAGTTTGGGTTGACTGGACAAAAATGATGAGATGATGATGCAGCACTAATGCCAGAGATTTTCTCACTTTAAATTAGATGAAAAATGCAGGTTTAAAAAGGGATTCCGTCCAGTGCGAGCGACCCCTGATATAACAAACACTGTTTTTCTGAGATTTCTGCAGCTCTTTTGGTTTCTAATGCATTTTTGTACACATTCCATTCCTGCTGATGCAAGTTGCTGGGAGAGACCATCATCATCAAGTCATGTCATGTCTTACGACGTATAGTTAGGAAACAATATCATAGTTTTGTGAAGATTTGCATTAATGAAGTGTCAGGCGTGTTTTCGGGCATTTTTTTCTTTCTTTTTTTCAAAAAACCCTGCTTTTATGAGCTTTTTAAAATGTTGTAATGTTATTCCCTCATAAAAGACATACCTAGAGTTTTTGTTTTTTTTTTTAAATGCATGTTTGTTCCTTAAACATGCATTCGTGGATGTCTAAACATTTGCCCTTTTACCCAACGCTCTGAATTACAGAACACCACTACCCCACCATTCCCCACTCAGCCCCTCCAGACTAGCGGCAGCAGCAATTAGAAAAGACATGGTGGAACTGCGAGTCTTCTGAGCTCATCATACAAACTACTTCTCCAAGAAACAGTTGTAAGCCGCATAATGAGAAGCATTTTTGTGACGAAGTGCTGAAGACGGAGATCGTCAAAGGAGCACCTATTCAAAGGCCCTATTTCAAAGCATTAATTTGCCAAGTTTAATTTATAGCAGGTAACAGCTAACGGCGCTGTGTACCTGGAAAATGCATACTTACACGTTACTGTTTTTCTACTTGTTTGTTTTCTCTTAAATTATTTTCATTTTCTATTTTAAAGTAATTTTGAAATTACTTTACCACAGCAACTGATAAAACTAATATTCAATAAGACTGAAGTCCTTATCAGAAAACGACATTGGCATTGTTCAGATCCTCTTTGTTCTTTATCTGCTCGGATGAGTGGTTTTTGTTTCTTTGGTCAGTCTCAAGGGTCCAGTAGAGCAGAACTGAGGCCCGGCTCGCTAATTGGCTTGCTAGACGGATGATGTCACTGGTTAAGGGTGAAGAAAGCCAGGCCAGACATCAGAAAGCACCTAATACTTACTAAGGATTTATTGGCTAATATTTATATTTTCTTCGTAACAGACATTCCCCCCCCCCCCCCCCCCCCCATGCTCTAGCTTCCCTCCTGTGCTGCAGTGTTGTTGAACTCTGTGGCGATCATGACGGCGCTCTGACACAACAAAGCTCTCCAACGGCTATTAGTGAAGTCACTTGTCTTGGATCTAAGAAAATCTGCGTGAGAATGTGGCCTCTCCTTTCGCCAGTCTGTCACTTTCTGTGTTTGCTGATGCAGGCCGGCCCGGGTCACCGTGATCCCGGGCTGTAAGCTGGAGGAGGAGGAGGATTGGCATACTCTATTTATAGTCCCATCTGCTGACCTAAAGTCAGTGTCTGCTGCTCTTTCTTTTTTGCTTGTTTGGCTTTTGGCTCTCTGCCATTATTTACCTCATTATAAGTTCATCCTTGGTTTTATCCTGAGAATAGGAGGAAATCTCTCTGTCATTGCAACTGTGAGCAATATGATGTTCATACCCAGTCATCCTATGATGTCAGTTCTTTTATATCCCTGACTGAGAAGAATTTGATGTATGGTCATCTACGTTTACCTAGTGCTTCACAACTTTATTGTTACCTAAATATCACTGCATTCCGATATGCATTTTGCAAAGATGTGGATTAAAATAAATGCTAGCTGACTATTTAAGCACCAGACTATATTTGTGTGTACAGTATTTGATGACACTTGTTGTTTAATGTAGCGTGAAAACGTTTAGAAGGTAAAGAGGTGATAAAGTGGTCTAAAAACGACAACCAAGTTGTTTATGGAGCGATATACCAGATGTCTACCACAAGATACTTTTTCAATAGAACCATGTGATTGAGATGAAATAAATTTTTTTCCATTAGCCGGATAGAGTCCCAATCTGGGATCTGTGTTTGCAATGGACACAAAGCAAAAAGACATTAACGTGGTCGAGCACAGGACAGGAAGGAGTTCCTCTGTGCTCCCCGAGTCGTTTTAGCTTTCTGCTCCATGTTCTGTCAGATCTCCTGGCTTTGTTTCTCTCAACTGGAAAGATCATCAACTTTGGGTCACTATCTGGCTGAAAGACTCGAGAAGATTACGGTCAATAAAAACAACACAACCCAATTTGATCTAGGCTTGGTTTATCCAATCGGGCACAATGTCTTCGTTCTGTCTATCGGCTGGTCAGTCCATCAGTGGCTCTCTGGCTTGCTCCGACACAGAAGAAGTGTTTTTAACGATTCCTGCTTAGCCTTACTACAAACTTGAAGGACATGTGTATTGAAATGCATTTTTAAATAAAAAAAATGTTATCAACATTTTGGCATAACTTCTTCGCCTTTTGCATTGGGATCTTCTCAAGAGCTCCATCTATGGAGTTAAAATATAATTTAGTTCAATGTAACATCATGACAAAGGCCTTTTGCACAACCTAGGTCAACATGGTGAAATATTCATATCTGCACATAAATTTGTCATTTCTTGTATCCGTCTTTTTTTTTTTACACAACACTCTTCTCAAGTAATACACAGAAAGTTCAATATTACCACCACTGAAGGCAACATCAGACATTTCTTAGCCACTTTTGAAAAAAACAAACAAACCAAAAAAAAAACATTGCTCTCACTGCCGGCAGAAAGAGGTAGGACGTTGTATAAATGTGATGATGAATGTTTAAGAACACTGCAGGTATAAATCTTAGTGTAAAAATATTATAAAATTGTGTTTGGTCATTATTTCTTTACTATAACAATGCTTCTTAGTATTTAATCTGATATTATTGATATTGTGTACTTTGAATTAAGCAGTAGAGTTTGTGGATTTCTGACATTAAAACTGGACAAATCCACTCTTCCAATATCAAAAAGCTCATTCTGCTTGAGATCCTTGTTTGGGTTTCATTTATTGGATAGAATGATTGAGGTTTGAAGGAATAACAAACATTGGCAACGGAGGAATGTGTAATAAGCCTGGTGGCCCGCCAGGCTTATTACACACTATGGTAAACCCTGGTTTAGATTTATTGTCATGATACCAATTAATGTTTAAAATCTACCAAAATGGTCCACAATGTCAAGATTAACTGTGCTATTTTCTCCACAGTTTTCTTTTCAAAGGAATTTATCAAAAATATTAAGAAATCTGAAAATATGTGATCAGTTCAGTGATGAACATGACACTTCTATATGTGACTGTTGTCCTGAAGAAGCGTATTATATATGGGAATGTTTTTTTAAGAGGAATATTTGTTTTGTTTTCATGCAGTCGGAGCCATACAGTCATCTAAAAAAAGAAGAAATAAATAGTTCTTGATGTCACTTTTATTGTTATCAAAATAATAGGACCGCTAAGTATCGTGATAAAACTTTAGATCCATGTCTCCCATCGCTGGTTGATCAGGATACGAGCGAGAGACCTCGACGAAGCTGCAAACTGACGATCTGAATGTTTACCAGCTGGTAGTGACGGACATGATGGGGATTTATCAAAACCTTGTCCACTGATACTGGAAATGAATCCAGAGCCTGAATAGTTCCTTCTACAGCGGGTTTAGTGTTTGCTCTGGGAATTGCTCATGAATTTACCTCTGCCTCCCTGCAGGCAGAGGTAAATTCATGTACACGAGGGAGGGGCAGAGGTCGTTTTTCAGACAGGCGAGGCAGGCTCAGAGACGGCATCTATTCATCTACCTTGTGCTGTTTTCTGTGTGGAGCGTCTAGATGAGATAAGCGGCGGGCCGGGCGGGTAAATGAAGACCGTCATTTACCACGCCTTTGATCATTACTAAGGCCTCCTGGGCTAAATGCTGTGGACCATTTACCCCTCTGTCCATGAAAAAAGAAGACGTGTATCTACATAGATATTGATGTTGGGTGTGAATGTGTTGGTTTGTGTTTTTAGGATTTTTCTTTAGAGGGTTCAGACTGTTTCTAGATCTAAACTTGGTCTGCACCCTTTGAATGTCACTTCTGTTAGAAATGTTCTAATAAATGTTCCTTCATTTAGCTTAGGTTGTCTGCTGCTTTTATGCTGAGCTGCAGGCTCGGGCATTTTTAGTTAACTCTTAAGTGATTCTTCTGTTTTCTAATTACTCTCTGTTGGTTATTTTGATCCACAAATAGCACTCATTTGGCTTCCATCACAGGTTGCCTCCTTTTTTTTCCCTCCTCCTCTCTCTCTTTCTATAGAATTGGTTCCTTTAAAGACGGTTTGTGTTCTCTAACTAAAATATCTGTAGTGTTTCTGCACAGCCAGCTGCCAGGAATGTTTGCCATCACACGCAGAATAAAGCTGTCATCTTAGGCCGGTGATAAAGAATAGTCCTATTTTTACAGGCACATCTGATTTCTAAGAATACGAGCAACCAAAATAGTCCTTTATTGGTTCTGAGAAAAGGGTTGTGAAATGTCTGCAAAGAGCTTTGATTGCTCATCCTCTGAGCACACTGGCCTAATCAAAACTTGCTTCCATGTGTGAGGTCTGAACAAAAGCGTGCGTACGGTAGCAAATAGAGCAGGTTTACGTGTGAACGTCTCAGGAAGTTATGCAGCTTATCGGTCTAGCAGTTGCTTCTGGGGGTACTCTGTTGTTTCTCTTCCTGATTTTGTTTGGCTGAAACTTGCAGTTGGTTTTGGCATCCGAGTTCACAAGAAATGCATCAATGTGCTAAACACATTTAACGTCTGGTTTAGTTTTTATGTATTCAGTTACATGCGAAGTCTCTAGCCTTTTGTTTTTTAACAAGTGCCAACTCAGAAAATACGTTTTGGAAGCATCTCCATACTGACACGTTTTGAGTCAAAAACAGAATTTGGGATGGGTTTTTTTTCTTTAGTTTGTTGCTTTGTCATAACCAGTTTATTGTTACATTTTAACTCAGAAGTCTTGAGTTCCAGGTGAGAAGTGAAAACCCAGACTGAAACATTCTCCAATGGCTGCTGGCTGGCTACATCCTGATTTTTTTTGTTTTGTTTTGTTTGTTTTTCATTTGCTTAGACGTGACTTTTAACCAAAGAAAATGTTCATTGGTTTTGATGAACTTATATACTGGAACCGAAATCTGTAACTAATTTTTATACTTGGAATTGTTTAGATTACTGTGGTAACTTTTAGAGCCTCCCGTTAATTTAAGAGATTCATTTTCATCTAAGTTGTAGGAGATTTTTAGTTACTGTTTTGTCTATGTTTTTTGCTAGAAATAAACTACATATATTTTTCAAACAATCCAGTCGGAAGTGCTTTCAAGAAAGCGAGTTCCGAGAAGCGAATGTGTCTGGATCTATAGAAAATGAGTGCAAAAATAATTCCAGGTGGTTCCCATATTGTAGCTTTTACAATATGGGTTGGTCTTGGAAAGTCCTTTTCCAGGAAAATGTTGATATGTTGCAAAAGTCCAACTCTGAATGCCTTAAGAATTTTAAAGCTGGATTTTGAGTTGGAGATAATCAAATGCAATCTATGATCTAAACCTTTAGTTTTGTGAAGAATTAGAAGTTTCAAATCAAACGCCAACTTCAGGGTCATTAGGCAGCTTTGGTTCATGACAGTGTTAAGCCTGGACACAACCTTTCAGCTGCACATGTAAAAGGACAGTAGAGCGTGTATGAGGTGCAACTGACAGTAGTTTTTATTGTTCAGTAAATTTATTTTAATCGCTCTTCGGATTGCTTGTGTGCCACCTGTCTGAATGACGCCCTGGAAGATGAGCCATATGGGTAACATACGTCGCTCCCAAATGTTTCACATAATTTAAGGCCAAATAATAATTCAAGGTGTGAAAAGTTTATTTTGTCATTTCTGTACTTTCGGGTGTTTATATGGCTGTGCATCTTCTCTGCCTCATGAGAGGAGAGAGTCCGACTCGTTCGTAGCCTTCAAACACTGTAACCAGTGTGCAGGAATCAGAAGTACATGAATAACTTGATTTTGATGCAGGATAACTCACGCTGGTGTGGGCATTTTTTTTATTATGATTTCTTTATTCAAATGCTGTCGAAATATTCCACAGATGTGTCAACATGATTTAAATGTGATCAAGCCAATAAATCACAACGATACATTTAATTAGATGTTTACAGCAGAAATGTCTTTCTTTTTTTTTTCTTTTTTTTTTTTTTTAGATTTTATACATAATGGCCCAAAAGCTTTGTGTGGGATGGGTCGGGGGGATTAGGGTTGTTCAGGCATGCGAGTTCATGTGCCGTTTGCGTTGGAGAGCAGCAGCTGCTTCCTGACAAGACGGGCATGACGAACTTGACCTCTGACGGTCGGCCAGGCCATCCATCCACTGTCTGCTTTAAAACCAATCTGTCTGCGCACATGGACTTTCTCATGTCATTAGAGTCATTAAATGGATAGTGATTGGATTAGATCAGGGCCCACCGGACCCATTTCACTAAGTGCATAAAGCGTGCGCTCGTATCGTGTGTGTTTTGAGTCACCCCTGTACGTTACGTGTCGCCGTCTGTTCGTGACAAAGCTGCCTCTTCTTTTTTTGTGCTGCGTTGGTCCTTTCATGCGAAGCCGTCTGATTTGTTTGTGATGCTCAAATGACAAGTTTAATGGGAGATGTTACGAGTCGAGGACAGACAGGGAATAAATGGAACTTCAGAGACGGGTGTTCGCTCTTGATTTCTACATGTTAAGAATGCTTTCAATTTAGCCTCTAACGAAACAAATAGAGGAACAAATGTTCACATATAAGCTAATTCGTTTATTTGCGAGCAATATGGGTGAAGAAATGAGTGAAAAGTGATACGAGAGAAGACTGTTTTCAATTTACTGTACAGTGAGTGTGAGATGCTGCTGTGTTTACTTTAACTTATTGCGTTGTGCTGTTTAAGGCTGACGCATTCAGAGACTTTCCGAGAAGTGATGTTTTTTCTTTGTTGGGATTCTGGCCATCTATAACCGGAGTGAAAAAAAAAAGAAAGAAAGAGTGTAACTTAATAGCTGCTGATCCTGGAACTGACTGGATCTAATTTTTTCTCTACTCTTTTTTTCTGTTTTCCTTTTTGACCACAGATCATCAGAAACTGGAGCGAGAGGCCAGGATCTGTCGAATGCTCAAACATCCAAACATAGGTAAGTCCCCTCTGACGAGCTACAGATGTGCAGCATAACGATGCTGACTGACCAGTTTTCCAGATTTAAGTCAAGTTTTTTGTAGACCTACAAATTCACAATCCTTGAAAGTTTTGGCTCAGCTCTTTCATCGTTTTGAGTTTTTCTATTTGATTTGACCTTTTCTTTTGTCTCCTGTGTGTACAAGGCGAAAACAGAATTTAAAGTAATAATAAAGAAATTCAGTCACTTAATTTTGCCTGTACAAATCTGAAACCGTAGAGTCTGTGTGAGAGTTTTGGTCTGACATGTTTTACTGCAAAACTCTTCTGACAAAAATGTTTTAAGTTAAAATTGAGTACTTTGCAAAGATATTCATACTCTTTCAACTTTCTCCCATTTGGTTCTGCCTTTTACTTCAGTGTTAGGTCTTGAGATTCTTTTAGTAGGTCAAAATAAATCAGTGTCTGGGGGAAAACAATCTAACAGTTTTGAAGAATTTTTACAAATAAATATCTAAAAAGTGTGGTGTGCCTTTTTTTAATTAGCTGCTTGCTGTTTTCCCTTTGTGGTTTGTGGCAAACTTCTTGAAGCTTTCTCTTTCTGATTATTTCTGCCTTTTTATTTTTGGATAAAATCAGATTTTATTTAGGGATCTTCAGGGAGTAAAGGTTGAATACATTTGTAGGCCACACTTTTTCCAGATTTTTCCAACAATGTGCCACTTGGTGTTGTTTAAATAAAATTCTATAAAAACAAAAATGTGATTGCAATGAAACAGAAGGCAAAAAAGGCAAGTGTGAGGTAAATGAATACTGTTAATCTTTAAAAACCCCAAACTCTTTAACCTTTTTTTTGCCTTTTGTAGAGGACCAACTGTAGAATGGCCGCGATTAGATCCGATCCAAATCAATGCAATAGTTCAGAACTGGACCAAGTAGGTCAAGACTGAGATTATTAGGTATCATCATTCATCATTCCAGTATTTCATTAATCTACCTCATGTCTTCACCCACCGCTAAAGAAAAGCATAGTGGAACCCGTGAACAGATACACCTCAGTTCTGTGTTGTTGGTCCGACGTGGATGTGAAAACCCTCAGTTTCTCGTTTCGCCTGGAACCCCTGCGGTTGTCGTTTCACATCCCAAACAGTGAGCGGGACAACAGAGCAGAAACAAAAAGCATTGTTGAGTTCAGCTCTGGAGCTAACTGGGTGATAGTCAAACCAGCCGCTTCCCTGCTGGGTTTCTCTTTGGGATATTTGCATGCGACAGGCTGGCCAGCGGCCGCTTCCCGTTCAGACGACTCCAATAATAAGCTGCAGAGTTTCTAAACGGCGCTGACAATCGTGTGCCTTGTGTCTAAACCTTAATCTCGCTAATCTCATTACTAGCACACTTTATATCTTCCAGCGTCCTTTACGTTGCACAGCTTCGAAAACGTAGAAAGCAGGGGTCACCTGCGGAAGCGCAAAGTGCCAGGGAACTCTTGTCGTCAAACCCCGGGATATGCGCTACCTATTGCCTGGGAATCGCCTCAAAAGGTCATCAGACCTTTTTCCTCTGTTGCTGTGGGAAATGCAAACAAAAGGCAGGGGTCGTTTGGAGAGAGGAAGGAAATGAGCGTTTGTTTGACATAGCATGTAGTTCTTATCATACCATGTAGCGTCGTGCAAACAAGACTTGTTAGAGGCTGGGTTTCATTGGTCTCGCTTCATCAGCTTAGAGTACATTACATTTTTAAACCAGCGCAGTGCGTTGAATAAAAAATTTTATGAACTGATAGTGAAATTTAGTTTTACTTGTAAAGCTATGACACTCTGGAAATCTCCCGTCTCACTCGTCTAGCTTCCCTAGAAGTACTGAAATCTGAAACAGAACGGATGAGTTTCAGTCTGACTTGAGATTTAATGTCACTATCTTCACCTCTAAAACCAACACAGTTCCACTGCTAAACATGTTGGGACTATTCCTAACAAGATTTCAGCCCATCCCAGCTGGCCTTCCTTCAAGAACACATTCAGTAAATCCTACATAACCACACTCTGCTTTTGGGATCCCAGTAAACTCTGCTTTTGCGTTTTTATTCTTCTGGTGCCCTTCACCTGGGTTACTTTATTTAATCTTTTTTACTAAAAGATTTCCCAGTTGGGTGTTTTTCCAGGGCCTGGCTTTTGACAACCGCCTTCGTCTCCTCAGTCTCTGATTGTAACAAGTTTGCCATGGCAATAACAGCAACAGGCTGTTGTCGTTTCGATTGAGACTTGACTGAAGTCGTTCTCTGTCATTAAAGGCGTTTTATCCAGCTATAGACTGAACAGATTAATGCCAGAATGGGCATTGCTTATGAAGCGTGAAAGGTGTATCGTCAGTATTGTGGTGTGATTTTAAACTAGCTGTACCTAAAACGTTGGCGTCACTATTGAAACTTTTTATATAGTAGAAAAGACTCCAAAGGAGATACTCTTTTTTTTTTCCAATAGTTATTAATGCCACACTGCTCCTTCTTATGTGCACAAGGAATCTCGTAGTCATAACCTCTGACCCGGCTGTCTGCCTGAAACTTTCGGTTCATCGATGGCACATTGAGGTTTGCTTTATAGAAGCTAATTAGTGTTAGCGGTGCTTTCTGATCCAGCTAACTGGCTCTTATTTAAAGACTCTCTCTCTTTCTGCCTCTTAGTACGACTCCATGAGAGCATTGCAGAGGAAGGCTTCCATTACCTCGTCTTTGACCTGTAAGTAAATCTAATTAGAGCACCCACACTCGCTCACACGGCATGCTTTCTGGTCCAGCCTCATTTCTAAATAACGGCTATTGGACAAGTTTTTTGTTGTTGTTGTTGTTTTAAATCATAGTGCTAGTATAGCTTCTGATTTTATCTTCATGTAATAGTACTCTGCTTCTGGCACTTTCACTATATGTTTTCACAAAGCTGAGTTTATCTGTCATGATTACTTAATCCGCCAAAATTAGTCGGTTTAGGTGTAAATAATTTTTTTTACTTTTGCCAACATGTTTTTTTTTTTTTTTTTTGGCCTTTAAGCTATGTTAACATTTTGAAGTGGCCCACCAGGAATCTTGACTTGAATCTGACGGAGTCTGTGGAAGGAGCTAAAGATTAGGGTGATGGTAAAGAGGCTTTCCAGCTTCAAGATTCATCATCTAAATACTAGTGAAGCACTCAAAAAGCTGGTTAGAGATTGGGATAAAAGCTTCCTTTGCCGAAATGCTAATGAGAACTTTTCCATTGATTATCCAGAAGGATAGCAATCATTTTTGAAATTTTTTTAAAATAGCATGCAACAAATGTAATATGTTGAGAAACAAGCTTCTTGACTGGATGAGAATACTTTTAAATTTAAATCTGTTAGGGGTATGAATAATTTTGACCTTAACTACTGCATGTAATATCTTATATAACTCAGCCAGGTGTAACATTATTAATTTAAAGTGGAAGTAAATTTGAAGCGCTTTTTTCAAATTGAATAAAATAGGCTCATCAGTATTGGATTTTAGATCATTTTTAAAGCAGAATTGTTTGGTTTTATATATATATACACAGTACAGACCAAAAGTTTGGACACACTTTCTCATTGAATTCAATGAGAAAGTGTGTCCAAACTTTTGGTCTGTACTGTATATATATACTGTATATACGCTGTATATACATAAACATATACGTATATGTGTGTGTGTATATATTTCTCATTTAAAAGATTTGTGCAATTGTATTTATTGCTGTACCTCTGGAAAAATTTTTTTACAGGTTCCAGACTCTCCAAAAATCGGTCTTTCTGTTGCGTTTACTTGCAAAATTTTGCATAAAGAATAAGTGTGCTGCTCCTAATGTGGGCAGGCAGGTACGGATTCAGCTGCATTGATGTCGCACACGCTGCTCCGTCGAACAGACCGGGACGAATGAATTAAGCATTAGATTATATTTTAGAACACATAGAAACTTGAAAAAGCTGCCGGTAACGTGCTAAGTGGCTTCTTGAAGCACAAATCGAGCTTCACTAGAACCTCAGACGTGTCATCACAAGCATACAGTACATCACCAGAAGACATCTTGCATGAGCCCCTTTAAAAGGCACTTTATTTAAACAGAGAAAACAAGAAGTTTGCTAATATAAACATGTCGACTAACTTATTGTTGCATCCGTGTCTGCAGCGTAACCGGAGGGGAGCTGTTTGAGGACATCGTTGCGAGAGAGTACTACAGCGAGGCGGATGCCAGGTAAATCATGACGGTTTTCTCCAAGTCGCGGATCAGATACGCCATAATAATTTTTGTATTTATTTTATTGCTTGGAAGAAATTCATGTGATACCAGAAGAGGCATCGTGCTGACTGAAAATGTACCTCAGTGTAATGCAGAAGTGATGGATATATATATATATATATATATATATATATATATATATATATATATATATATATATATATATATATATATACTGTATATATATATAAACTGTTTGTGGCTCATTTGTCACATTTTACTTGTTGATGTTTTTTAAAGACACTGTTAAACGAATCTAAAGTTTGAAACTTTGAACTCCCCGCAGGTTTTAGTGGAGGCTTTTTTGTCAACGCAGAGAAGTTATGAAAGCACAAAATGTTCTGACGATAGAATTGGTTAATGTAGTTTGTGCTTTGGGAGAAGAAACTGCTTACGGTTTCAACTGTGCTACTAATCTGCTGGTTGAGTTTTACTTCTGACCGAGTGACTCAGACCTTTTAAATTTAATTTGATGAATAAATCGTGACAAAGTTGTTCTCCTATTTTTAGGTTTTTATCAGATGTTACAGTAGGCTTTTGTGGTATTTAGCACTTTACCTCTAAATTCTTAACTAGGTTTTAGAAATAATAACATAAACTTAAAATAACAATAATTTCAGTATGAAAATATGTGTAGACAATCAGTAATATGCAACATACAGTTATGTAGAGAAGTCCTTTTACAGGCCCCTCTGTGGTCATAATGTAGCTGGTGAGATGAGATAATCAAGATTTTCATCAAAAATTTTGAGATTTGCTTTCATGTTTCAGTCATGATCATAACTCGTGGACATTGGTGAGGGTTGGAGTGGACATGAATTGAAAAATCAAGAATTTCATCGGCTGGTGCATTGTTCTAAGCTCTACTAGTTTATAAACTACAGACTACTCTAAACATGGGGAACCAATATGTAGTTACAGACCTTTTCCCCCCTTTTGCTCTTTCCTTTGGTTTGTTGTTTTGTTTGTATTTCTTTCTAATTCATGTAAAGCACTTTGAACTGCCTCGTTGCTGAACATGTGCTATATAAATAAAATTATCTTACCTTAAATTTGTTGTATATATCGTATTAAACTCTGAATAGATGTTTTTAAGTAGTTTTGGAAAGTTATCAAAGTGACTCCCTCCTCCGAGCATCTTAACCAAATGCTAATCATAAAAGTATCCAATTATTTGGTCGTTTCTGAATGAAAACATTCCCTTTAAGCGTGAAATTTAGTCTTTTTTTGGTAGGTTGAGTTTAACACGGTGCCATCCAGCACAACCAAATAAATGGTGGTGCTTGAACATAAACAGTTTTACTCTTTATTGCAGCTTATTACAAGACAGTTTTTTTTTTAATCCTGAAGATTCTTCCCTCCTCAGTTTAAGATTTTACTTTGAAATTCACACAGGACTGCAGGCCGTCATGTCTGAGGCAGGAACCATTTAGATCATACAACTATATTGACTCCAAATGCAAAGGTTAATGACTCGTTCCTCTCATATAAATCGTATTGTGATATCTGAGCTGGTTAAAGTTAATGTGACAACATTATTTAAATTAAACTCTAAGGGAGCAAAGCTGAAGTTATTCTCTGTAGATTAAGACAAATGTTTGGTTTTGTGCTGGAAACACAAAGAATCAGCTGCTTTAGCTCCAACAGCTTCTGAAATCAAGTCCACATCATCTTTTATGCTCTCGTCTCATCAGACGCCCCGTTACACAGTAACTTAAATTAACGTAACACAAATTGTTGCTCTTTATTTTGTTGGCTTTCAGACGTTTAACTCCAGCTGAAACGAATGTCCTCTGCTCAGCCTTTCAGCACTCGATGATTTCTTCCTGCAGCCCATTAGAGTTCGCATATCTGCGTGAGAGCGCTTTCTGCTCGATATGGTTTACATGACTCGACTCATCACGGGCTATTAAGACAGAAGCCGGAGCTGAATTGATGCTCTCAGTTTGCTGAGTATGGATGTTTGTCACCAATTTGCTGCCCATGTGCCGGACTGTCTCCCCAGGGAGAGGCTGATTTGTTATTTTTCAAATCAGACCGTGCGTTATTATGAAAGCCCGAAAAGAAAGATTATTTTTATTTGTTCTTAGGATTTTCTATATACCCTTAAAATCTAGCCTGTATAGTGATTTTAAAGTTGCTTGGTGTGTGTGGGGTTTTTTTTTTCTTTCTTCTTTTTCTTTAATATCGGTCGTCGTGGCGCCGCGGTTTGACCGGCGTGTCTTGCCTGCTGTCTCTTTCAGCCACTGCATCAATCAGATCCTGGAGAGCATCAGTCACATCCACCAGCACGATATCGTCCACAGAGACCTCAAGGTGAGCTACCAGACACTGATGAATATTAGAAGAGCTTTTATTGCATCCGGCAAAGTAAATGCCCCGCACACCCAGGGCGCGCGAGTGCGGTCGAAAGGTGCGCCGGGCGGACAGATGCATAACAGGTCTCGGCCTGCGCCGCACGGACATCACGCGGTGACGTCAAGAACAACTTCTGGGATGCGCGTCATCGCTCGCCTCAGCAGCTTTTTCTTCTCTGCTCTCCAACTCTCATGGCATCTCTGCATCTACATCCTTCTTCCTTTTTTTTCACCCCCCCACCCCACCTTCCCTCCTCTCCACCCTTTCTACTCTGTCCCCCTCCTCTCCTCCCTACTGCACTGCCGAGGAGTGACGAAAGCAGACCAGCTGCTATTAATAGCGTGTGTGTGTGTGGGGGTGTGTGTGTGTGTGTGTGTGTGTGATGACGGCCAGTTACTGGTTACCGCATGGAAAAACCTGTACACCTTTCGAAGCAGATTCTTCTCCCTCTCCCCCACAGCGGCAGGGGTTTTAATTTGAAAACACGACGAGGTTGATTTAAAGCCCCCAGTTTTACCTGAGACTGAAAAACCCTGATACCTGCGCCCGCTCGTTGTTTCGTCAAACTTTAGTTCAGCCTCCAACTTTTAGCTTTAAATAATTCAGTTCTCTTTGAATAAGTAATTCAGCATGCTTCTGTTGCTCTTTTTGTGATGGTGTAAAAATGTGTCTTCTGAAAAGTGAGCTCAGCTAATGCAGATTTTTCTCTTTTTTTTTTTTCTTTCTTTGTACGTTTGCTCATGAATACAAATATCACAAGATGGCAGAACAGAAATGATAAAAGGTGACTGTGGAGAAATGTTCTTAATACACACCTGCCTTTCCATGCATTTGTGCTGCGCCACTACTGCATTCAGTTCATTTTTAAAAGAAATTACAAGTACTTGCAAAACTAAACAAAAATTAAACAACCTAGTTCTTGTGCGGACTAAATGCCTCCATTTAGTCTAAATTAATTTTCAGGACTGTGTCTTTAAACGAGTAGGTTAAAGCACCACACAAGAAGAAAAAGTGTTTAATTTTATCATTCTTGACGTATGCATGTGTGCTTGTGTCAACTTTGCCGTAGGCAGTTTGCAACAAGTGCATATGCAGATGTAAAACTGTAACTCTGAGGTAAAATTTCAACCACGAGTGCAAATGAACACCAACATCGATCTGTAAATATTAGCTGTATGACTGTAAGAGGCGTAGCAATGCATGCAGCTCATGAGATGTGGCAATATTTGACTGAGAATAATTTTGCAATATTCTTGGTAAAATCTTTTTCTGTTTTATACTGTATTCACAAATAGACTAAATGTTGGACAAACTTTATATGGTTCTAGAAATCTGGTATCCAGTCTGTTAGCCTATTGCCTTTTATGCTTGATATTTTTCAGGTGGTGCCAATGCCAAAAACAATTTTCTTACTTTTTGTGTTTTCACAAACAGACAAAAAGGTTTAATGGATGTTAAAATGCAGCATTTATCAAAGACAAACTTTTTAAAAGATGATTGCATTTATTGTAAAAGCTGTCCAAATCAACAACATGAATTGCCTTTTCATCTTGATCCGATTGAACTCTGAACTTGGCCACGCCAAAGTCTGTACTTTGATTATTTTGTACTTCAGATGTTATTCTGGATTCTTCTGGGACCTTTCGAATGACTGGTCAGCGAGCTCTTGGAGTAATTTTGCTTTTCCTAACTTGTAGATAAACTCACTGTGGTTTGCTGGAGTCCCAAACAGCTTTGTAAGCCTTTTCCGAAGTGATGTCAATGATTTGTTGTTCATCTAACCAACATCCTAATGTTTAACCTGATGTTCCCTTAGTCATGTAGCCACATTCCTTTTCGGTAGACTCTGTGTAGAGTATTGAAAATTACTCGGGGGGGGGGGGCAGAAATACCAGTTAATGTTGTATCAAGGCAGCACATTTTCAGGTTTTTGTTGGAACAATTCTCAAAACATAAGAAAAGAGAAAAAAAAAACTGTATTTTTCCAAGAACACAGAGGAAAGTAAGCAGCTTCTGCGTTTAGAATCAGAAAAACTGAACCGGTGCGAACAAATTGAGCCGTACTGAAACGTAACCTCCTGCACACGTTTCATATTTTCTGTCTTTTTGCCATCTTGGGAGGGCCGCACACTTAGAGGAGAGGTGGCGGCGGTGTTGGGGAATTAGAGAGAAAAGAGTTGAATGCTGGTGGCAGGCGGGGTTGCCATGGTAACAGAGGGGGTGAGGTCACCCGGCTGCTGCAGCGCCGGTGTAGGGACTCATTATGCCACCTCCCATCTATCTATCTCTGCATGTCTGGTTCTGTTGCTTCAGAAAAGCTCTCTGGTTCCTCCGCTCCCCCCTTTTCTTTATTTCCTATTGTCGGATCAGGGCCTCGTGGGCTTGATGGGCGGGCGGTGGAGGAGGCCGTAGGAAAAATGAAGGATGTGCGGCTAGATGACAAGGGCTGACATGTGAAAAGAAGCAGACTGAGGAGAGTTGGTGCTGCCGTACAAGCGTAGCAGATACTATATAAAAAGATCAACTGGTTTGCACTTTGGTTGTGGAAGAAAACATCCATGCGTAGAAGGTGGTTACCAAAGTGCTATGTGCGGTTATGTTGGTAGAGTTTTAATATTAATTGTCAAGTAGTCTTCAGGTGAAAGGTCATGTGACAACCGGAGACAGAGTAAAGAATCCATACGACAATACCTGCCATAAATAATTGGGGTCGTTACAGGGAAACTAACCTCCTAACATTCTTTATGCGTTTTCCAGGCACATAGAATCATTTTCTAGCATAATCACGTAAAAACTGTTAACTTCAGTTGTTATAAAAATTCAATATATATCAAATAAGACTACAAAGAAAATTTATTTTGTAATTTAACGCCTTGAAATTGGGCCTCTGTCTTTTTAAAAACTCCACCTACAGGAAGTCAAAACAACATCACTCCTCTATTAATTCTTTGTTTTTATAGTTTATTTTGTAGTTTATTTTTGTTGTTTTGGTTTGTTTTTTTTTGTGGTTTTTTTTACCAGCGTTGCACTAAGAAGTAGTTCCTATGTGCAGTTCCATCAGATGGTTGCTAACTGCTGCTGGCTAGTCTGAAGGAGCGGAGCGGGGGATTTGGGGAGGAGGGCTGCTCTGTGAGGCAGCTTCAAGGAGTTGCTGCCTCTGGAAGGCGGTGCTAAGTCCAGCCAGGCGTTTTGCACAGCTGAACGGTTGCCATGGGAGATTATAGGATTTCTCAAACATGCATGAAAGAGTCAAGGCAACACTCCAGGCATGTTTTTGATGAGGGGAAAACATAAGATGTGTCAGTGACCTCCACAGTCACCGCATCTTGACGAAAGGAACGGTGTTCTGAAAAACTGTGTATGTCGGTACCTGAGTTAGTGAAATAAAGACGTTGTCATGTTTTCGCAAAAAAATACTGCGAGAAAGCCAAGAGTCAGAAAACCTCAAATATCAAATTGAAACAATAACCGAGTTGTTAAAGATCACATGAAGCGCTGTTTGTTTGTGGGTCACAGAATTGTGTTTAGCAGAGACGATTCTGGTTCTCTATTTTTTGGAGTCGTTTCACAAAATGGAGAAAAACTTAAAAAATGAAACACGAAGTCTGTTAGACCTGAGGGTTGGTCTGTGTCCCGAAAAAATATTCAAGTTTTGTAAGAGTGGAGAAAAAAAAGCTAGATGTTAGGAATTCTTGCAATGGGGATATTATTGGTAAATATTGCGATGACCGTATCAGTTGTGACACATGCTTATTTTCTTCTCTCCTCTCTTTTTTTCTCACCTGTCCTTCCACCACTCTGACATTTGGAATTTTATGATTATATTGTCATCATTGCGATGACGATGTAATCATAAAATATTGTGCAGCCCTTTATTAATGTACATCTAAAACTGTAAAAAGTGGTCATCTTGTCTCCTGTTTGTGTTTTTCTGACGTGATGTAAGAAATTTTAACCTTTTCCAAAGCCTGGCTTTTATGCTCGATGATGTGACAAAACAAGACACGGTCAAAGTGCTGGGGTAAATACCATGGCATCTAAATGAAAAGGTTCTTCCTCTCAGGCAGTCCTCAGTAACCAACTCAACCTCATCATGCTTCAGTACAGATGCAGATGTCATCGCACTCCTAAAGCTCTCTCAAGTGACGAGACATTTCTGGAAGGAGGATCCGTGCTTATTGCCACTAATTACACACATCTACTTGTTGTTGCTCATCATTTAGCCAAGGTCTGTTTTGCGGTATTTAATGTTTTTTGTTTTTTTTATAAGTAAGATAAATGGCTTTTCTTAAGTTTTACAGTCGAAGCGGTGTTCCTGTATTTGAGTTTCTGACATTTCAAAGTAAAACCAAGCAAGAGAGAGGAGCTTGCAGCTTCACTTTGCGTTTGGTCCTCTCAAATGATCCGCCTGCGTGTGTTGCAGCCAGAAAACCTTCTCCTCGCCAGTAAGATGAAGGGAGCAGCTGTGAAGCTCGCGGATTTCGGACTTGCCATCGAGGTGCAGGGGGACCAGCAGGCGTGGTTCGGTAAGAAACGGCCGCTTTCTGCTTCCTTCTGCAGCGTTGGCGCTCCACAGCAGCATTTCCTTCAGTGAGTTCGTCAGGGCACGGGAAGGGATCCAAGTTTTTTAAAAGTCCGTGTGCAGCTACACCTAATGCCACACTTGACGACCACAGCAACCTCAAAATGATTCAACTTCTTCTTGACAATCATGTTTAGTACTTAGCGGTTAATGTTGAGTGTGCGGACCCCAAGAAGAGTAGATGCGGGCGACTGCAGTTAATGGGGGTCCAGATAAAAGAAAGTGAAGCCTTTTTATGATACGATGTTCATCAAACCTGATTTATACGTAGACGCCAGCTTCTGGCAGCACTCCTGGTTACTTTTAGTCCAATTCCTGATGGGTACAGCCGTTCAGCTTTGGGTTTGTGTGCCCAGAGGTTTTCTTCATTGGAAATGTTGAAGGATTATTTCCTCCCACTTGCTGGCACTTGAATTTATTTGCCCACCTTCATCTGAAATCTGATGGCTGTCCTTGATGGCGTCCTCTGTTTGCAACTATGATACACAGACACTTTCCTTTTAACATTAAAGTTGTGGATTTTACTTTTAGCTGCTCTTCATGGAACATTTTATTTGTTTGTGTAAGTCAACGATTTTTTTTTTTTTTTCTGAACGTTTTTGAAATCTTTTTGAAAAACATACAGTACAGACCAAAAGTTTGGACACACCTTCTAATTCAATGGGTTTTCTTTATTTTCATGACTATTTATAAGGCAAGAAATCCCACTTATTAACCTGACAGGGCACACCTATGAAGTGAAAACCATTTCAGGTGACTACCTCTTGAAGCTCATCAAGAAAATGCAGAGTGTGTGCAAAGCAGTAATCACAGCAAAAGGTTGCTACTTTGAAGAAACTAGAATATAAGGGGTATTTTCAGTTGTTTTACACTTTTTTGTTTAGTGCATATTTCCACATGTGTTATTCATAGTTTTGATGCCTTCAGTGTGAATCTACAATGTCAATAGTCATGAAAATAAAGGAAACCCATTTAATTAAAAGGTGTGTCCAAACTTTTGGTCTGTACTGTACATTAAAATCGTACACACCGTGCGTTCATTTATTTGAGGGGCTCTACTTTAAGCACGCCTGTTGGAATCAGTGCAGGTTTTGTTTGGTTGAGTCAAATGTGTTTGAGACTACACCTGATTTTCAAATCTATTCTCTGAAAAACAGTTATTTTGGTTGAAGAGTAACTTCAAGAATGTCACCGTCTCTTACAGTAGGATTTAGTTTTCAATTTGGCTGAAATCCACGTAGTATTAATAGTCAAACACCTAATTTATGGGATTAAACAAAAAATACATTTGCAGTGGGGATAAGATTATTATAAACTCAACTGTGCATTGTCAATCCTTGCTGAAAATTTCTATCCAGGTTATAGTACAAAATTAAGATTAGATTACACAACAGTTCCCACTTTTTGCATAGGAAAAATGTGAAATGTGCATTTTATCAAAAAGACGTTTGACCCCACCGGCATGCTGATTTCCCCCCAGCTTTATTAGCTTCTTTGTTAGCTTTCTTTGAAACGGTTTCCACAGAGATGGCTTTGTTTTTGACAGGTTTCGCTGGAACTCCAGGATATTTGTCGCCCGAGGTGTTGAGAAAGGACCCGTACGGCAAGCCGGTGGACATCTGGGCATGTGGTCAGAAAATTACTATTATTATTTTCAGATTACAAACACAACCCATTAATCTCAGACTGAATGCATTTTTTTTTTCTTCGTCTGTGCTCATTTTTTGACGGCATGTTCCCATGAATTTCATGTCGGTTTGTTTTATTTATTTATGCTCAGTCTTTTCCTTCCATCTGATGAAACTTAACAAGGAATCCTCTGCTTTTCAAGTGAAACTCATTCATTTCGTCTTCCA
Organism: Xiphophorus hellerii; assembly: GCF_003331165.1. Taxonomy (NCBI): domain Eukaryota; kingdom Metazoa; phylum Chordata; class Actinopteri; order Cyprinodontiformes; family Poeciliidae; genus Xiphophorus; species Xiphophorus hellerii. The sequence continues at coordinate 22,653,758 of NC_045693.1, read as the reverse complement.
GCTTTTAGGTTGTTGAATTTTTTAAATGTGAAAGTATTTTTTTTAAAATTCTGTATAAATTCAAAGAGGAATCATTTATCATTTGACAGTCTTACATTTAACAGTTTTGAAAGCTGATAGCCACATGGTTTTTTTTTCCATTTCCAACTTTTGATGTTTGCTGTTCAGGGCCATTAAGAAATATTATATTTCACTTGCTTTTTTAATATAAGTATACTTATTTTTTTGTGTTATTTATTGTGAATTTTTCCAGGTGTGATCCTCTACATCTTGCTAGTGGGATACCCTCCATTTTGGGATGAGGACCAACACAAATTGTATCAACAGATCAAAGCTGGCGCCTATGATGTGAGTGTCTACTTGTCATATTCTTGTATTGTTTTAACCTCTATCCCTCACCTTTTTTCTGCTGTGTACAATTGCAAGATTATTCACCTTTTTGCAGAACATTTGCTGTAATATTTGCAGTGAATTTGTGATTTAAGGTGCTGTAGTTTCTTTATTTAGCAGATAACACTTACAGCCTGTCTGCTATCAAAATTAACTCCATAAATGTGTTATGAACTTTAGTATGTTATATTTAAAAAGTAAAAAGAAAGGACTGGGAACTCTGGAAAGCTGAAAAATCTGGAATTTGTACATGAAAACTGTGTAGGAATGCCGAGGATGACATGAAAAAAGTTGCTCATCGCTTTTGGAGCTCCTGGTCAAAGACGGGTCAGAACCTGAGGCTGTTGAAGGCGGACCTCCACGTTTATAGCATTTTTCTGTCTCAAATGTGTAAGTTGTACTAATTTAAAATTAGCTGGTATGTTGATTTTCAGCGCCTCCACCATATTTACCTGCCGTTTCTGTTTGCAACACCTGTCTTAGCCAGGCTACCCTCTTTAGCGGTGCTCGTCGGTGAGCAGCCTTAGGTATTGTTTAATCCTTCAGTAATTAATATTTTTGCCCATTTATCCATAACAAATGGATCTTTCAATATCTAGCAAGTTATTTTCGCAATTTACCGTCTATTAAATGGGCTCCCCTCAGATTAATTTTACTCCCTGCTTCGAAGGGGGCGAGATTACCGTAATAACCCGATTTTTCGCTGAAAAGCGCAACGTCTCCCATTTCAGGAACCGTTGGACTTTTTCTGATAGCGCAACGTGTGGCGGAATTACGGTACGGCACCTTTGGCTGGATCGTCACCGCTCGGTTCGGTCTGCACTGTTTAACGATTACACATTTACGACATCAACAACCCCCTGAAATAGATGGGTGGAAAAGTATTTTTTTTTAAAGTGTAGATTAGAATGCACAGTGGCGTAGTTGGTAGCACTGTTGCCTTGCAGCAAGAAGGTCCTGGGTTCGATTCCCGGCCGGGGTCTTTCTGCATGGAGTTTGCATGTTCTCCCTGTGCATGCGTGGGTTCTCTCCGGGTACTCCGGCTTCCTCCCACAGTCCAAAAACATGACTGTCAGGTTAATTGGTCTCTCTAAATTCTCCCTAAGTATGAGTGTGCGTGTGCATGGTTGTTTGTCCTGTATGTCTCTATGTTGCCCTGCGACAGACTGGCGACCTGTCCAGGGTGAACCCCGCCTCTCGCCCGGAACGTAGCTGGAGATAGACACCAGCAACCCTCCCGACCCCATTAGGGACAAAGGGTGAACAGAAAATGGATGGATGGATGGAGTGTAGATTAGCTCATTGTTAATGGACGAAATTCAATGGATGCATTAAACCTGAAAAACGATGGGTGTAAATTTTATCCCCTGAAGGGCGGCTGCTTTTCACAACTGCTGCTCCGATGCACTCACGTCTTTAACGTGACACAAATCAATGCAACATCCCTGGTATGAATTCCTCTGCAAAGCGTTGTAGTGAAGACCTGAACACTAAAGCAATTTCTCAGTTGGTATAAAGTTGGTTCCAGGAGTTAGACACAGCCCACCAGCTCCACTTTGGGTTCGCAACGTTATCTTGAGTTGCACTATTTGCCCAGTAATGCCTAGTGAAAAATGTTGCTCTAAAGCTTTAATTCCACATCTGTGAACTCCGTCATGACTTCCTGGCGCTTCCTTCTTTGAAATTCAAATGTAAGCATCAAAAGTCGCGTCAACGAAAGCCCATGAAGTCTGTCTCTGTTAAACTTATGCGCTTGAAACCTGAAAACCGACAAAACGTTTAACGTCATTTCATATTTGTATCTTAATGATCCGAGTGGTGTTAAACAATCAAGCCCGCAGAACAAGACCAGTCTACTGAAAAGCTCGGATTTAAGTCTTTGGAGTGATGTGGAAATGTAAATTTAGGTTTTAATTACTCACTGCTTGTTACTGCAGGATTTCCAAGCTGTTGTAGAAGGAAGAAACGCTCCATCACAGAGCAATGAGCATATTTATTAGATCATATAATCCTCTGGGAGAGGAGAATTTATTGCCTGTGTTAATTTTCAGAGTTTGAAGCAACCACTTCTAATGATTGTGCACAAAAAGAGATAAAGTGGCTGAGGCAAGCGCCCAGTAATTTACACTCCTTGAATACCATTTCTGTCAACAAGATACTTTTAATTTATTTTTCTTTCTTTTTTTTCTTCAGTGACTAGCAGCTAAAATGAATGTTGTCTTTTGTGGTAATCATAAACATTTACTGGCAACTCTAACTTTGTTAGGATGAGGTTGTTTTTCTTTTTTTTTTTACTTACATTTTTTTTATCTGTGCAAGTTTTTTAAAACTTTTATATTTTATTTTTGTATGTTTTTGTTTATTTTTACCACATTTTATGTATAGTATAAAACCTTTTCCAAAAGGCTGTTTATGAAAAATCGTTTCCAATAATTTCTCTTCCTCTCCGTTTGTGTCATCATTTCCAGATTGAAGACTATTATCAGGCTGTCATAATTCACTAATGCCAAAATGGTGATTTAAATTTTTAAAAATAAAAAAAATCTAGGATTTTACTGTTTATTTCTTCATGGATTCTAAAGACCAAACTTTACAAGGTCACAAGTAAAAGCCTGATTTTTAAAAGGATACATTCATGCACTTGCATCCATTTTTATTGACGATGGAGGTTTTATTTAACACTGCCTTCGTCCTCATTTTCCTTTCAGTTTCCGTCCCCAGAGTGGGACACGGTGACCCCCGAGGCCAAGAATCTGATCAATCAGATGTTGACCATTAACCCTGCCAAAAGAATCACTGCTGAACAGGCGCTCAAGCATCCCTGGGTCTGCGTAAGTCACACTCTTACATCAGAGAAAAGACCTCTGGGAGCTGTAGCTCTCTTTTTTTTTTCCTTTTTTTTATGAGTGATTAGGAAAAACAGGCAATTTATTTCTCTATAATAAGAAAGAAATCTGTTTGATGATTTTTTTTTTCCAGCCACACCACAATACAGAGAGCAGATTGACAAAACTTTAAATGGCATAGATTTTATCAGTGATGCATCTAAAACTTTATTTGCTTTACTGGATACCAGTGACTGGTTCAATGCTCTTGATTGATTATAAAATACTGATTAGGGCCTGGAAAATTGTGAAGGATTGTATCACAGATAAGGACTATTTTGAGTCATTCAGAGATTATAAATCTGAGCAAATAAAAATCACATGTGGAGCTCTTCAGGGTCCTATTCTCGTGCCACTAGCTCAGAACATCGCTTACATGTAACTCTGCGGACGACACTCAACTTTATGTTTTTCACCGCGGTCTATTTACGTTACTAAAACAAGCATTTCCCAGTATCAGTGGGTGACCGTTTCCTCAAATGTGTTGGTGAAAAGCTAAAAATGGGAGCAAAAATCTCGAATGCCATTTGTGATGATTCATTTACGCAACGTAGCCACAATAGTTGTGCGTTTATTTGGCCAGAACGCAGTCTGGGTTAATAGTTTATTTTTCTTTTTTTTTTTTATTTCCATGAAGTCACAGGAGTTGCTGTTTGTCTGTATTTAAGGGATGTCTTTCATGAAGGTGAATGAGTCTGTAATAACGCGTCTTCTCTACGCGCAGCAACGCTCCACCGTTGCCTCCATGATGCATCGTCAAGAAACTGTTGAATGTCTGCGCAAGTTCAACGCCAGGAGAAAACTTAAGGTGAGTGTTGAGACGATTCGAGGTCCTCAGAAGTAAAAAAAAAAAAAAAACCCCTATAGGGTATGACGTTTTATTTTTAATTTTTCTGATTGTCTTAAATACAGGGAGCTATTCTCACAACAATGCTGGTATCCAGGAACTTTTCAGGTGAGCTCGGCAAATTCATTTTAAAGCTGTGCCCACATTAAAACAGCCGCAAAAACCTCGTATTGATTGTACGCGGCAAATAGACGTCAGTGTTGCTCTGCTACTGCTCTCTTCCTCCTCTTGACGGCACAGTTTCCGCTTCACACTTTGGGACGGTAGGCTTAGGTTTCGTCACGGTAAGCAGTTCGATCACTGAGAGCTCAGGTTGCTTGTGTTTGCGGGCTGAATGATGGCCTGGCAGGCCGACGCGCTAATGCTACCGACTCTGTGTTTACATGCTTTCACGCGAGCAACGCGGCTCCAGCGGATTACTTGTCGGCCACGAGACGAGACGGAAGACAACAGACTCGATGCGTTTCTGCATCACTTAAAGTTTTTTTTTTTTTCCCCACATAAGGGAATAATCAGATTACGCAATTAAACTCTGTGAGTGTTTTGTTCCATTTGCTGCTTCACTTCCAATTAAAGAAAATGGAGTAGTGCAGTGAAACTTGGAAAATGTTGAAATTCAATAATCGCTGTGTGCGATGAAATGCATTATGGTAGAAAGTTAAGTGGTGCTCAGAAGTTTACATAGAGAAACTGCCCATACACCCCAGATCAAGAGTTTGCCTCACATGGGAGGGATGTGACCAGTAACGTGATTGGTTTACTTTCTAGCTTCCAGCCAGACGCTTGCAAGTTTTATTATCAAAGAATCAGCGGGACAATGTAGTTAAAATTGATCTAAAAAAAAAAAAAAAAAAGTAATAACTGCAATTTATTGGCATTGATAATTCCTGTGATATCTGTTTTCCAACTCTTACATTTGACATGTAAAAAAAAAATCTCACTTGTAACTTGGGGGATAAAAAGCAGTGGGACTTTTAAGATGCACAATAAGTAGAGACTTAACGAAAGTATGAAAGAAAGAAACCTGAACGTCTGGCAGACGGCACATACACACCTAAAAATGTCTGAATCAACGTTGCTTGGAGTGATGAACTTTGTTGAACTCAGGAGTCCAAAATAAGGCGTTCCACCATGACAGACTGGGCCTGAAAAATCTTAACCCACCCGTGTCCAAGCCCGGTTCGACCCAAAACGGTCAACTTTAATTATACGCCTGAGCTCGACAAAATGTGTTATTTTAATTAAGATTTTACCGCTTTTGTTTTTAGACCACCATTTAAGTAAGCGGTGTAACCTCTCCTGTTTTTAGCTTTTGTTTAACGTCTTCCAGCTCCGACTTGCCGCTTGTTGCAACCGCAGCGTGAATCAAGGGCAAATATTGTAGGATTCTTAAAATGCGCCGCAGAAGCCCTGGCCATCAAGCAAGTCAGTTTTTTCCCCGACCTGAACTTTGGGTCACGCTATCTCTGTCTCCTTAACTCAGCTTTAGGAACATTTTAAATAATAACTGGAGGCTTTTTGCCTTGAACGCCAGGTTTTACCACGCGACCACGGAGTGACCTACGTGGAAGGTTTCAAGCTGACATTGATGGAATCAGAGTCGTCTGGGTTGCTTCTGTAAACAGCTCCACTAAACAACTAATCATGAGCGAAAGAAAACTTTTTTTAAATGTATCATTCACATTCTCTGAAAAAAATGTGGCGAAAATGAGACGTTTTGCCAGGGTTGTGTAAACTTTTGAGCACAACGGTGACTGGAGGAATCCCCCCCCCTCTCTGTCCGATAGTGGGACGGCAGCACACCAGCCCTGCCGCCACCACCAGCACGGCAGCAATGGCTCAGGAAGGTACGTCTGCTGGAAGCGGTTGTGCAATCCGTATTCGGACTGCCGGCATGCGGCTGCTTGACGGCCCTCCCCTCTCCCCCCCGTGCCCCTTGCCTCCGCCTACTGCCTGCACGCTGCTGCACCGTGGTCATCAAAGCACAGAGGCGTCTCACACACACTCAGAACTCGAGCTCATAAATGGAAAAGCGCAGGTTGAAGTTTGGCCCTTGACCTTTCGGGTCTCCTGCTGCTGCTGCTCTCGACGCTCTAATGAATGCGCCTCCTTTCCTGGTCAGGACGTTTTCATTTCCTGCGCAGAATGCGGTGGTGGTTCACCTGCAGCCCCCCCCCTCTCCTCTCCCCCTCCCCCTCCTTCCCGCCCTCAGCATGACCCTCTGACCTCCTTCCAGCTGCCGCCTATCGAAGCCGCAGCTCTGCATTAACACAACGGATTGCTGCTGCTCTCTTTCACCCTAAAGCCTTTTATATTTTAAACATAAATACAAATATGAGCAGTTTTGACTCGTTTGAGAACCGACGCCTGCCTGCTTGCTGCCACCTTCCCGCAGCATGGCTCTGGCAGCCAAGCATGTTTCCCAACTTGAAGACTTTCAGTTTGGCATCCTGCATGGAAAACTGGATGAACAGAATGCAAAGTGTTTCTCCTGTCGGCTGTTTTTCTTATGTCGTCTCTGCTCTTCTGCCTGCTTTCTTGTTTGCGTTTGATGGACTGAGCTAAAACGGAGCCTCGCGGTGTCTGTGTGCTTCGAGCAAAGCGCTTCTGTCGTCATCAGAATGGAAAAAAAAAAAAAAAGCAGGCGGGAGAGTTGTGTCAGCTTATGGTAAATTACATAGTGGGAGTAAAACGGCACAAACAATGCATAAGTGTGCAGTAGAAGAGAAATAATACATGGTTTTTAGATTATTTTTATTTTTAAATGAAAAAAATCTGAAAAGTGTGGCGTGCTTTTTGTGTTCAGCCCCCTTTGTGGAACCACGATACAGTCACAGAGACACAGAAATTCTTACCCAGTACCTTTGCAAAATAACTCAATAAAGTAAAATAAAAGCTAATTTTTATCATAGATTCTCAATTAAATTTCTGTTTGGACTTTGACTGGGCCAGTTTAATATGCTTTCTATGGTAGCTCTTCCTGTATTTTTAAGGTTGATCCATATTGTTTCCAGTTTTTTGCAGCTTCTAGCAGGTTTTCTGCCAGGATTCTTATCAAAATTCCCAAACCTAGCAAATAAAAGCACCACCGTAGCATGATACTGCCACCACCAAGCTTAACCACGGTGGCAGTGGGCTCAGGTTGAGGTGCAGTGTTAAATTTCCACCATGTTTTATTTTTATTTTTATTTTTTCAGAGGTAGTACAGCACTTTTAGTTTGTTTTTTAACAATTCCTTTTTAACACTTCTAAAAGATTTGTGGAGAGAACGTAACAGATTCCCCAACCGGAGCGTCGAATCTCTGACTCCATCCGGAGTTATCAGGGGCCTCTTGGCTGCTTCTCTGAATAACGCTGTTCCTGCCTAGCCTGTCACTTCAGGTCGACAGCTGAAGTTTTGTTTTTTTTTTTTTCTTTTTGCAGATGACGATTCGTACAGTGTTCAGTGAGAAACCCATAACCTGCTGGGGTATTAATAACCAGACCTGACACGAAATCACCCACAGGTGCAGTCTTTTTTTTTTTTGCCCATAAGCCGAATATATGCACTCCACACTTTTCTGATAATAGGAGGCATCCCCCCATTAGCTCTGATGAATCATATATATATAAAATGAGATCAATCACTGTTTTTGAATCCAGGCCAGATTTGTGTCGAAACTAAAGGCGCTCCGGAGGTTTCGTCCCTCCGCAGCGTTTTGGTGTGAAGACTTTGAAGTGGATGCTACTGCATGCTGCGCTGCATGAGCCAACCACTCGAGTGAAAAGGAAGCTTTTGACTTGAAGCGAAAGCCTGACTCTTGTTTTGAGTTCAGATCTTAAGATGCAGATATTAAACGCGTCACTGTTTTTTTTTTTGTTTTTCTTCTCTGCTCTCCGTGCTTGTTTGCAAACGGAAGGTAAGGGGCCCCCCCCCGCCCCCCCGGGACGGGACTAACACAAATATGGTTTTATGTTTCACTTTTATTTAAGAGCCGTGCATTTTTGCATGTTTAATTTGCATGTCTGTACCATTGGAAATTGACGTAAAGAAACATGAGCACCTCTGGTTGAGTTTGAAACCATTTTTAAACATTTTTTTGCATCTTTCATGGACATGGCAAATTGAACCAGGAATGGGTTTATTTAGGGGTTTTCTTTCCAAATGTACAGTTCAGCTCATTGAATTCAATTAGAAAGTGTGTCCAAACTTTTGGTCTGTACTGTACATGTTTCTTTGAGTTTATGATGGATTGAAAGATGACGCCTAGAGGTAGAATAAATGTGGCATGAAAAAAAAGGCTCAACAAATAGACCTTTAATGATCACTGCTGTATTTTCAGGGTTTCTGCTGAGCAACAAAGAAAGCATTTTCAAAATATTTTAATCTGGTGTAAATCATGGCCACTAATCATTGGAAACAGTTGGAATTTATAAACCGTGAGTTATAATTTAAAAAAAAAAAGTTTTTAAATAAAATGAGGGCGTGCCGTGGTGGCGTAGCGGTTAGCGCGACCCGTATTTGGAGGCCTTCAGTCCTCGACGCGGCCGTCGCGGGTTCGACTCCCGGACCCGACGATATTTGCCGCATGTCTTCCCCCCTCTCCTCCCCCATTTCCTGTCAGCCCACTGTCATATAAGGGACACTAGAGCCCACAAAAGACCCCCTGGAGGGGTACAAAAATAAAAAATAAAAATAAAATGAAATCTTTAATTAGGAAATGTTGTTGCTGTAACACAATTTCATTACATACATTTTAAGGTGCGGAATCGACAAATGGAAATTTACTAAATGAGTTAAAAACCTTGTGAAAACATGTCACAGCTTTACTGATTAACTTTTCATTTTCACCTAAGAGTTAAAAAGAAGGGGAAAAAAAGGCAGATTGATTAAAAAATGGGCTGAAAGTACATTTAGTGAGGCTGTTGCTGCCTCCTGTAAGAAAACATAAAAATGTATATTTAAAGATTCTCAAAGTGGTTTAATTTCTAAATTGAGGCACAGGAACCTTTTCGTTCTCGTTTTTTTTGCTTCGTTGTCGTCTACCTGTCGTGATCCTCCTTCAAAGCGTCTTTAATTAGGCTGACTGTCCCCTGCGGCGCAGCTGTTGTGCCGTTTGTTGCAGTTATCCTTCCCGCGGCGTTCTTGCTGATGCAAAGGTGAACCTGACGTGAACTTTTCTTGTCTTGCTGTCTCACACTGTCCTCGTCTCCTTGTCTCACTTTCTTTCAGCGTGCAAAACCTTACTAAACAAAAAGTCGGACGGCGTGAAGGTAAGTTTTCTGAGCGATTTACTCCTCTGATTTAAATCTGTATTTATCAGAAATGCGTTTTTAAATTGTGTATTTTTAGGGCTTGGTTCTTTAGGTAGAGTTAGTTGCTCAGGGTTTTGTTTTTTGTTGTGTTTAGGTGTAGAATTGAACCAGAATTTACAAAATCTCTCGTGTCGACTGAGAGTGAGAGTCAGTGCATGCGGTGAAGCGCCATGATCAACAGGGCCGGAATAAAACTCCCGTTTCACGCAGCGATTTAAACATTAGAAACCCACCTCTCCCCTTCTGGACCCTCCCTACATCTACAGCTGTCTGCTCTCTAATATTAGCTCCCTGTATTTATTTTTCTTTTAGCTGATTATCTTTCGTTTGTTTTTTTTTTCCTCTACAGCTTTAGTATTTCTTTCTCACATTTTCTCCTCTGTAAGCTTGTGCAGCTGTTTTGTTTTTCCTCTCTTCCCGGGATCAACCTGGCAGCTTCACGTTTTGTAACTGCTTCTGATACGTTCCTTGTTTCCCGATGACTTCTTGTTTTTTTTTTTTTTTCCCTCCTCCTCCTTTCCATTGCCGTCTGTCAGAAAAGGAAGTCCAGCTCAAGTGTTTGTTTGATGGTGAGATCGCCTCTGTTGTTTTTTTGTTGGGCCTTTTCTTTTCTTTCTCTCTCTTCTTTTCGAGTTTACTTCTGTCTTGTTATCCTGCTTACTTTTTTTTTATTTATTTCCTTTTGGGGAAAGATGTTTCCGGTGTCTTTTTTTTTCTTTCTTCTTCTTTTTCTTTTCTTTTCCTGTTGGATTTCCTACATCCAGCATCTGTACGTCTCCCCCTTCCTCCCTCTCTTCCACCATACTGGCCCCATGATGCCGTTTTAGCTGCAGACAAACGGCACATGCCCAGATTGCTCCTGTGAGGGGTCATTCTCCTGCTGACCCCTAGAACTTAAATCCAAAAGCATCACAGATGTGAAACTTTTTTTTCCCTGCTGCAAATGTTCTACACCTTTACAACCACGTCCCCCTTTGTCCCAGTATTTACATTTTGATTGTATCATTATTGCGTTTTGTCTGAGAATTCATCTTTTTTATTATTTATTTATTTTTGTCCTGTGAAAACAGCTGTCTTTACTGCGCAAAGTAGTTGGAAAATATTATACTCTTTTAGATTTAATTGAGCTTTTCAGGGCTTGTTCAGTGCATCTCTCCAGTAAATGATAACTTTCAGTGTTTTTAACATACTGAAACACTCTAAATACAATAATTCAAAACTTGGCAAGCAGAATGCGTTGTAATTTCCTAATTTTCAGATGAGTTATTATAGCAAACCTATTCTAATTAAAATTTGGTGGTCATGGTGCTTAAAATGACGCGGTGCTTAATGTCATTTTAAACATTCAAAATATTTAAAATGACAACAAAAAGCATACCTAAAAAATGTCTTGAATTGCATTCAGAGGCCACAAAATGATCCAGAAGGGCCACAAATGGCCCATGTGCCACACTTTGGACATCCCTGGTTTAAAATAATCTGAATGAGTCTTAGGAGGAAGTGTTGGAAAAAAGCATGGATGGTCCCTTTGTGAATGTTAGGAGCACTGCCTATTAAAATTTGTTCTTTTAGCCTAGTAATAATTAATGTTGCTTTTCCTTTTCATAAATGAAAGCCATTAGATCATGTGCGTTTTATTTTCCTTTTTGCATTTTGGTAAAAAAAAAGAAAGTGAAACCATGATATTTTTCAATCAGGGTCATACTGTCGTACTGAGCTTCTCTGCGATTAAAGGGCCTTCACCAAGGCCTTTCACTGCATGCACAGACCTGTTCTGGTTTATTATTAGCACTTTTATTTCAGGTTTGTAGAGATGAACTCAACTTGTTTGAGCATTTATCTTTTTCTTTTTTTTCTGTCATCCATCTAGCAGACGCTAAACTCTTTTTTTTTTTTTTTTTTCTTCTGTTGGCAAAATAAAAATGTCTCCGTTTTAAAATATTTGTGCTGAGTTACTATTCTGGACTTTTTGCTCAACCTTTGATTAGTACTTTTCATTGTTTACAAATGACTGTTCAGGATAAGCTGTTGATAATCAAAATAAGTCAGATGTAGATTCATAGCAGTGAGCAGCAGAGAAATGTACGGAGCATCTCTTAACGCCCCTCCTGTAACACATGCAGGATTAATGTATCGAGTGTGTAGCTTAGCCGCGTTGTAGCTCTGTTCCTGTTTTCCTCCTGTGGCTCCTGTTTGAGGGCGAACGCCTTTAGCGGGAGTCATTCTGTGTTGTGTTTCTCTGACCCAGTCGCAGGGGAACAGTAAAAACAGTGTAGTAAGCAGCAGCAGCACCAAAGACAGCAGCATGTCATCCTCCGTGCCAATGGTACCGCATCTGTTTACGTTCACTTGCGTTGCTTTTTGTGAACTCATTTCATATTTTCCTTCTTTTTTAGCGTTTAGTTGCTCTGTGTCGCCCCCTGTGTTGAGTAAAGCCTACTCTGTCTGTGTCCTCTCTGCCTCTCTTCCCTCTTCCTAAAAAAAAAAAAAACAACTTGTGGTGTTTGTGGAGAATTGGACAGCTTCAACACTTGAACAGCCGCTCTGTGACTCTGAGTGTCTATCCTGCTCATGTTTTACCCAAACCTCTTGCAGACACACACATGCACATTTACACGCCTACAGACAAGTTACTTTAATTTTAAGGTTACAACAGATACTTTAAGTTTTCTCCAGCTCACCTGGGTGACTGTATTGTATGCCCAACCTGTGTGTTGTTACCAGTTTTGGCAAAATGTTTTTTTTTGCATGAAAACAAATTCTTGAGGAGGATTTCTGGGTACAACAGGAGCTTGATAAGTCGAGGGATGGATTAACTGCAGGAGGATGCAGCCCCTGTGTTTTATAGATGAGATTTTAACACCAAAATGAAATTCGGTATCATTGATACCGAAAATGATCACTTTGAATCTTTCTTCACTAACTACTTCGTTAAAGACCACGACTTCGTATGATGAGTGCACTCATTAAAAAAGCCGATCCAAAGTCAGGATTAAAAACATTATTTTAATAAAATTTTAAGCAGTTTGAATACAATTCTAGTCAGCAGCGTTACATGTGTAGTAAACCTCTAGAGGGTTACTTCTTTTTACAACATTACTCGCTCTACAGGTGTCCTTTCCCCATTTTTTTTGTCCAAGCCTACGTTTCTTTAATCCCACTTTAGTGAAGGGGCTGCATGTTCCCAGGTTGAGTCCGGTGCTAAATTGAACCACACATGTGCCACCACTCTAGAATACTGTGTGTTGTGTGTTTCTTGACTCTCGGGGCTCTTGAACGTCTTTGTGCCAAATGTTTCTGTGACAGAGGACTGAGGAGGAGGAGTCGTCACACAAACAACGTGGGCATCGAACGGACGTGCAGATTTCTGATGCATCCTCACAGTTCAAGCAGGCTCACTTTTCAGACCAATAACTTTAGGAGGGCTGGTGCAAGACGCTGAATTTTTATTATTTCACTCTTTGCTGCCAGGAGGAAAAAGCAGACATTTCAGTTAAGATGAATGATGAACAAGGAGCTCGGTAAAGTGGTGATTCTTGTCAATGAGCTTGAAGCTCTGCTGAGTGGAGATCTAGCCCTGCTCTGGATGATAACCCTTCAAAATAAAACGACTTGTAAATGAATGGAGATCTATCCGCATGTAGTTGGTGCTTTACCTGCGTCTTCTGATCGTGAGCTTTGCAGACGAAATTTTACTTTTGATATCGACAGAACCGCACACGGTCCTAACAACTTTCAGCTTATGAGTATGCCTTATGAAATCTGCACTGCATGCATGTCTTAGAGAATCCTCCTCCTCAGTCATGACCTCGTTGGTGAATGCGTGTAGTTTTTGTTCCTTTCTGTGCGTTTTGGAGACTCTATTGGCCACAGAATCAATGCAGGGGAAACAAACTCTGCGCCTCGACAATCTACTGTAAACGGTCTCTGTGCTTTAGCTCTTGTGCCCTGCTGTGTTTGTACTTGGGATTGTTTTGTATGTCTGTGTTTTCGTGGAATATGCTGGCATCGTCCATCCCCTCCCTGCATGGTAAAGTGTCTCCTGCCTCCCCCCAGGAAGCCCAGACAACTGTTGTACACAACCCAGCAGACGGCACCAAGGTAAGCCGCTCCTTCTCCAACCTAAAGCCACCAGCCCATACCACTAATCAGAGTACGCATTGACAAAGAAAACATCTCAAACGCCAAAACATGCAGATTTAATTATGGTTTTGTAAAGCAAAATATATTTCTGCCTCTTTTAGATTAACTTAAATTGTTTCACACTTTATTAAATTAATAATACGTTGTTAAAGATCTTTTTTTTTTTTTTACAATCCAGTCTGCTTTGTTAAAGTTGTAGTTTTCCTTTAGAAAGAAGTTGTGTAGCATAGGTATTGATAGTTCATATCATACATGTATAAGATGGAGCTTAAATTGGAGAGCAGAGCCTATCGAGAGTAAATTTCTAAACTTTTCCCAGAGTCTAACATTTGCACACCTCATTAATTATACTAGACATTTGGTTACATGTGGGCCCTGATTGTTTTGCCCCTCGCTGTTATACTTTTTCTAGTTTTTAGGAGTTTGGTATCTGACGTTTTCAAATATGAGAACGACAAACTATTGAGGTTAACTTAGAAACTATTTTTAAGGAGACCCTTCTCCTTGACTTTTAATGTTTGTTTCACTCTACAATTTGAATTTCTAACTCATTTGAACTGCTCTGTAAATGATCTACGCAAAGAGCAAAGAGAATTTAAGATTCGACTTGGATCATGGAAACTGTCCTGTGCTTGGTAGCAGTTAGCTTGGCTGCACTACTTAAAATTTAAGTGAATTTTGGATCTTTAGATTATATCAAGTGTTCATAAATGCCCCCCACAAGTTGGTATCTGACTTTTTTAGACCTTGGACATGCTCTTTTCAATTAGCCCTGCTCTTAGTAGCTGTTAGTTTGACTTTGACTGTTAGCTTTATTCCACCAGTTGAATTTCTAATTTATTTTTCACACTGAGATTGTAGTAAATTTCTAAATGCCCATAAATATTCCACACAAGAAGAATTCAAAATTTGTCTTTAATAGATGTTATAAATTCTTTTTTAGTGAGTCCTCTGCTTAGTAACTGCTAGCTTATCTTTACCTAAACCTTGTTAGCTCGACTTAACCTTTCAAATGTCAAACCTTTCAAACTCTTCGTCCCGAGATTATTCTGAAAATCCAGCTATTCACAAGTCTTCCATGCAACAGAATAGGAGTTTTTATTTTCCCACTAACCAGAAACATAGTTAGGCGAATATGAGAATCCAAATAAACGCTTTGAGCTTCATCAACCGAGTAAAATAGAAAAAATATAAGGATCCTTGTAGACGCTACTTGACGAACCTTTAAAGAAAATACAAATGTCATATTTACATAACATAAAGTCATCTTTTAACAACATCAGACTTTACTAAAACAGAAACAGTCTTCTTCTCAGATTAGTTAACAAGCTCGCAAAGTCTTACTCTTAACATGATATTCTTTTTACTGACTATTCTCACGTTGTCACCCGACATGCTTCTTCTTGAGGAGCGGTGACACGGCCAGCATGCGGCCAGACATTAATTGCAATTTAAATGAATGATTAAAAATGAATCTGTCACACTGCTGCCTTGGTGTGCGCGGGCGGCTCTGTGCATGTCCCCTCGGCTGCCGTCTCGGCTGGTTTGTGCTCCTGGGAGGGAGACATCCACCCCTCCATCTGTCCGTCAGGTTGACTGTGTCCTCACAGGCACTGTGTCCAGAGCTGTCAATCATGTCTCAGTCATAAAACTCAACATCAAAGAAAAAACTTGCTTTTTTGTTCTCTCCCTCCTTTCTCCCACTCTCCTCTTGTCTTTTCTCCGTGTGTCTTTTTGTGTGAACCCTTTGTGTTTGACAGGGCTCCACAGAGAGCTGTAATAACGCCGAAGAGGAGGAGATGAAAGGTAGGAAAGGTACTTGTCCAACTTTCACGTTCTCCGCATGCCTCTTTCAGCTCACTTTGTGGCATTTTCAGATCAGAGAGGATGGAGAAAACAAAATGACAATTTGTTTCCTTCCTTTGTATTGAGGTAATGCATGACTGCAGGGTTGGTGTCTTAAGGCATCTGTCAACTCTTATTCCACCACAAAGAGCTTGGGTGAGGGCTGGGAGTCTGGAGGATTTTGTAGTGAGATGAGCATCGCGGGAAAGATAAGTGTTGCATGTAAATGGTTTGCTTTTCTCTAAAAAAAATAAAGTGGGGGGGGGGGGGGGAAGAGACCTCGTTACCAAACAACACAACGCTTCTACTCTTTATTTATTTTTGTGATAATTGCATGTTGTTTTGTCAGACACTGAAAAATGCCAATGAAGGTTGAAAGTTCTTATTAGTAAATGTTATAGATGGGTCCAAGTTTTTCATATTGCGGTTACTTTAAGTGTTGGCACATGGCTTGAGAGTTTGCTATAAATTAATGCCACATGAAGAGTGTTTGTGACGTAAGCAGAATCAATGGAAAAATGAATTGAACGCAAATTCCTGAGCCTTGTCACCGAGTCTGCTTCAGGTGCGTTGAAGGATGATAAATATGTCCTCCCATATTTTATCTATTTTTAAGGAACCTCTTCTCCGTGAGAACATGCTCCAAAGTGAATCAGGTTCCATAGAAACGCACAAATACATCTTAAACGGTCCAAATTACCGGCAGAGTTTCACATCGTTGCATCCTTAAAGCTTAACTGCTTTCCAAAAATTGGTCTGATGTCTTCTTGCGAGAGCTAAACTTGACATACATCATATAATGTTAGATATGATATGGATAACTACTTAATTACAAAGGCTGGCTGGTTCATAAATGATAGTAAAAAATGTATGCATCTCAAAAAAGGCATCTCAAACTTTTTCTTTTTTTTTTTACATTCTGTCACCTTTCAAAGACAAACTGTAACGTGATTTACTGGCACATTTTGTGACAGACCAAGACACAATAGTGCTTAATTGTGAAAGGGAGCTAAACGCTACATAGATGTTGAACAGAAAATAATTGGGAAATTGTGGTGTGTGTTTGTATTCAGCCTTATTTGAAACTAAAACTCTTATATGCACATCTTCACAAAATAGCTCAAGATCTGTCGGGGTAGGCAGATCTTGAGGTTTTCCAGTTGTTGATTCTCTACATTTCCAGACGATTGTCTTTTAAAATCTCGTCCTTAAAATGTCTCCACAACATTATCAGGGATCTTCACAATGTTCAGTAATGCTCTCCAGCGAACCTCTGAGGCCTTCACAGTACTTCTGTGTTTATAAGGAGTTTAAATTCCACATAGTTGGACTCTATTTACCAATTCTGAAGGGCAAGTGATGGGCTGGGCTGGAGTTTGCTTTGGGGTATCGATGTAAAGGGGACTGAATAGAAACACAGCACACTTTTCCCTGATTTTCTTTAAAGAAATAGACAATTTTACTGACAATTTACAATTCCACACTACTTTGTATGTCTGTTACACAAACTCTTAGTAAATACATTGAAGTTTGTGATTGTGACAAAATGTGAAAAGGTTCAAAGGAGGTGAATGCATTTGTAAAGCAGCTCAGTATTATTTAGTATGAAGTAATTTCCATTTCTTTACATTTGAAAAACAAATCCTGATCCTTGCGGCTCACTACCCGTCCTGTTTGAAATAAATGGGTCATTACCAGAAACTACAGATGTGCAGAAGGTAATTCAGAGGCAGGGAAACATCTTCATTGAAGGCCACTGTGAGTTAGCGGAGCCAAATGGGAATATCCCACCACAGTCATCGCCGTTTGTGTTTTGTAATGTGTTAATGTTGTGTTTTCATTTTGTTCCTGGTCCAGATGAGGCGCGTTTAGCGTTGCTGACGTTGTCAGCTTGCATGGTTCGTTGTGCTTGAAGTGTTGGTGGGATTTCGCAGTTTCCTTCTCATTGTGTCATTTCAAATGACCAACTCGGATATTTATGTCCTGCGGGCTTGCTTATTGTCTTCAGGCTGGCTGTCGGCGGACATCTGTGTGTGTTTTGTGTGTTTGTCTTGACAAACAGCAGTGGCTGCTGGTACAGAGAGTTCAGAGACAGGGCAGAGCAGCAGACTGTGTCTCCTCACTGTCCACCTGTAAGTCAGCAGGTTTTTTTCTGTTACAGTCTTCCTTCAACAACCAACATCGATTTTTCATCATTTACCCCGAATTCCCTTCTAAATGGTTCACCGTTTAAAAAGGAAGTAAAGGAGTCCTCCTTCCTTCTTCTTTTTATCTCAACCGAACTTGTTTCTGCTCCCTATCCTGTATTGCCATCTGCTGGCATGCTGATATATAACTGCAGTTCTTTGCTTCTCAGTTTTCTTTTTAAATCCCTGTAAATATTGACTGTGTGCAATAAAGCTCAGAGGTCATCCATATAATTGGACCAAATGCACTTGATATGCGGTTGGTTCCCTGTAGGAAGCTGGAAGTGGGCCCAAGCCAGGGTCCGATCAGTCAGACTCCAAGCTGCAGGCGAGTAAGTGACAGGATGACCGTTAGACAGCAGGCTGGAAATGGTTTGTTAGAGATTTATCTCTATTTTGCCTATGCCTGATGGAAGACTTTATGGATAAACGTACATGCAGATATTAAGGTTTTTTTGCGCCAAAAGGTTTTTTTTAGTTCGCTTTGCTCGTTTACTCCTTTGTAACGGCTCAGGGTGTCCGTGTGTCCTTAAAAAGTCTTAAATTCATTTATATAATATTAAGGTCTTAAATTTTATGTTTTAATTTAATGATAGTTTTCAAATTTTGTCTTGATAGGACGTTTTCATATATTGAATATTTTTTTGTCTTGCACCCCCCGTAATTTTTCTGTCAGACAAAAGTTTAAGTTGCACTCTAGACATTTTCTGAGTCGGTTGAGGCTACCGCTAACTAGCTGCTAGCATACCTTTCTTTGCTAGTCAGCTAGATTTTTTTGAGTCTATCATGGGTAAGTGCAAATTTATAACCAGTTGGCTGGATGAAGTTTATCCATTTCTGTAGAGATATAGGTATTACATTTCTCAACAGGGTAACCATGTTTGGGTATTTTACGATCTCATTTACTCAGTTCCTGGTAGCTGAGTGTGCCTTCCCAAACTGAAGTGGTGTGTTTTGAAGTGGTTTTTAAAGTTGAACAGCGAGTCGAGGTGGAGCGTGTGGTTTAACCTCCAGATGATTCTTGACTTTCTGTAACATTTCCTGGTTGTGTGCCCCTCCTCCTCCTGTTTCTGCTTCAGCTCGGAAACAAGAGATAATAAAGATGACAGAGCAGCTAATCGAAGCCATCAACAATGGGGATTTTGACGCTTACACGTACGTTTTTCTCGATTTGTCATTGCCTGGGCAACATGTGGAATAGATTTAGTTTTGGTTGGCTCTGTAGGTCAGTAATTGATTTGTCTTCCTGCAGGAGAATCTGTGATCCTGGACTGACTTCTTTTGAGCCAGAAGCTCTTGGAAACCTGGTGGAGGGCATGGACTTTCACAAATTCTACTTTGAGAATCGTAAGTTCCTCAAACTCTTTACCATTTAGTCGCTATCCCTGGCATATATACAAAATCCTATGTGAGGGGGAAAAAGCATGCATTTTTTTCCCTTTGGTTGGTTCATGTCCCATAAATATGAGTCGATTTTAACATGTTACTTTCATCTTCCAATTATTTCAACAAGCCAACGCGCACCTTTTCCAAGACTCCCCGTTTTTCCAAAGACCACCTTCAGCAGGATTGCTCCTTTTGTGTTGTTGCAGTTCTGAGTAAAAACAGCAAACCGGTCCACACCACCATCCTCAACCCCCACGTGCATCTGATCGGCGAGGACGCCGCCTGCATCGCCTACATCCGCCTGACGCAGTACATGGACAGCCAGGGGCGGCCTCGATCCTGCCAATCGGAAGAGACCCGCGTGTGGCATCGGCGCGACGCCAAGTGGCTCAACGTTCACTTCCACTGTTCAGGAGCACCGGCTGCACCGCTGCAGTGAACGGACAACCCAGGCCCAGGTGAGGCAGCAGCGGCACAGAGCGGCTCAACACCTGGTTTATGTCGAGTTTGAATATAATGAGCAGGGAACCTAGAATCACTAAGCCTCTGCAGGTGTTTTCAGGCCTCCTGTCACATTGCCCTTTGCTACTGTGCCAGCACACTAATTACCTGTGAATCCTGGTAAAGTTTCATTTATTCACTCTGAATTTTAGCTAGCACTGGATGGTAATTTTTATTTTTATTTTTTTCCGATTAATCAAATTTTTTGTTTTTGAGAGCTTAATTTTTGGAAAATCTGAATTCTTTTTTTAAAGATGCACTCCTGGGGTTTTCGGCGTTCAGAGCGATGTCAGCACGCAGGGCGGCCATCTTGTTTGAGAAGCACGATTCACCAGCTTTTGCTTATTTAGACTTTGAAGTCAACTCTACAACAGAGTTGGCTTCTGGCTAGGCTATGAGTTTTATTTCCTAATTATGAAAAAAAAAGTTATAATATTACCAGAACATTATGAGAATTAAATAGTAATTTTTAGGAGAACTCCAACATGAAAAATAAAGAATAAAATGTGGAATGTTGAGCATCTTGTTGAAGATATATTTTATCAGTTTTACAGATAAGGAAATACTTCATTGCTTAACACATCATCAACTTATTACCAGTAGCAGTACCAAAAAAACCCCCAAAAATATTAAGATCAGAAATTAGATCTAGTATAAAAAAAAAAGAGAAATTTTATGTTCAAGCCGTGTGACAGAAAACTTCCACAAAATCTGCCACATCTACTCAAAAATACTCCACACACATTCGCAAAATGTTTGCCTTTCACTCCATTCTACTTTTCACTATGTAGTTTGACAAGCGTGCCGTGAGCTAGCTGCGCAGAGACTAAAATTTTTTCATTTACTTTTTCCTCTCCAGGTTTGCCTGAACTTGAAATCTACTTTTCTCTCCGAGGTCGGAGTGGAGCCTGGATCCTGGCTGGGACGAGGCTCCACGGGATTCTCAAAAGTGGGGAAAATATTACAATCTTTGAAAAGGAAAAAAAGCAACAACAACAAAAACACACATTAAAAAAAAAAAAGTTTCAAAAGCTTGAATGACCAACACCAATCCAGTCCATCCCCTTGCTAGATGATGATGACGATGAGGGGCTCAGCTGTTGGGGGCCCTGCCTTGCAGACGGTGCATGCTACTGATGGTTACACAGGGGTGATGCTGTCCTGGTCCTTGTTCTCCCACGGCCTTTTTCTCCCCTCCCCCTGTCTCGGATTTGAGTGTTAGAAATATAAATATTCATCACCACTTCGACAGATTTCCTGGGGCAGCGGGAATATTTGGAATGATATGATCACTTTGGGCCAAAGCAGAGCAGCTAAGTGCTTAATGCAAGTATTGTTTGTGTTTGAGTAAACTGGTATATGGATGTGCTGGTAAGGTTCAATAGGAGCCGGCAGTGTTTTAACTCCTTATGTTACCGAAGGGACTGTTTAGGTTTGTTTTTTTTTTAATATATGCTGAGAGCTTTGTGTTACTTCCTAGTTGAGGGTTCATTTTTTTTAAAGCATTCTGGGTTGACTTTTTTTTTTTTTTTTTTTTTAAGAAACATGGGTTTTATTTAATAGAACTGTCTATAAAGAGATATTTATATTGAGGAATTTAGGGGAAATTATTTGCTTTGTGGATGTAGGAAGGGAACTTATGCAGGCGATTTTTTAATTTTCATTTTATTTTAAATTCAAGCTGTAAATACAAAGATATCGTCACACAACATGCATGCACACACACGCTCACAGTCCTCCCCCCCCCCTGCTCTTTTAAGGTCAAGCTTTTTTAGATGCGTCATCGTCCTGAAGTTGCAGAAGGACTCCCCCCCCCCCCCCCCCCCCCCCCCCCCAATCTGTTTGGTCTGCAATGATTCAATCCAAACACAAGGTGGCAGCGTTGGTAAAAATCTGAACCTTGCCTTAAAATGTCCAAATCTGAACGTCAAGTAGGCGTCGTGGACGCTCTCTTGGTTTCATGTTTGTGTGTTTTTAAAGGTAAAGCATGATTTCTCCAACTAGCCATTGGCCTGTACTGTTTTTCTTTTTGTTTGTTTGCACACTTAAAGACTCGATGCTGTTGCTCTTCCGAAGGAGTGAGCCTTTCTGCAACTCCAGGTTACGCTTGCCCAAAAAAAAAAAAAAAATCTGACCGCCTCACTCTACCTCTGCCCTCTCTTCTCCCATCGTTGACCTTCACCAAGCGGTCCAGTTGCCGTCGTAACACCGCGCCGCGTGACGGAGACGAACCCGTCTCTTGTTTTGTTTTTTGTTTTTTGGTCGTGTTCTAAGCTGTGTGTCGTCGGTCTTGGCTCGCTGTACTTCGGTGTGAAGTCCTGCTAATGTAAAACAGGTTGCAGCAGAGGGATTTGATGGGAAGAGGGCTACAACCAGGACCTTCACTGACACCAATCAGTGGGATCTGGAACTTTATTTTTTTTACTCTTATTTTTTTTTTTTTTTTTAAAAATCAGTCTCTGTTCTAAATGTTGTGGTCATAAATGTTTCGATGTTTGCATTTCAATGTTTCTAGGTTGAAAACAAAAGGAGCGGGTGACTTTTTTTTAAAACGATTCGGAAAAGTTGTTATATGAACTGTTGTCTCCAGACTGAATCACAGCATGACAGAAGCACACGAGATCACCCATTCCCTCTTCCTGGGGGAAAAAAAAAAAGGACAAGAACGCACGTATGTGGGTGTGTGTGTGTGTGTGTGTGTTTGTTCCACGGTGTCGTCCGAACTCTGTGTGACTCTGTACCAGCAAATGAGCAAGGCTTGTTGAGTGTCTGTCTGTCCTGCGCCAGGCTGCTCCATGGTAACTCACGCTATAAATGGGCTGACGCTTCTGACCACGATGTCGTGTGTGTGTGTGTGTGTGGTCGGGCGAACTTTTAAGAAAAGAAAACCATCTGTGAGCCTCGTCTTGTACAAACTGCCTGTGCTTCTGTTCGATCGACGTGTCTGAGACGCCATGAAAACTTGTGTCCACTCCTCCACCACGCTTTGTAAATCTGAATCTGTGATGTTTTTATGCTTCTGAGTAACTAGTTTGTGCTGTGGGCACCGGCCTGGTTGTGTGTTGATGCCACCAATCTAAAAACGTATTTTTTTTTATTTTGATAATCGTATGTGGGTGAATTCCCATGCACCAATGGGAAGATTGAAATGAGGGAGGTGGGGGGGGATAATAATAAAAAAAAAGGTTCAAGCACATTTAAGAGGCTAGTTTTAGAGTTAAGGGGTGTACTATGAAGCAATAACCAATGCATTTGAAAACTGAGCGTAATGAAGCTTAAAGGTCATCACATTCACATGTACAGGTTTTGGATTAAAGTTGTGTTTTAACCAGCTAATAAGTAAAAGTCCAATTTAAATATTAGACCATGTTGAATATGTATACAATTTGTGATGGTAAATTACAAGTGTCACAGTCAGGGCAGAGCTTACGACAAATGTTAGTTACTATAGCTGATATTTTAATCCTTTAGAATAAAATATTCGAAGCGGTAAAGTAAAACTAATTTAGTAAATTATAGCTGTGCTGAGGAACTTCAGATGAGATTGTTCATTAACAGCTGTAGATTCATATATATCCATCAAACAAAGCTAAGCGGTGGCGGTACATGCTGTAGTTTCATCTTTAATTGCTGATGTGATTATTATTATTTTCAATAAAAGGCAGAAATAGCCTTTAAAATTTACTCTGGTCAGACTTGTAGCTCACAATGATTAAATTGATTTTAATAACAAAGTAAGAAACTTGTCAAAACAAATAAAAACGTTGCTGAGTGATGGCTTTACCCCAAATTCAATGACGCTGTGGTAATTTTATTTTATTCTTAGATGTTTTACTTGTGATCATTTAACTGCACT
Organism: Xiphophorus hellerii; assembly: GCF_003331165.1. NCBI lineage: Eukaryota > Metazoa > Chordata > Actinopteri > Cyprinodontiformes > Poeciliidae > Xiphophorus > Xiphophorus hellerii. The sequence goes on along the minus strand of NC_045693.1, from coordinate 22,630,424 downwards.
TGTCAGATTCTGATTTTGCTAACTGTCGCTGGTAAGCATGCAAGAGGAATATTTGGACATGGTTGCTATTGACTTATTTAGTAAAGTAATTGTGTACATCTTGAAATAAGTGCAGATCAGCTGATGGTTTGCAGTGACGGGGAACACGTGCAAAAGTAAGAGACGCAAAACAAAATATTTTCTTATCCAGTAAAACTTTATGCTCACAAACGTCAGTCAACTTGCTGGTCAGACTGTTGACTCCCTTCTTGAAGTATACTTTGTAGCTGTGCCATGAACTATTTTGTCCCCCCTTCCCTTTTTGTGCATTTAAAAATAAAAATAGCAGACTAAAATATGTTTAGCCATTTCTGAGCAATGAGGCTACTTGCTCTAAAATATTTGCCTTTCACTGTCCATTTGCTGATTGTACAGTTAAAACAGCACAAGAAAGAGTGTTACACTAATGTAGAGTTCTAAGAAGCTTAGAAGTTCTTCTGGTCTTAAAAAGATCATGACAAACATGAATTTAACAAAAATTGACAGAGTTGTGGATGCACTTATTGTCGACAGGGATGGATGGTTCTGGGTTTTGCCTTTTGTGTTTCACTGAATTTTCAGTTTTATGACTTTTTTTTTTCAGATATGTTCAGATTTTCTGTCAAAAATATGAATGCCTCACAGTCAGTGCTTAAACCTGAAACTGAATATCTCAGCATTAAGAAACATTTGTTAGTCTTTTCCCGTCAGCTGAAACAGTCTGGCTGTATGAAACCTGCTTCGTAGTACATCGCTTGAACCAGTCTAAGGTGAGAGACCCATTTGTCAAAGTATTTAGAACAACCTTAGTCTTTTACACCAACTTTACATTGTTGAAATTACTAACATCAAAGCCCCAGTAGTTCAAAAGTCTTAGGAAAACTTTCTTTCCTTTTGGGGCACATGTAAGATTACTACTACAAACTAAATTAGCAAGTTTATCCCTTAATCTTTAATTACACAGATTATTTACTGTGATTTTGTCTTTAAAAAAGGGCATTTACCCTTTGAGTTTTCCTCTACTGATTTCATGCAAGTGGGGGAGGGAAAATAAGACAAAGTATCTAAAATACAAAATGATGATATAATGTCAAAGCACAAAAATCAAATGGAAAGCTTGATTTTTACTGTACCCTTGTAAGTTTGCCTGCCTAACTCCAGGAACCAACTCGATATGGCAAGATGGTGAAAGTGCACCTGACAATTCCAGGGTTTTAATATATAAACTGTCAGACCTTTACACGGTTCACCAGTATGTAACTCTAACATGCACAAATCCATCCACTGTAGCCAAACATGAAGGGTATGAGAAAGAAAGCGACGCACACCCGAGAATTTTAAAAGTCTTACTTTCCATTTTTAAAACGTCAAAATTCAAACTGGTTCAAATACTTTGGCAAATGCTGAACATGCGTTCTTCAAAACTAAAGTGAAATGTGGGAATACATGCTACAAACATCTTGGAGGGGTAGAGTAAAAAGAAAAAAAAGCTGAACACTATATATGCAGTTTTACAAATGGAACAAATATGCATGTATGTCTACTTTCTGGTAAATTTTTCACTCTTGACTTGATAAAGAAATGGAAATTTATTTGCATCCACCAGGTTATGAAATGGTTGTCTGAGCTATATATATATATATATAAAAAAGTGTTATTCCACATAAAAAAAATGCATTGAAGATTAGCTGAAGCCTTAGCTTGATTGTGCTCCTTTTAAAGTTAATATATTGCATTGTGACTTTACAAACATAAGGGGCTACATGTGTCTAAATTCAAATGGATGCTGGATATTTTTTTTTTGCATGACTAAACAAATAAAATCCTACAACAACAAAAAAAACAGTTTCTCATTGTTTTGACTTGAGAAATAAAGTAACCAAAAGATAACATTCCTGTATTGTCGGTCTTCCCAGCATGCAGATCTGATCTGGGGGAACTATACCTACACTGATGTACGGATCTAGAATCCTACAAATTATCTGACCTGGACCTTTTAAGAATTCAGGTTTCATTGTTCACCAAACAAAACATTTTTTTTAAATCTATAAACATGATCTGAGTCTAAGGCTCTTTTTTTCCATTTTCCCATCCTGGTTATCCAGAGAGGTTGATCAAACCCTGGTCCTCCAGAAAGGATATCGATGGTGTCTTAATGTTTCCACACAGCTGAATCAGATAATTAGGTCATTAGCAAGACTCTGTAGAAGCTCAGACGTTTGATTCAAGCATTGGACCAGGGGCGCATGCTCAGGTTTTAGAACACCTACCCTCAAGGACTAGCAAGGCCATTGCCATTCACTGCTCCATCTGTTTTTTTCTCTCATTGAGCTAGAATTCTCCGGCTAAAACTCAACTGGGCCAGTCGGCGAACAGAAGACGATGTGAATGATTATTCTAATGTCGCGCGCCATTTTTATAACTGCAAACCGCCTGTAGTTTTAGCAGTGGCAGAGGAGGAATAAAGACGTTGAGTCCATGTTGGCCACGCTTTCAAACATTGAATTAACATCAACAGCCACTTTGTTCGGGTCGGCACTTCTCTCTTTGCAGTAGGGGATGGTTGTTTAAATTCCTGATAGGCTGCATAGCAACGAATTGGCCAAACTTTATCGATTAGGTAAAATTTCAAACTTCAGAGTCCACGCCACCTTAATTTTCTCAATTAAGTCAAGTGTCCAGAGCCTCTGTGCGCAGCAAAGCAAGGGACAACGGGCTGGGTTTTTACCAGGCTACTCGAGGACTGGAATTGGACATCCACGTTTAAGACGTCCGTCTGCTGAACTCGGGAGATAATTAGACTCAGGTGCGTTCCTAAATCCTTCCTAAAGACCACCGTGCTGAAACAAGGAGACGTACACAGTAGTAGTCTTCAAGATTTTTAATTACACCAAATGGAGACATGTAAAAGTGGAAAAGGAGAAAACATCAGGTCTCATTGTCACCATAATGTTCAACACAACAGAAACGTGGACGTGTTCTGCAGGCAGCAGGCGGGTCACCTACTCCAGTCAGACGCAAAGGGAGCCTTTCCAGAAGTTTACACTCAACGCTGTTTAGTCTTAGTGATAGCTGTACATCAGAGCAGGAGAGGAACTATTAATGACTACCATGTGGTTAACTGTATGACAGAGGAGGATTTTAGTGGAGATAAACAGTGTGTCGGGTCATAAACATCGTCTCCTAGGCAACCTGGAGACTAGGCAATCTCCATCTCTCCCTTTCAAACCAAACCACCAAAACTTTCATGGTTTTATGTCCCACTGCATCTGGCTTCTAAACCTTTGGACCCCATCCTCTTCCTTGGTTAGATAAAGAAAGTGGAATGATTGATTGCTCCATGCAGATTGTGATTCTTCAGTGTAAAACGGAAGCTGGAACAGTTTTTTTATTTTTTGTTTTTGTGCTGACATGCTTCATGTTTTTAAAGAGTGTCCTCCTGTTTAAAGTATGTAGTTGTGGCTTCAGGCAGAAGACGATCCATCTGGTGTTAAAGATACGAAGAAGATCTGGGAAAAGGAATCCTCAAGTCTGGGTTGAGATTGCCTTTTTGGCTGTTGTGTGAACATTGGCACTTAAATCATTTCACAGAGACTAACTAGTGCGCATCAAAGATCTGCCACATTGGAGAAAAGTGGCAAACTGTCGCAGCAGTCTTTAAGGGGTAGAGGGGGAAACGTCATTGTGATATTTTGCAGTATTTCACTGTTGCTTCCTTGATTCAAGGAAAAGAAAAACAGAGAAGGAAGCCACTTTTCTCCACTAAAGTGTCCTGGATCTCCTAAAAAAAAAAGCTGAATCTGGGACATACAATCTTTTCTCACTGTAGATGGCTGCAGAAGATTAGCTCTACAAAGCTTCAGACACACAACTCCAAGGCCACCTTTCTCTGAGTCGCACGCAAGCAAAGAGAAGTGCAAACAATTGGAAAAGAAAGACAAGTTACAAGAAAACTGGCAAGAAAACAGAGCAAAAGTACAGTTAGAGAAAAAAAGTTTCACTGTACCAGTAAACATAACAGAGCCCCGTAGTGGACAAGGTGAATTTTTCTTTTTGGCGTTCCCATGCAATAATTTTTGCGTTACCTCACTATAATGTTTTTAGTAGTCAGTTCATGCAGCATCTTGAATAGCGAAAGTCTTCTCCTGCAATTTAATGTTTTTCCATGTAGGAATTCTATGCTCATCTCTCCTTTGTGAGTTATCTGACATGTTTATATCTTTGTCTTTTGGATGAACACAGGTCAAACATGGGCTTTCCATTCCTACTGTAAAACATCAACATGACAGAAACTTTCTGTAAGAGAAAAGAAAGAAGAAAAGAAATGCATTCAAACTATTTGAATTTGTTATTGCCGTGACTATATAAAATAGGCTAGGGTGCACTTGCAAATTTATTACAAGGGGACGCAATACTTTTGTGAGGTAACGCAAAAAAAAAAGAAAGAAGAAAATTCACCCCATGCTCCCCTAGGGGGCTCTGTTAAACATTAATTCAACAAGGAGGGGAAGAGAAGCAGCAGCTAGCCCGGGTCTACATGCAAACAGGGGAGGAGCAAAGCCATGCAGCAGCCTGATAAAGAGCCAGAAGTCACATCATTTATACACCAACACAAGACACAGCATGATGGAGGGAGACTGTGTTGTTTCCAAGAGCTTCACTTGGTGAGTAAAGACAACAGGCAGCGTAGTGAAAAATGGACCATATGCCAAAGTAGGCTGGGTCCAATGAAAACCCCTGAGCAAGGCGTCTGGCACCGCAGGAACAGTGAGGGGAGGAAGAGCGGGAGGTGGGAGGGCGCTTTCAGGGAAGCGGGGGGCGGAGGGGGGCAAGTGCACAGCATGATGGGAGACATCTGTTACACAACCACGTTTGTAGGCGTTCCCATGGAGACAAAACTGACCCGACCATTTTTCATCCAGCGCTCACTCACCACGCGCTCGCAGCATGGTAGCGGACGGGCGAGGGCTCAGCAGCTTTGCTGCGGCTCCCCGCTCCTGCTTTTAGACTTTCTGCCCTCCACATCTGTAGGATAAAGGCAATGTTTATGTCACATCTGCAAAAACAAGCCACTTTTCATCAACTTCATCATATGCATATATAGTGTCCGTTCAGATAAATATATTTAAGAGTAAAATAGCAACTACAAAAGCAGAAATAAATAAAACTCTAAATGCAAACGGTTTTAATCAGTTTGGCACGATGAGCAATGTTTGTCTTGCGATTATAAATTACTAACTTTGTACAAAGACGTGGCCGAGTCTAGAGCACTAATATGATCCTTTCTGGAGTGTGGTGCATTAAGAGCAATAAAAGGAAAAAGAAAAATCAAAAATGAAATGATGCATGCTTCGTTGACAAAATAATCAAAAACTCGTTAACCTCCATTACCCATCTTGTATTTTAACAGCTGCCATAATCAGTCGAAATCTGAAAGGTAATTTTCACCAAGGTAATACTACGATCCACTCCCTTCACTGTCAACTTTCACTTGTCCCTTTAATGACACCCAGAGATCATTTTGAGAAAGAAGATGCATCATTTTGTCACCAGCCCCAGAGATTAGTTGGAGCCCACCACACCACCAATCCAGTAAAGCCTCCAGTTCAGATATAAGTACACATGAAATTGGAAAAAAAAAAAAAAAAAAAACATTAAATGCACAAAAACAGTGCACACGTCAACAAAAAGAAATTAAATTTAAAATCCATTATGATTCCCAACATCAAAATTGCTGTTTTAACTCAGGCTGATAGAACAAAGCCATGCAGTTTAGTGAACAACGCAAACCGTGGAAAACACTCTGATAGTAAATCATACCACAAGGTGGGAGGCGAGTCTATCATGTGACAAAGCTGCTTCAGTGTCACAGGGACAGTTACTTGTGACAGCAAAAGGTTCTGCTGGCTTTAACGGATCTTTGAGAAATGAACAGGCCTTGTGTGACAGCCACCTAAAAATAAAACTAAAGAGCAAAACCATTTTCACCACTTTGATGAGAAAACACGATAACGGTTTTTTGGACGGAGGAGAGTTCAGAGTCCCAACCAAATAATAATAGTAAAAAAAAAAAAAAAGGTAAAGCATTCAGCACCGTGACAAACAGAAAATGACCTTAATGCACCAAATAATTAGAATAAAAAAAATAGTGCTTTGACATGCAGGAAAGGAAGATTAGTTCATCCAATGATTTCGTTCTCCAGCTCTAGAAGAAGTTTTGATCGTCTGGTGAGAAACCTTCAGGTGACTCACACACAGCCGTACTCGTACCACAGAGACTGGCTCTCCTCTGGGCTCAGAGTCTGCCCTGACTCAGTAACACTACTTGGATCAATACCATCATCGTACGCCGTCAGGCGGGCTGACTGGCTGTGTGGGCTCTGGTTCGGCCCAGGGCGAGGCTGGACCGGGGGGCCGCTGATGTTGCTGACTAGGGTGGGGTTCAGGGACAGGAAGGGGAGATTTTCTGCTGACTCGCTAAAGATGGAGTCCATGAACACTGACTCTGCGGTGAAGGAGGGGCCGAGGAAAGACTCGAGGCTGTCGAGGTCAGGGTCCTCTGAGCTGTGGCAGGGTAGGCTGACTGATTTGGGCATGGGGGAGGCGATGTTGGGGTGGTACTCACTGGGTGTCGGCTGCGAGCGTACTCCAGCCTTTGGGGAGGGGGTGTGAGGAGAGGCGTCAACAGACACGGGCTGCCGGTGGTCTTTGGACAGTAGGTCATGGATGCTGGTGCGCCTTGTGGTACCTTCGGCTGTCGAGATGACGCTGCTGGCCCGGGGCAGTGTGGAGGAGGAGGAGGCGGAGTCCAGGCGCTCGGAGACGGACGTGGCTTTCCCCTGGGAGGAGAGGCTGGAGCGGAGAGGGGCGGAGCCTTTGACGCGCGTGCTCTCGGCTTTCCGCAGGCTCGGCCGGCCGGGCTGTCCCGAGGACCTCAGAGCCCGGTCGGCGCTGGTCGGCGCCGCTCTCCCACTGCTGGAGCGCAAAATGCCCCGCGCCTTGGTGGAGGCGCGATCTTTCTGAGCGTGCTCAGAAGAAGTGGAGAGGCGAGGGGAATCCACCGTGAGGTTCTCCTGACTGCCAGACTGCAGAGGATGGAAAAATAAAAAAGTAATCAAGACCAGGTCGTTCAAAACCTCTGAAAGTCCTTTGTTTTGAAGTGCTTTGAAGCGATTATTCATGATGAATTGTAGTAACTCATGATTAACTGATTAATCGATTATTGAAATAATCGTCAACTAATTTAGTAAATTGATGAATTGTTTACTGGAGTATACACCATTTGATGGGAGAAAAAAACATATTCAGAGGATTAATTAAATCAAAACTGAACAAATAAAATGTAGACATTTAGCATTTATAATAAAAAAACATCTTAGACTGTAAATGTGCTTAGCCACATCTCCTCAAATTACGAGCATTCATCTTTTAAATACTCTTCAGAATAAGAGTTGTGCTCTTTTCTCAGAACTATGTCAGCCCAACAATGAAATCGATGCAAACTGTCAACACCAGTCAACACCTGAGTTAGTAATTTGAACTTTATAAAGTTTATTGTATTCAAAATAAAAGCCCTAATATTTTATAGGCTAGATTATTGCAAAAGTGGGTTCCAGCATCATTCTGTTGACCTTTGAAAATGACACTCAGACACATGGTGCTTTTTCATGCGTTAGTTAATACAAAAATAGTTTCCCAATAGGCTTTAAAGCCCTAAGCTGATTTAAGTAGGTCCAAAACTAGAAACGTAAACAGCATTATTTTGGATCATAAGCCTAAAAACAAACGAGGTTCTATGGCTTCAGCTTCTGAATTCATTCTGCAGCATTCTCCTATAACGTGATGCGATTGGGGGAAAAAAAAAAAAAAAAAGTGCAACATAATCACATTCCGAGCCCTCACCTCTGCAGGATCAATACCCTCATCTAGGAACTGCTGCAGGGACAGAACCTCGCTGGGGGAGCCCATCTTCCTGATTTGTGCCTGAGCGGAGACGGCGGTGGAGACGGCGGCGGTGCCGGACGGCTCCAGGGACCTGCGCAGCTGCAGGGGGCTCTGGTGGGAGGAGCGCAAGGAGGCAGGCTGCTGGACGGGGCTGCTGCCGCTACTGGACCACACCTCCTGGTCCAGGCTCAAGCTGAACTCCCCGCTGCTCTCACTCTGAGGCCTGCTAAGACTGCCATTCAGCGTGCCTGTGGGAGGGGAATGAGTTGAGAAAGAGGGCAGAGATTATGCCTTGATCCCAATGAGGTTTTCAGAAACAAACAGCTTCAATATTAACACATTTTTCCTTTAAAAAACATCAGCTTTTTAAAAATGGTTTCCAACCCGTAGAGGAAAACTACAACCTTTAAATTAGGAAAGGTCAGCATCATCTGATCACATTTCATATTGTTCGAAATAAACAAAGACTAGGGATGCACATAACTGTGCCTCCTAGCAATTAATTGCCAGTCAGTCAATGAGATCAATTACTGTATCATTAACTTGCATCCCTACTGAAGACGTTAGTGGAGAGGACTAGAGCTGAAGGGAAGATGGAAGAGCGTACCTTTGCCCTCCAGAGGAGAGGTGAGGTGTGAGTTATTGTTACTATTGCTACTTGTCCTGTTGCTATGAAGGCTGGAGGGTCTGGAGGCTGGGTAGAGGAGGAGAGGGAAGGTGAACACACATTCACAGTTAGGATTTACAGAGGCTTACATGTATCCACCAACGTGCACTGACACAGGGGGTAACACGTGGGAGCACGTCAACAGTCCGACAGAGCGTCACCTGCTGGGGCGACAGATGGCTCGTGCCAGGCTGAGGGACAGGAAGGGTGGCTCAGTGCCAGACTACAGCACCAATATGTCCATCTAAGAAGACAAAGAGACCACTGACGGAGACAGAAGGAACACCTAAATGTAAAGACCACTCCACTGGAGATGAAAGGGGGATGTTAACGATGTCAGTGAGAGCTTGTTAGTCAAAACGAGAAGCAGATGAAAAAGAATTAAAAGGAACACGAGTTGAGAACATTTTTATCTTGTGCTCTCCTGTTCCCAGGGCGGTTAGTTTGAAAAGGAAAGCCAGTGCAGGTGAAATCATCTCAGACTGTAGCTGCGCTTTCATTACAAATGTGCGCAAAAACTTTGTCGATTTTCCGCCAATGTCAAATAAAGACAATTTTTCAATTGGAGCATTCCCATTAAATACGAAAACACAATTGAGATCACACATGAATACGTTTGTTCACGCGATAGGTCATTAAAAAAACAAGACTTATCGCGCCATCATCCTACCGCTCCCCTTCATTGTCGTCTTCTTTTCAGCCAGTAGTAACATCTGGTTGTTCAATTTTGGTGAATACACTAATGTTAATACAGCCAAAAAGTCGCCTGATGCTAGCGTAAAATCCTTTTTATCAAAAAATGTAAGGTTTTTTTCGACATTGGTCCGTTTCCATTAAGCAAATTTATTTTCGTAATTTCAATTTGCTCAATTATATGGTCAATGGAAACGCAGCTTGAGTTTCATGATACAAGTGACACCAAATTAGAGGCAAATTCAACACTTATAATCAACACAGGTGTTATTTGTAGAAAACCTTCACTGTGGCCCAAAGTGATAGTCTCTGCACAGTAAACGGCACTTACTACAGATGCTACAGGGCACTCTGCACATAGCCTTCAGCTCAACAGGACGACACAAAGCGAGAGCACCGCTAGACCCCTGCCGGCCTAATAAAACACACGCACACACACATAATGCAACACATCCACACGGTGGAATCTGAAATGTTTAATGGACATCAAACTTGTTAATATATAATAATGCTTGGAAACAAAACAGAGGTAGCCAAAAGTATTGCTCCATAAATCAATAGATACCTCAGACATGAACCTGATGCATTAGAACTAATGCGTGGAGGATGAGTAAGACCGGATGTCCATTTCCTTAATGCCATTATAAGAATGCAGTGGGAAATGGGTCTTAAAAGATTGCATTTTATTTTGCAAATGCATTATGGGAACTCATTTTAAAGTAATCGGCAGTGCAGTAGTATAATGCAAAACAAATTTAGGAACATGGCAAAGTTAAGTTCAAAGTAGATATTTTGTCAACACAAAAAGAAAAAAAAATTGATTTTGAGTAAAATACACTGAAAAACGAAACGGGACAACTACTAATAACCACATGTTTTAGCTAGTTTAAATCCGAGTGATGTGCAACAACATATTTGAGCAGCAAAGGCTTGAGTAATCTCTGCCTGGCTGCTGGACAACATCCAAAAGCCTGAATTACACAGTTTTACTTTACCCTGACCCGGAGCTCTCAACTAAAATTAAATCAGAAGATCAGGCTTAATAAAAGCAACATCAGGGAGTTTAGCAGAGGACATGACTTTCTTTTTTTCTGGATCTGCTCAGTTTTCTGACAGCCACTAGCCACACTTGTTATTGACCCATCTGATTGGCCATTATCCAGTTTTCATGTCGATCTTACCTTGACTCTTAGGGTCATCTAAGGAACCAGCAACATCCTCGCATGAGGCATTGTCTGTGGAGACAAAGTTAAACATTTTGACATTCAGTGAATGTTTAAAAAAAGAAGGCAGAGGAAGAACGAAGGGCTGTAGGAACCTATTTGAAATTAATTAACTTGCTGTGTCATGTCAAGAGAGTGAGACGTAAAGCAGATAACAGGAAAACTAAGTGGAAAATAGCAAAGTTGCTCTACTTTTGGGAGCTTGTAAGCTTCCGTTACTAAACATGCTGCACTACATTCTAGTAAATAAATGTGCACTGCTGTTTTAGTAAGCTGGACTCACTGACAGCTAATACAAGATACTAAGGGTTGCTTGAAATGGTAGCACCCAAAGATTTATTTTCTTTAAATAGTAAATTCATTCTTTACAACAACTAGCCTCTTACATCAGGCAGCGTGATGAAATTTATGTTCCCAATAGAAATAATTAATGATCGCTCACCACAGAAAAGCTACAAAAATAATCTGAAAGCTGGTTTTATATCTTTTACATTATAGTTCTTAAAGAGAAACTGAAATGTGCCAAATCCATATTTTTACGGTAAAAACTTAAAGCCTACAAATTGGATATCAGAAACAATATTCTTAATGTTGCATCAATAAAAGTAAATTCAAAAAACTTTTATTTTATTTTGGTTTCTCACCTTTGACCTGAAGCTGGAGTTTAGCCCGCCTCGCAGACGGCAGTGTTAGTGCAGCGCAGTCGATGGCGTTGGTGGACAGGGCCAGCTCCTTCATGCGCTGTCCGCTGCGCCTGCTGCTGCCTGTCATGCTGCTGTCTCCTCCTTCAGGTCCGTCCAGATTCTCCGTGCTGCCCGCCCACTGTGACCCGGAAACACCGGCCACCGCCATCGTCTGCAGCAAGTCGTTCATGGCTGAGTGGACGGACGAAAAGAGGATGTCACAAAAAGTAACTTGCAGTAATTTAATGTTTACAGCCATTTTCTTTGATATAAAATGATTTAGAAAATCAATTTGTGTTTATATCTATTTAAAAAATACCCGATTTCCCCCACATATGGTCCTAAATAACTCAAGACATATTATCCAATTATAAATGGGGATTGAAATATGTCACCAATTGTCGGTGGTAAAATGCAAATTGTTGTCTTTTAGTTTTTGTTTAGAATATTTAACCTCAACTTTTTCCCCTAGAGATTAGAACTGCGTCCTTAAATATTGGTTTTGAGACATTTTTCCCCCCACAACGGCTTTTAATGTAGCTTAATATTTTCAGAGCAACACTTAGATTTGTAAATCCAGCCAAAAATCCTGCCATTTTCTGAGACCGAGTTCTTACACTTGGAAGCAGGTTTATTCATATCAAACAGCATTATGACCTTATAGCACAAAAACAACTCTTCAAGAGGCACATGCCGGTGTGTACAGCCATTTTACAATCAACCAAAGTGCATAAAGAGGAGCAGCAGCGCAAATCAATCATTTTAACTGTTTTATCTTGTAGACGTCTTTGTGCACTTTGCTTTATTGAGCCATGTTATGAGATGGCAGAAAAGCATGAAGACATGCAGAGCTGTTCGGAGCTGCAAGCAGCACTCGGCAGATCCGAGTCGGGCGAGTCCATGTCAGCAGAATAAGATCTGAAATGCAGCACGCTGACAGAATGAGAGAGTGAGACGCAGAGTGAGACAGAGAGAGAGAACAAAGGGCTCCATTTCAAGTCCTCCATGGTGAGTGCGAGTGTTGGTCGAGCAGTCGGTGATTCATGCCGTAAAGATTGGAGGAAGACACAGCACAGGCACATGAAAGGCAAACCCACAGTCTTCCCCCACTATCTCACCTGAACAGGCAATCCCTCCACACAAACGCACACAACGCAAACACCCACAGCCTTTCATTCAGGAGGCGCAAAATGAAAATACAGAGCACAACAAAGCTGCCCGACAAGTGTGACCAAACTGAAGGTTTTTGTCTCAAAATGCAGAATGTGTCAGAAGAAACACATCTACATAAGGAGAAAACCCAGAATGTTTGAGGTTGTTTAGTTTTTTTCTATTTAAGAAGCTAAGACATTTATCTGCAAACGGTGAGAACAAAGTGAAACAAAGGGCTTAAAATACTTTACAGGAGAAAGTGGAGGCATTCAGCAGAGAAAGTGATGAGAACTTGGGTTACAAGGAAAGAGTTGGGGACAATAGATCACTGATGTAATCAGGTGTAATAAGGGGGATTACCCAGCCTGAATAATGAAGGTTTAGCTTACCAAGCCTTATGCAGACATCTAAAACATACAATAGAACCAGACAAGCTATGGCATACATCTATAATAACAAACAGAAGTGCCATAGTGTCACTGCCCCGCTCTCATCACCTTGACATCAGTGACCACGCCCTCTGTTTCTCCTAAAGTGCTAAGAGGTACTGGAAAGGCTAAGGTGGCGGCTAAACGGAGATCTTACACATCGAGCGTCGGTAGATGGCCTTGTCTTTGTCTTTGTCCTTGGATCTGTTCCTCATGAAAGGCAACCTCTTTATAGCTGTCCAAGCACAGCCAGAGGCAGGCAGACAGTCAGACAGACAGACAGGGAAGGGAAGGGATGGCGACAGAACAAACCCAGTGAGGTGGAGGAGAGGAAAATAAAGAAAATAGGAGGGCAAAACAGATGGATGTTGTTAACGTTGGCACAACCGGAGCCAGGGGAAGACATGAACTGAGAACTTAGCCTCAGCTAGGCAACATCAGGCATAACATCTAAAGCTGGATCAACCGGAACCAAAATCAGATTGTCCACTACACTGATGTACATCACTGGGCTGGACGTCACATGACAAAGTGTGCAACACATGAGAGCCATTGCTCTGTCTGAAAGAGGGACACAATATTTGTTATTAATTGTCAACGCTACCACAACTATATAATAAAGTCCAATGGCATCACATTTTGAGGATCAGGAAAAGGTTTTAATTTAAAGTGGGAAATGGGTCAGTTATGCTAGCTTGACTGACCACACTAACGCATATGTGCTCTGCAGTTCGGAGCATTTTGGTTCAGTTAACACTAAGATAAGGTGATCCACACACCTAGTCTGACAGATCGTCTGTAGAGCAGATGATTAAAAAGCTAATTAACCACAGCTAGTGTTCAGTCAATCACTTATCAATGATCGCAAAATAAACATGAAGCCTGAAAAGCTGTAATAGACTGAATGTTCTGTTCTTTGTGTAGGAAATGTTTGTGTGTTTTTTGGTATCCACTCCTGACACCCTTGAACTTAATCTCTGCTCTGTGGGCTAGTGGAGCTGTTGTCAGTTGGTTTCCAAGGCAACGAGTCTGCGTGCGTGTGTGTGTGTGGAGCAAAGTCGACTCGGAGAGCGAGAGAAAAGAATACGAGTGGTTTTGGTTGTTTTTCGGCTTTATTTTACCTTTCAATAAACAACAAAATCTGGGCCAATTGTCTCGGTGTGGTGGTATTCATAACCAGTCATCAAATAGGATGAAATATTTCACAAAGTATAGAAGCCAGAGTTTGCTAAATTATAACAAACTATGGTTCCTACTGCGGCAATTATGCAAAATGTAATTATCCGATATAAAAGAAATTTGCTTAGTCCTTTTTTGTAGCTTGACAGAACTGACAGAAATCAAAATGTGTCTATATTTATATCTATGGCGAATTCGTATTGTACATATTAAAACTTCAGCAATTTTCTCAACTTTAATTTAAGCCGTATTAGAAATTGGATAAGAAATAAAGGTGCTACAACCATTTTTGTGACACATTTGTGCTCATCCTGCATTGAAACACTGTGGTTTTGTGGACATGACTATGAATAGTAATGGCACCTGCAGATGTGGAGCTGGTTCAGTTAACACTAAGATAAGGTTAGCATTAGCGGCTAATAAGTGCTGTCCAATCCAGTGATGTATATTGATGATCCAGTATCAGGTTTTTCAGTCTAAGCTAAAAAGCTGTCCCATACTAAAGTATGGGCAATGTAAAGAATATAAAAAAAATCTAAAACTGGAAAAGTTTTGTTCGGAAAATAAACATTAACAGATCACATCAAGTCTTTTTCTTTGTATTTTAAATTCACAGTCGTTTAGAGGGCAGGCTTGTATAAATCTTATAAACAATAAAACAAAAATATAAACATGGTATTCAAATACACATTCACACAAGTCGCAGCATTCTCACATTGACGATCCAAACCTCTAAACACTACTACCTTACAAACTCTCTGCAAGACATTGCGATTTTTCAACACGACTGTCGACACAGAACCACATCTAGACGAGACGAAGGAAATGATGAGTATTAAAGGGTGCAATAAAGAGAGCTTCCAGAATTTCTAGAGTGTTCCCAAAAATACCAGACATAGAAGAAAACAGCTTGGACATTTTCCAAAACGACCAGGCCTCCTAGCAAGCTGTGCTCTTAACCGGACCGGGTTCAAAACATTACATACATACAGGTAAAACTCAATAGATTACCATATATTCACTATCAACCTAATTTGTTTCAGCAATTCAAATCAAAATGTTAAAACTCATTTGTTACGTATGAAGTGGCATAATTCAAGTGTTGATTTCTGTTGATGTTGATATTTACAGTTAATGAAAAGAAGTAGCAACTTTTTTCTCTTTAGCTCAGGTTAGGGTGTTTCTGGCATTCTCTGTAGTTCAGAAGAAGCTTAGCAGAAAAAATGAGACTGCTGAAATCTTAAATATGATAATGTGCTTAGTCACACAATATATTCAAAGTTGCAGATATCACTGTTGATACCCTGTTTTCTTTTAACAGCAGGTTTTCCTTCCACTCAACTTCCAATTACATACAAAACTCTGCGGCTGAACTGTCAAGTAAGTCGTCTTCACTTTGATTGTGTTGGCCACATCATAACTTTTCGATATCAGAAATCCTTTTGTTTTTAGCGATATTTAAACTTACTATTGTGAAACAGAATCTGGGGTTTTCTTTATTCGTCAAAATCAGCTGAAATTAAAACAATTCGGTGGACATAAGGAGTTTAATTTTTGAACTGAATCACTGAAATTCATTTTCCCAGTATCTAGTTTATTTACATGCAACTTTACTCTTACCTACTAAACTTAAACAGAAATCTTCAAGGTCATAGATCTACTCCTGTGGTAACCTCTTGTAGAGACTAAATGAGAGAAGCCATGTCTTGCACCCTTTAATAGTTTTAATGCTATGATAGAGCGTGATCCTCTCCCTCTTTACAGGTGAACTGCACGTATCAGAAGGTTAACATACTAGCAGCTTTACTCTTACTTGGATTTTTAGAGATGTTGAAAGAAGTAGACCAAGGTTGTATTATGGTGCAACTGGCTTCCAGCGTTTGAAGCACATGAGGTACACTTAATTCTGCTTAAAATGGTGGCAACCTGAACAACTCTACCAGAATAAACAGTCGAGCAACAAAGATACGTTCAAGTGAAATTAAGGAAAACCAGATTTTAGTCACAATGTATAAAATTAATGCAGAGTTTTACATCACAATAGTTGTACTTGATTATTTTATTAGAGTAACTACTACGACTTTACACTATTGTGAGTTTGAGTGTAATGCTCAATTTCCTTCAAATTATTGGGCTTTTTTGTTTGTCCAAAGTCACAGTAGTAAAAACAGATATACCAACACCTATTGTAGTTAGTTGAACATCAGTAATTAGATACCTCAGAATAAAACGTTGGCACTATTAAATCAATGCGGAATATCTCTGAAAGATAAATGATTTACAATTTAGCTTTAATTCAAACATTCATAAAGTAGGTTTCTAAAGATTTAAGACTATGCTTGAATGTTTTTTTCTTCCTGCAACTGTGAAAAATGTTACAGGTTTTATACCAAACTTTGAACACAGTGCCTTTTACTTAAATACTTTCTCTTGATAGAGACTTAAATATTTTTTTTCTGTGGGAAAAAGATCCAGACATATTTGCCTAAAAACCTTTAAGCCAAAGGAAAAAAAGAAGTCTGCCTCCTAATCTTTATTAACATTATTGCTATTTTCAGCGTACTAGCTGTAGCTTACAGCTTGTTTGAGAATAAACGATATGAATTCTGCTGAAGGAGAAAAACAATTTGTTGATAAGTGTGCAGCCAGCTGCAAAATCATCGTCCTATGAGGTGGAATACGAACTGATTAAGAAATATTAGACATAGTTGCAAAATAGATTTCATGACATCTCCCTTTATTTAATTTTGGTTACCATCAAAATAAGATTCAACAAATCCAGTGCACCTCATGTTGCTCCAAACATGAACGGCATCTGATTTCTTTAGGTCAGAAGTGTCAGAGTCAACCTTGTCCTGCTGCACAGCTCAACTGTAACCTCTATGAGTGACACAGACAATGGACTCACAAGGACATGCCCCGAGAGACATGAGAGCCGAGTCATTAGCCCCGCCCACCCTCCCTATCCACGGCATACCATTGGACGAACCCTGACTTTGGGCATGGGAATGCTGCCCTCTCCTTCCTTCGCAGAGAAATAAAGAAGCAAAGGAGCGGTTAGGGAATAAAAGACTCAGCGATACTGTACAAACCCACTTGAAACCCGTGCGTTCCTGTCCGTACATTATTAATCAAGAAAGTGTGCGTTTCTTTTGCACTCACTCATGCTCCTCTTTTGTGTGAGCGCGTCATCCAGAGAGTTGGACCCAGAGCCGATGGAGGAGCTGTCCTGGCTGTCTGGAACAAAAGTGAAAACGCTTTCCCCCAGCTCCGAACGAGAGGGGGTCAGCGTGAGAGAACGCATCCTCTCCCGGCTCCTTGGCTTGATCAGCTTCTTCATCTTCAGAGTGATCCAGTTGCCACGCCTTTGACGAGAGGTCACAGAGGTGAAATAAAGACAGCAACAGGAAACCATAAGTATGTGGTAGATCATAAGTTACGACACAACATAACCTTTTCTTTACAGAATAAATATTTTTTTATACATCAGGACTCATGTGACCACATGACGTTGCTTTTTTACCTGCGTGGAGGCGAAGGATCAAAGAATTTATACTGGTCCATTATTTTCTCCTCGAGTTTTTCCTTCTGCCTCCTCAACTCGTTTAGCTTGTCTCTAAAGATCGTACAAAAAACAAAAAAATGTGAACTTACAAAGCAAACATCTTACAAGATTACAGGATTACTACCATTCTAGCCACTATTTACAAAATAAGTGATTTCTTATTTATTTAGGGGTGAGATGGAAATGTGACAAAATGTGAAAAATTCAGGGGCACGGATGCCTTAGCAAGGCATTGTATCCAACAATCACTCCAAAGACAAAACAAATGTATCTTTTGTTTTACATGTATTGTCTTTGCTCTACATGGAACAGGTCCTTGCTCTCCATCGTCTGCTCCAGAAGTGTGCGGTTCTGCAGCATCAGGGTCTGGATCTGGTCCAACAGGTGACGGTTCTCCTCCTCCAAGTTGCCTTTCAGCTGGCTCAACAACTAATTCACACGAAAAGGGAAGACTGGCTTAAAACGAAATCGTTAAAGAGATTTATCCAAAAACATTCAATAAAAATACACTTGAAGTCTCATTACCTCACACTGGTTGGTGAGTTTAGTGGAGGTGATGTCCAGCTGCTGGTATTGCTCCTTGAGTTTGGAGAACTCGGCTTCTAGCTTGGTCTGCTCCAGCTTTGCACTGTTCAGCTGGGTCTTTATGTTCTTATGGTCCACCTGCAGACTTTCGTTGTCCTTCATCAGCAGGCGATAGACTGTGTTCAGCCTGGAAAGACAGCACAGACTCTTTGGTGGAAATATGTATGTCAGTCACTCTGAAAACATTCATGTTCCCACTCATTTTCTATTTCAAAATGTCAAACCTTTCCAGACTAAACAGTCCAGAATCTTCCAAATATTTCATGCATTTTGAGCTATTATATTTCACAATCATGAATCAACAGCAAAGAATTTGAATTCTGATTTCTGTGCGGGTTGATTTGGTTGAAGGCCTTTGCCTTCAATGCATTTACAAGTACAGATTTAAATACATGAATATACTACATATAAATTTATAGCTTTTTTGCCCCATTTTCAGCAGTTGGACCAGGAATATCAACCTGAACCAGGAATGAAACAGTCGACCTTTAAATTTTAGACTACCTGCATCTGTAAGTAAAATTAGAAAACAAATTCATCAATTAGATGGAGCAACAATCTGATGTGGAAAACAAAAATACACTGTTCACATACAGATGAACGAAAAAGATACATTTTGTAGCAGTTTTCAATTTCACCTTTAACTGGAAAAAAAAGACTTAAAACTGAAACATTTTTCATATGCCAGTTTATTTTATAGCATTAAAAGCCTGACCTGTCGTTTTCCTCTTTGAGCAGTTTGCACTGGTCAGCTGTGGCTTGGTGGCTCTGATTCTCCTGTGCCATCTTGTCCTGTTGCTCCTTCAGGTTTTTCTCCAACTCCTCCAGCTCACCCTTTCTCTGCAGGAGCTGCTTGTACCTGAATAGAAGGAAAGAAAAATACAACTTAGAGACGACAATCTTTTTAAAAGTTCCTCAAAAAAATGGCAGAGTTGATTGAATATTGCTATAGTTTGACAGAAGCTCACCTGTCCTCCAAGTCTCTGTGCTGCTGCTCCAGGCTCTTGTGGGAGGTCTTCAGGCCGCCGTGTTTCCCAATCAGAGCTTCGTACTCGGCCGCCTGCCGCTCGTGGAGCGCTGCCAGCTTCTCGTGATCCCGGAGCAGCAGCTCGTAGGTCGCCCTCAGCTCCTCCTTCTCTCTCAGCGCTCCCTCCCGTTCTCCCTCCACGCTGCTCTGCTGGCTCTGCAGCTGGGCATTCTGGGCCATGAGGGCCGCGCTTTGAGAGCTCAGGGTGGAGTTCTCCACCTACAGGACAGAGGTGGAGGAGCAGCACCATCACTTAAAACATATGATTTGTGGTATACTTCAAGTGAAGATGAAATATTCAGAGCCCAGATCTCTGCAAACCAAACATCAAAACCCAAGGAAGAATTTATTGGAGTTTTTGCCTGTAGGGGGCACCGCGTCTGTATGGGATAATCTCCAGCTTGGGAGAGGAAATAAAAAAACGGAAGCACGTTTCTTTATCAGTTTATGAGTTCCCTTTGTTGGCCACAGTGGTTTACCTGCCCAACATCCTTCTACAGTAATCACCACAGACAATATTTACACTGACAAACAGACTGGGTTCAGGTAAAACAGCAGCAGCAGCACAATCACACAGTACCTGCCAACATGGAGCGTGCCATTATATATACAACTCGCAGCAACCTACTTGAACATTTTCCAGATGCAGTAAGCAGCTACAGTGTGTCCCTGCCACACATAAGAGGAGTTTGAAAAGCTGCCAAACAGTGAGAGCAAACGACAGCAGGGAGCAAAGCTGATTGGCTGGACAACTGCACAACCCCAGAAGACGGGACGAGATATCTGTTATTTTTGACATACGGTCCTGAACAGGCACCACAGCACTACTATAATGTAACCAGTATGATACAAGGTCACATTAATGATAACCAAGTTATTCTGAAACTAGTGAAATGTTCACAAAAACATTTTAAACTAAAGTCCCATTCACAACATTAATTGATTTGCATTTTGCTACAAAGTATTTCAACTGTGTAGCATACTGGATTGTGTTCAACTGGATTTTCCTTTAAAAAACTGATGTAATTCACATGATCTTCAGTGGAAGGCAAAATAAATGTCGACAATTTAGACTTCTAATAACCATAAAGACAGAGCTTTTGTTGCTAGTGTTCCTCTTTAATTCCCGATATTAACAGAAAACAACACTTGGGATGTTATGTTTGCTATAAATATCTATGAAACGGTCTGAAACAGCAGTGTGTGGGTCTGAATCATCCACACATACACCACTGACACAGAGCTCACCAAGCTCCTGCCATTGTCAGGAATCTGGCAGCGTTGACACCCAAACATGTTCCACTTAGTTACACCAGGAGGTTTTGTTTTCATATCCAATTGGTCACAATAGCATTATCACATGGAAAAACTGAATTCATCACAGAAAGAGATCCATTAAAATTGAATCATTATATACTGTACATGCCTGCCCTCAGAGGATGAAGGGTGTTGATAGTGAAAAGGTTGCAAAACCATTAGAGGACTTTGAACTTCATGAGTTCAAATCATTGTAATGCACAAGTAGAAATAAAACATAAAAGTGTTTATTAAGCTGCTCTTATAAGGGAAAAGAGCCAGTATATGACTTAAATGCAAATACTTAAAAAAATTCTGTTCCTCAAAATACATACGGAATATAGACTAACCACTATTTAATGTTGGGTTATTTCTGGTTTTCCCTGTTTGTATGATGGGTTTACCTGCAGTTTGGCATTTTGCGTCTGCAGAGTGGTGTTGTTCTCCTGTAAGGAGGCGGTCTGCCTCTGCACCGCTACAATCTGCGCCTGCAGGTTGGAGCTCTGAGTTTCCAGTTGTTTGAGTTGGCTTCTCAGAGCCACCTTCTCAGCCTGCAGCGTAGCATTCTGAGGGGAAAAGCACGCAAATATCATAATGAATAATACAGAAATTTGGAACCGAAATGGGGGAGAAAAAGATAAACACACCTGAGAAATCTAAGATTCATTTAAACTTACGTTTCTCTCCACTTCAATTAGTCTGTCTTTGACTTTCAGCAGCTCCCTGGTGGCTTCATGGCTCTCCTTTTCCCATTTATTGACAGTCTGGGAGTTTTCCACTCCTTTTGGGGGAGAGCTGTGCACCATCCTTTCCTCCTCCTCTCTCTGGCGAAGTGCCTCATAGTTTTTCTTTACCTGAGGTGAATCAAGTAAACCATCAAGCTAAATACCTAAATAGTCTTAATAGCTGCTGCAGGAGAACATTTTAAGATGTTTTGAACTTTAAATTTCAAGGTTTTGTTTTTGTAGTAAACTTATTTTGCAGTTTAGCTTCAAGTCTGCAAAGAACAACTATTATTTATATTTATTATAGAAGCAAGGATTTCAATTTTGCTTACCGTTTTTAGTTCCTGCCGAAGTTGCTGGTTGAGGTTGGAGGATTCCTGTAATCGCGCCTCTAAAGCAGCGATTTTCTCCTCTTTGATCTCCAAAGATGATTTCAGAGTTGACTCCAGTTTGGTTTCAAGCAGCTTAAACCTTGGAAGAAATAAAGGTTTAAGTAGTTATGTGTTAAATGCATAAATGCATTACGACAATGTGGAGGAAAAAAAAGGTCAATTATCGTCTCATTAAGGACGGGATGATTCTGGCTTGGAAAAAATAGAGAAAAACATTAGTTCCAGTAAAATGGGTCATTATTCTGATTGATATAAAGTAGTTTAATTTTGAACCAGCCTTCAAAGATTTTAGAAGGCTCCATCACAGATCAGCAATCATTGTTCACCTGTCATCGGAGCTCTCATCGTGCAGGAGTCTCTCTTTGTTCAGTCCAATTTTCTCCAATTCATGAGTAAGTTTCTCAAGGTCATTATTCATCTGCTGCGTCCGCAGTTTCTCACTCACAAGCTCCTACACACACACAAAGTAATACATGTTGAGCATCTTCTAATATAATCTCACATTCACTTAACATTTATATAAAAACAACATTAAATGACTTTGAAGTAGAGTAGATCAGTAAAGCTTTAATTTTATCTGCTGAATCTTAACACATACATAAAAAAAACAAACAAAAAAAAACTCTGCTTACCTCTCTTAGTGTCATCAGCGTCTTCTTATCTATACTGCCCTGTTTGACCAGCTCCTTGTTCTCTTTCTCCAGGTCCTTGACTCTCGTACACGAGTCCCTGAAGAAGATCATCTCCTTGCCCATGGTGCGGTTCTCCTTCTCCAGGGCGGCGATCCGTTGGTTGCCGTCATCCAGCTTGGAGTCGCGGATCTCGGCCTGCTGCCTCAGCCGCTTGTTCTCCTTCTCCAGAAGCTTCTTATCTTTCTCCAGCTGGGAGCTTTCCAGTTCCAGAGTTTTGTTCTGTAAGTGAGACAGGATGCAATAAAGTAAAGGTGGATGCTAACTGCGGAACATTAGCGTAGCGACTACGGCCTACCTCCTGCTCCAGCTGCTCCAGCCGTTTACTCGAGATCTTCAGTTCCTCCAGGTTACGCTGAAGGGTTTGATTCTCAGTCTCCACCTCTTGCAATTCTGCCTCCAGCTGCTGGATCTTCTTGCTGCTGTTCTCCAAAGCCTTCTGAAGCCGCTGGTTCTCTGTGTCCAGACCTTGGTAGCTCACCTGGGAAACAAATGTGCAGGAAAACTTGAGCATTGCAATCATTTTTGAACTGTTGTGTTGAAGAAAGCAATTTGCTGAAAGAACAACATATTCAGAGCAGTGAGTAAGCCAAAAGTGTACTAAAATACATACAGTTTGCATGTAAGACAATATAAAAATAGAAATGTTGTAAATATGTTCTACCCAAAACTCAATGCCATAGTTTTAGCTTCACCAGATTGAAATTCTGTAAAAAAAAACAAAATCTTTTATCACCTTTTGCTATCCAGATATTTATTAGTTGTTCCAAAAAAATAATCAACAGGTCAGCCCTACACTATGTTGGTGTTGAATCGAGCAGAAAGCACTGAGCTTTTCACACTTTGATGCAGTGCTTGCTACAAAGGAACAGGCGCTATGCTATTATAGCATTTTAGGCAATAAATTATTTTGCTATTTAAAAATGAAATTGAATTGTTTATTAGCATTTTTTAAAAATATTTCTAACATATAAAAAGGGCTTAAAAAAATCTGCATAATGTGCCAATTTTTTAAGCTCCGATTAATCGTCAATAACTTAATTGATAACTAAAGTTATTGTTAGTTGAAGCGCTGATTTATTATGAAGAATATGATCTCCCAGACCAACACCAGGCAATCAACGAGATAATTGTGTTGATAGACTTAGCTTATTTTCTAAACCAAGAAAACCAGCCGACATGATCTTTAAATTACAAACAGCAGAAAAGTGAAAGAGTTACTACACACCAGGGTGTAGGAACTGTGCTTCAAACAGACTTTTTCTCTGACATTTTACTAGAAAGACCTTAAACATTCAGAAAAGTTTAAGAGAACATTTTCAATGTTTTAAAGCCATAACCTTTGGTTTATCTTGATGCCTCAAACCAGGCATTTCCTGATCCTAAACATGGTTTTATCACAGTCCAGGAGCACCTCCTGGATGTGTGTTCCTACCTCTAATCTTTCTGTCTTCTTAAACGAGGCTTTAAGCAGTTCCAAGCTGCGCTTCAGCTGGGTCCTCTCGCTCTCCAGCTCCCTGTTCTCGGCTTCCAGCTGAGCGGCCTTTGCCCCCGCTGACCGGAGCGTCTCGGTTGAGCGCCGGAGCTCCAGGTTCTCCTGTTCCAGCTGGCCGTTCTCTTTTTCCAGCGCCTCTAACTGGAAAGCCATATTTTTGAGACCGTCCAGTTTTTTCTTTAGACGGCGGCCCTCCGTCTCCAACTCAGAGTTCTCCTTCTCCAAAGAAGAAACCTGTAAGAAAGAGGTGTGAGAAGTTGGGACATGCAAGTCTAAAACAAATGCATTATTTCTAATCTAGAGGGACGACATTTTTTATGTCTTTGTTCCCAAAAAAATTTAACAAATTCACAAGGTTTCAGTTCACATTTTATGTCCCATTTTAAAACTGTAGAGGCAAAGGTTCCCTGTGAAATGACTGCATATATTTCTGTTTAGATCAGACTTTAAAAACACAAAAGCTGCACAAACCAAAACAAATACAAAAAAAAGATAATCTGCAAGTGACATCATCAGATACAGCTGTGAAATAAACGTTCCATACTTTTTTCTTTTTCTATACCTGAACAATTATTAAGTCAAATTCCATTTTTTGTCTGGACTGACTTTGAGAATCTACATTCATTGAGTTGAGATTGAACAAATGAAATTATTAGTAAAGTACAAAAATATTCCACAACTCACATGAAAATGTATTAATTAAAAAACAAATAATTTAAAACATAAGCAAACCAAGGTAATGTAGCAATATGTGGGAAGATGGACCAGACCTTCTCACAGGTAATTCCAAGAGTGGCAACTTTCTTCTGCAGGCTTTCATTTTCTCTTTCCAGCTTCTGCAACCGAATCTCCAACTCTTCTGCTCTCTCACCTTTCTCCTTCATCAATTCAAGCTCCTTTCCTGCATTTAAAAAAAAAAATCACTTTTCAAAACACTCAAAGCTCTTGTTAAAATGAAGCAAACAGTACTGAATACTCACGTAGCTGCTTCCTTTCAAATTCCAGCTTATTCAGTTTGCCCGTGGTCTCGCAGATCGACTCGTGAAGAACTCTGTTCTCCTTCTCCACGTCTTTCACGCGGGCCTCGGCTCCAACCTGGCAGCGTTGACGCAGCGAGGAAATGGTTTGGCTCAGGTGCTTGTTCTCCTGCTCTAGACCCTTCATCTGGAGAGAACGGAAAGGAGCTTCGATTTAATTGTGATTTATGTTCTTAGTGGGATGGGAACAGAACAAGGCACCGATTTCCCAGCAGAATAACCACTACAAATACAAAAAGCTAGGATAAATCTGCTGTTTGTCTGACAGGTGTGCGTACTGGAATAGCACAGCATTAGTTACATCTCATTATGTTTGCAACAAAGCTGACAGGGGCAGATAATCTGCGAGTGCGGTGTTCTGTGTGCTTTCCCCTCTGAAGCTCATCAAAGCTGGATTTAACAAATCAGAAGGTTAAACTAATCAAAGGTGTCAGATTTGGGTCTGACAACTGCAAAGTCCTGGCTACACACAGTGAGCGACTGCTTCTAAGCTGCAGACTGCAAGAAATCGGCATTGAATGAAGCATTCAGCTTGTTGATCCAAATGCAAATGGCTGAAAATGAACTGTTTTCAGAAACAATCAGTGAAATGTATTTATTCGGCATGTTTTTGTGGGATATCTTGGAACAGTGAGCGAAAATTTTATAGGAAAAAAAAAGTGTTTATATCAAATCTATTTGGTGTTCTTTTTTCCTAATGTGTTAAATGACAGTCCAGTAGAGTCAACTGTTAACTTTCTGAATTAAGGTGAATCCTACATGAGATTAGAGCTAAATAGCCTTGAAGTCACTCTTTAATCAGCTACATGTGTCACAGTTTTAAAGGATAACAACAATCTGACTATTCCAAACAATTACAAAATGGCTTATGAATAGCACTGAGTGTGTGCTGGCGTTCCCACCTGTCTCTCTGAGTTTTCCCTGAGTGTCTCCAGAGTCTTCTCCAACAAAGCCTTTTCCTTCATCAGGTCCGTACTCAGTGACTCGGCACTACGGAGCGACTCCCTGTCCACCATTAGTTCATTCTCCAGTCGCTCCAACTGCAATAAATAAGAGCCTTTTACCTGTATTGTATATATAATAATACAAAAGTAATTTCAAATAACTTTAATCTGTTGAAACAAATGCTGAATTTTTGGTACTTCAAAATGTTTTTAGTTGACACTAAACCTTAAGCACAGAAAAAGTATTCATATGTCGATTTTAACCATAAAATGATTGCGATACAAATAGAACTGTTTAAAATAGTACCCTATTCGGTATGAATTAAATTCATATTGAAACAACATTGAAATATGCTTATTTGTGAGCTATAAGTCTCCCAACAGCTGCTTTCAAATTTAAACGCATCTTGGATTAAGTTTTTTAAGTCACTTAGAAATTCCACAAGGTGGATTTTCTCTTTGAGGAAGATGAACTAGGTGGTATGCTTTTGTTCAGAGGGCACACAGAGAATCTTATGTTTCTGAAAATAGCTGCGAAACGTCTTTTAGCACAGGGTGTTCCAGAGTTAAAGGCAAAGAGAAAAGGCAGTTAAACTGTGTGTGGATTTACAGCTTTGCTTTCATCTTCCTATCCGCCCCTCTTTATCCTAGCCCAGTTTTGCTTTCTCTGTGTCACTGTGGTCTAAAGGTCTACAGCCAAAAGGAAGCATTTACATTATGGAGGGAGTGCTGGTGTAGCATGCTGGTTTTGCTGCGGAAGAAGAAAGAATTAAAGATGTTCTAGAGATAAAAACGTCACAAATCCCAAAGAGAGTCTTTTTTTTAGTAACAAGGAAATTAAGGCTTACTTTCTGGTTAAGTTTCTGGTTTTCCTGGTTGGCTTTGGTCAGTTTAGCTGCATTGTCCTGACTGGCTGTTCCTTTGAGTTCCTCCACCTTCTTCAGCAGAGCTTGATTTTCTTTCTCCAGCTTTAACAGGCGACTGGAGGTCAGTTCATTTACCTCCTCGCCCAAAGACTTCTGCGGAGCTAAAATAAAGACAGAACAGATCAATGTTGTGGCAAAATACAAGATGCATCATGTCTATTGCCTTATTACCACTAAATATCAACAACTCAGATTAAATCTTAGAGGCTGTAATTCCACAAAAGCATGCTTTGACAAACATCCACCTTCACAGAGTCTTTATCCAGATCCTGGGCTTGCTAAACCTATTAACAGCTCTTATTATCCAACCCCACAGCTTATCTTTCAGGAGTCACTGAATATTAATTACAGCACAGGTCTTTACCAAGTGGAAAGAAAACCCTGTGGAGGCTGGCACATACAGACAGAGCCTGGAGGGACGATGCCAGGATTAAGGGCCAAAGACCAAGGTCTGGTCCATCACCTGTCTGTAGCTTCCAGTAGAGTGAACTCTCAAGTGTCTGTTAGCAGCTTAACTTTTTAAGTGAATGACTTATTCTGTATTTTCTCATTCTTTATATGTTCTATGTTACTAGGGTTAAAACGATTAATTGAACTAATTGTGATTAATCAATTATTGAATTAATCGTCAACTGATTTAATAACTGATTAATCATTAACTAGCATAGAGACTCTAAAAAAAGTAACTTATCGAAAGACCACACAGATATGGTAAAAATCATCTAATCATCTAATATATATAAATCATCTAACATATAAACCTTTGAACCAGATGAAAATAAAATTTGAGTTTTGGGTAGAACATGCGTACAGGTAAATTCTGCAAAAAAAGAAAAGAAAAATAATTTTGATCAGTTAATTAGAAATAAAACAGATCAGCCCTGTCAAAGTCAAGCAGAAAAAGCTGATGTAAAATTTACACATTTATTTTAAATGCTTATTTTCATATCTTAATGTACCTCTAATATTGTATAAAAAGGCTTAAGTGGTTAAATTAAAAAAAATCAGCAGAATGTGCCATTTTCTTATCTAATTAATTGATTAATCGTTGGAATATTCGGTTAATTGTTGGAACAGTTGATTAATCATCTGAATAATCAATTAATCAACAATCTGGTAAATAGTAGGGTTGTCGCTAATGACTATTTTAGTAACAGATATCGTTGCCTTTTTTTCTCACCATCAGTCAGCTCTGGTGTCTTTGATAATTGCTCCAGCTCCCAGCCCAGGTGCAGCGACTCGTCCATGCTCTGTTTCTGGGCCATCTCCAACACGAGATTCTCCTCCAACAGCTCCTCCATTCGCTTCCGGTCAAGGTCCCGCTCCTGGAGATCAGATTAAGTTCAACAAATATTGTTGTTATACATGTTCCTACTGCAATTTCTGTCCCAGATTACACCCAGAAAACACGAATATACCATCTCCAGATCATGCATCTTGGACTTGAGCTGGAGGTTCTCTTTCTCCAGAAGGTGTAGTTTGTCAGACCGCGTCCTGGTGGAATCCAGCTGCTCCTCCAACATCGTCTTTGTTTCTAGCAAAATCTGGTTGTCCTCCTTTAGCTCCTATAAAAACATTAACAAAGAAGGTAAGTCTGACACAGAGGAGAATGCTGTCTCCATGCTGAATCCAGCAGAATCCAGCATGCCCATCTTTTAGGGCCAATGTATATTTGCAATATAAATTAAGAACAAAAAGCTGTTATTTGTATACAAATGAACTGCATGCATGGTCAAACAGTATGAACTCAATTACTCTCAATACTTTCAAGATGATTTTGAAAAATTAATAGAAAAGTTGACAAGAAACTTGAGGCTAATATTTGCACAGAAATCAGATTGGATGAGTAGATGGAAAAACGGATCGACAGACAAAGATGGATGGCACAGCGGATTCACCATTTCATGAATATGGAACTGACTGGTAGATGGATAGATTGATGGTTAGGCAGACTGATAAGACGGTTGACGTGAATAAATTGACATAAGGACGGACGAATATAACACAGGCTGAAAGATGCTGAACATGTGCATTTTGTTTTACTGCCCCTCAAAGTTAAAATTGTCTTTATCCCGTTTTTGGAGCCGTTTACCTCGACTCTGGCCTTGTAGAAGTCAATGTCATGAAGTCTCTCCTTGTACCGGCAGAGCTCGCTCTCCAGTTTGTCGACACGTATGGCTTTTTCTCGGAGTGCGTCCAGCTCATCGCGGTAGGCCCGAGCCGAGCGAGCGTCGGACAGCAGCTGGTAGCTCTACAGGAGTACACAAATTTGTTTATGGAGCATACACAAAAGTAGAAAAGTTCAATGAAGTGCTTAAATCACACAGACAGCGAAAACAGAAAACCACAAACAGAAAACCAAACATACTGAAACAATGGCTTTAATGTGTTTATATTATATGATCCGTGGAGTATTTGAGAACAAAAAACACCAATGAACAGAATAGCTTCTGCACATCATCAGTTATAACAAAAAGCATATATACTCGCATTTCTCCACAATGCCCCAAGCTGGGGTTTTTTTGTGTTTTTTTTGGTAAACAATTACATCAAAAGCCAGGAGAATCTGCAGCCAAACTAAAAATAGTTTGAGCACCCTCTAATGTGCCAAGTCACTTGCTAGCTGATTACACCCTGGCATCAATTTAGAAACCGAGCGCTAAGGAAGAGAAAACCAGGTGGAGGGGAAGTGAGGTCATTCGAATATTTGTAAACCACGCAACATAGAGCTGTGACTGGTAACTTTACCTCCTGCTGGATTCTCTTCAGCTCCACCTCCATGTTCTCCAGCTCCTGCCTGGTGTCCAGAAGCTGCTCGCTTTTTTCCTCCCTGCAAAGGAGAACCAGAATAAACAAAAGCAGAGTACAGATATAGCAAATGAGAAATACAACAAAAACATGATATGATGTGTGTTTTCCGGGGTTTTTTTCTCAAAGGAGATACTTATGAAGACATCAGTCCAGTTAGGAAATTCCTTTTGTGCTTATTCTCAGTCAGTACTTTAAAGTTGTATTCTATAACAATAGCCTTTGAGTAGTTGCATAGAAAAGTAACAGTAAACAAAATCTGCACAAACATTTTTGTGATGTGTAAGGAAATGGGGATGATTTGTCACAACAGAAGTGGTGCTATGACTAATCATTTGTTTTTAACTCACAACCATACACGTCTGATTCAGGGCATGCAAATTATAAAAGCACAAAAAGGAGAGAAAAAACATAATCCAATATTTCATAAGAGCAGAGATAAAAGCAGATAAAATCCTGGTTTGGTAGGCTGGTTTAAAGCTGTGGCTTGCCATGTTTTCAGTGACTTAATTTAGAAAAACAAAAGGTTTTTAGGTTTTTTTGTTTTTTTCGAAGAATTTTTAAAAACAGAATTTTATCAATATGTTCAACCAATTCAAAAAAGTGGCTAGTGTAGAACTGGGTGGAGACTTGGTGTGATTTAGTCCATTAATAAAAATCAATGTACAAGAATAATCCCATGCTAAAGAACATAAAAAGCTGTTTAATTAGACTTTGACAACATTTAAAAAAAAAAAAAAAAAAAGCCCTACTTTGGAGTTGTTTTGATATATACATAACGCAACGTGCAACTTGTTCTTGAACGCATCACCTGTAGGGAAACGTCTTCTTGACACACCACCATGTGTGGTCGTTCGTAGGGGCTATAAATGCTAACATGGTATTTATGGCTTGTTAAATAACATAGGCAGTGTGGAATTGCACTGTGTCTGATTTTTCTCGGTATCAGTGATGTTTAAGTTGGGTTAAGGTCACTTCAGTTGAGTCATTTAATGTAGGGCTAGCTACATTACTTTCCTTTTGAACAACACTGAGGTAAACCTTTGCTTCAGTCTGCCTCCTTTTCTCTGTTGTCAGTGTGGCTGAAAGAGAAACCTTAATGTCCCTCCAAAAAAGTAGACTAATAGATGGGAGTCCTTACATCTTGCCTTCATGCTGCTTTCTAAAATTGGTTAGCTTTATTTGCACAGATTTAAAATATATTCATACAAGTACATAGAAATAATAATAAAAGACAGTAATATCCCACTACACATCAAGTACTGTGCAGCATTGGCAAGTCCTATGTTGATGGACAAACACCACTGAACGCCAAACCAGCCTAAAGTGTGTGTCTTACAGGAGTGAGAGATTTTGTTTTCTGTTGTCTCGTTTCTCAAAAACAAAAACCCCACAGAAACGCAGAACTAGCTCAAGCACCTGAACCTCCTGTGACTACAATCATGCTGAACACGCAGCAAATATTCCCCTGAGGCAACAACCCTTCATCCTCCTTTACTCAGAGGAAGAAACAAGTCAGACCTGACAAGTAAACGGAGTTCACAAGGTGAATTCTGTATTTTTAATTCTTCAAAAACCGCAGTGTTTTTTTTTTTCTACCTCAACACTAGTAGGCTACATGTCTGAACAGAAGTGAAATAAGGCGCTGAGTGTGAGTTTTAGTATTTCTCACGTTGTAAAAGCCCAGAAGTAGTGCTGTTTTTGGGTTAGGTATAGACTTTAGGTTAGGTTTAGGATCAGGGAAAGGCTACAGAACAAAAACAATAAAATAATAATAGTAATAATAGAATAATAATAATGGAAGATGATGCAAAATCCCTATGAAGATACAAAGACGCAATATGTGTGTGTGTGGGGGGGTGTGTGTGAGTTCTCCAGGCTCAGCTCACGGGAGAGAATGTGTCACACCACATTGGGAGAAAACGACTGCATTCCTGAGATGCTGCTCAGTCTGTGCATGTGTTTGCATGAAACTGGTCCGCTGAACATCTGATGGCCCATTTGATTACAGCTCTCTGGAGTCTCCTAGCGCATCTCAATAAGGAAAGGAATCCTATTCTCTCTCTCTCATTGTTTTCTCTCCACTCATTCACCTTCTGTTTCCTCCGACAGTTATCTGGGAAGTTAAACAATCGTGGCACAGGAAGTCACCCCCTTCGATTTTTTTTTTTAAACCTATTAACGCGCTGATTCTCTGCAGTTTTGCCTCGTTTTCACACAATCTGTTTCTTGAAAATTACAAGCACCTGTCAACTGCTGCATGCAAGATTAGCTCGGCCATCACATTACAGATTCAGCTGGAACAGTTTCCTCCGCTTTTTGAAAACAAGCTGCATCTGTGCAGGATAAGGCTTTCGCATTTAAAGCTACATCATCAACTGCAGCTGTGAGATTTTGACCATTTGGCAGATTAAAAACACATTGCAACTGCCTGGAACTGACCGAGGTCGACAAACGTATTTATTATAGTGAATAAAATCTAATTTAGCTACATAAAATGTTTATGACAATCACTTCTTCTTGGCTCAAGAGACGAAAAAGCAGTCATATGACCAGATTCCATAAATTGACAGTATTTTTTTTTTCTTTGTGCACTTCAGGTTACAACAACTTTCCATTACAGATGCCACAGCTTTAAAAAAATAATAATAAAAAAAGAACAATGAACCAAAATATTAATTAATCTTGATGGTTGCAGTTTTGTATTTGAACTTAAAGCAACTGAAAAAAAATAGTATTGTTCACCCCCTTCCTTTGACCAAACACAGACTGACCTACGCATATCTGAACTACAATGGCCTTAATTTAGCCTTTCATTCTGCCCACACACACACGCCCACACACCCCAACACACAGCCTTGCTTGGAAAAACCAAACAAAATACACAGTCTTGCTAAATACAGAGAGATAATGATGATGATTTCTCTAAGACTTGAGGCCTGTTTCAAATTATGGACAAAAAAACCCATTTGTATTCATAAGTCTGCTTTGTATTTTACTTTGGTACATGGAGAAACAGAGACAGAAAATATCACGCAGTTTTGCAAAGTTGTTTTGTTTTGGGTTTGCATATGTATATGTGAAAAAGATGGAACATTTTTCCATAATGACTGCAGCAGGAGCACAAGCTTAAAAATGATTGAGAAATCTGTTGAGAGCAAAAACTAAGAAAAACCTGTTTGTGCAACACTGTGCCACCGTTGCTTCAAAATTACCTCCTTTTTATTGCCAAAAAATGATTTAGGCAAACAAAAAAAGTCCCTTTTGGCAAAAAATGACTATATATATATATTAAGTAGCCTCATAATATCTAAATAAAAATCACATTCAGCTCTGGAACCTATTTGTCTCCACTACCAAAAGTCTATGTACACACCCCATTTAAATAATTGTTGATGAAGCTGATAGGAGGACAACGGCACTCACAGTTCCTGTCGAAGGCGTCTGATTTTGGCCTTGGCATCGGCCAGCTCCACCGAGAGGTGCTGTCGACTCTCGGTCCTCCTCATGCTGGGAGAGTCACCAGGAGACTGGGTGGCGATGGGAGCCAGGGGAGAGAGCTGCACACAGTCTCTCTCCTGGGTGAGCTCCACAATCGTCTGAATGCAGGAATGACGGAAAGAAAAAGTGGATAGGTGAAGCTGTGCTACACTCCAATTCAAGAAAGAAAGGAAACACAACAGACTTAAGGATGAGTTTTAATATTTGGAAAGTCACTGGCAGACGTAGTTAGAAAAGTTACACAGAGGCCCCACACCAAGCCTATTTTAATCTACTACCCTCAACAGGAAATGGGATTTTAATTGAAAGCAGCTGGACGATTCTATGATAATCTGGAGGCTATTAGAACCCCTCGCATGCACACACACACAAAATCTGCTATCGGCAATAGGAATCTGAACCCCATGGCTTGGAAACTCATTTAATGCTGCGTGTAGTCACATCACACACACCAAATGATAGTTAACAGTCTCAGCCCTTCCTTCCTGAGGCTGCTCTTTTGTGGCAACAACAAAAAAGGAAAAGTTTCCACATGACCGTGCTAGAAAAAGCTTCAGTCGCGTATCTTCTTGTAAAAACATGGAACAAGATAAATGGGCTTAATAAATCACACCATTACCTCCAGCTGTGTGTCCCTTTCATCCACCAGACGTTTGAGGTGGAAAGTCAGATTTCTCGACAGGCTGTCCAAATCCTCAGGGGGCATTTCTCCACTCTCCAACCACTGCAGGTCCACCACATTCTCCTGGTTATGGGTCACCTGAAACCAGGACAAACGTGATTAATCCGACTTTATTGTACTGACATGCAAGTAGGTAGTCACTATGCCACCCAAATATTACTACAGCTTGTTGTTGGTCAAAGAGAGAAAACACCTCTTGAATGTGAGATGCTATTGCGGCTTTGGTGTCAAAGTCCAGAGTCTGGATACGTTCGATGTATTCTTCTTTCTTCTCACACTGTAAATAGAGAAGTAAAATGTTAGGAGTTTGTCCAGCAGAAAGAGCAGAAACGGGGTTTATATTAAGGCGTTTCATAAGTTGGAAAGTGGAGTGTTTGAAGAGCACAAAGTCACACCAAAATCTAAGGTAAAAAAAAAATTATAGTAATGATGTAAAACAAGTCACAAACAATGATAAGTTAGCTCTACAGGGTGAGGATCCAAAGTTCATTCAGGGACAATTTTAGCTGCAGCTGAAGTGTTGAAACATCAAGAACAACTAAAAAGTTGGTGAAAGGTCAACAGTCTGGTAAGAAATTCACCAACTCCACATGTCTGAGTTGGTTTGTAAATGACGAGGAAGTTAAATGAAAGGTTAGAAATATTGACAGCCTTCAAGCAGTCTAAGTGTGCTCTTACCTGAACAGCACATCCTAAAAGCAGCAGCAACATTTTCCTCATCTCCTCCAGGCCTTGTTCTGAAAAAAAATAAATAAATAAATATTGGGACAAAGGTAAAAATAATAATAATAATAATAATAATAAAAAAGGGTAAAATATTTCCACATATAAAACTACATGTAATAAATCAGAAATGTCCATTCTGATTAAAAGGTACAATGTTTTGTAAAAGTACTCCTCACCTCTGGTCACGTTAGAACCTCAAACTTCAATATATTTCTCTGTAATTTTATTTAGTTGACAAAACAAGAATACTGTCTAATTTTGAAGTCCAAGAAAAAAAAAAATCTGCTTTTTGGAATAACCTGAAAAGTGTGGCATGCAGACCAGTGCAACCATTTACCTTCAGAAATTACCTGATAGTGACTACAATGCTTTTTTTCCAGTCAGGGCTCAATGAGCATCCTCAGGTGACTTATACAATATGGCCGCCACACATAATAGAATGCTGTGAAAGTTGCGATTATAAACTATTTATCAGCTATTCTTTTTGTAAAATATCTATCTGAATGCATCAAATGAAGTGAAATCCATCCCCAGCTTGCATTGCTAACATTTAGCAGCAAATACAAACTTATATACATATTTCCTCTACATGGAAAAAAAAATACCAAATATACGTTGCAAAACCAAGTGTTTTCCCACAAGAAACCCCAACAATTTCTTAGTTCCAGTTACGGATCAATTTTAAGGCTTATTTTTCCTAAACAGATGTATGCTCACTCATGTGAAAAAAATGCAACATACTTCAGTTAAAATCTAGATTTAGAAGATCCTAGTTGGACCTCTGCCTATAAAGACAGAATCAAGCTCCCCATCTTTCCCACATCGAATTCCAATTAGCTAAATTCCAGGCTTGTTACAATTTCCCCCTCTATAAATCCTGCCCTCCAGATACAGAGCCACAAGGTTTTCCACAGAGTAGCTGGCTGGCCGGATAAACTCCCAGCTCTCCTCCACATGTCGGGACATATTGTCAAAAACCGCTGTAACCTGCAAACAGCTGTCTGCCTACTCAACAGGCCTGAGCTCATCTGGGGATTTGGAGCTGCACAACAGCAAAGCAGGTGGTGTGTGTGTGTGTGTACCGATTTAATGTACAGGATTTCTGCAAGTTTCTCCAACTGAAATG
Organism: Xiphophorus hellerii; assembly: GCF_003331165.1. Classification (NCBI taxonomy): domain Eukaryota; kingdom Metazoa; phylum Chordata; class Actinopteri; order Cyprinodontiformes; family Poeciliidae; genus Xiphophorus; species Xiphophorus hellerii. The sequence continues at coordinate 22,594,913 of NC_045693.1, read as the reverse complement.
TAGCATTTTAAGATGTTTTAAGACCACTATGGATGGAATTTATGACCTATATCTCATATTCAACAAAAATCTATGAACTTCATCCAGCTAACTAGCAAGGAATTTGCTCTTAGTCATGATAGACAAAAAAAAAAAACTAGCTAGACAGCTAGCGAGCTAGCTAGCAAGAGTACTAGCAGCTAGCTACCAGCAGACTCAACCATAGAGTCAGAGAATGTGATAAAGATGCGAGTTTGACTCAAACTTTTGCCTGACAGAAAAATCCAGAGAGAAAAAAAGATACATAAAATCTACTAGATTAAATAACAAAATTTAAAACCTGTGATTAACATAATAAAGACTAACCTTTTAAAAAAATGTATTTAAGACATTTAAGGTCTTAATTTTAGATACATGGATTAAAAACTTTAAGGATGTGGACACCCTGGTATAGAATAATAGTTTGAGTCAATGCTTGTGTGCTCTGTTATGTTGCCCATTTCAGACACTTCCTGGTACACAAACTATCCATGATTGATTCCTGGCCAATCAATCAAGCTTGATTGGCTTATGGCGAGCCATAAGCCAATCAAGCTCGGCCTTACGGGGACCAAAGCTCGATTCTAATGGGGCGGATCCTGCTTTTTTTAGAGCTATGAATGGTTGGAGTAATTGTTGGGGTATGCATGAAAGCAGTTAATAAAATAAATGGAAGTGAATACAATATCCTAATATGGGTAGGTAGAAACACAAACTTGTGTGCATGAGAGTGATTTAGTGGTATACAATAAGTAATTAGTAATTTATGTGTCTGTAAAAACCACCACAAGCTTCCTCTGTTTGAATTGATGTGCAGGGGCGTGCATGTGTGTGTGTTATGTGATAAGCCAAGTCATGATGTGACGAATGGAGCACTGAGTGCCAATGCTGTTCCGGCTCTAATGACAATAAATCCAGCTTAGTGACAGCAAGTTCTCTGTGCAGGGTGGCCTGCTTGCTTCTGGGTTTATTAGGCCACTCATCAGCACTGGGCCAGACAAAAATAAGAAAGAGGAATACAAGGTCTATATTGAATTTGTAGTTCTTAAAATTAAGATTACTAGCCACTGGGGAGAAAAGGTAATCCGGGACAGTAGAATAATTTTGACGCTCTCAGCTGTTTCTTCATGATCTATCCATCTAATTTACAGAATACACTAAACAATTACCTCTGAATCAATAATTCAACCCAAAGCAGTGGCCTTATTGACAACATAGCAGCATGCACTCAAGAGGGATAGTATAAAATTTAATTTTTACATAAAAAAGGTCAATATACAGTATATACCAATTACAAATACTACTGAAATAAAACAAAATGATTCAAAGAAATCTGTCTCTGAATAAAACAGTCACAACATGAGGAAATAGTTGGTAATCCAATCTCACGGCATATAGTCCATCTGCCTTTCACTTCCACTGAGATAAAGAAGTGGGACTGTCTGTAAAAGAATAGCCGTAATTTGCTTAATTCTGCCCATCAAGAAATGCATTGTTTGGCTTCTCTGTAATTCTGAGGAAAGCTTTCTAGCTTGGATCAAACACAACAGCTTCAGGAAGGGAGAACCTGAGCTGAAAGGTTATTAATATTTGTACATTTTAAGGGTCAAATGAGGACACCAACATAGTCTAGTTGGGACAGTGGACGTGGATATGTGAAGGCATGGAAATTTCTCACTCGAGCTTTATTTTTGAGGTTTTGGTCAAAACAACAAATTAATTTCTAATGTAGACTAAAATAATTAATGAAAAATTGTCATGTAGACAAATGCTTACTTTACTGCAAGAAGCTTTGTGAACCTAGGGGAACAGTTATATCCTCAACATGAGTTGAAGTTTTTTAATTTAGTGCCTTGTGATTAAACGTTTTTGAGATTTTATGCTTTACGAATAACAACAAACTCTGAGATGAGAAATATTTTGCTGATTTTTAACATAAATTTCTTTTCTGCAGCAAGTTTAGGGACATTTTTATTTCACCTGCTCATGTTTTAATCAACGCACGCTAATGTAAACAAAATGCATTTCGTCTAGAGGAGTACAACTTTCTTCTAAACTGTCTTATAAAACAATAAATCTGACAGAAATCGGTTGACAATTATTGTCTGTTGTCGTTTACTGCAATAAAACTGAATCGAGAGACGAAAATTCACCAGACAACATAGCCGCTAGCCAGAGCACTTGATTCTTCTGAGTAATTTCTCATCTTTGTCTCTTTTCGCTTATCGTTTGTAAAAGGATGGAGCGTTTGTGCCTCCAGGCATGCTCCCAGCAACTTTATCTGCACAACATGGATATGAGGTGCATCAACCAGAGCTGACATTGGAAGAACAGGGTTGCTGCTTGACAACAGGAAACATGACAAGATACTGATCTGTTTGTTCACACTATTCTATGTGAGGCAGGTTTGTGTTAAAGTTTTGACATATTCCAAACAAATACCAGAAAAGAAAAACTGAACTTGTGTTTAGTTGGATAGTAATAAAAAAAACAACAGATTTGGTCATTTGATAATTAATTCAATGTATACATGGAGCATTTTTTCCATCCGGTTAAAAATACAATTAAGGAGACCTGATTTTGCCATATTTATCTTTGTCCAAATGCTTCAAAGTTGTCTTCCTTTGACTTTTTTCTGATTAGATGCATTTGTTTGGTGCTGTAAAAAACATAGCTGAAGAAAGAACTTTAAGTAATGCTTATTTAAAAACAGCTAAATAATTGTTACCATGTGAAAAGTTGGCACTTTTCTATTTAACCAAATCAAAGGAATCTGGGATCAGCTCAAAATCTGGAGTAGTTACGCAACTCAAACTTGAACTCAACAGATATTGATGATAAACACAAAGTGTATAGTGTGTAAAACTAGTTAGTTTCAAAATATTTTAAGTAAATGTGCAAAGCCAATTACACACCAGTACCTCATTTATGGCATGAAATATATTATGTCCCATATGAAATAGAATTTGTGCAGATTTGGGTCTAGAAGAGCAGCAACAAGTAAAACTTCCCAAACCTATAGAGCTTAAAGACCCTCTATTAGAAACCATAAAAGCCTATTGTAGTCAGTGAAGGGATTTAGACCAGCAAATCTACTGGAGCTACTCAGGAGAGATAAGGAACCCCACTGGATAAATAATTTATAGGGTTTGAAAGGAGGAACAGGAGAGAGAAGCAGGCAAAAGGTGAGATAAAAGCAAATGGAGACAGGAGGAGAAAAAACATCACAAGCTTAAAAAAAAGACGAAGATAAATAAAGTGAGAGACAGAGCAGCAGCAGGGAGGCAAGGCTGAAAATAGAAGAAATCTCCCTCTAGCAGCACAAGCTGAAGGCTTAAAGGAGGAGCCGTTGTCTCACTTCACACCTCATCTGGTCTGCATCCCTCTTCCGCTGCTGCTCATACATTCATTTCATCCATGTATTCTCTGCAGCACACATCCACCCACCCGTCCTTCCTTCCCATAACATTGTTACACATGAGCTGTTCCTTCAGTGTCGCCACCTGGACTAAGTCTTCGTTTTCACCTCCTGTCCTTCCGCCCCGTTTTGATCCTCTTGGCAGGAAATCAGAGGTCAAAAGGACAGTGACTAACCCTTCACTCTACAATGCCATTGTTAATCAGTTTGTGAGGATGTTGGGAGGGAGGATGAGAGAAAAAAAAGTGTTTGTGGGCATGTGCAGTTTATTGCTACAGCACCGTTTCTTCAGCCATGACAGACAGTCATTGGGAAAATGCTGACCTCTTCACTAGTGATGACACAATTATTTCCAGGCTAATATTCATTTCATCCCAGAGAAAGAGAAAAAAAAACAGCGATCAATCTTAGTTTTGGATTATTTTAGGGTATTTGTGCAATGGAAGATGAGATACAATGATCAAAGTCAATGGTTGCCATAGACAGCAATGCAAATGTTCTCAAATTCCATTTATTGGAGAGACTTGTCTCGTCTATTCTGTGCTAAAGAGACATGGGAGAATGATTAAGACCTCAATATATTAAGTTATCACCTTAACAGTTTTCTTTCTTTTATCAAATGATTTCAGCAAACCTAGAATTATTGATTTCTAATGGGTTTTTTGAAAGAAAACAAGAGAAAGATGCCAGCTACAGACCACTCATATACAATAACAACAACCCTTTAAATGCTTATTAAAAGTATTCAAGATGTCAGGTTTTTTAAAAGAAAACATTTTAAAAGAAATTTAAACAATTAAGTTTCATAATTTACAGTAAATGACAGTAATCTCACATGTACAGGTTCTGTACTCACACCGACTAAACAGTACTTGCAAGCAAAGGCGTGTGTGTGTCTCACCATGCGTGTTTATGCAAGGCAGCCGAGGATAGCTCAGACTCAGAGCCTTGGGGGGTGGGAGGGTGTAATACAGTGCATTTCCACTGTTCACTGTGGTAAGGACACCCTTCCCCCAATCGGCAACCAAACGCAAGCCTGCATGTGCTCACACACATTCAGCACTGTCCCCTAGCCCCCTCAAACGGGAGCATAATAAAAGCCACATGGCCAATGACTTTCAGCTGGCAGCCACCGAACCCTCGCTTCTCGTTCGGTCCTGGTCTGACCGATTATCTGACAAGATAAAGGTAAAGGAGAGGCAAGTCTTTAAGGAATCTAATACTTCCTGTCTGCCCCCGTCTACCGCACTAGAGGCTTCACGCAGAGCACTGGCCTGGCTTTCACTACTCAGTGGCTGTAGAGAAGCTTTAAAATATATCATCTTCTGAACTAATGTTTTTTTTGAAAAAGTGTACAAATTAGAGAAGAGACAATTGGGATTCTCCCGAGCAATACCAGTTTCTGAGGCTCTATAGTGGTTTGTTTATGGTGTGAACATGGTTCGACATCACAACTGGGTATACAATGTTAGCATGAGCCAAATGCCCTTCCGTCACTCAGAAATGCGGGATGCGGAGAGTAGATAACCTTCAGTAGCTTGCCAAAAATAACTGGCAGGCTCACAAGGATGAACAATGAGGTACGTCGCCTCATTGAATTTTAGACAAATGACATTTGTCAGCTCCTACTACTGACTCAACACTGACGCAATAAAATTGTTCAAAAAGCAATTTTCCCTTTAAAAAGCAGGAAGAAGAGATAGAGTTTGATTAGTCACGTAATTTTCAAAATGTCTTAAAATCCATTTGATACACTGCCTGGACATTTATTTGAAATGGTATCCAGAAATGTAACAGCTGTAAAAGAAGTCAAAAAAACATGACGCAGATGATTAGCGTGAGTGCATTACCTGCAGCTTCCTTTGTTGAATTATTTACTTTTGTCGCTGGTGGGAGTGAGTGAAAATTGAGGAGGCGAATAAAGACTGTTGAAAACCCCAAAATACCAATGACTGTTGTGGTGAAAGTGTGACGAAGGAAGCCGAGGGAGGACAAGGGTTAAGAAGCCATTTTATTTGCTTAAAGAGGCATAGACATCTCTCATCAAAGTCTGAGTTGAGCATGGAACAACTCACTGTTTTGAAGGGCTGATGATGAACTGATGAACACAAAGTCAATGAACCGTTCTGTTGACGATTGTACTGGCTGACAAACACATTTTAATCACAGCGTTCTCCTTTTATCTAACAAACCTTTTAACACTCGGTTTATGATCAGTTTCAACAGCCACCTGCGTTTACTTTTGCTCTCCTCAAAGGTTTCATATTGAGATATCAGGTAGCAGAAAGGCTGAGTAGGTCAAACTGCTTTAACATGTTTTCATGACACTCAGCACTTGATACTGCATCACTGCTGCCTAACGCCACTCAGACGGATCACATAGCGTGACTAAGTTAGAGGGTCAAAGGCGTACTATAAGCTGATTGGATGAATTTAGCATTTCAGGTCAAAGAGCTCCACAGATTTGGCTTGCTGTGGCACCCCTGCAGTAAGTACATAGTAACCAACAAAGGTAACCTGAAGCCAAGCAATTAAACTTCAGTTTAAAGAAAAATTCGCTTTTTTCCCCTCCCACTTTCTTTTTAGTCCTATTATTTACCATATAAAGTCCTATTGTTACACTTATAACTTCTGAATTGTCCGCTCATTAAGAAACATATGGAGACAGAGATAGTAGTAACTGTAAAATTAAATCCTCTGTCAAAGAAGAAAACATCAGAGTACCAGATTATTGAAAGCAAGTCTGTGGCTTTATTTTAAGGAATCGACAAAGTTTATGCAAAAGTGTCATGTCTTCATTTTGCACTGCTACTACACTCACTATCTGCACTGCTCAACCAGAGAACTGGCTTGGAGTACTCAAATAAAACCTGTATGGCTTTATTCAGACAGTTTACTTGTGAAATCCTGTCATTGTACTGTCAAAAACTTTACTCACCAGAGAGTGGGTTCCGGCCCAGAACCAGAACGTTTGGCAAAGGCATCATCACCAACTGCTGGAGACTCTCCTGTGGCAAAAAAAAGAGTTAAACTAAATTTAGATCAAGTTTTAGATCATGTTTGTGAGACAAACATTATAAATTTAAAAGTTAAACTTTACAAAATTTTTTATAAAAATATATGTAATGCTGCTTTGTTTTTGTTTTTTTTTAGATCTTTATTGATTTTGTTTATTATCTGCTGCTGCTAAAAGGTCATCCAAATGAAGACATAAACCAGATAAGTAAATTGTTACTTAGGAGGAGTTCTGAATGATCTAGGGAACATGGGTTATGATTGTGATGCTCCTAACACAATCTGAAAATTTTGCACACCATCATCTATGTAGTAACAAAAAGTTTGTGAAAATTGGAAATGCGGCTGAAAAATATGCATTCCAAACGTTCCTCTAATATTCTGCTAGAAGGCTGATTGATAAGATGATATTGTGAAACCTTTATTTACATGTCCATGTAAACTATATTTACATATAAATCAGCATTCTGCATTGCCAAAGGTCATACACACAGTTTTCTAACAAACTCAATATAAAAAGATTTTGGGGGTGGAGTGGTGGCGCAGGGGCAAAGCACAACCCACCTATTGAGGCCATAATCCTCGTGGCAGTGGTCACAGGTTCGATTCCTGGCAACATTTGTCTTCCACCTCTCTCATTACCCTGTTTCCTGTCGAACTACTTTCAAATAAAGGCCAGGAGAGCCAACAAAACGGTTAAAAAAAATTATTATAAAAGCCACTAAACTAACTAAAAAACTAAAACAAGCGCTGTATTCCTGCCTTCTTTAAAGTTAAAATCAGTCAACTACCTTGAACATTTCATTGTTTACTATTTACCTACAAGCAAATGTGACATCAATTGAAATCACATCAGCAGCTTTTAATGTCGAGTATTTATCTCGACATTTTACATCAACCAAATACTGTGATGATGAAAAGATGTAGCTGTGATTAAAACAATGATCCTGGCAATAATAACTCAAATTTGAAAGCTCTACTCTCAAACCACCATCAGGTGTGAAAACTCAGGCAGATTGACTCCACTTGCTTCTGACAGGATAACAAAACAGGCAGTCACAGTTTATGTCTCACAGAGAGACATTTGGTGTGTCTGACAGCCAACTGACCATGAAGTCATGACAGCAGCTGGACACACACACACACACGTGCACGCCCACACACACACACACACAAATCAACAAACAAAGATTTGAATCAAAAGTGAAAAAGTTTGAGGCAAAAGTCATTCATTCCTAACTGTGTAACATTGTACCCAACACCAAAATAAAAAAAACTATCTGTCATGAGAAGTAACACGCAATCTCCAAACAGCTGTCGCAACACACCTGCCCCCTTCTCTAGCAGTGCGTATTTGCAAAGTATGATATGAAGACAGCTGTGCTTTCAGTCACTAACCAAATACATAAGACTTCAGCTGGTCACAACATGCCACAGTAAATGTACATCTGTCACCAAGTCAGAAATCCTTTTTGAACACACCTGCTAGATAATCCTGAAACAAAGAGCAGACGCCTAGCATCTTAGCATACCGTGATTCAACACTTATCTTAAACAATTTTCTTTCTCTTTATTTAAGACAGCCTACCAATTGACATGGTGCACACTTTGCAGAATCTACGCTTACAATTTTAATGCGTTAATATACAGTCAATAAGCCAAAACTATGAACCTTACTTTCCAATAGCAATTCAGTTCAGCTCAATTTGAAATAATTGATGCTTTTCTGCTAAGAATAACACCTATGACACATTTTTATTTTAAATATTTGAGGTCATTTTGTAATATTCTATGTGGCACGGTCAAGACCCCTCATACTGCCCATACCTACATCCAATTCTACTGCTCTTATTTCGCTTCTGAATCAGCTGCACTTGTTTGAGTGATCTGCAGGCTGATTAGATTGGTGTGTTGAAAAAGAGCTCAGGTACTTTTACTTTCACCTTTAAATGTTTTCTAAATATGATTTCGCAAGCCTCAGTAGAGGTGGAACACTGATTTGATGTCTACTTAGTATCTGAAAAATATTCAGTGCCGACACCTCAAAGTTCTGCCATTAAAGATTTTCGCTTCACACCTAAAGTGTAAAATGTGCAAAGAATTATAATTCAGCCTTACGCAGAAGTTAATTTTAACACTACTGGGCCCTGACTTTTTAAGGATCTAGGACTGGATAGAAAACAATAAGATCAAGTGAAAGTCAACTCCTCTTTGGCATTACTTCTTAAAAGTGATACAAACCAAACGGTCTGGACTTGGATGATGGTGATAATATGCTGTGGGGATTAGTCGCAATAAAAAAGCCAAAGCAGAGACGCCCAATATAGATCTCGGCTTATCGAGCAATAGCTTATATTTCATACATAAAACATGACAGAAATGGGAATAACAACCACCACACTGAGCATGGTGTAGCAATATGTGGAATACTGTGAGGCAGGCATGTGAGGAAACACTAAGGCTTTTAAATAGAAAGCGTACTGCTCTACTGAGGCCGTCACTGCCGAGATGTCTTACACTCGGTCAATATTTCAGTCTCTCCAATGTTCTATCTAGTTAATCCTGTCAATGCCCCACTGGGGAGGGGCGTGGAACAGCCAGTGCTTTGTGTCGGAGAGAAGCATGTGAAAATGTAGATAAAGATGAAATATGGAAAAATTGTGAGGTGCTAAACCCATCACGTGTCACTCCAGTACTGCAGGACCGCCGTTACCATCTCTTTCCACATCCATCCATCTGTCGAACCCCATCCCCCCGTACCCTGACACAACGTTGCTGTATTATTGATTCCTGCATCATTCAAGGCTTTTCAACACTGGATCCTCTTCCATCCCACAGAGATGTTTGCACAGACTGATTAAATGTAGTCCTGGTTAAAGGACTGATTCACAACTCCGTGTGTGCATGGGAACAAGCCAGCTTGGGGAAATTTATCATCTCAGGAAATTCTGTTCGTCTACAGAAAGTGAGGAAAAATAGCTGTGGATGATACGAATGCAGCATCTTGATCAGTCCATCTCTGTAGGTCTATTTTGTATAATAACGAAAACCTCGTTGATTATCCTCCATCCCATTCTGATAAGGCATTTTTTTCCTTCTACAACAAAAACAACGGAGGCAAACTACACCTGAATTATTATGAGATTCTCATTTTGAACTTCTCGTCATATTCACAAAGATTCAAACAGCATAAGGGCCATGCTGTGCTTAATGTTAAATTCAGTAGACATGGCAGTGTGTATACAATTGTTATTTATTATTTTAAATGCAGACGGGTGGAAAGGTTACAAAGTGGCTGTGTTTCTATTGGCCCGGTTTGGCCTCCATAACAAACTCCACCACCTTTCCATCCCTCCACCCAGGCACAACTTCCACTAGCGGCAACGCTTTAACAGGGGACTAATTGTACAACTACTCCATGAGTGCGAGTGTGTGTGTGTGCGCCTGAACCCTGAAAGCTTGAATCACACCCATTCTGCAGACATTGAGAGTTACCATAGAAACGAGGAGATGGGTTTATTCTCCCCATGCTAGAGAGCCTCTTGCACATGATACAGTAAATGTACACACACAAACACACGCCCACACACCCCAGCAAGCTCTCATGACCACTGCAGACTGCAAAAAGACTGCAGCAGTTAGGAGATCAAAAAGGTTATTTCCCCACCAGCAAAGGGAAGAAACATCCTTCTGCTTTTTCTCGTGTAAACATGCATATTCAAACGCAGATAAGTCATCGAACACAAGATCTCACTGCATCCCCGTGAAGTGAATCAATGCAAAGAAAGCTTTTTCCCCAAATCAACAAGACTATAAAAAGGGTTTAGGAAGCAAGCCATTATCACTTCAGGCCTTTACAGGAAATCCAACTAGCGCTTCCAAGAAGAGGTGGGTAAGCTGGTAAAGCAATACGAACACACCAGCTGCTGAAAACCGACTAAATTAATTTAAGTAAATAATTGCACTACCCTTACCACCGTTTTACAGCATCAAGTGACAAAGACAAAAAAACTCAAATCAACAAATGTTCTACTTTAATGGCAAATTAAAATTTCTCATAAGATCATTCGATATGATAAAGGTTTCTCACTTTCAAATTTAAAGCCAATTCATATTACTACAAAAAAGTAAAAAGAAGGGCAGCCTGGGAGAAACCAACAGGCAGATGGGCACCTGATCTTTTACACGAGAAGGTGGAGGAAGCTGGTCATTAGTATCTAGTTTCTTTTGTATTTTTATGTTATCTATCAGCTAGAAAATGTGTTTTACAACACAGCCTCGAGGCACAATGAGTGGAGTGGTTATGGCAGGTGGGCTGGGGAAGCCTGACCTCTCCAAATTCAACCCATCACCCAAGAGCTCTGCTTCACACTGGCTGGAAAAGTTCACACAGTCACCATCCATTTAAGTCAAGGCTGCTAGTATTCTCTAGGTAGATGTTTTATAATTTCCATGACACATTTTAATAAACCTATGAAGCCAACAATGAAAAACAAAAAAATTATTTGCCTTTAATACTCAGTCTCAAGTCACATAGTTCTGCATTTGGCTAGCACCCTGATTGGCATGAACACAAACAGTGACTGTAACTTTAAACTACGCCAAACAGATGGTTACATTTCCACACAGATGTTCTCAAATTGACAACCAAAGAGACAAAAAGAGATAATTGGTCAATTTTAACTATGTTCAAAAGAGCTGGCAGCTAATCTTTAGTCTTGCTTTGCTGCCCACGCTGCAGCATGATTTCATTTCTGTATGTTTTAGTTACACACTCACTCCCGAGAAGGCAGTGGTAGTCAGACGTAAGCAGTCGACTGAATGCAAACATATTCATTTGGCTGAATATAAATCATCAATGAAATCAACATGGAGATTTAGTTTATATTCCAGGCATTCATTATTTGTTCAGCAAAACAAGAACCCAGCTTGACGTTTCCCCTTATTACTTTGAAATGGTTCCATTTTAGTATATGGGAACCAGCGCCACATCATTACTGCCACTAATTCCGCTTCAAAGCAAACACAAGGTAACTGCATGCAGACATATTCAGTTCCAAGTGAAGGCTGGGATTACGTGATGATATACGTGGGCTGTTATTTGTGCCAAAGTTAAACTAAACATGCAGTCGGACAAATATTCCGTTATTCTACAGACGAGCCCAGGAATCACTGAATGTACTTCTCTTAACCATCTCTTTTAAAAAACACCTGATTTAGAAATGCACATTATTAGGAATGTCAATCAGGATTCATTTCGTATGGGAAGTTGAATTTAATAAAGGATTCAGAAATACCTTGATCAGGATCTCGATTCAATCAATGAAGTGTTCTGATAAGAAATAAAACATAAACGACAAGGTAGTCCGAAGAACTTCCTCCTTAGCTAAGTCGAGCTTGTAGATAATTTAGAAGTTCTGCCAAGTCCCATCTACTGCTAAAGTAACAGAAGTTAGAGGAGACCACTTGTCATCCACTTCTCACTAAATCAGACTGAAAAATCATTCAATATCAAAAAATATTCAGCTTAAGTCATATCAAATACATTTTCCAAGAATGCATGCTGCTTCTCATCATATAAACCAAGCTGTAGAGATTAAGCTCATGCAGACTTACTAATTGTTTTAATATTAAGTAAATATGTAAATGGTCACTTCAGCAGGTCTGACTACTGAAATGCATTGCTACACTATAAGCCTTAAAAGTTAATTAAATGAATGTGCTTTTATATCCAATTGTGATCTTTGCTGCTTTGTTGAAATTCAGGACCAAAGCAAATAGATATACAAATAAACTTTCAGGATAGATTCATATAGCTACTGTATAGCTACAGTATATAGTATATAAAAAACCCTAGCCAGTTAGCTGACAACAACAAAAAAAAACTCAGACTAGCATGTGACTTTGCATGACGACATGCAGTTAGCCTGCAGCTGTCAGCTTGTGCCCTAATAAACTGGTTTGTTTAACCACCGATGCTGGAAAGAGCAGCAAAACATGGAATCAAAAGAGGAACTAACAGGCTTTAGCAGCACATGCGGCGCACTGTGGCATGTGAAATACGGCAATAAAATGCATTTTTAATAAAAAGTTAGACTAGGGTAATGTTAGCAATTTAATAGAGGTCTATAAGCATTTGAAACACTGAAACTGAAGTTTAATCAAAGTTTATCAGCTATGTTGCAATCTCGCCAACATAGTAAACCAGTACGAAACATCAAGCAGTTTTCATAAGCCACCATGCAATATTCACACTGATCCTTGCAGAGATTCAGGGCCAGACATAGTTTGCATGAATAGGGTTCTCTGTTACCCTTTTAATAGTTGAAACACAGCTCCCAGCAGTTTTGCCACACCTCAAACTGAAGAGATGGGAAAAAGGACAGACATGCTTTTGGTTCAAACATAACATCTACAGCTTTAAAGATGGGACCACAGACAAGTGTTACCGTCTAAGAGATAAATGTATGCAAGTTTTAACATTTCACAGATCACAAACTGTACAGCTATACACAGTACAAAAAGTTAAGATGACATGCGTCAGTCTGAATAGATAATTTTGACAGTGAGTGAGAACAGATTGCCTTTGAACACAACTTTAAAAACTCCACAGTAAACCCCTTAGAGGAAAAAAAAAGAAGAAAAAAGAAGTTAATGCTCAAAGATTTGAGTTCATCTGGCTTAGGCTCTGTGCTACATTCTGCCTGAGAATGCCAAACCAAGGTCACTAAATTAAAAAGAGGCCCAGCATATATTTGGACAAACCACTGAGGTTACGAACCCTTCAGCGGACTAAGCCGTGCAAAAATCAAAGGAAAAATGACCAAGCAACCGTAAAAGTTAATACACTGCTCCAAAATAGTGCTGAAATTTAAGAAAATGTGTCCCATCTTTCAGAAAATGGGACTTGAGCATTTTAACTTCTGTTAAACAAAGAAAAAGGAAGAAAAAAAAAAGCGCACAATTTATACAGGGGAGGCAGGTCACAGCTCCCCCAGTCTTGATGTGTTTACCAGATTCTGAAATCAAAGAGTAGAGCCTGTCTAGACGTAGACGACCTCCTACACAATATATCTAAACTGGGAGGGGGAAAAAAAAAAAAAACTATTTACACCAAAATGACACATGATGTGGAAACACACTCAGCTCAGTCCAAGAGAGCTCATTTTATGAAATGTAAGCCGTCATTATTGAATTTCTTGTCAACCTTCACTCATCCTCTCATACACACTCAATACAAGCTGCTAAAATGACACACAGTACAGAGAAGAGAAGAAGAAGAAAGAGTGGGGGGAGGTGAAGGACAAAGAACAGACCCAGGAAAGGTCCTCAACTGTCTGCCTAAAAAAGTCCAACAAACTCAATGAATTAGGTTTCCTCCCAACACCTGAAGATCCTTTAGGGAGTTAGCAAAGGCTCAGATTTAACGAAACAGCTTTTGACATCAGTGCGATTTTTTTTGGTGGTATTTACAAAGTGCTGCTGACTTGCCTAAATCTTAAAAGTGAATTACTTTCCATTATCTCCCACATTTTAATTAGAATTAATGACTAAAAAGGGACTGTGCAATTGATTAGCTCTTTCTTTTAGTGCTGAGTAGAGTTTTGAACAAGTAAATACATTAGAACAAGCACAGAATGAGTCTGGCTTTAGAGATATCCCTATGAAAAGAGGAGAATGAGTTTGATCAAAGAGGAAGTCGCAACAAACTTCAAGTTTAAGACGATAGAGATGAAAACAAGAAAAATGTGTCACCATCTGCACAGCATGTGTTGTACCACCATGCACAACAGGAGAGCATCATAACTCTGCCTGGATCTTTGGGGTTTCAGTCCGTATTTGACAGAGAACATAAACAATAACAAATGTAAATAGAAATGGATCCATGTCCTGAGATTTTAAAAATGTATGGCTTTCAAACCGCTTCTCCACTGGCTCCTTCATTTACAAACATAATCTTACTTAGGCAAATTATGCCGTTTGAAAATATTTTTGGTTATATAAATTAGGGATGCACAGATCCACTTTCGATACCGACACAGATCTTTGAGGTTTAGCATCAGCCGATACTGATCTGACACAGAAAAGAAGTCTGTCAAAACATCTCTTTATAAAAAAACGTAGAATTAGACTGAATAGATCTGCCCTTATAGCTCAGGCACATAGTCACTGATACCGGATCTAGAATATTTTTCAATATTCAAACCAATACATTTAATAATATATATTAATTTTAAGTGTCAACACCTACAACAGACAATTAGCAGCTCAACACAGTTGTAATATACAGTCTTTCCAGCTCTCTGTGATATTAATACTGCAAACATTGATAATGAAGCAGCCCTACTTTTTTAGTACGCAAGAGGCAGAATGGCAAAATAGGGTTGTTGGGTTTTTATTGCTCAACTCTATGTATTGAAATAATAAAATGCTGATTGGATCCATTTTGTGTGCTCTCCACCCGGAATTTGTTTCGCTGCTGGATTTATTGTAATTTCAAAAATAATAAGCAGGACACAGATGCATATAATCAATTGGAATATTATTGGGAAGGTCATTTATTCCAGTAACTCAAGTCAATAAGTGAAAAGGTTTGATGTTTTAAACTCGTTGTTTCTGTTGATGATGACAATTTTCCACTTGCAGCTAATGAAAATATCACATTTAATTTTATATTACATCAAACCAATAAAATCTATAATTGAGAACCCATATTCTAGTTTACTGAATATGGCTGTAAATAGAAAAGAATAGCAGCAAAAGAAAAAGAAAAAAGGTTTCAACCCAATTTTGGCCTTCTACCTCCACTTTGGCATTAAACATGAATTACATTCAATCAAGGAACTTTTAGGGAGCAATAAAGTCTTTGGAATGCCATCATGGGGGGGATGAACACATAGCGAGGGATTTAAACCCTATAGGTGGTCTCTGTGAGGCAGGGGCCTACAGACCCAAGTGGCAGAACAATAGTGTGACCCAGAGGTCAACAGGGCGACACAGACACAAATAGGCAGGATTAATCAAACGTCAAACATGAACAAGAGTTTCATTGTTGGTTCATAATGTTCCCCTAAATCTAAAACCATGCAAACTTGACAGCCGAATTGTTCAGAAAACAGCACCAGTTCAGCAATAACATGTTTAGACATTTCTCTGCCGCCATTTATCAAACACAGGTACCAATACTAATTATTTAATTGGGCAGAATTAGCATGCTAATTGTTAATTTTCCCCCCCAAACAATAAATGACAAAATTCTTATATCAGCTACTGAACTCAAAAACTTATTTGTAGCTCTAGAACAGTTTAATTTTAACAACAATACAGACAATTTATAAGAAGAGAAAAATCCCTAAGTCTTTTCAGAATATACAGAAGCTTCATAATAGGGTAAAGTGACTTAAAATTAAAACACAAATTTAAAAATTCAACAGTTGTGCACAAAACCAACATTTTATTACTCCTTCAAATGCTACTATCATATAATTGCACTGGACTTGTCTCGTAGCTTACAGAGTCACAACGTTGACCCTTATTAATGCCTTTAACCTTTCCTCCTCTCATCCTCCACAGACTTTGAAGGTCACAACTTAACCCAAGTAGCCACTTATAACGGCTAATTCTGCTGGCAATTTGAAGCAGCCTAGTGGAGCTTTTAATATCATCGGCAAAACAGTAGAGTGACTGTTTCAGTAAGACGATCCAGGAGTAATTAGCAGGATGTTCGCAATCAGTGAACAAAAAACTAACCAGTGATTGCTTTTGACAACTTGTGCTGAACTAAAAACAGAGATTTGAGGCAGAAATTTTCAAAATTGAGTGGTAATATATTCATTTGCTTAAGTTTTGTTGGACCAGTGTCCTAAAAGTTTCAGGACACCGGCCCTCCAGGACTAGACTTTGACATCACTGCCTTAATTTACCACACTGATGCGACTGCCTGTTGGGTCACAATCCACCGAGATGTCAAGCTATTCCAGCAAAAATGATGACTCATGTTAAATGCATATTGCAACATTTTGCTTTTGATGGCTGCTTTTACATAGACGTTATAGCAAATTACTGACTGGCAATGCGCTTTCTGGTCAAGACAGTACAGAAACAGGACAAACCACAAACCAAGCAAACAAGATTGCATCCGCCATTCCAGCTGACAACTGGCACCATCATTACCAAGCTGAAGAAGACTTTGGACTTCGTAGGAACCTGCATCGCCTCACTGATACCATCTCTACATGTACCGGCAAAGCCAACTCCACCTTGAAAGAAAAACAAAAAACCTTTTTCCTAAGCACTCTCATTTCGAGTTTAAGAATAGATTTACATTTCAATATAGAATCTGAAAGATATTGCTACAAACACGAATTTCTTCTGACCTGAATTTAGATGTGCATCTAAATTCTTAGAGCGTTGACCCATTTCCATAATCTCAAGACGAGTCTGAGTATGTATTGAAATACGCTTTTTTAAAGTGATATAGAAGAAAAAACAACTTCAGTGTAGAAGGGGTATAAAACATTCATTTTTTTCCAGAAGAAAATTTTTTTTCCTCTTCTTTCATGTCAACTCGAGGACCAAACAGCAAAACCAGAATAAAAAGATTTGTTTCAAAAGTAGCAGCACATATCTACAGCGCTGTACTTGAAATCAGTTCACAAAAGTTTTATTCTTATTTCAGACAACCATCTTAAAATTTCCTCTTCTGTAGTTTATTTTAGCAGTGAGGGAAACTGCAATTATGTTCTTTCGGATCAAGTGAAGATTAATCACGGCGTTAACAAAAACCAACATGTTTTGAAGCTTGCTGAGCTGATGCAAGCCTATGAAGTGGAGAAAGGCTGATGACAAGATAAAACCTCCTTAGAGGAGACTCCGAGCACGTCTCTTGCTTCCACTTCTGAGTTTGTCTTGTGAAATTTAGCTGTGTCCAAACAAATTTCAGATTAGTGTGTCAACTCGTTGAGAGGGATGATACTTACACTGATGCTAAGATTTTAAATTAATGCAAGAGAGTCAAAACAAGCAGCAGGCATGTTGCTGCATCAATGCGTTTTTCATTTCGGATGTCAGTTTAAATTTATGGAGCCATCCGAGTTCTGGATAATCTGGATACCACATCACACGCATTCACATCTGCAAATATCTTTCTGTTTATACAGCCAAGTAATTATGGGTATGTTCTTGTGTGGATCTATAAAAATACGTGTAGGTCAAGCAAAACCTTGGATGGGAATATTTGATTTGTGGGCTAAATGGTTGAAAACTATGAACCAAAACCACATAAAATATGACATGTACAGAGAGATACAAAAACATATTAACCTAAGCAAGAAAACTGAACTTTTGATTAAGTAAAAGAAAAGCATCTTACCTGATAGTAGGCTTTAATCTGCCTGATGAGAATAGAAAGGTTCTGAATGCGCAGTGTAGGGTCATTGTTTACTTTCTTGTTGGTCCTCTGCACTGTCGCTTTTGGATTTCTACATAGAAGACAAGAAAATTAAATGTTATTGATTTTATATATTTTTTTATTTATTTTTTCAAATATGGCACAACATGATGAGAAAACTCAAAAATATGATGTGCAACGAACCACACACACTTTTAAAGACAAAATAAAAATAAAAAAAAGTAAACCGTTTCAGATCTAGAGAAGAAATGTTTGTGAAATAAAGTGTAGTAACATTAAGTGATTAGTCAGGCATAAAAGAGTCACCTGAAAAATTTCTTCAGTTTAAGAAAACATATTCCTTCTGTTTCAGACAGTCAGCTATCGGCCTAACAACAACTTTGCAATCACTTTTGCTAATCACTTAACAGGTAATTTCAAGATGTTTAGCTTGTGTGTATCTATTATGGCCAAAACTGCACCAAGATAGAAGGAATGATGAGCTCAAAGCTGAAGTTTAAGAACTTTAAAACATTCCACCACTTTGTAAAATCAAGGAATATCTTTTTGTTACAAAGAGATATTAAAAGTGTCCATTATTCTAGTTAGAAATCTTCTGTTGACCATGATGCTGACCGCAGCAACAGTGCGGTTTGAGAAACAGCTCTCTATAACTTATGAGATTTGTCGACTCAAAATTTGGAGAATTTTAACACCGACAGCAATGTAAAGTTCTTTTTTTTTTTCACGTTAGCTTTTTTTTAACTTGAACTTCAAATCGACAACACATATCCACATGACGACCTAATTTTGATTCAAATGCTTGATTTAGCCTCTTTAAGCAGAAGGAGGAGGTGGGGGTCAGATTGTTTTTGAATGGATGGTAGCTTGCAGTGCAGCAGCAAAAGTGAAGTCATGCATGTACTTGCATCATATTGTATTTAGACATCTGATCTGTTGCACCATCCTATGTGTAATAATTTACTGTTGGAATAAAGAAATTAAAAAATGTAACTTTCTCAAAACTCAGAGTAGAAATGTATAATCAGTTTTTACTCAATTATCTGCCTGTGGCTCATAATAGATAGAAAAACTTGTTTTATAGGTAGAAATATTTAAAGGTCTAAAATTAACTGTTGCTTTCCAGAAAACTATAAAGAAACACGGTTCCTTTATATCAAGGCTATATACCCAACCTTTGATTAGTAGGTAGTGGAACATTCATCAACATATTTGTGGTGTTTGCTTTATAACCAGGAGTCTAAAAATATAATAAGGCTCAAAAATTTAAGATGCCAATCAAGGCATGAATGTAAGTTTTACATTTAAAAAAAAAAAAACAAACAAAGAAAAACATTTTACCTCATCCAACAGGCTAATTTTTGTATGTGTCAATTAGCCTTAAGCTAGCCTCCACCCTAATACACACAGACAAACATTTATGCTAATTGCAGAACACAGGGTTCTTTTAATTCTGCTCTAAATGAACCCCCATGTGACTGCCCCATCTCTCCCCCCCCTTCACACACACACAGCCCCTTTCGAAGCCCATTGTGGGGGGTCTGTTTAACTCAGTAATTAAAATCACAGAGGAGGCTATAATCCTATCAGGGCGAGCAGGGTAATGTGGTGTGTGAGAGAAAAATGGCATTCCTTCATCGTCGTTGCAGTCAGCTGACAACATGGCGGCCACAGAAACACGACCAAAACATCGTTTTGCGGATGCAGTCCCTAACCAGTGTAGGGCGGCCTGACACACTCTTTGATTAGTAGGCAAATAAATACGGAGACTTAAAGCAGTAACGGCTGTCAAAAATACACTTATTACCCCCACCCGCCCTTCTTAATCCGGCTGATACAGTAAACCTAACACTTTAAATACACAAAAAGATTAGGGATGACCAGCCAAAGCCAGTTCAATTGCCAGGAAGGTAGACAACTCTTGGGCCAGACGGCCGGTCAGTAAGCCGACCCTTTGGTGCTGTCCGTCGTCGCCGCAACCTCAGACCCCGGGGCCGCTGGGCCCCCTCCTACCATGTCCCGCCTTTGATTGGCTGAGTGGGTTATGGAGTAGTGTTAACCTATATATGACAGGCTGAATTAGGCTCAGCTTGGGCAGCCACGCACATACACACAGACACAGAAAGTGGCCTAAATGTGCACACACACTCACACAAAGAAAGAGAATGAAGGCCACATTTTGCCACGTGTTGGAACTAGGGATTATAAACTGTACTGTCCAAGCACTGCGGGGCAGTGTGGGCTTGGCCCCTGAAGTGTGCCAGGCAACACAAACAGAGAACCACTTAATCCCAGTGCAAGTTAATAGTTCAGTTTGTGAAAATGAGAAAAGAAAATATAACCTGGCACACACTAAAATGTCTAATCAGGATTTCGACAAGGATCTCAAATCTAATAATGTATATCCAAATTATTTTTGATACTGAAGTCTCGGAGTTGACAACAGAAACTGAACAAATTAGAGTGAGAACACAATTAAGCTTTATAGTTTTAGTTTAATGAGAGAAAGTTACTACCTCAGCGTAAAGTCTCCCTAGTTCAATAAACTACACTCCCTTGCGCTTGATGAGATAGAGCTGTTTGCACATACAAATCCATCAATCACACAGTTATGCTTCTAGATATGGTGGCGATGACTCGCTAATGTTCCAACCAACCATCAGAATGCTTCAAATAACTTTGAACCTTGCATGGTGCCAAACAACTGGGTCTGGTCTCAGTATTTTTAGAAACTGCTAATCTACTGGGATTTTTTTGTGCAATCTCGGGATTACAAAGAATTATGTGCAAACTGGTTGCTTAATGCCATCTCTAAATGTAAAACTTAAAGGAAGATGGGCAGTAAAAGACGGACCCAGATGGCACTTCTGTCAGTCAAGAACAGGAAACTGAGGCTGCCATTCAGATAGATGCCTGGTTTGATTAGCTTAAATCTCATCTGCAATACTAAAATAATAGGGTAAAAAACTGCCATAAACAACATTCAGTCATCCGTTTTGACCTCTATCCATGGTTGAGGTTGGTGGTATAATTGCATGAGGGATATTTTCTAGGCACACTTTCAGCCCCTTATTATCAACTAAACCTCAAACACACCACAACCTACCTGGGCTTTGCTACCAACCTTTACAATCACAGTGTACTCATTTTCTAAAGGTTACTTCCAGCAGGATAATCCACCATGTTGCCAAGCACCACTAATCTCAAACCCATTTCTTGAAGACGACAGTGTTGTCAATACATCTCAAACCAACAGAGCGCCTTTGGGATGTGGTGGAATCTGAGGTTAGCGTCACGACTGTGATGTCAACAAACCTGCAGCAACCGCCTGATGCTGTCACGTCAATATGAACCAGAATCTCTCAGGTATGAAGGTTTAAAGGCTGGCCCAACTCAGTACTCAAAAGGTTTACTCGCTCATTTAATGCAAACTGTCGTATTTCCTATATTGTCTCTCTATCCACAATAGTGGCTTCTTAAGGAAAGCCCCTCCTTCATTTGGTTAGCAATAAATCTCATTTGTTGAACATGCTTACTAACACAACTAAAACTGTCTGCATCAAAAAGATTTTGCGCACCATAAAACAAAACAGATTACTGAATTCCCGACCATTTATTTACTGTATGTATGTTACCCATTGCCCAATTTTCTTGTTTTTGCTCCACATGAGGTCAATTCTATCCCATCTTTGTCTTCAAGCTTCCATATGGCTTCTTCACTTTCTTTTCTTCCCCTCTCCACTGTATTAGTAGGAACTGGTACCATTGTGATAACAATAAAAGGGATGATAATAACTATTCATTACATATTTTCTAGGTGACTATAATTGTGTGTCACAGCAATTATAGCACTACAAACACAAATACTACTCTTGAAAAACATTGCCATTTGTAATGCGCTTCTTTATGACACCGGTCACATGAAGTCAATCATTAAATTGTACAGTGAGTGTATTTTCAAATTTATTGACGCATTATTGAACAAACAGTAGAGAAAATAGCAAAACTATGAACCCCGACAATGAGGACAGTTTTGGTGGGTTATAAACATTAATTGGAATTCATTGCGACAACAATAAATCAAAATCCTCATAAGAAATTCATCACAATAAATGATAAACGATATGATAAATGCCCACCCCTAGTTGGGCTCATTTGTTATTCAGTCAGTATCTCATATGACAAAAATTACTTAAATTGTAATCCTGTGAATTTATTTGTACCGAGTATGAAATCCTTTTATAAATCCATTTATAATGTGTTAAATAAGTTACTCCAAGTTCCTCTATGGAACAGAAATGTTGTACCTGGTTAATAATTATCACAACCCTGCTGCTAATGCTCAATGTTAAGCTGCAATTAATGGAACTCAATAATCCTGCTGATGTTTTATAGTAAATGTCTTTAAGAGGAATATCGGGGGATTATATGTCCGCTAAGCCATTGGGAGCCTAGGAACAGATGGACAAAGTGTCGACTCTGCATCAACTGCAAAAAAGCAGCACTAGCAAATTAATGCAGATAACATAAGTAGACAAAAAGGAAATATGAAAGTTTAATAATTAATCCAAATGGATTTCTAGTTGCAAGAACGTCTGAAAGATATTGTATTGCAGTACATCAGAAAGTAAGAGGATAACTCAGATTTGGAACTATAGGTTAAGAACTTCCTTGGTTATAAGGCTAACAGTGATTCGCTTTACCACCACTGTGTGTCAAGCTTTCTTCCCTTAAGGTCACAGCTGCAGTTTCCTAACAAGCATGATGCACATCCTCCCGCTTTATAGACACAAAGGCACTGGCATGACTCAAAGATGACTGCGAGTGATTGACCGAGAGTGATACAAGATGAACATCAAACTCCACGTTCTGACAAAAACGCCTCGACTCCCACTGTGCAGACAGTAGCAGTAAAAGAGGAGACAGCCCAGCAGCAGATAAGCCTGGATCTCTTTTGTCAGACCAGGAATCTGAACTATGTATGCTACAATCTGGCTCATACAGGAAACAGAAGAAAGCAGAGGAGTGAGATGATTGAGAACGGCAAACAAGAACAGGAAAAGTTGTCCTTTCCTGTTGTCTTAGCTTTCAGACTGAAGTGAAGATTAAAAAAAATAATGAACCAATGACTATGTTGGTTCATTAAATACAATGTAGTGCATGAAGTATTTCAGCATCTTCTTTTACTTTCTAGCCTATCAAGAAAAAAGCAATTGCAGACAGGAATGACTTTCCAAGAGGGAGTTATAACTAATCTTCTGCTATAAACCATAAAATTAAATTAACTCTGCCACATTGATATGTGCCACAGTTGGAATATATATTCAGTACATATTTCCTATGTGGTTTTCCTGTGCTAATTGTACTTGTATCAACTCGTTTCTGTTTAACATGCTAACTAACTAAATGAGGGATAGAATTTTGGGGTGCTTCCCATGTATTAAGTAGCGCTTTATAATAATATAAGTCCAACTTTTTCCTGATTTCTACCCTTCATAAGCAAGGGTAGAAATCCTTTTTGTGCACATCCTCATCATGTGCACAAAATTCTGCAATGTCAACAAGTTTTTTCTATTTCAACATGGTTCCTGTTGTCCTTAGCTTTCAGACTGAAGTGCAGTTAAAAAAATAATGAACCAATGACTGAAGTCATTCGTTTTAGGATTACAGAAGCTTTAAAGTATTACAAAGCAAAGTATACAAAATGAATAATAAAAAGTCAAGAAGATCATGAACAAAAGAGCAGTCTTCAAAAATCTGGGATTTAAGTCCCTACTGCCAACACTTCTTATCTCAAATGCCTTTCAACAAATCACATCACACTCAAGTGATGACAGTCACAAGGACTAAGCAGCATGTAAAATAGGGTTGTAACAAGGTCTCGAGCCATGAGATCATCAACTCCACTGTAAAGTGAATTCTGTGTTACAAACTGTTTTCCTTCTAGTTGCTTTACGAATGCAAACTGCCATGAAGAGCCCCAGATACGCACCCTCACCCAGAATATGTTTTCAGCTCTTATTTTCAAATAAGAAAGGAAGCAAAATGCGACAAACTGTTAGTAATCAAAGTAAGAATACCACTGATCAATGGCACAGAAGTTAACAAATGATTCCTGTTTTTCTTTAAGAAATTTTGACAAAATACTTCCATATCCAATTACGTTAAATGTAAAAGACTTACAATAATCAAGCATGAATGGGATAAATCCACACTTTACAGATATTCTTTAAAAAAGACATTTCTAACCTGTATTCCACTTGTAAAAATACAAACATCAGAAGAAAACAAGAACAAACATCAAATGTGGACTCAAACACCATGGTCATTACAGACCTTACATGACATTTTATGATTCATGAAACTTTTGGTGTGCTGAAAAAACAAAACAAAACAAAACAGGTATTACATCTTCTCCTTGTGAGCATGGACTAACCCAAGTGCAGATCTGTGTTCGTTTTACTGATTCTTAGATGCATCTTGGTGTCGATGGTAATGATTCTGCATCAATGCATAATCAATGAAAAATAAGAATAACTGTATTGTTTTACAGTTAAACCAAATGAAAAGAAGCACAGTTAATTTGGAAATATAAAGATCATGTACGACGTTACTGTCAATAATCTTAAAGAAAAGTGTTGACCCATTGACAAAGAATGGCATCCACAAAACATGAACATGACAAGTTTCACTTTTAGGGTTTACGGTCAGGAACTCTGACCAAAAACTTTAAAGTAGTCTGATGTGGAACTACACTTTGTGCACAAGTAGAACAAAGGAACTGCTATGCATTTAAAATTATTGCCTCAACTTTACAATCAATGGCTATTAGAGCAAAGAGAAGGTCACTGAGAGGAGCAACTTACTCATACCTCATCTGGAACACATTGCTGAATATAATGCACGTCAGAGTGGAGTCAGAGAGGCTGATGTGCATTGAGATACAGCTAATGCTTGGCTGAAGAATTATGATTGAACTGTGAAGTCAACCAATAGTAACCGGTCTACTGAAGCATGGCTAGGGACAATCAGTAGTGCCTGAGCCTGCATGGGTTAACTCACAAGAAGATTTGGACAGGTTTTATACAGATATCTAGACTAACACATACAAAGAAGTTAAATAAAAACTAAACTCGTTTTTTGTGGTATTCTTGTATACAGTAAAACAGTACTGTTCGATGAACTTTGAAAATAGTGTGAAGCTGGTTAGAGGAAAATCTCTATTGCATCGATTTTCTTTACAACAATTCCAATTGTTTCCCCAACAGTCTGAAGAAGATGGAATAAACAGTTCACTGGAGGGGCCAGCCAGCCAGCACTGCTCCACAGAACTGCCAAGAAAACAGATTTCAGACATGCAGCGTCTCTGACAATTATTAACTGGCACCTTCTCCGCTGAGCGTGGAAGCCAATTGGTATGACAGCAGAACGGAGACAATGTAATTGGCTGGATGATGTCAGTCACACGAGGGCACAGGGGGAGGGGTCCCTGTGCCATCTGGGTGTCCGTCAGCAAACCGTTAGATAATCCCAGGTTCCGTCTACGCTCTCCTGATGACAACTGCTGCTAGCCGATTTGCCCCGTTTTCGGATCGGTGACACATTCACACAACACTGCAGCTCATACTGGAACAACTGACTCCATCAGCAAAATATTAACTTTAAAATTATTTTCTTAAAAAAAAAGGCCAAAAAGGGATTCAAGAGGAATACTTGCACAATTTTTCTGTGTTTTGTAAATACATTACTGCATGTTAGGGGTGGGTGACATGGAATTGGAATTCAGTCACAATACTTTGTGGTATTATTGTGATATTGATATATTATTGATCAAATTTAGGGTATAGGAGTTTAGCATGATATGATTAAACCAAATTAATCCATCCCCACCTTCAGGCCTTCCAAAATGATGAAAAAATAGGCATCCCAAAATTAGCTAACAATGACAGTACCAGGGCAGCGAGACATAGATAAACTACTACAGTTACAACGTTTCTGTCAGCAAACTTGGAACAAAAAGGAAAAATTGAAACGTCTCTGCAGAAGCTGAAAACAGTATTTTCTGTTACCTGAGCTCCTTGTTGTTCAGACACATTTCTCATAAATCGAGGAAGCAGACAAAGAGCGTGCAGTTTCACCAACACAACTTCTAACCAGTACTGAAGGCCTTTGTGTGGGAGGGCGGCTGGGCCAGACAACTACCAACAGCTGCCTCAGTCCATAACCAAATGCACAGGGAATGAAAAAACTGAAAAAGTATCCACAAATCCACACACTCTCCCACGCAAACAGAAGCCTTACAGAAATTCATGCACACAAACACACAGTGCTGCCTCTGTCTGGCTATCCCTGGTATCCTGTAAGGCAATCCCCAAATCAGTTACAGTACATTTCATTTCAGTGCTGTCCTTTCCAAGATCACTAAACCATCAACAGAATTTTTTTCATTTCCACAGCATACATTGATAGACAGAAATTCTACCTAGGTCTCATTTTTTAACCTTGAAAGCTTGGGCTAAGGTGCTGTCATGAGGTTGCCGTCATACAATTAGCATTTCAAACACTATGTTTCCTTTTCCCAGGATGCATCATTGCGTCAAAGGTGGTTATCCTTTAGATTTTGGCAGAATTTCCTCCATGTCTGTTCCTCATCCAACCCTTCCCCCCAAAATCCTTCCGCTTGCCAATTTCTGTCGGTCCCACAAGGGAAAAAATGATCTGAAAATACCACGGACTTGTTCTGTTTTTGCACAAGCTATGTGTAAACAAGAAAAGGCTGAACCTAAAAAGAGCCTTCCTAAACATTTTCTCCTTTGAAACAACTCAGCCAGTCAAGGCAGCCTGAAAGAGGAGGAGGAAAACAAGTACTAGAGAGTGAGACAGAAGAGGCTGCTTTAACTTGATTCATCTTAGCTGACTGATCGCTGGAGCAGCAGGAGGTCAGGGACTTAGGAAGGAGGCGACGGCAGGAGAAATAGGTTGTCATCAAATGACAGGAAACAGCCAGCAGGGTTAATCTAGTTTTTGTGCAAAAAAGGGATCCTACACATATTTCATGCTAACGGTTTATACTTTTCCAAACTAAGGGTGTTCAAACCAATTGAAAAACCTCTTCCTTCTTAACAAAATGTAAACAAATATGAAGCAGTGTCAGATTTTAGCAGGACTTCACTTTTGTCGTTGGTAAAAGACCACGAGACATTTCGCCTACTAGCCCTAGAGACACAGGTTTGTTTTGGTAATATTTACCCAAAATAACCTGCTTCCTGCTTTTGGAGTGGTCTCTGGTCAGCTTGCATTAACATAGAAATTCAAACCACGCCAGAGTTCACTTCAAACGAATTAAGACCCAGGTTTTTAGGTGGACCAGAGTTCGCTTTTTTAGTCCGCATGAGTCTGATTGAGCATTCACACCTCCCCAAAAGAAGCGGACTTTCTAGGCAAACCAGAGTTGAATTACGGCGGACCAAACATGTTTTCTGTGCTTTTTATCCTTTTTTTTCTGGAAATGCACAATGGATGAATGGATTAAGAAAAATACTTCCTGAATACAAATGTTTTTGTATTTAAAATCATCTGTACACTTCTTCCAATGTCAAAAAAGCTCTTGATAATTGCACTAAATACCTGTATTCAAATATCTTGTATCAAATATCAAGGCTAAAATACTGCCTTTGTTTTTTTTCTCTTCACATTATATATATTTATGTTTATTTATATGTTCTTTTACTTTTATAACAAACACTTGCGATCCTCTTTATGTACTGTAACTATTGCCAAATTGGCGAGACTTTGACTCAAACTGATGGGAGGCGACACAAGTTGTGCCACACTTAATCCCCTCCTGCAAAGTGACGATCCCTTCGACTGGAAGAAGCCATGGCTGAATACTCCCTAAGACTGGCAAGCGGGATAAAACGCTGACAGTGTAAAGCCTGGTATTAGTGGAAAAAAATCTAAAAAAAAAATGAATATGGAAAATCCTAATAGCAGGAAGTAGCTGCCTGGAGCCAGACAAAGGAGTGGAAATCCGTCTCCTTTCATGCCCTATGCATAATTCAGTGAGTGGAAAGAGACAAATTTGACATGTAATGCTCCCCTCAACACCAAGAAATGGAGCAAACAGTCTAATTTTGCTTTAATTGGATTAAAAAACAAACATGTGCTTTTGGGTCTTCCTCCATGACCAGCTTGCATTTTTTTCCCCCAAATCCAGATTCTCTGCAGATACTAAGTGGTTCTCATGCTTAAGGCTTCTATTTGCAGACTAATCTGTAACACAACAGGGTGCCACCTCAAGGAGCCAGGGTATCTTCCAATCTGCTGCAAATGACCGAGTAGTACAAAGGAAAAAGAAAAAAAAAAAAAGCATTTGAAAGTGGAGCAGCATGCTGCAGCCATGCACCACAGATTAGAGATGCAACAATCAGTTGGACAGAGATTGGAATAAGCTCATTTTTCCTGCATCGGCTCTGATCAGATTGGCAGTCTCCCATTCATTAAACCCAATCAATCTTGCAATTTTTGTTCCATCAACGCACCAACCAATAGGATGTACGACAACCCATTCTCACTGCATCCAAAACAGAGCTGCATTAGGAACTAACCTACATTCAGCATCTAGCAAATGACTTTAGAGTGGAGTAAAAATCATGGCATTTGAAAGTTGTGAAGCAGTGTATCCGCAAAACAGGGCAGAAATGCACCGACCAATCAGACACAGCGCTTTCCCCCTGACCGGTGATTTACACATTTGTTTTCCCCCTAAAATGCAAATATTTATATTTAATTTTAATTTATAATTCACTACAAATGGTTATTACTCTGAATAAATTGGGATAATCATACAATTTTTCATTTTCTGTTAGATTCCAAACTAACATCTCCATCAAAGGACCTAGAGCACAATTTTCATATGAACTACATCCTTCAGGGGACAAAATTGAAAATTGGAATCAGCCGTTTAAATTGACTAAAAAAAAACAAAAACCAACAAATGGGCCCAGAAAGCCTCAAAACGAGCCTTGCATAAACATTTTTGACTGTGCATTGGACCCAAAACAGTGTCCCTTTGTGAGTAGCCTACATTCAATTGAAAAACTCGACAGAAGCTGCAGTTGTTTTAATCTGTTCAAAGGGATGACCCTAAAAAAAAAGAAGAAAAAAGGCCTGAGGGTTAGTGTCGTTTTAACCCCTCACCACAATGTAAATGATCGCAGAAAAAGGCCACTACACACACACACACACACACACGCACACACACAACACCCCGACTGTAAATCTAGTTTCGCATGCCCTCATTTGGCTAATTCTGTCCCTCGATGTAGGCCAAAGCAGAGGGACAGATGGGAATGTCTCCCTTCCTGTCAAATCACTTACATCTCAAACATGATCTCGTTCAGGTAAATCCCATCCACCAACTCGATGTATTCCGACAATTTAATGCCATCGGTCACTGTCGAGTGCCCAACACTCTTTACCTGTAACAAAAATAAAATGCAAATTAACATAAATAAAAAACAAAACAGTGTGATAATTTTGAGAGTACATCTGAATATTGAATTGAGGGGGTCCTCCTTACCCAGCAGACCAGAGGCGTGAGCAGGAACTGCTCCAGCAGTGGGGTGAAAACCTCGTTTTCCATATTCTTTTGGTGCCCTTTATTTCAGCTGATATGTGGAGGGAAATATGAGAGAAACCTGCGTTTATTTACACTCCGCTCATGTTGCTTATTCGACCTTTATTTGGGGGTAAAACAAAGCCAAGAAAATGGGGTTTCTTTAATAAGGAGGGGGAGAAAAAAAAAACCCGTTAATCCTCAATCTTCTTGACACGACCCAGCTGTGTCAGATGCCAATGAAGGGGCTTGGCTTCCTCCCAGAAAAAAAAAAGAGACATGGAATCACATTTTTCAAAATTAAAACTTTCAAACCACGAAGGTATTCTGTGATGTAAGGTCAGCCGGGTTCAGCTAGCTCGGCAAAAAAAAAAAAAAAAAAAAAAAAGCGGTCAAATGCGGCGAACCTGTGCCAGGTAAGCTGTGGACCGTTAGTGGCAGAAGATTTCAGCACACGGGAAATCTAATATTCATCCGAGGCGGTTAATTAAAGGGTACATATCCTGCAGCGAGGCAAAATATACATATAAAAATCCAGATGTTTAAGGTCCTCCTTTTCGGGTAGTCGGCTCTCTTCTCGTATTTGTCAATAAAATGACTTCCAGACGCGGGCTGCAGTCTGACTCCTTTCAAACGCCGAACACTAACTGAGCTGAAGAGTTGAGAGGATGACTGGAGGACACGAAGAACCGCCTCCCTGGTCGCCAAGCATCTCCCTCCGCCCTTCCTGCTCAAAGAAAACTAGGGCATGGATCAAAGCATCCTCTCTGTTCAAATTTCCTCTGAGTCATTGCAAGGAATACTTCTTAGTCAACACTTTATCATGCAAGTCATTTTTATTTATTAGGCTCTAGTAGAATGTGTGGAAAGGAAGCAAACCAGCTCTTTTTTCTAAATCAAAAACTATGTTTATAATCTCTCCACTGGCATAATTTAGATCTTAATGAATATGCGTTTGCTTATTGCAGTTCTATTTAAGCATGCATAGAGGTCATCCTTATTACCCCCTTTGTCTGCAGCGACCTCGTGCAGTGTGTGAGAAAAGTGCAATGATGCTACTGACACCTGGTGGGTAAACAGCGAACTCATACAGTCGTGGACACGTGTGTTGCATCCTTCTATGTAGAATAAATTAATATTTTTATTTTAGTAGCATAATCTTAGACTGAAAATTTAGGAACTTCTAAATTGTGGAAAACCCTGAGCTTCAGAGTTTTGGTGCCCTGTGTCCACCAAAGAAAACATTAGTGCATGTGAACCGATGCATTGTAGGTTTAATGCCCTCCCCCCAGCCAAAGTTATGAAGTTATTGTATATGTTGTTACCCCAAAAATATACAATAACTTCATAGGTTTCAAACACTTGAGAACTGTTTATGTTCATAAAAATCCCAAGCATATTAATAGAACTCACCTGATATGAGAGGGTTTTTTTTTACATATAAAAACCTTTTCATATGAAACTCTCATATAATTTCTTTCTGCTGCCAGCCTCGGCCCGGTCTCTCCTGAAAAAGAGATTTTGTAATCTCAATGACACATACCTGGTTAAATCAAGGTTACATACATTCACACATTTTTCAGTCACCCTTCAAAACAGCAAATGTTGAAATTCAGCGTACTTATAGGAGACCTCTGATGGTTTGGGGTTTAGTTGGCTAATACCTTAGGCCAGTTCTGGGAATAATTTATGATGCAACCCATGTTTTTCTTACATCAAATGACTACAGGGATCACAGTTAAGCAGTACTTTGAACAAAAAGTAAATGTTTACTACTTTATATGAATAACCTTCAAATGAAACTTCTAAGGATGGAGCATATTTCATCTCCTATATCTTGTGCTTATTTAACTCTATGGTGAAATTGCACTGTATGTGGGGGAGAGGGGGGTTTCATATTCATGGTTATTTAGCTTAAGACTATCAGTCAAAAATAATCATAATGAATAAAAGAATCAAGTCATGACTAAATTAAGTGGATTTAATTTGGACTTTCTGAAGGAAAATGTTCAACAGGGAGTCACTGTCACACAAGGTTAAACTGTCAGAAACGTCTTGGGATTTGAGACACCTACTTGATGAACGGCTCTGGTTGTGTGCAAAAGGAGCAGAGGTCATGCGGCGAAACTGCCAATTAAAAGGCAATCGCTGATATGGGAATTTGGGAAACAGAGTTTCCCAACTGTGTAGTATGAATAAAGGTATAAAAGCTCAGTGAAAACTGTCACTTTAAGCAGCCTTTCCAAAGAAATAGTTCTCACTCGCATTCAGAATAGCAGGCAGTGTTGTCCGTGCTTGTGCCTGAGCATGTGCAGTCAGTTGAAATGGTAAACATGCATTGAAAACTAGATATATCCTAATTTCCGATGTTGGATGAAACAATAAAAATAGTAAAGACTTCCTTAACAATGACTTCCTAAATTATTTATACCTCTTTAACTTTTACTTTACTATTTGAAAGTATGTCCCTAAAAGCTGCGCACATTTAGACAATTTTCATTTTAGACATCACTTTTCAAGCTCATTCACACATTCTCAGTGGTTAATGATTCAGACCTGGACTTTGACAGAATCCTTCTAACACAAGAATATTCATGAACCTAAACCATGCCCATGGTGTTAGTTTAGGGTGGTTTAGTCCTGCTGGTAAGGTAAACGTGAACCTCCACATTTCATATATGACCTTTAACAAATTGCAAGGAGGATTTTGTATGATTTTCATTCAACAACATCTTTCCTCTTGCCATTCTTCCATAAAGGTCAGATTTGTGCAGTGTATGACAAATAGTCGTGGTGTTGTCATATTATTCTAATTGAGCTGTGGATTTCTGCTGCTAGTTTTTCTCTCTAAATCACCCTAGGGTAAGAGTGTGTGTGTGTGTGTGTTTTGGTGTGTGTGGGTGTGTGTGTGAGAAGGAGAGGAAGGAACAGACGAAAGAGACCTGCGCGCACACACGGACACTCTCACGCCCACACCCAAGCACTCTCGCTCTCCTCCTCTCTCTTTTCGCGGAGCCGGGGGAGAAACCGGGAAGGGAAGAATGAGGAAGAGGTCCGCTGCGCCGCGCGCCTCCTCTCAGCGAATGCGGGTTTGCTGATGAAGCGCCGCTCCGGTCATCCGATCATACAGGTCACTCAGGTCGCGCTGCATGGAAACGAGGAGTAGGCAAGAAGAGCGAAAGATAAGGGCAGCAAATAAGGGGTGGGGGAAAAAGAAACCCCAGTGTGCATGGGAATTCGGACTACTCTTCCCTCCCTTTGTGCGTCTCGGTGGTTGGATACGCTGTCTTGACTAGCGTATAAGAGCTGCCTGAGTCTCCATTACCGTTCCCCACTACGGGCTTTACCTCCGCCACCACTCCTCCTCCACCGCCTCCTGCTTTTACTCCTTCGACTTGCTCGCATCGCAGAAGAGCCGTTTTACTACTTAACTGCGAACCGTCAACTCCGGATCGAGAAGGTAGGACACGGACTCCTGGATGCTTATTTATTTTTTATGTTGCTTTTTAAATTTGATTATCATTGCGGGGTTCCATGGTATCGTGTTGGTGTGTGCAAGTTTTTTTTGTTGTTGTTTTTTTTTGGGGGGGGGGGGGGTAAACTGGATGTAAGAAGGTGTGTGTGTGTGGGGGGGGGGGGGGGGGGGGCGCAGTCTCGGAGACCCGAAGAGAGACTTGGAAGCACCATGCGTCAGATGGCTCTGGATGAGGATGCGTTCCCTCACTCCATCCTCACTCGCCAAGCTGCGCTTTTCATCTTTGAT